>NC_133801.1:32790063-33415832 GCF_043250625.1 Sebastes fasciatus
AGAAAAAAACAAAAGCATTTTGAGACTTACTGTATCTACTGTACTTTATCATACTTATCTTTTCCAGCTATCATGCAAGCCTGAGCATGCACAGTTGTGTGTGCGTGTGGGTGTTGGAGGTGTGTCTCCAGGGCTCTGTAGGTGAAACAAATAAGTCTCAGAGAGACTTTGGGCCCAAAAGAGACCAAGCAATGGGGCCTGTAACTAGTGAAGTGCCGATGTGAATGACAGACCCATGGGTGGTCACCAGCATCAGCTGAGCCCGCCGGCTGCACTGCAGAGCAGAAGTTAACATATTATTCTCATTTGTTAGTCAGTTCATACATGTTTTAATATGTTTACCTGTTTGTTATACCTATACTCATAGTCTTGTTTGATGACAAATTATATTTTACCTGAAGGTCCAATGAAGAGAAGGGCCATGACTGCATCATAGCATTGCAAATCAAAAAAAAAAATCAGTTTGGATTACAAAGACATCAAATTTTGTTGCTGGATCCAGAATGAGACTAATGTCTTAAAACATCAAATGCAGTGATATGCAATCTGTGTGTACTGCATGACTGCTCAGTCAACCCAAGTGCCCGTACAAAGTTGGCCCAAGTGGCCCATAATTTGCTCACATGCCCCTCGGGGTAAGAACTCCTCTGGTTGGCTGAAGTGCCACACTGGTAAACACAAGTGCCCATAGTTTGTTAGCACACAACTCTGGTTGGTTCTAGTACCCCCCTGGTTGTCCCAAATGTTCCTCTGGTTGGCCAATTTGACCTTCTTGTTGGCCGCAATGCCTTTCTGGTTGGCCTATGTGCCCCTCTAAATGAGCCCAGTGTCCCTTTGGTTGGCCCAAGGGTTCTTCCAGCTCAAGTGCCATTTTGGTTTCTCCAACTGCTCCTTTGGTAAACTCAAGTGCCCTTTTTGTTGGCCCCAATGGCCTTCCACTTGGCTCAAGTGAAACTTTGGTTAGCTCAAGTGTTCTTCTGGTTGGCCCAAGTGCCCCCCTAATTGAGCCCAGTGCCCCTTTGGTTGGCCCAAGGGCTCTTCCAGCTCAAGTGCCATTTTGGTTGCTCCAACTGCTCCTTTGGTAAGCTCAAGTGCTGGTTCAGTGACCCTCTGGTTGGCATTTCTAGTTGGCCAAAGTGGTCTCCTTGTTGGCCCCAATGTCCTTCTGGTTGGCATAAGTACCCTCCAGATGGCTCAAGTGCCCCTCTAATTGACCTAAGTGCCCCACTAGTAAGACCTTGTAGTTGTCCCAAGAGCTCACATTTTTTCCACATGCCTCTGTGGTTGGCTCAAGTACCTTTATGGTTGCTGTGAGCTATAGTGCTCCTATAGTAAGCCCAAGTGACCCTTTGATTGGTGCGAGTGCCCTTTTGGTAATTCCAAGTGCTTCTGTGGTTGGCTCAAGTGCTAATCTAATGTGACCTTGGGATTACAAACCATAACCCTAACCATAAGCCTGCCTTCCCCTGAGCACCATAGAGGTACCACCTTGTCTTCCTCCCTGCCCTACAGAAAGCCTGTGCATGCCACTGATCAGATGATAAGGTGTGCTCCGTTACACACCATCATGTCATCCTGTACCAAAGCAACTCCACTATTGGGTCAACAAACGTCACTGTGAAACAACACACCTCATGAGTGGGAAGAGGGAAAGACGTGGAGAGACAGAGAGAGTAAAGGAGAAACAGATGTAGCTCAACTGTTGTGAGTGGAGACTTGGAGAGGGGGGTGATTTGTGTCCTGACTTGACCTCTCCAGCAGCACTGATAAGACGCCCAACAGGCAGGACACACACACACATACTGATCTGATTCTCTCTCTCTTTTTATCTTTACTGTCTCTGACCGTGCCGCTGACTATCACTGTTCCTTCATCTGTAATTTATGCATCACTGGAACCGATTAGCCCCATATGACTGCAGCTTCCAGGTTAGTTACATTCCACATCAGTCTTTGCTCCTTGCAGCCTTTGTACTGTCACAATTTCTTGCTTAAGGAGCCCTCTTTAAGCACCTCTGACGTTATTTAAGTATCCATCATCACAGCACCAGATATATATCCCAGAGAGCTCCATTTATGTCATGTGATGTAAGTGTTTTGTTGAAGACCAAAGTGTGTCAGAGCCGCTGGTCTCTGACATCTGAAGTGGGGTTCATTAAAGGAGTTTTCTGTCATACTGTCAAGCCCTCTGGAAGGAGAGGACTGAAGTGAAAATTCAGGGAATTTGAAGCATTTGAAATTAAAAGGTTGACTTCTGATGCTTCGTGGATTGAACTTGACAGCCCGGTAATATCTCATGACTAACTCGGCAATGCACAGAAAAAATAAGAGCCCCGTTTTCCCAGCAATACCACAGGCGATGGTTACTACAGTCTGCCTTTGTGTTGCTCAAAGCTGTTACTACATGCAATGGGAGTCTATTTATGGCCGCTCACGCAGCCTGGCAATGGCCTCGCTCACAGCCATTTTCCATGATTTATATGAAAAATGCCCCTCTCCACCCAGCTTGGGTTTGCGGTAAGCTGCGACTGGCACGCGACTCGTGGTATTTCCTCCAGAATGATAGTAAGAGAGTCACTCACCGGCACTCTCAAGGATAAACAAGGTCTTCTTGAAAGGCACACAGGATGTAAACACTGAAGTTTCTATGGTAAAATTATACAAGAGGACAAAGAGGGAAAGAAAAGAGGAAAAGAAGTCAAAGATATGGACAAAGTAAAACGTCAACAGACAGAAGAAAGAAAGAGTTAGGTGAGGCAGGTTTGTTTGTTTAGCATCTTTCAAACATAAAGGTTTGCATAAAGCATGAAATGTATTTAAACAGCTAAAAAGACAATAAAAGGAAAGAAAACTAAACCGCATAAAATGAATAATCTACAAAAATAAAAGTGTAACGAGCAGAAAGGAAAAAAGTAAGACATTCCAAAGCGCTTTAGGGAAAGATGCATGTTACAGTATTTGTTAAATCTATCTTACTGTAGGTACAGTACTGTAACTAGCGGAATATTTCCTGTTTATCATGTGTAGATTATTCCACTGATTCACTTAAATGGAAAGAACCCTGATTTTAAATATGCTTTCTTTTTTAAATTCACTTTTTTTGTACAAGAGAGACAAAAAAAAAAATTAACACTGAATTCTTAAAGCAGCAGTGGGTAGAAATGGAGCAAATATGATTAAAAAAAGTTATTTTTATAAAACGGTCACTATATCCTGACAGTAGTGAATGAGACAGATAATCTGAAAAAAATCATGTGCGTCTGTGTCCTCCGGTGTCCTCCGGTGTCCTCCGGTGTCCTCCGGTGTCCTCCTGTGCTCCAAATGGCATCTGCAAGATTTCACAGACCGGAGGAAAACAAGCAGTAAGAGCCGAGCTGGAGCCTTGCCGTCTCTGAGCAGCTGTTAATCACTCGCAAACTCCAATCAAACAGTCAAACTAGGCAGTACTGATCAAATATGAATCAATATTCTGTTACTGTAATGCCTATTTCTTGCATAAAATGTTTTCAGAATCATCTTGTAGTGTACTGTTTAGCTGTAAAATGAGAAAGCTTGTGATCCGGCAGTTATGTTGAGAACAGTTAGGAAATACCCAGCACCCGCCCACCAGCCGGAGCAAACTTTATCATTTTACAGCTAAACAGTACACTACAAGATGTTTCTGAAAACATTTTATGCAAGAAATAGGCATTACAGTAACAGAATATTAATTCATATTTAATCAGCGCTGCCTAGTTTGAGCGTTTGATCGGAGTTCGCAAGTGATTGACAGCTGCTTTCGTTGAATGAACAGCCAATCCCTGTAAACAGATCACAGCTGTACACTTCCACGGAGACTAGAAACAACAGGATGCTGTGACTGTACTTGCTGGGTTGTGGCTCGTGGTACAGTACATTTTCTGGTTTTGGAACAATAGCGCCCATTTACATGTTTAAGTCCCAACTTAATACCCACAAGCCCACAAAGATTGTCTCCACTCTCTTGTGGATGGAGCTGCTCCAGGATGTTTTCATGACCGACAGCTATGAGTTGTGGTTCTCTGGTTTTCCATTGAGAGAGCTGTTCATCCGAACAAATGCTGAATTTGCCAGAAATAGCTGGTTTGTTGTCATCAAAATGTCAGTTTTATTTAGTGAAAGGACACACATTAGTATTCATTACAGGTTGGCTTTACCTTGCTACAAGTCATGGGTTTTAAAGTGTTACTCATCAATGGCAGGGAATGGGAAAAGGTGTAGCGGTGGGTCATTCAACGCGCTGATGAAATTATGCATTAGTGTATTAGATTCTGTGTCCCCTCTACTCATGCGTGTCATAAGGTGTTTCACGCTTGTTTACGTTTTATCCAGGAACATATCGGTAACCTGAGCCCCGGCGTAATAATCTGCATCCAGGGTACATGTGGGCGAGAACCAAGCGTCAGCAGGACATTTGAAAACAACACCATCAACAACACTCAGTGCGGCTGACAAACACTGATCGCTGATCCTAACAGAGCAGCATGTGTGTTTGTAAAATGTCTGGCAGTGAGTTTTCAGGTGGAGGCAGTCCGCTTCTGTACTCCAACCGCAGGATCTGTCCCATCTCCGTTGCGGTCAAAGATTTGTCCTCTGATAATGGCGTCAACAACAACATCATTGTTGGTTTGGGGATGTCTGTTGGGCCTCTGGGCTGTCCCTTACTACAGCACATTTACTCTACTATGTCCTTTTGAATTTACATATCGGAAATTTAGCTTATCGTTTTATCAATGCAAGTTTGCCATAAGAGAAATATTCCAACTAGTGTTTCAAGCAGAAAGAGCCACAGCTAGAGCGTTCTTATTTAGCTAATTACTTCATCTGCACAGAGCTGAGAAGCAGCAGAGAACAAAGCAAAGGAAGTGGTAACCAAAACCCTCTTTTTTCACATTTATAGCATACATTCTTTTTTCATCTTTTCAGCAACCAAAAGATTTTTGTGTTGTCTGAGCTTTGTTGTGGTAAACACTCTCGCATTTTTATTTCAAGTTATCAATTATTTAAGCTGAAATGCTCCGTCTGAAACCTCCCCTCACTTCTTTCATCCTAAAATTTACTGTCTAAACTTTTATTTTTGAAGGTTTTATATGAATAAAGAGGCTATAAAATGTGTTTATGTTTTGTTATAGACATAAACACTGAAACAAAATGTTCTCAACAAAATACATGAATATATGCAGTTTAGAGTCATATTACATCTGTTTGATCGTTGGTTGGTCTGTGACTTCCTCATATCAGCCTATTTTCTATTATTGCCCTCATCAAGACAACTCAAATACTACTAATTGTTGCCTAATACACTTTTCTTAATGTTTTAATGACCTTTGTTAACTGCCATCCCCCTTTTCTGTTATAAGGTCTTATTACACGGCTTTGTTGAATACTCTATTCTGATTGGTCAATCACGGTGTTCTACGGTCTGTTATTTCTTTATAGCAGACTGTTGCTATGGGCGCAGTTCTGATGTCAGACTCTGAAGGATGTTTTTGTGTCAATTTATTGATTTCTTAATTAAGTAGCCATGTAATAAGCGGGATAATGTTCAACTAACCAGTTATTGTTGTGAAATAAATCCCTTTAGGCTGATGTAAGACCCCGGTATCGCCCTGTCGGGGTTTATTTCACAACAATGACCGACTTGCTGTACATTATCCCTTACTTAACACCTACTGTTGGACTGTTGCTATGGTAATATTACATAATCCTTTTAAAGTAACTCTTTTGATGAGACCAAAAATAGCATCAACCTATGACTTTATAAAAAATGGACAATTTCCATGTCTAGACTGATAAAGGTTCTAAATGGAAATAATCTGAACCATCACCGCTCATCATCTATGAGAAAACAATACTTCTTTCGGTGGTTGAGGGTTAATAATAATACTTAATTATAGAGATAATAGCAGAGAAAAAGAAAGAGAAAACATCATAATCTGGGAGAGGACGACTCTTTGAAACCATTAGCTGTGAGCAAGACTATAACATTTAGCTTAAAAGAGCCACAGTGGACAAGGTCCAGTCTCTTTTTGTTTTCAGTCTAGACTTGGGAATGACCAAGAGACCCCCCCTAAGAATCACACAGTGTAGCTTGAGGGGGATTAAACGGTCCAGGATTGGATAAAGTCTTGATTCTTTCTCTGTATATACGTAAGTGTTTTGGTATCGAGTGGTAGTCTCCTTTTGATAAGGGACAAAAAATCCTGCTGATACTATCCAAGCCCCTTTACTCCTAATAATGTTATGGAGTTAGCACTCGGTGGATGGCCACATGTGTGTGTTCTGAGCTACTCAGTTATTGACTTAGAGAGTTCAGGGAGGAGCTCATGTCAATAAGCTGGCCTGCCCCATGCTGGCTGCACCATATGGAGAGGTCTGGTTGTAATTCGTGGGACAGGCCAGGGCATAGTGCCAGGGAATTAGAGAGGCGGGCGGCAGGAGACATTTTAATTTGTGCTGCCATGTGCAAAGGCATGCACCTCCAGCCTGGGTCGGTTCCTGTGATTAGGCCGGCCAGCGTATTCCTAGAAGAGGGGAGGAGTGGGAAAACATGGGCAAATAAAACAACACCCAGGAAACGCTATTGATTATCTAACATGAGCCGCCTTAATATAATGATGTGACGTGAGCAACATCCTGTCTCCATAAAACCAAATATATCAGCAGTCATTTATCATCAGAAGTACATTTCATCTCTGTCATTATCAGATTGTAACTCGGTCTCCTAATAATTACGTTCCCATTAGGGCTGTCAGTCGATTAGAATATTTAATCGCGATTAATCAAAAAATAAATCGCAAATCAAAAACAAAATGTACCTTAAAGGGAGATCTGTCAAGTATTTAATACTCTTATCAACATGGGAGTGGGAAAATACGCTTGCTTTATGCAAATGTATGTATATATAAATTTATATTATTGGAAATCAATTAACAACACAAAACAATGACAAGCATTGTCCAGAAACCCTCACAGGTACTGCATTTAGCATAAAAAATATGCTCAAGTCATAACATGGCAAACTGCAGCCCAACAGGCAACAACAGCTGTCAGTGTGTCAGTGTGCTGACTTGACCAAAACTGCATGTGTTTATCATAAAGTGTGCATGTCCGTAAAGGGGAGACTTGTGGGTACCCGCAGGATGTACCCTAAAAAATCGTAAGTTGCGTTAAATAAGTGAATGGCGTTACAACTAAAACTTACTATCGGGTTAACTTTGACAGCCCTAGTTCCAATACAACTAAACTGCATTGTCAATTAGCCTACATTTCAAGGGAAACATATTTTCTCCCAGATAACGGTCACAGTTTTAAACACGGGGTCAACGTTGTGAATTGAAACAAAACAAAACAAAGATGCAACAAATCTACATGGTTATGTTTAGTAAAAGATCATGGTTTGGCTTCAAATAAGTATGTTTGTTACGTAACCCAAGTTACATAATGTAACATTAAAATAAGTAAGCAACTAGCTAGTAAATGTGGATTAGCGGAGTTATTCCCCTCACAAGTAAGTGGAGACTAAAACATAGCTAAAAGGAGAGTGTATATTGGACTCACATTGGTCCCATTCTGCACTGCAGGCCCAGGTCCAACGTGTAGAAAAGAAAAATCTGACACTTGTTGCTGCTTCTGGAAACATAAAATCCACTGCAGGAAAACATTCATCCTGGGACAAAGGGATCCCATAAAAAGTGTTTAGAATAGTGCCATTATTATTGAATGGTAGGCTATTAATTACCAAATAATGGACATTTATATAAAATGCTTTACAGATTTACTTTAAAGACTTTATATATTCACTTATGGTTACTTATGGTTTAATGCCAATATCAAATCTATTTTTATAAGTGTGTTTCTAATGTTTTTATTTCAGTATATCCTTTTAAATTACAAGCAGGTACAGTATACTTGTCGTGTAACACGGTGTCACATTAAGCTCGAGGTGTCTGATTATCTCATCATGAAGAGTCAACTGGTGTAATTCTGAGGATGGATTTGGTCCAGTGGGATGTGCTGCCGTCTCCCCCGACTCTGGCAGGGAGGGAGCACCTTCACGTCTCCACGGTGACAGATTCCCATGAAAGGAGCAGAGCAGCGCACTCGACAGCCACTGAAGACGAAGAGCTTTGCTCTAAAATGAGACACACACAAAAAAAAACTCTTTCAACCCAAACTAATCAAATTGTGAAACTGCTTTCACTTAAAAAAAAAAAAAAACATCAATTTGCCCTCAGAATAGAGAAATTGTGCCTTGAAAGTACCCGTTTATATAAAAAAGATACGTAGAGTTGAGCTGCACAGTGATGTTTGAAAGCCTTTACTTTGCTCTGAGCAGTGATTTATGTTCAGTAATCCTGTGTGGTAACCGAGCCGATCGAATTCACTGGAGGCTTGTCAGGTGTAAAGCTTTAAGCATTCCTCTGTTTCCTAGACAATAAGATTATGGGATATAGACAGTGAGATATGTCCCAAACCCGGGGGCAGCCGGGGTATAGGGAATGGCCTCGCTCTCATTAGTGAGCTGGGGAGAGGATGGCAATTACCACTCGGAGCCCCACAGGAAGACAGTGGCAACTCTGAAGGGACTTGTTAGGTGTGCGATACACTGGGCAGAGAGGTGACAGCTTTTTCTATATGTGAGAGACTGCTGTATGGATGGAGGTAACTACTGTATTTCCTGCTAACTCATCAGGAGAATTAAGCATTTTACAGAACTTGAATATCTCATAGTTTGAGTTCTTAAGTTATAATTCACCAAGTCATATGAGGTTGATTAAACCACTTTACCATACAGATAAATGAGGGATCAGAACATTATCTAGGAGAGGCTAACAACTAAGAAATAATAAATTAATAACTTATTTGTATAACATAATGAATAGTTTGCCATATAAAGTTAGGGACTGGTTCATATGTGTTTTTTATTTAGGATTTCAAAATTTGAAGACTGAGCCTAAAGGGGCAATAAAGGGGCAAAGAAATGTCCTTGTCATTGTTGCTGTGTACGGAAGCCCTAAACCGACAAGATTCAAACATTTTTTTTTAATGCCATTATCTTGAGATCACAAGTTAATAATGTTGTCATCTCGAGAAAACGAGCTTTGTTATCTCGAGATAACAAGATAATTGACTCATTATCAGGAGAAAATAAAAGGTTATTTTCTTTTATTAGAAAAGTGATGGATGTGAAGTGATGTCCAGTGATGGCCTTGGGGAAGTTAGGGAAAGGATACTCTTATGACTACGTCCGGTTTTCAAAATAAGGTGTTAAAAAGGGTACATGCAATACATGGAAATAAGATCAAATGGATTGTATTCACAATCAGTATAAAACATGTTACCTGTGTCCCTTATAAATTAAAAACAACACACCACAAAACAATCTAATGAATAATACCAATGACAATGAGTTGGAGACATCTCTGACTACATACAGACACAAAATCCTTCCGCTAACTTCACCAAGTCCACTGTCACTGTCAGCCATGGACGTGACAGCTCGATCTGGGCCGTTTGAATGCATTTACTGTCGGCTCATTTGACCCAAACACTATAAGTAATAAAAGAAAATGACCTTTTGTTTTCTCGTGATAACAAGTTAATTATCTCGTTATCTCAAGATAAGAAGGCTCATTTTCTCGAGATAACGACATAATTGACTTGTGATCTTGAGATAATGGTATTAAAATTTTTTTGAATCTTGTCCGTTCAGGGCTTCCGTAGCTATGGATACCCATGTACTGTATTTGTTTTCTGACCTGACTGGACTTGCAGAAGGCTGAAGCACGAGCCAATTAATCATAGCTAAAGAATCTGGGCTTCTACTTTAAGTCAAATCACTTCAATCTCCAAACACAGAAACGTAAAATGGTGATGGTGAAACTGGATTGAAGCCACAATATAAAACTTACAGTTTTACGGATGGTGCTCATACACGACACGTGGCGAGGACCTCATATGACCTGCTACATACATTTCAAAGGAACATTTAACAAAATAAAACATTATGGAGGGTGCACATTACTCATTATATATCGTTTCCACCCAAAGTGCTGTGATGTGTGCATTCAGGTTGAGTGGCATAGCATTTATTGCTATATGTACAAATAGAACATTTTAACCCTTCGTGGGGACTAAGTTGGGACACATCCAGCTTTTTCCTGTTATTTCTTTTAGAATCTTGGTTTTTATTTTCATTGTCTAGGTCATCATTCACACCGGTGATTGACTTAATTCAATTCAATCAATAGTTTTACAATAAAGTGCATGGCACAAGCAATTAAACAGGTCTGAAACACGTCCAGAATCCAACCATATTAACCAAACTATTTTGAAGTAATCATCTTTGGAAGTTACAACCACAACAACCACATAAACTTTAAAGTTATACGACCCAGATTGTCCATTGGTAATATTGACCTACTGTACTTATCTGAGTGTACATGATGTTTTACAATGCAATAGATGAAAATCAAATTAAAAACAAACGGCATCGATAGCTGTTTTAATAGCCTACCATGTGCGGTTGTCTGACCACTCCTGTTGCCCTTTTGAACTCTGCTGTAAATCTGTATCAGCGATGTCATCGCATCCTCAGAAATGATTGAGAACATTGTTATTCTTAGAACCATCATTCTAAGAATGATGGTCAGATCTACAGACCCAAAAAGCAATTTCCTTTTATGTTTTGCTCTTTCATTGACATGTAAAAACACACGTTGAGAAGGAGAAAGCCATTATTCTATCGTGCATAATGGAGAGAGAAAAGCCTCTATATCTCACATTCTAAATCACAACACGAGTGCCTCTTTAGAAAGTATACAGTGTATTAGTCACTACAGTAGTGTCAGTGTTACTCACGATGATAATGCGTGCCTGTGTGTATGTTCGTGAGAGAAAGAAACGCTGTGCATGTGTGTGCTGGGGGAGAGCCGATTCAGTGTCGCTAATGACTGCCTTCCCATGAGCTTAATCAAAGATTTGTACATTTAATTGCTGTCAAGTCAGCGCTCACCACCTGCCACGTCTTGCCACACATGTGCTCACCCCCTCTCTGGGAGCATTTCCAGCTCCATCTATCATCCCTGGCTGAAGGCTGAGACAACACAGCCTGCTGGGCAACCTGCACTCAGCCGTCCAGCCGGGCCCAGCCAGGCCTGCACAGCATGGACCCACGGAGCCTCGCTGCTCAGCGCGTCGGGAGGTCTGTCAGCACCTGGGCCTTACAGTGCCAAACCATTCCTCACATTATTAAAAACAGACTAGCCTAAAAACTGACACCGAAAGAAGCCAGTGAGATGTATGTTTTTTGTTTTCTTCTCTCGCAGAGGCGTTCACATGACGCGTAACCTGGCCGTGACATGAGATACATATCAAAGCAGAGGAGCTCTGTGAAACGCCGCCAACCGCGCGCCTCCGTATAGGCCTCACCCTGTCTCCCACGCTAATCGCTATCGTCGTGTGTGAGAATTGGTGGTCTGCTTTGTCCCTCGGCGCAGCCCAGGATGGAATGTGGGCCTGATCTGTTATCAGTCTCAGCTTGTCTTCCCAGCTGATGCCCACAGGCCCGGTTTAACGCAGCCACACTCTTCATGAGCTGTGCGAGGATCTGTCAGGTCTGTTCGCTATTAGCCTCCCACCTTTGGATATGTGGGGCTACTACAGTATGTATGACAGGCATGATTAGTCCCCAAAGGCCTGAGGCCCCCAATGTGCTACAGTACGACACAGTAATGCAGCATCAGCATCAAGTGGATTTTGACACATTCTCATCCCAACTCGCCACATACTGACGCTTTGTCGTCACTTTAGGCAACAAAACCACTCAGTTAGGTTTAGGAAAAAACAACATGGTTGGGCTTAAAACTACTACGTTTGTAAAGTGAAAATGACGCTGAGCATTGTGAACATGGGACACAAACGAACCGCTGATTGTAACGTGATGCACGGGACATGAACAGCGGTCTCCTGGAGGAAAGCCTTGTGTTTGTTGGTCCCATCCACCTCCCTTCCAGCCCACCCTGGTGTAGTATCATACATCCCTTCATCCTGCACCTGTAACTCAATTTTGGAGATCAACATTAGGCAGTTAAAAACCACAATATCACTATGTACTGTATTTCACATGCTTAGCAGTAATATTAGCTTACCAAACGATGGTCCCTCCGTGAATCAAAGGCCCGGCCGATGTTGATCCTAGTTTTCTCCCCCGACGTCGGTCACATTCCTGTTTTGCAAGACGGGCCTCACTAGGTAGAACTATGTGGGTTTTTTTGTGCTTCTGTGGCGTTTGTGTTGGAGTCTGAGTTGTGGTGGGAGCTGGTCATTTGCTGGTGTTAGCCAGGGCCGGCTCTAGCCCTTTTGATGCCCAAGGCAAAATTCAGATATGGAGCCCCCCCCCAGCCGGCCGCAGCGCTCTACGGTTAGGGTTCAACCCCCCGAAAAACGCTAACCCTAGCCCACGAAAACACATCAGACATCACAATGATTTTATGACAAAAATTAAGATTTTTACTTTCGTAAATAACTGTATTTATTATAATATAAATATAAATAAATAGAGCGCGACCAGCGTCCCCCAGAAGGTGGCGCCCTATGCGACTGCCTACATTGCCTATGCCTTAAGACAGCCCTGGTGTTAGTGGACTCCATTTCAAGCTGAACGTTAGCTATTGTTGCACACTGTTAGCCCTGTAGAGAGTAAAGGCACTCACGTGCGCACATGACGTCACATCCGTTGGATTTTCCCAGAAAAAAAGGCCCACATTCTTCACATTAAAAGCAGTCTACAGGCTGATAGAGGAAACCCAGAAAGTTGCGGAAGGTCTCATTTTTTAGGTTAGATAAAAAATGTTTATATGTGCAGAAACTTACATATAGTCCCTTTAAATAAGGACATAACTATCCTTATTTAAAAAAAAGTATCGTTTTTTTATATTTTAAATTTGTGAGATTTAAATCCCAAAACACCGGTCTCAGCATTTTTCCTAATACAAGTTTTGATTAATGATTTTCAAAGACCATCTAAACTGATATTAATCTCTGGGAATAAATATCCGACCGGTTTCACATGTAACCAACCTTTCACACAGGATCCCATGTAGTATGGTGGTGGCTCAGGTGTTACAGTTAATCCATGTTATACTCATCCCTGTTAAGTTTGCTAATTATCCCATACACGACTCCAGGCTAGACAGAAGAAAACAGGCCTGACCTGTACGGTGGGAGTCACTGACTGTAAACTGGCAAGTCTGGACAAGGCCTTCTGTAGCCTGGCATCTCCTGGGACCAGAGCACTGCATGCTAGGTGTGATCCAGACCTGCTCCCATGGGTGCCTGAGCCAGGGAGCAGGTGGAAAGCTACAGCCACCTGCTTGACTCCCTGAGCTCATCAGTGGCCCGGCCTTTTCACTACGGGAAAGTTGGCTTGCCGCTATGGGCTTTCCAACGGGTTCTGATTTACTTCAAATTCTTTAAACCAAGGGATTTCTTTTACACTAAATAGAATTTATTATGTCCGACAGAAGAAAGTGAAGGAAGTAAAAATCAATTCATATTCATATTCATATTCATATTATAATTATTATTATTAGTGTTATTATTATTATTATTATAATTATTATAATTATTATTATTATTATTATTATTATTAATATTATTAATCGAATCCCCCGTTGACTATACCATACTCACAATTGTTAAATTGAGTGATTGTAGATATTTTAGGTTATCTAGGCTTCTAACCCATACTCTTGTATTTCATTATTGATTGCTGGATTAAAGTCGGTTTTCATCCTCTTCCCTTTTTATTCATTCAAAGCTTTGTGTGTTGTTTTTTGTATTTGAATGAATAGTTTGACATTTTGGAAAATACGGTTATTCGCTCTTCTGTGGAGGGTTAGATGAAAAGATTGAACTAATTTTTGTCTGTTCAATTTGTAGGTGGAGGCTGGCCTAAACAAACTATAAATGACGTGTGAATTAGTGAGCTTTCGAGGTGGTGACAGGAGAATTTTGTTACCTTTGGACAGAAACCCTGGTTTCCAGTCTTTATGCCTCTCTAAACTCAAAGGCAGCTAGATTCAGCTTCATATTTATCAGACAAATATGACAGCGGTGTCTATCTTCTCATCTAACTCTCAGACCGATATACTTTTATCCATCCATCCATCCATCTTTAACCGCTTATCCGGGTTCGAGTCGCGGGGGCAACAGCTCCAGCAGGGGACCCCAAACTTCCCTTTCCCGGGCCACATTAACCAGCTCTGACTCGGGAATCCAGAGGCGTTCCCAGGCCAGTGTGGAGATATAATCTCTCCACCTAGTCCTGTGTTTTCCCCGTGGTCTCCTCCCATCTGGTCGTGCCTGGAACACCTCCCAAGGGAGGCGTCCAGGGGGCATCCGTACTAGATGCCCGAACCACCTCAACTGGCTCCTTTCGACGCAAAGAAGCAGCGGCTCTACTCCGAGTCCCTCACGGATGACTGAGCTTCTCACCCTATCTCTAAGGGAGACGCCAGCCACCATCCTGAGGAAACCCATTTCGGCCGCTTGTACCCGCGATCTCGTTCCTTCGGTCATGACCCAACCCTCATGACCATAGGTGAGAGTAGGAACGAAGATTGACCGGTAGATCGAGAGCTTTGCCTTCCGGCTCAGCTCTCTTTTCGTCACAACGGTGCGGTAAAGCGAATGCAATACCACCCCCGCTGCTTCGATTCTCCGGCCAATCTCACGTTCCATAGTCCCCTCACTCGCGAACAAGACCCTGAGGTACTTGAACTCCTTCACTTGGGGTAAGGACTCATTCCCTACCCGATATACTTTTACTATCCTGAAAATAGAGAGAAGAACTCTCCTTGGACTAGCCTTAAATAATGAATCAATCAATGAAATATGCCACCTTTTACTTTAGAAGAAAGTAGTGTTGACACGATACTGGAATTTTTAACTTTGATACAATACCTTGAAAAATATCAATATTTCCGTTACCACGGGGAAAAATTAACACAACATTGAGGGCATCGAATTTTTGAATTTTATTAATGATGCTGATGTATCGTGTATCGATACTGTGGACAATGAGTATTGAAACGGTTTCAAATATTCTGTATCGATATGTATCAATGCTTTCCTATTTTTGACAACACTATAAGAAAGTAGACTCGATTTGATTATATCAAATTCTTTTCTTATCCAAACAAAAATAACATCAAATGAAAGGATGAAAACAGCAGCACAGATTCCTGCTGAAGACAGCTACTGGATGAAAAATACAGTTTTATTCTGAAAAAAATAGACCTTTTACACTGCAGTCATTTTGACATGTCATGGTAGGAAAAGCACAGGTGTATTTAATGACATTAATGATTGCTGGTATTGTGCATGCTGGCCCACTGAGCCATCGGTAATGTTATCAGTTTCACCTGTGCTCAGTCAAAGGTCTATGTTTCCTGCTGTTGAGTTGTACCCTGCTGTGCTGAACCCGTTCTCACCAGTCATGAGGAAAATCTCCTCACATTCAACTCGTCACGACAGAGGTGACTTTAATTAGTGAAATCAGAAGCCTTAACTTGGATCCACTCGCTCAGCTTCTTTCCTAGAGCATTTGAATCATTAGAGTACACTGATGCGGTGATTTGTATGGCAGCAATACATACCTATTGTTCATTGTTGTTGCATAACGCAGCATATTGCTGCTCGTGATTCGTCTGTCATCAGTGTTTCTAGAGCTGTAATCTGGAGAAACAGCGAACCAGACAACCCAGTCTGAGGCTTGCACCAGCAGAAAGGCGGCTCGACCATATGGCCGCTCTCTCCAGGGAATAAAAAATAGACAGAGTTCACGATCCCTCTCATATCGTGACAGCAGATGCAATCCGAGTGGTCTATTTCGCTGACTCACATGTTGGGCCACCCACGTATGAGAGCGCCAAGCTAAAATCACACACTGTTTCCACGACAACCATAATTTATACCTTCAAAACAACTTTTTCTTTCATCTCACACAGAAAAATGTAATTAGAAACTAGCTTCTGGACTCGCGTCATAAATACTGCATTTTTGCAAAAGTTTGAGGAAAATAAGTAGAGGTCATGTTCCTTACTGGGGGAGGAACAGACTCTGCATAACAGGTAAGCTGAACTCCAATGAAAATAAGGGTTGTGAGACAAACAGATCTTTTTGATAGTTTGGCATGTTGCCTTTACGGATGTTGAACTCAGGCAAAGGCAAAAACAAATCCACATAAATCACTGCAAGATAAGTGGAACCGTGTTTTGTGAAAGCCTGATCCTACATTCTTGAATTTTATCTAACTTCCTACTGTGATTTCCTATTTCAGGTCAAACACAGCTTCCTACTTCTTGATCAATCCGGAGCATTTTCATACGTCGGAGCCAAGTGAACACTTAAGAGAAAGTCAAGACCTTTCGGCGTATGAATGGGAGGAAATGGCCGAAGAGTTTACCCACCATGCCAGTCATTCAATAATAACACCCTCTCTTTGCTTCTGTGCACTCAGGCTAAATACCAAAGCTTGTTTTCTCTGCATGGATTTGATTTGCTTCCATGATTTGAAACTGAACGTTTAAAAAACATTCAGTGGAAAGTTTTCAGATCTCTCTCTCTCTGTCTCTCTCTCTCTCTCTCTCTCTCCTCAGTGAAAACAGGGCCTGATCTGGCCCCGGCCCCCGGCTTGTTGGGACAGCTGCTCAGATGATCTGGGCTCTCTGCAGGTTCCATGATTCACTTTCTGAGTCAACACCACCAACTTGAGATTCAACCTCAATGCAGTCGTGATTCACGGGCAGATTTGTAAATTTTAATAATTACTCAATTTCATGTGTACGGCATAAATACTTAGTGCGTACCTCACACAGAGGCTGTGTATGGCAATAAAACAAGAAACTAAACAAGAAATGTTTTTTGAAAAATATACAAATTATGTAATTTTTCCAAAACAACAATGCTGCACAGCTTTGATTAAAAAAAAAAAAAAAGACGTCTCTTTTCCAACTGGCCCACAAGACATATTTTGCTTCTTGTTTCTTGTCACAAGATTTGAGTTTTACAAATGACTTTGGGATAATAAGGAATTTTCTGTGCTAACCACTGCACCACCGTGCAGCCCTAATAGATAATAGATAGCTAATAGATCCCTCTAAATGGTCCTTCTCAACTTCCATTCTTGTGAACATGACAGAAAAGGGAGTCCACTGATGTAGAGATAAGATTACACTCCTGGAGAATCGAGTGTCTGATCTCGAACAATACTCACGGATGAACGATCTAATCATCAGCGGCCTGAAGACGAGGCATCAGTCCTATGCCAGGGTGGCAGCGGCCTCCGTGGAAACCGCTGCCCGGCGCGGGGTCGATGTTTCCGAGGCCGAAAAAGAGTCACTGGAACAACAAGTAGTGGGCTTCTTGGAGAGTAAAAACATTCTTGTTGACAGCGATGACATCGAAGCCTGTCACACTCTGCCCAGCAAAAACAAAGATGCGCCACCAGCAATATTAATCCGCTTCACCAACAGGAAGAAAAAGTATGCGCTCCTCAGGCAAGGAAGGAAACTAAAGGGGTCTAATGTGTACATCAATGAACACCTCACCAAGAAGAACGCGGACATCGCTAGACGAGCACGCATATTAAGAAAACAAAACAAGATCCAGGCGACTTGGACTACGAATTGCAAAGTATTCATTAAGTTGAATGGATCGACGCCAGAGGCAGCAAAAGTTCTCTATATAAGAGACAGCAATGAACTGGACAAATTTGGTGAATAAATGACCTGCTGCTGGGACTATCATGGAGGTAGGATTATTCCATGCAGGTTACTATCTCTACTGCATTCTAACATCTTGGAGATAACCACACAGACAATGACTAACAAACGCTCTCATTCCATATTATTTTCTGTGATTCATTTCAAACCACTAAATGTAAGAACATATTTAAAATTATGATTTTCAGCATGTTAACATCTTCTACAAAGGGCCTTATTATGGCTCATTTGAATATCTGCAGTGTCAGAAATAAGGTACATGAACTGAACAATCTCACTCAGAATAACACCATCCACATCTTGGCTGTGTCTGAGACCCACTTGGATGTAACTATCCAGAATGCTGAGGTATCTATTGATGGCTATAACATCTTCAGGAGGGACAGAAATATACATGGAGGTGGAGTAGCGATATATATAAAAAACAATTTTCCTGCAACACTGTGTGCTGAGCTCATGCCAAATAACTTAGAATCCTTATGGGTTAGAGTACATCTTCCTCACCTAAAACCAATCTTGATAGGCTGTTGCTACAGGCCTCCAGGAACTGATACTCATTATCTGAATGACTTATGTGAACTAATAGACAGAGCTGCAGATGTGAATGGTGAAATTTTCATATTAGGGGACATGAATATTGACTGGCTTGCAAGTCAATGCCCGATGAAAAAGAAGATGGTGTCACTAGTCAGTGCTTGTAATCTATCACAGATGATTTCTCAACTGACCAGAGTCTTTACTAACAGTGCTGGTCATACATCTGCCACTTGCATCGACCATATTTACACAAATGCTCCTGAGCGCTGCACTAAACCAGTCTCTCTACCTGTAGGGTTCAGTGACCATAACATTATAGCTATTACCAGGAGAACCAAAATTCCTAAATGTGGTGTCAAAATTATTAATAAGAGAATGTATAAGAAATTCATCTCAGAACGTTTTTTGGAGGATGTCAGGAATGTAAACTGGGCCGATGTGTATGCTACACAGGAGCCTGAGGCTTCTTTACATATTTTTATGAACATCTTTATGAGGATTGTCGACAACCATGCTCCCATGAAGAAGTATACTGCCAAATCCAGACCAGCTCCATGGTTGAATGAGTCTTTAAAAGACCTTATGAAACAGAGAGACAAAGCCAAATCCACATTAGCAAAGTCAGGATCTGTGGAAGACAGACTAAAATATTGTCAATTGAGAAACCAAGTGAAAAAACAGAATAAAAGCATGAAAAAGGAATATTATAAAAATAAAATAAATACAGTGAAACTAGATGGTAAAGAACTCTGGAGAACCTTAAATGAAATAATGGGGAGAAATAAAACTGGGAGCCCTTCTTTTGTTCAGTCGGATGGCAGGTTTTTGACTAAACCATTTGACATAGCCAATTATTTTAATGATTACTTTGTGAATAAGGTCGATGCACTAAGGCAGAATATGAGCAGCGTGGATTCCAATACTCTCAAACTTATAAGTAACAATATAATGATTAACAAAAGTTGTTCATTTCAGTTTAACAGTGTGGATGAGAGTGAAGTAAGGAAGTTGTTAAAAGCCCTTCCTGATTATGGCTCCGTAGGCACTGATATGCTGGACAGTAAGGTACTTTGTCTCTCAGCCGACTACATTTCTGGTCCTATATGTCACATATTAAATAAATGTCTAATGGAAGGTATATATCCTAGTATTTGGAAAGAAGGTAAAATAATTCCCTTACCTAAAGATGGCAGATTAACATTTACTGGGCAGAACAGCAGACCCATCAGTATTCTCCCTGTACTAAGCAAACTGATGGAGAGAATAGTCCATTCACAAATACAAGATTACTTTGACTGCAATAGCCTGTACACTAGATTTCAACATGCTTACAGACATCACTACTCCACTTGTTCTGCACTAACGCAAATGACAGACGACTGGTTAAAAGAGATAGATAATTCTAGGATAACAGGTGCAGTGTTACTGGATTTCAGCGCGGCATTTGATGTCATAGATCATGACCTTTTAATTAATAAACTACAACGTTATGGATTTAGATCAAGTGCCATCACATTTATGAAGAATTATCTTTTATGCAGAACACAAAGGGTGTATTACAATGGCAGCATGTCTAACAGTAAAGGGCTTAACTGTGGCCTGCCGCAGGGCAGCTGTCTTGGACCTCTCCTGTACTCCATCTTCACAAATGACTTGCCATCTGTATTGCATAAAGCCAGTATACAAATGTACGCCGATGATTCCACACTGTATTACGCAGCAAATACAAGCGGCGAACTAGACCAAGTTCTATCTTCAGACCTAAACTTGGTCTACGATTGGATAAAACAAAATAAGTTGGTACTAAATATCTCAAAAACCAAATCCATTATTTTTGGATCTAGTCATAAGCTGTCATCTATGCCCACAATGAATCTCTACTTGGACAGTGAACCTATACAGCAGGTGGATAAGGTCACATTACTGGGACTAACCATAGACAATCAACTGTCATGGGTCGAGCACATAGAAACAATTGTCAGGAAAATGGGAAATGGTATCTCCATGGCAAAAAAATGCCTTCCGTATGTTCCAGCACACGTTCTGGGACAAGTAGTTAAATCTTTAAGTTTAAGCCACCTGGACTATTGCTCACCTGTATGGTCTTCTGCACCGAAAAGCATACTGCGGAAACTACAAATTGCACAAAACAGAGCTGCAAGACTTGTGTTACACTGCCCCATGAGAACGAACACAGACAGCATGCATCATAAACTGTCATGGTTACCAGTAGAGAAAAGACTTGCCTTAAGCACAGCGACATTCCTTAGTAACAGCATTTATTCTACTAAACCCGAGTTTTTATACAGTCAAATTACCAGATGCAGGGACGTTCACAGTCATTTCACTAGAACAGCAGGTGATGGCCAAATCATGTTACCTCACCCAAAATCTAATGCCTTAAAAAAGACGGTCATTTACCGCGCCATCACTCACTGGAATAGCTGCCCTCTTCACATCCGTCAATCCTCTAACAAATCCTCATTCAAATACTATCTACGAATACATTACTTAAACAGCTGATCGATAGTCCAGTGTTGGTCATGTATGGTTTTCTTTGTTTTCTTTGTTCCTTTTTCCCTGATGATGGGCCTTGAGGCTAAACAAAAAACAAAAAACAAAAAACAAAAAAACAAAAAAAAAAACAAACAAAAAAAAAAAAAAAATTGTGGAAGATTTGTGTATGAATTTGAAATTTGAAATTTATATATGTTTGAAAATTTGAGTGTTATTAGTGTAACACAAATGTGATGTTGTATATAGTATGTATGTGATAAATTAATGTACATGATTTCGGACCCCAGGAAGACTAGCTGGTGCCATTGGTATCAGCTAATGGGGATCCTTTTTAAATAAATAAATAAATAGGGACTATATTGTTAAAATACAAATCACACATTTTAGAGCTTTCAGTAGAGTCCCGTAATATAGTTCCTCATCCAGACATTTTACTTTTGACATCCATCATACTGCTAAACAACATGTACAGGACTAATCTGATAGATGACTAACAGTGGACACTAGCCAAATTGCTAAAACATAAAAAAAAAAGTACTTTTACTGGAGCTTCATTTTTACATATTTCTACTGTATTTTTGATGCATTTTTGACTCATTGCTCATTCAATACCTACAAAGAATGTACGTAGTGACATGGAAGAATGCACTCTGTAGTGTGAGAAAGCACATTCCTTTTTTTTTCTTCTTCTGTGAGACAGGGCATTACCAGAAAAGCTCCCAGTCACACCCATATGACAAAATGTTCAGTGTGGCTGATCTGGATCGCTCTGGTTCTGCTGCTCCTCACCCCGGACTGAATTAGCAGCCCGTCTTTCAGCCGGTACCTCCCTTACCAGTCTGGCGTGGAGAGTGTGTGGGCCGGGATGGATTAATGATGTCAGGCCAGCAGCCACTCCCAGTCTGCGTATAAAGCCACTAATCACCAATCTACCTTGTGCAGACGGCTCCGAGCTCCCCGCTCATGCTAAATATTATTGTTGTGAGTTGTAGGTCTAGTGACTCATACTTTCCATTGACATCTTACTCATTCTGCCGCTACAATGGGAAGGAGTGGCTTTCTGCTGACACAGTGCTGCACACATTCCCACACATGTCTCCATACAGCCAGATTCAACTGTAGTCCATGCTCTACAAAGTTCACTAGTGTCTAACTTTAAAGCAGCACAAGCCTTTTTGTAACTCTACCAGTGATTAGCTAATGAGAAACTCCATTAGAAGATGAAGAAGAAACACAATATAAAAATGCAGTCACTGGAGGGATAATCCTGCTTTGTTAGGTTTGCTAACATTCACAGCTGTACGTGTTCAGCCCAGTCGCACAGCAGTTTGTGAAATAGACACGAAGTTTTGTTTGATTCGTGTACATAGACACACATTTTTTTCGTGATGGTCAACACAAAATCAATCGTAATCCACATAATTGTGTGAACTGGGAAGTATAGGGAGCGTTGAACGCCGCGTATAGGGAGGAGGTTGGCGTGGATGGGCGGGTCAAAAAACACAGGACTTTCACCCAGGAAATTGGTGTCCGTGTCCTGTGTGAAACCACAAGTCAAAGTTGATTTATTTGTCACGCAACTTCCGTATTCAAGTCACTTCTGGAGTTATTTTAGCCCAAACCGCAATCTTTTCCTAAAGCTAAGAATGTATTTGTCACGTAACTTCCGTACTTAAGTTATGCTACTTCCGGTGTTGTTTTAACCCAAACTGCAATCTTTTTCTAAACCTAACAAAGTACTTTTATTTTGAAAAGACTGGAGCAGAAATTGACACGTGCGTCTGGACATTCGTAGGAAAACACACAAAAAATATGTTGTTGAAAGTCGTGCTGAGCGTCACGGAAAAAAGGGAAATTTGTGTCTATGTACACCAATCAAATAGATACAATTTTGTGACTATTTCACGAACTGCCATTGGACTGCGTTGATATGTTTTGTGATTTTGGTCACTCATGGCAATCTGTCAGCCAACATGAAAGACCAAGCAAAACCGACGGATGTATCGCCTCATGCGTTCTGTTAAAAGTTACACTTGAGCACGCACTACAGACGATGGTCAGTTTACTGCTGACGCGCATGTACGTTCTGCGCCTGCATGGGAGGAAATAACTCGTCTGTAGTCTGCACGTGACCTCCAAAAAACACATTGCAGAGAGATGAACAAAACCAAACTGGCAAACCACAGTGAATCTGATTATCTTATCATGTGCTCCGAATAGAAATTGTGAATCCATCTGATTAAAAGATGGAGTAGCCTAAAGGTGAAGGCGTAACATGGAGAAACTTCACTAAATGCTAATGCCAGCTGCCTCCAATGTCAATTCAAAACGCTCTGTCACAGACACATAACAACAAACACTACTGTCGACCACACGTGGACCAACAGCACCCAATAGGCCTTTCTCTCAGCAGACAGTCTGACTCGTCACAGCAGGAAAAGAACAGGTGTTACTAATAACACTACCGATGGCTCTGTTCTATTCAGGTGTTCCAGTGAGAGTGACAGTGAGCCAGCATGCACCACAGCAGGAACCTGAAATGAAAGCAGGGCTGTGGTCAAAAAGTCAAAAAATTACATCCTAATGTTTTTTCCTAACTCACTTTTCCTTGACCTTGATGGAAAACATCATGAGGTCAAGGAAACATGAGAAGGAGAATTCAGAAGGACTTAGGAAAAGACAACCGTGGTGTTAGGAGAGAATCCAACTGCACTTCACAAGACTCCGTAATAAATGGTGCCTTCAAATGAAACTTGTGCATTCGTGTTTACAACATGGGAAGTCGTGGACACAATATGCTTGCCATTAAGTCGTGAGAACACCGCTGCTAAGCAACGGCATTATTAACGTTACTGTTGGCGTCTAGAAGCCACAGAGGCTAACAATTTAGCAAACTAGCAGGTGGGTAACATAATGTAGTAAATGCAAAGACATAATGACAAAGGAAAAAGTTGGGAATATCAACATTTTCCTCAGACATGTTATAAAATTATGAAGCAAAACAACATGCTACTACAATTACAATATTATTGACTTATCATGCAACGAAAAAATAACTTCCAAGGCCTCCGCCATTTCTGACAACGCCAACAAACACGTAACAACTCGTGAACTCGGATTTTTCAGAAACTTTCCACTTACGAGGTCGTGAATACCACAAGATGGGGGCGTTCATATGGACTCTTCTCGTGAACACGGTAAACACGACCCCATTTGAAGGCATGATGCTACAGCGGTGGATGTTATTGACGCGAGTCTGCCGTGGTCAAGCTACAATGTTCCAAAGATGGACTACAAAAGGTGCATGTTCGCCCCGTGAGGTCTTAAATAGCTCTTTCAGTGACAGTGTGTGAAAGAGAGATACCACAGGTCCTTCTGCTGCTGGAACACTTTACATCAACATATAATAAAGTTTATTTATTATCTGATTATCTGACCTAACGTGGACAACTGGTGAAAAATATCACTTCTTTACCAAGGTTGGAAGTGAAATAAAAAACAGAATATAAGCTACTAGTCACAAAAGTTTATATGATAAATAATGGGTTATTGTTTGAGTTATGGAGAAGGGGTAGAAACTTTAAATATATATTTCTTCTGACACATTTCAGACATATTTATTTATGTTGAGTATTTGTTTATTGACAGTTTGCTTTATGTTTACTGTTCATTTGATTTGTTATTCTTTTTTTTTTTTTTTTGTTACATGTTCAAAATAAATAAATAATTAAAAATAAAGTGAAACGAAATGGTTGTCACTGTCCACTCATATATATCAACATGAATCCCAATTAGTAATATGACTGAAAATAATATGCAAGATAAGCATGTTGTTTGTTTTCATGAACGTCAGAATGGTGCGTCGCTTTAAATGTTGCGGCAAGGAATTGTGGGACGGCATTATCTCCTTTCCTTTGGTAAAGGATGTCCCAGTGTATCCTATGCTAAAGGAGATAATGAAGGAAGCATGGAAGCACCTTTCCTTAGTATTTAGAGAATTCAAACAGCTCTCATCATGGCTTCCACTTGGATACTTCCGGTCATTTCACTCAGTTAGGAACCTTCCTAAGAGAAAAAGACTTTTTGACTGCAGCCCAGCTAAATGGAATCCAGCCATCATTCATTTCTACTGTGACAAGTCAAAACGTCATCTGAGAAAAGGGCCTATTGGTTGGGTTGGTGTGTGAGGGCCCTAAAGTGTGTGAAAGTGAGTTTTAAATCTCAGTGTTGAGTCATAAGAATGGGTCATTTTGTGATGTGGGACAGTAAAAATTACAAATATTCCACCTTTAAGCTGCTGCTATTTTGCTTGTTCTGCTGTCAAGGGGGAACTCTTGTGAGTGTGTGCTGCTGCGATTCTCTGTCACTGGCTAAGCTTTCTTGGTGTGTGTGTGTGTGTGTGTGTGTGTGTGTGTGTGTGTGTGTGTGTGTGTGTGTGTGTGTGCACACTATGGGGAGTCAGCATACAGGCCCACTTCACGTGGTTCGGAAGGTGAAGGGCTATTAGGGGAAAGGTGAGTATGGGACTGCTGCTCCGGGTTACTCAGTAACTGGGGCTCTCTCCTTCCCCTCTCAGGCCTCTAGTGCGGTTCCTGTGCAACCACCCCCACACCTCCTACCACACACACACACACACACATACACACTGTAGCTGTATCGCCGTTCTCTCCTCTTTTCTTGCGTTCTCTCTTTGAAATTAAGAACTAATGAAGCAGTGCTCTAGTTTTCATATTCATCGCCCCGTCGGAAAACCTGACAGTTCATGTGTATACATATCTGTCACAAACTGGCTCAAGGAATGTGACAAGGAGGAGTCCACGCAAGGGATTTACTTAAAACCAACATCATTTATCAAACTAAGGTTCACAATGGAGTGGGTAGATCAGCAATGTCAGCGATGAAAGCAGTGCATGGATGTGTGTCATGTGTGCTGTTGGAGGTGTTGAAGGTGCACAACCTGAACAGCAATGATGCAGGGTGGATGTCAGGCAGCTGTAGGAAGGGAAGGGAGAGACAGAATGTACACGATGACCCAGCCTTCATAGCCTATACGGGCCCAGGTGAGCCTAATCAGCTGACGACCCTCACATCTCTTCTAATTGACTACTGAGGTTGGCCAGGACAGTTACACAAACAGGTCGTTTCACGAAATATTGTTAGCAATACCAGTATATAACAACGCATTACTCTGGTATTTTGCACATACAAACACCGTAGCAACACGTCCACAGATGGACAGTAGCCTACTCTCTACGATTGGCCAACTCAAAGAGTGTGTTCCAATCCGCGTACTTCTGTACTTACATTTACTATTTTGAGTGCATAAGTGCGTTCACACTGGGAAGTACGGCAAAATGCAGTGCACTCAAAGTACCCGGATGTTGTACTCAAAACGGTCAGATTGTTGAGTGTGGAACGCTGGACACTTTCCACACTCAACTGTCGCCATCTTGGCTACGTAGCGGAAGGGGCGGAGCCACGACCACTATTCAAACATACCTAGATAACAGAATAAAACAATACAATACGTAAACATACCGGTGCATTTTCAGCCAACAGGAGGACACATCGTAGGCGTAGGCGACGATGTTGGAAACGTAATTTCCACTCTGCTTTCATTTTTTTTCAGAAGATATTTTGGCGGGTAGCGAGCCGCGGTCAAATGTTGCGATCGTCATTTCCGGTCAGTGCGCCGCAGAGTATTCGATTTGAGACGTCCCTACTCCCTACTAATTCTTGAAATTTAGGCACTACTCAAGTGAGTACAGAGTGCACAAAGTGCACTACATTGAAGTGTACTTCAGGAAGTACGTGGATTGGAACACACTCAGAGTCTGAGGGAACCAATGAGCAGCATGATTGAACTGCACAAGTGGAAACCAATCCTCTTGTTAGCACCTGGAGAGACAACAGGAAAGGAGGAGAGAAGAAAACACACACTACATTGAGCAGGCGCAGTAGCGTTTTCTTTAATCCCGCCTCCCAGCCCGCGGTCCAGCTTCGGTCTGGGTCTCATTCACATGAACGGAGGAAGAGAAATAACTCTGGATTCGGCTATTAGTGCATTTTACAACTTTTAGGACCTAATGGTTTAAATAATGGCTATTCAAGTGTTCATACTGGGAAATTGATTTACCTCAAAAAAAAATTATCCGCTCATATACGGACGTCTCTTTCCCAATGTAAGTCTATGGGAAAAAGTATTTTTGGGCCCAATGGCATCACGTGACGTACACGGAAGTTGTAGTACCGCTGTTTAGCCACTACGAACAGTTGCTTCACGGCCCGGCACTCTTCCTGGTGGCTTGGTTGATGCGTGGAGCAGCCATCTTGGATTTTGAGGTCGGGGTTGGTGAGGTACGTCTGACTTTCCGAGTCAGAAATCTGACTTCAGGGGGGGTTTTAGTTAAAATGTCTGACTGGGAAGTCGGAAAATGTACGTCATGACAGAAAACAAAGGGACTTACGAGAAACGTCTTTACCCGTTGAATCTTAGGCAAATTTTGACTTTACCTTTATTTATAGGATTACTGTATGGTCACAACCTGAATCAGAAATACAAAGCATGTTTATTTTAAGGAGCTTAGGCTACCCAGAAATGCCATTATTTGGTGTTTGAATGCTCCTTGTTCTAGGGTGATCTAAAAATGTTTGAGGTTAATCCTGGAAAACACTTTAAGCAAGAAATAACACAGCTGATGTGAGATTAAGACTACATACAAATCATTGATCTCATCTGTTTAGCATAAATAAACAAAGGTAGTGTGATTGATCTGAGTATGAGATACAGATGCTCAACTTGAATCCAATACTAGTGACACAGTGAGTCCAGAACCAGTGCGGATGTTGCCGCCTCTGACCGGATCATAGCCTCCTGCCGTTGCATCACCTCCCAGGCACTCTGGCGTCAAAACACAAGCCGTGTGTAAAGCAGCTATAGCTTGTGCTCACAGCCATGTTTGTTTACCGTCCCTGAGCAGGGACACATGAAAGTGGGGTGACCGGGTCTGTGGCCGTGACCCCGGCGACAAGAACGACCCCTGTCCACACAATCGCCGCCTTTCTTCCTCTCCTGCAACCCAACGACGCGGCTCGGCCCTGGTCTTTCGCCTGGGGATGGGTGTCACGAGACTGTGCTTTGAAGAAGAGCACAGCAGGGCCACATTCGGACCAATGAGAGCGGAGACAGTGCTCTCTGTGTGAGTAATGATTGACAGCATGTTGGATTACTCACAGAGGCATTAGTCATGGTGAATTTGTTACATGTTCTTGTTCTCTATTCTGTTGGTGTGAATAAGTCTGTCTGTCTGTCGGGTTCATGGGTTGTGTCGTGCGCTGGTGGCAAACCTGGTGATCTTTAAAAAGTCTGGCAACAAAAAGCATTTAAATGTTCTTCAGAATTATCATAGTAAATAATCAACAAGTGAAATAAATACACATCTCTGACTACTAGGTTTAAATAAATCTTTAGCATTTATTCAAAAATACTTTGTGATGCACACAACTTCATGAATAATAAAAAATATATCATGTTCATGTGGAAAAAAAGACAGTAGTGTTTTTTCTTGGGCGACTAAAATCTAACAACAACACAGGACCGATCTTGTCATTAGTGAAACAATTCCTGCTCGGCCCAGGACTCTGTACAAAGTGTTCATACCAGCAAAAGCAAACATGTTTCTGCTGGGAGGAAAAGCTTACACAATGAAGTATCACAGCCACACGCAATACTGTACAAGCATTCTGGGGCACCATCGGGGGGTCCAACCTTGTCCAACAGCGCGAGGGCAAGGCAGCTCCATCATTGGCTAATCTTTGGCCGGAGAGAGCCAGTCATCTCCTCGCTCTCCTCTCATCCCACAACTAACCAAACACTGTGCTGTTAGTGTCTCTGATATGCTTTGTTTATCAGGCCACCTGGACATGCATCTGGTCAGCTCAGGGAGTATGCCTGTCAATAGCAGGGCCAGATGGACGTGCATTAATAACCGGGTCTTATGTGCCAAAATCACGAGCTGCAAATTGCTGACTTTTTTTAAGGCAGTTTTGAAGTTTCTGAAGCCCTGCGTTGTGCTGAGTGCACTGAATGAAATGTTGATTAGGGTGATGGGAACGGCAGAGAATCAGAAAATAAAATTAATTACTGTGCAGTAGCGTTTCAGGTCAGTACTTCACAGTGTCCCCCTTCCAGCGCTAATAGACAAATTACATAACAGCCTCCAAAGAGAAAGAGGTTTGACATGAGGTAACCTTTCCAAATAATAAAAGCGATGTGGAGAAATAATTATGAGTTGTATTGATATGAGGCAGGAGATGTTTGAGCTGCATAATAAGATGGATGACCATGCCCCGTGCTTGAAGCAGCTAGTGCACAAAGCATGGAGAGCATGTTACATAACTAATATCTTTATTCTAATGGGCTTTAATAAGTCGGGGGTGAGAAGGATGAGTGGCTCAATTCATACCAAGAATTTAGCTGAGGTGATGAAATCCAGAAAAAAAAGCAAAGTATTGACAAAGACCACGTTACACATAATGACTGATAAATTGGATTTTTCGGGGATAAACACATCTCCTCGTGCAGAAAGTTTGTGTTCAATGTTTACCAATGGGGGGCAGGGCGTGATGCAACCGTCCATAATCTGCCAGTACTGTACGGCACAGTTTGTGAAATGAAAAGTCTAATCAAACCAGATAACACGTCAACATTGTACACCTCGCAGTGTTCTTACGTTGTAGTTTAGTAGCACAAAGTCCATTATTTCGTCATTCATTTCTGAACAACTTCCTATTGGACAGGACGTTATCTGCGTGGGAAGATTAGAGCTGGAAAACAGAAGAAGGCATTTCACCTGAAACGTGGTGTCACTGGTAATGAAAACAAACCAGCAGGGATAAAGTTTTTTTTTTCTAAGCTCAGCACGTTCCAGATCCCCTGAGGCTGCCGTTTTTCATTTTAGTCCATTTGGGGTAACCAATTTGGAGTTTGTATTGAACTAGTTGCTCTAGATTTGTTTTTAAAATAACTAGGGCTGTAAAAGTTAGCGCGATAATACCGCCTTTACGCAAATTTATTTTATCGATCTTTCGGACTAACAAGCTCAGTTTTAAAGCTAGAGTGAAGATACTGGCATCATATGAAATGGGAAAACCTAAAGAATCCATTGGTATCAATCATCGTCAGGAAGGAGGTTAAATAACGCTCCAAACTTGTGCAAAATTTTGGTGAGGAAAAACTGGCATGGCCATTTTCAAAGGGGTCCCTTGACCTCTGACCTCAAGATACGTGAATGTAAATGGGTTCTATGGGTACCCACGAGTCTCCCCTTTACAGACATGCCCACTTTATGATAATCACATGCAGTTTGGGGCAAGTCATAGTCAAGTCAGCACACTGACAGCTGTTGTTGCCTGTTGGGCTGCAGTTTGCCATGTTGTGATTTGAACATATTGTTTATGTTAAATGCAGTACCTGTGAGGGTTTCTGGACAATGTCTGTCATTGTTTTGTGGTGTTTGCATAAAGAAAACATATTTGTCCACTCCCATGTTGATGAGAGTATTAAATACTTGACAAATCTCCCTTTAAAAGGTTCATTTAGATAACAGATAAAAAATGTGTGAATAATTTGCGATTAATCACGATTAACTACGGACAATCATGTGATTAATTGCGATTGAATATTTTAATCGATTGACAGCCCTAAAAAATAATGTAATATGTAATTTTTAATATTCTGTCCCTGCTACTCGTAAGGGTCGGGTTATGCTCGATCAGAACTAGTTTGAAAAACGTGTTGTCCAAACTCATATCTCATAGTTAACGACAGTTGACCTGGGTTCTTCACAGAAATGTTAGAAAAACTGTATCAGCAGCATAATGGCAGTCTCCTATCTATAAGCTATACATAACATATGTGTCATTAGTCTATTCAGTTAATACAGTGAATTTTATTAGCACAGTGATTGTTTTGAAGAGTGTTTCAGATGCTCTTCCCGCATTTGTCCTGAATTTGAATTGTGTCTCAAATGTAATTCGTTAGAACAGCATCACTATGTTGTAGCACAAAACGCTCATCTTTCACTTTGTGGAGCTGATGATTAATTTCCGAGCGAGGAAGCAACTCATGACATTTCAGAGCATGAGCACGGAGAAAGAGCAGCGTTATTTCAGTCAGCTGTGCATTTGTTTGAGTCATTTTCCTTTCAAAGTTCCTGCTGAGGCAATAGATAAGACTCAAGTTGTTAGCTCTGGATCGACATTAATCATCAGTCAGTGGAGCGAGAGGGAGGAGAAAAAAAACTCAATATTATCCTTTAACCCAGATTCCTGCTGGTCTCATGCTTCAGCTGGCAAAAGCTTGGTGACCGCTGTCATATGGAGCGGATGATGGGATGAATGTTTGCCACACTGCTCACCACTACCTGCCTCTAAGTGGTGACTCCATCACCTCCCACATCTGCTAGCTCATTAATACAGCCACCGGCAGGAGAAATCTCTCACATGCTGAACTGTGAAGGCCCACATGTATTCACACACAACTGATGTGAGTGATGGCGTGCTCTGTGCGTATTGTTACATGTTGTTATTCAGTAATCCTGCTTCTCAAACATCATCCCACTTTCTGCCAAAGAGTGCTGAGTAAAAACACTCAAGAATCCAGCCCGTATCCGAGCGGAGTCAAGCAGCACTGGAAGAGAGAGCCGATCTATTTAAAGGGTTTAAGAGCGCCGTCCAGATGCTGAACTTTGTGGTATTCCATTTATTCCCAGTACTCAATGTCCTGGCCAATGATATCCGAGTAACATCCGGTGAGCTGGGGAAATCCTGGGTCTCAGTGCTGGCAGCGCTGCCAAGATCAGGCCCGCTGCCATGAACCTTGATGTCAGATAGCAGAAATGAAATGCTGCCTCTCAGGCCAGACACCATAACAACAGAGCGGATCTATATTCACTTATCTTTACTGTTTCAGAGCTGCTTTATTGCGGATTATGTGGACTGGGTGGTGTCCGATTTTCACTGATATACGCCATCATGTCACAACAGTCCAATGCTGTGGAGTTTACTTTTGGGAGGCATGGAAAATACCACCCTATTGGGATTAACTGTCCTGTATGTGCATTTAGAGATAACTTAGACTGTGGTTACTTTAAAGTAGGGCTGTCATTGATTAAGATATTTAATCGTAATTAATTGCACATTTTTTATCTGTTCAAAATATACCTAAAAAGAAAATGTTTCAAGCATTTAATAATCTCATCAACATGGGAGTGGGCAAATATGCTTGCTTTATGCAAATGTAGGTATATATTTATTATTTGAAATCAATTATAAACACAAAACAATGACAAATATTGTCCAGAAACCCTCACAGGTACTGCATTTAGCATAAAAAATATGCTCAAATCATAAACTGCAGCCCAACAGGCAACAACAGCTGTCAGTGTGTCAGTGTGCTGACTTGACTATGACTTGCCCCAAACTGCATGTGATTATCATAAAGTGGGCATGTCTGTAAACCCATTTACATTCACATATCTTGGGGTCAGAGGTCAAGGCGACCCCTTTGAAAATGGTCATGCCAGTTTTTCCTCGCCAAAGTTTATCGCACAATTTCTAGTTTCATATGATGCCAGTATCTTCACTCTAGCTTTAAAACTGAGCCCGCTACAACCTCCAGAAGATCGATTGCGTTAATGCGTTAAAGAAATTAGTGGCGTTAAAATGAATTTGCGTTAAAGATAATATAGCAAGTCAATCCTTTTGGATCTTAATTCACGACAGCTGGAGATGATTGTGATTGTGTCATTGACTTTTATGCATACCTTTGATTTAAAGGAGCAATAGACAATGTGATATTGGTTATTCCAATCACCACTGCATTATATAGAGAAAACTTGTCATATACTAAAATATCAATTTAATTATCAAAAAATAAAAGACTAGAATGTGTATTGGGTCCAAAAGACAGACAATTGTAAGAAAGTTAGTTCCTATGTCCATACATTCAATAATGAATGAATGAATAAAACTTTCTCCACCTGATACACCATAATGTGTTTTAAATGATTCATTTAAAAAGGTAGAATTTATGGTAAATGATAAAATAAATCCAGTGTCATTATAGTCTTCTTTATACATCTTAGTCAGCATGGTAGACATCTTTTGAAAAGTCAAACGAGATGGTATAAGACAGATTTTCCATTTCATCCCCACAACTCAAAACAGTTGAGATGAAAATAAACACGACGTTGGTGCTGAAGCTTCTGAGGTTCCTCTTAACATTGTGGCGGAATTTTTCCCGACCGCATCTTAAGTGTGGAAAAATAAGACGAGTCTCATAAATTAAGTTTATCCTTTTGTTTTATATAATCTTCAATGTTTTCAATTAAAAATACATTGTTTTGTACAATTCTTGGACATGTTAGAGTGGAGTACATGGTGTGAAAAACAGACAGAAAGAAGGAGACACGTGTTGCTTCACAGAGAGAAAAATAAGCCGACAGAGTAAATGGATCATATACATATAATGTTCTTTCCTCCTGGTACACAGGAGTGTCTCTCTCTGAGGTCAGCGACCCACGTCCCACATCTACCACAAAGAACCCCACCTTAACGACTACTCTTATATACATTTGTGTTATTATGCTGTACAAATTACACAGCTCTTTAAATATCCAACGGGCTTGTCCTTCACTGGGGCTCACCTTGTGTTTTTTTAGATCAACCTGGTGTCTTCTCAGGAAAGCAAGGTCTGAACCTGCTGAGGTGATCTGGGTACCAGGTTCTCTGGGTCTTTGTAGCTGTTAGTTGGGCTGCTCAGTGCTGTGTAAACCTCCCCGTAGGCTCTGCACACCAGCTCCGTGGACTGACGGAAAATCTGCTCCCTGCACAAACAGATAAAACTCTTATATATAATAACTCTTATTATACTCGCAAAACAAAGTAGTCTACCAGCAGTGAGTGGGCCTTTTTAAATTCAAACATCTCAAGTCTAAATCAGAGCAGCAGAGCTGTGCCGTAAGAGCTGAATACGTTAGCCATGAGTAAGAATTTGTCCTAATTACTTTTTTTTTTTTTTGTTCAGTGACCATTGTGTGCCCCCGCTGTTTCAAAACAATGCGTTGCAGTACTGCATGTGGTGCACACTGCCATCTATGGATACATATTACAGCACAAATGCACAAGCATCAGGTGTCAGCCACAATAACATATACTGATTTAGGAATGAAAAGACACTTCAAATGAGATCATTTTATTCCCTTTATTACTTCCCTTCATTTTATGCAGCCATCTTTTAATCTAAAAATGTAAAGTACAGTGTTGCGTTTCATTTCATGGATTTCTGGATCCATCACTACAGATGTTTCAAATCAAATTTGGCTATGTCACACAGATTTTTGTTTTTCTTTTAGACCTGTAACAAATAGTCAATCGAAAGAAAGTTATTCAGCAATTTTTGATTATCGATCAATCGTTTTAGAAATTTTTGTCACATTTAATTGTTCCATGTCAGACAGACGATCTGAGATCTAGTTGTGCGAAGCGTTTAGAGACTAACTTGTGAGTCTAGTTCCAAGTTCTCAACAGTGAGAATTTGCTGCTTTGCTTGGTCTTACATTATAGTAAATTTGGTCAATTGGTTGGACAAAACACAGCCTTTGAGGATGTCACTTAGTGACATTTTATAGACTAAACTATTAATCGATTAAAACAAGAAAATAATCATATTTTATTTTAGTTAAAGCGCTATTTTCTTTGTTGTTTACTTTAAGGCAAGACTGATTTATGAGTCACTTGGAGCATTTTCATAAAGACCTAATTAGAAATAATATTTTGTCCTGTGTTTTTTTTATTTTGTTTATCATTTTAGTGTGATTATTTTAAAGATAATTGGTCAATCTATTATTATTTTATTTATCATTTATCTATCTATTTTTTTTTCATTTAAATTTGTGATTATATAATTTATGACACTCATTTCTTGTTATCTACTCCTTGTATTGTTTATATTCCTATTGAACTGCTTGTATTGAAAATGACAATGAGAACCCAACGTATACCGGCAAGTGAAGGACATAATGTGACTACGTCTTGCAGTGGAGTACAAATGGAGGATGCAAGTCGGACTGAAGAGCCCAGTGAGAGGACTGAAGGACTCGGTGGGAGCTGCTCATCGGCTGTATCCAACTCAGGCTCTTGAGATCCATATTTTTTAATTGGCCCACAGAGAACACAGAACCATAGTGCTGCTGTGTATAACACCTTACTCCATACCAAGTGCACTAACACGAAATGTGAAACGATGGGAGTCTAAAAGTACACTCCCATTATGTGTGCACTCCAGGAGTGTTTTCAGAGTGCTGGCTGGGTGTTTTTGTGTATTTAGGTGAGCAGAGAAGCAGACTTGAGAGATAGCGGGAAAGAGAGAGAGAGAGAAAGACAAAGAGGAGGAATGATTTCAGGGAACGAGTGTGAGTGAGAAATGGACCAGAAGCTAATTAATGGCGTCCTGCCCATCAGTCCTCCCATGTCCATTAATAGAGAACATTAACCTGAGGTACAGAGTGCTCCTCAAGCCTGCTGCACTTCCCAGTAAACGTGACTCATAGAGAGAGCCCTCCAATGTAGCAGGTGGATTGAGCTAAAAGCATGTGCATTTTCTGATCAGTAAGACAAATACAGGCAGTCCTGCCTACCACTCTCTCAACGTGTTGGTGGCCTTAGCAATTTAGCATCCAAACTCGCTGTGCATTTAGTCGAGTGTTTTGTTTGGAATGCAGTAATGACCGTATTACATCTGGCAGACTAATGAATGTTGAACATTATTAGGCCAACGCTCCTGTTCTATTTTTATCCCTCTGAATATGCTCTTTACCCCGTCGAAACACCACGCCATGTTGTAAACATTTAACATGCAGCCTGAATATTGCATGTTTGCGATTCTTTCCCCTGAACAGAGAGAGCTGTTGTCAACAATAGGGACAGGAACTCACTTGATGGCTGCACTGAGCAGGAAGTTGAGCTGCGGCATCACAAGAGTGTCAGGCGACGACAGGTACCGATCGAACTGGACCTGTTGTTCGTGCGAGAGGGTCAAGAGCAGGTGAGGAGTCAAAGAATCAGAATCATTAAGTGAGAATGTATCGATTTGTATTAACGTGCTTCATTAATAGACACGGTGGAACTCACCATCGCTGCTTTCACAGAAGAGCTGTCCATGCTGGGGAGGAGGGATAGAGGACCCTGAGACGGAGAAGTAAACACCAGCTCAGAATCCAACTCAAGGTCACAGTGTTTGAACAGCAACAATGAACTGAACAAGGTCAGGTGAGTGAGCTCCTTCATTCATTCATTCATTCATTCATTCATTCATTCATGTTTACAGGCAGTGTTGAGATGTTTTCTTCCGTTCACGGGCACTGAGTCCCCTATACCATCCCATTTAGTCTGTGCCTCTCTACCTAGATGTCTTGTTATCCTCATAATTAGTAGTGGGTCTGTATGTCATTGTATTGCATTGCTATTCGTAATATGGTGAGTTTTGTGCATATGGCCACGCTCATAGCTCACTTTCTCACTACCTCTGCCAACAAATGGGGCTTCTAACACATGGGATTCTCTCTCCTGTTGTTACAGGTTGTGGGGCAGGGTTGGCTGGGGTTATTGTTGTTCGTAATGCCATGTAACTGCTGCAAAATTTGAATAAAAATATATCTAAAAAAAACAACAACGTTTTCTTCCTTTTTCTCATTTGCCTACACTGCCATCAGCTGCTGCTAAAAATGGATGGAGTCAATGCTGACTGAATGAATGATTTTACCTCCGACCACATGAGTGTATAATAAGGATAATTTCATTTTCTCTGGTTTAAGAGAAAGCGCACATCATCATTGTGTCTTACTCCTTCCTAACCTTGATGATTTACACTACGGCTGAACAATATGATCAGTGTCGTAATTAACTTTCACCTTTATCTCAAAGGCTATAAATAGTGCATGTGCATCAGTACAGCACAGACTGGCTTACTTTTTGAAATGGCTGATTGGTTGGTCAGACCTCTGTTTGATGTCATGGGTTGTTATAATTTAATTATATGGGATTCAGACTATTCATATATTGAAAACTTCAAACAGAGTCTATTGAAGTCGGTAAGAGATTCAGAATTTTGGTGATTTAATAACTTCAATTTATCATTTAGCCCCAATTTGAGGGGAAAATTATTTTTGAATACGATGAACTTGGATGTGGTGAATCTTGGTTTATAAACAGAGAAAACAAGAGAAATTCCCTCCCTAAATCTTGATAGGCAGAGACATGATGACTGACTTTGTGTGAAAACAACAGCCGGCACCGTTGAGGCAATTAGCTGACACTGATTATCCACAATGGCAACATTAAGTCGAGCTTAAACGCCTAAATTGACAACATTAACAGCAGCAAATAGAAGGCAGTGCAAGGGTCAAAGCTACAGTGCAGTACCTGTGAGTGATTTTATGGGATATGGGCCCATTAACAAACACACTGTCAGCCTGCAAACTCATCTGCTAAAGCTACAAGCCAGTGTTGTTTTAATAACAGTTCTCTTGGTGTATCTCAGAAAATGACAGGGATAAAACATTTAGCAGATAGTCAAAGTAAACCTGAAAAGTCTAAAATAAACTCGGGGGATTCTTTTCAGTCCTTGACATCTGGTATGCCGTCGAGTGTGGACAGCTCGACTTAATCTTTTCAAACAGAAGACTATTTAAAGTAAACCCCAAGACAGGCCACCCGAGGAGAGAGGTAGCCTGCAGAAGAATGACAGTTCTTGATTGAGCTTTTGCGTTGAGCTGCAGCAGCAACAGCAGGGTGTGGTGTGTCCTGACATGACCCAGGGTTTCAAGACTCGCATGCTAAACCACAACTATGGGTCTCAGTCAGCCCAGTGGCAAAGTGTGTTTCAAAGAGGGAGGGAGGCTCCGGGGCATCAGCTCTCTCATTTGCACAGGCCAATTCAGGAGAAGCTCTAATATTTGTAATAGAACATAATATGATCTGCCTCCCTCTGTCCCCTTTCTCATCTGAACATGTGATAGAAATGCTATTATGCCCTAATAAAGACATCAGTCATGTGGTAACCATAGCAATAGCTAGTGTAAAGCCCAAAGCGGTAGTGTAAACAATACTGTTAGGGCCTGTATAATATAAAAAAAGAGGACCATTAGGCACTCTAAGAGATGTGAAAAAAAAACTCCACAGTTCTATAACTTCATGTGTGTGTGTGTGTGTGTGTGTGTGTGTGTGTGTGTAGTGAAGTGCTCCATGCGAGACCTGTTCAGCACTGTGCTGCTGGACAACGCTGTAGATGTAACTCAGCCCGGCTCTGGTCAGCACGTAGGACGCCTGCTCGTTGATCAGGGTGTCAAGGTGAGCCTCGATCTGGAAAATGTGGGAGAGAGTTGCTTAACATCCAGTCCGAGCCCGCATTGTGAGCTGATGGTACTTATGGTTAATAGAGAACCACTGTGCTATTGATAATGAAACTTCCACAGGAGCTCTTGTGGTGCTCAATTACAAAAGCCGTGCTAAAAATAGAGGATAGATTGCGCATTTGAGCACGAACAACAATACATGACGCACACCCTTCTATCAGACAGCAAATTAAACCTTTTTAATAAAAGATCTGGGCTCTATGGGTTTTAATGAAAGAAACGAGAGTCATTTTCACACAGACAATGTTAGGACTGTACGTTGAGTCTTAATGTTGGATAACATTAGTGTTTCATGATTCAGTTTGTCTTGTCAAACTAAGGTAGGGTCCGTCATTATCAGTTTCATGCCTTTGTTTAATTGTTATGAAATATAAATAGTAGGGCTGTCAATCGGTTAAAATATTTAATCACGATTAATCGCATGACTGTCCATAGTTAATTGTGATTAATCGCATATTAATCACACATTTTTCTATCTTTTCAAAATGTACCTTAAAGGGAGATCTGTCAAGTATTTAATACTCTTATCAACATGGGAGCGGGCAAATGTATGTATATATTTATTATTGGAAATCTATTAACAACACTAACAATGACAAATATTGTCCGGAAACCCTCACAGGTACTGCATTTAGCATAAAAAATATTCTCAAATCATAACATGGCAAACTGCAGCCCAACAGACAACAACAGCTGTCAGTGTGTCAGTGTGCTGACTTCGCTACGACTTGTCAAAAAGTGCATGTGATTATCATAAAGTGGGCATGTCTGTAAAGGGGAGACTCGTGGGTACCCATAGAACCCATTTTCATTCACATATCTTGAGGTCAGAGGTCAAGGGACCCCTTTGAAAATGGCCATGACAGTTTTTCCTCACTAAAATTTATCGTATATTCTTTTCATACGATACCAATATCTTCACTCTAGATTTAAATCAAATAAGAAATTGGTGGTGTTAAAAAGACATTTGCGTTAACGTGTTATTGTCGCGTTAACTTCGACAGCCCTAGTAAATAGATACCTAAAATGTGAAATAAATAATTTCATTGTCTGAATCACTATTCATTTTTTGATAATTGTTTACGATTAGGACAGACCTGGAACTCGAGCATCTCAAGCCTCTTGTCAGTGAACTCAAACAGAGCCAGGGTTGTCTTCATGACATACAGCGAGTTGACCATGTAGGTAGCCATGTCAGCAGTGCCGAGGTTACTGGCGGACACGGTACATAACTGTAGGAGGGGATCCAAGATGCAAGAGAGCACCTGGGAAAGACAAAGTAAGACAGAGATGAGTGAAATAGCACCGGCTTTGATAAACGGTTGACAAAAACCAATATTGACACACCTACATCCGGTAAATTTATAGTTATTAGTTTAATGTGACAACGAAGGGAGACGGGTTTGACTGTTCTACCGTCCTGATCATACTGTTTAAATATGAGTTTACCTGAGCAAAGTCAGCCTGGCGGGCATCCAGAGGAACTACTGATGAGTCGTGGGAGGCCAGTACCTCCCTGAGGAGGGAGAGGGTCTGAGTGAGGGAGGATGTAGGTCCCAGGTCAGCAGGTGGAAGCTCCACCTGACCAGGTAGACAAGGTCAGAAGAAGACAAAGTATTAGTAGATAGAGCAAAAGAGTTATTCTTGCAGAGGTTAGTTGTGCGTGGGCTGTAGCCTTCACCAAGACAAGCGGTCCTCATAACATTATCGAAGCATTAAACATCCCTGATGAGCAGCATGATCGGCCGAATATACAACTGCTTCCTGCTGCTACTCGGAGCCTCAGCTTGTTCAGAGTCAGCAGAGCTTTTTTTTTTTTTAATGAAGAGGGTTTTGATTTCATTGGCTTCTGGATACACAAGACAGAACTGAGCCCAGCCACCGTTGTCCACCTAATAGAGCAAATTATGAGAAGGCTGTGTTCCTGGCATTAGCTGGAATTGACACCAAAACCCTGAGGGCCTCCAATTTGATTAACACCGAGCTACACGGATAATTCTTGTAACTGCTATTGATCAGGACACAGCCAGCATGTTATGTGGAAGAGCTCCCGCTCGTGCTGAGGTATATTTGGATGGCAATTTAACTAAAACGTTAAAAAGTTTGGTGTTTTTTGGCAGCTAGCACCATTTCGATGCTGTGGCCAGCAGGCTCAAACTGTTTACAAGCAGAAGTGCTTCAGAAATAGCCTTGTTGTCTTTGAGGGTTTTCGGCGCAGAGCTGAAATACACAATGTGTGTCCACAGGGTGCATACTGAACTTCTGCACTGTCATTTAAGTGATTTTATGAAAGAACATTGTGAACCGTCTCTATGTTTAAAAACAAGGCCTCTTCTTCTTTTTCTTCTCAGGTGAAGGCATTGTTTTCCTAGCAGTCACTTTCTCACAACTACAGAAAAAACAATATATCGTGGATTATTCAAATAGAAATCGTCCTACTCATACTGCACCTTGTCCATGAGTCTGCTTGCATGAAGGCTCAGGCTGTTGAAGAACATCTTCTTGCTGAGGATGTGCATTTCTTCTATGGTGATGAGCAAGGAGGCCACACTGGTCCCAATGATGGAGCTGGACAAGGATAAAATACATGAAGTCTATTAGGACTGTTGATTATTTACATTATATATTATTTTTGTATTTCGATTCATCAAAAAATTTCAGAATACAGCAACAAATGCTCATCGCAATCTTCAAATTGCTTATGAAAACAAAACGTTATTCAATTCACAATGATACAAAACAGAGAAAAGCAGCAAATTCCCAAATTAGCAAAACATTTACCAAAATATGTTTTGCTCCACAAATGCCTTAAATGATTAATAGATTATTAAAATTGTTGCCTTCTGTTTGCCGAGCGAGTTAACATACCTGATGGTGTGGTGGTAGAACTTGAGCAGGTTGGACAGCTTGTAGAGAAGGACAGCACCTGGCTCAGCCACAATGACCTGCTCTATCCGAACCTGAGGGACAGATCCGTAACACACCGAGTGAGGACATGAGCAGAACACGACGGAACACGGTGTGCATCCAACAGAGCTGGTCAGTGTTTCTTTTAATAGCGTCTTAAACGTATTTGGTTGCTCACTTTCAGCGGCCTGCAGACTCCCTCAGTGATGTGTCCAACCACCTCCTGCATGTTCTCCTCCACACCTGATGTGAGAGGAACACACACACAAAAAGTATAGTCAGGATTAAATGCATCAACGGTTTTGAGCAGACCTTGAATATAAACACAGTATTAATGAATACAGCATACATAACATAGGGACACAAAATTCCTAATTCATTCCTGTATTAGTCTCAGGATGCGTCCACACAATCATGTTCACTCCAACTTGTACAGTTAGTTTTTGAGTTCACAGTGTTTAAGCAGGTGACAGCAATGCCATTATTCAAACTCAGGTGGCAGCAAGATTTCAAGTCTTTATTTGTCATATGTACAACAATTACAGTGGAGCAGTCGTTGGCAACAAGATTCTTGTACTCAGTCTCCCTCCAACAATGCGCTACAAAATTAATAATAAAAAAAACCATGTGGTTGTAGTAAAAATGAATGATGATTTTATATATATAAAGTCAACGCGATAATGACACATCAACGCAAATTCCTTTTAACGCCGCTAATTTCTTTAATGCATTAACGCAATAGTTTTAAAGCTAGGGTGAAGATACTGGTATCATATGAAACTAGAAAAAACCTAAAAAATCCGTGTCATACTAGCTTGTCGCGAAGGAGGCTAAATTTTGGCGAGGAAAAACTGGCATGGCCATTTTCAAAAAGTCCCTTGACCTCTGACCTCCAGATATGTGAATGAAAATGGGTTCTATGGGTACCCACGAGTCTCCCCTTTACAGACATGCCCACTTTATGATAATAACATGCAGTTTAGGGCAAGTCATAGTCAAGTCAGCACACTGACACACTGACAGCTGTTGTTGCCTGTTGGGCTGCAGTTTGTCATGTTATGATTTGAGCATATTTTTTAATGCTAAATGCAGTACCTGTGAGGGTTTCTGGACAATATCTGTCATTATTTTGTGTTGTTAATTGATTTCCAATAATAAATATATACAAATATTTGCATAAAACAAGCATTTTTGTCCACGCCCATGTTGATAAGAGTATTAAATACTTGACAAATCTCCCTTTAAGGTACATTTTGAACAGATAAAAAATGTGCAATTAATTTGTGATTAATCACGATTAACTATTTTAATCAATTGACAGCCCTAGAAAAAACACATGTGGTAATAGTAAAAATGAAATAAACCCCCGACAGGGTGATGCGGCATTGGTTTATTTCAATGAACAACAACATCAACAAGGATCTGCTGGCTCTACATTATCCCGCTTATTACACGGCTACTTGATTAAGAAATCAATAATTTGACACAAAAATGGTCCGCTAGAGTCCAACATCAGAACTGGGCCCATAGCAACGGTCTGTTATAAAGAAATAACAGACTGTAGAATGCAGTAATTGACCAATCTGAATCGAGTATTCAACAAAGCCATGTAATAAATATATGTAAACTGCGCTGTGTGCAGGTATAAACAGGTAGTAGAAGTAATAGAAAGGTAAAAGTAAGGTGACACCATATAACCACACTGACACCTGCCTGCAGAAAACTACCCCAAAAGAGTGTAAGGAGACAAATGCTGACATGTGATAACCTGGATGTAATAGCTCAGCATAACAAAATGGGCCGAGGGCAAACCCCGGTCTCGACTGATCCCCCTTCTGAGCTGTGTTCATTCTTAACGGCTATGAGAACCCAAGAAGTTAAATTAGGGAAACAAGTACAGGATTAGTCCATCAGCTGAACAAAATGTACTGGAATTAGATTTGTTCACACTCTTGCTGTTGCCAACATCTCTAACCTTACTGAACGACTGGGTACCAAAACTCTGTCCAATAAACTTGTGAGTCTGCGTGACATTTGTTTACATACACAAATAATTAAAAGATGCAACAAAGCGAACATTTCCAATAACGGCAAGATTAAACGAAAGGGGAAAAATGAATTGGAGGTGATGGAGAACTGCAGAATTTGTAATTAGCATGCAGAAAAAATCATACCTTGCAGAGTGACTTGTTTCAGCAGAGCTTCTAGGTGCTCTTTCTCTGAGGCGGTTGCTTGGTGCAGCCAGGCCAGCATGTCCCCAACATACCTGAGAGAGCGACAAAAACAGTCTGTATTAAACAGAACGTCACTGAGGGGCCAACCAGAGGGCTAATCTTACCACGCCGAGAGAGACCACAGCTACACCGAGGCAATGGGTCATCGTGTTTCACACACAAACACACACACACACACACACACACACACACGGCTTCTGGTGTTACATAACGGTGGAAAACAGCAAGGTTAAACTTGAATTATTGTGTGTAAGCCTGTGTGTGTGTAAGCCTGTGTGTGTGTGTGTGTGTGTGTGTGTGTGTGTGTGTGTGTGTGTGTGTGTGTGTGTGTGAGAGAGAGGACATTGGGAGGTGAGAAAGAACTTGATGTTCTGAGAACTGCTGATGCCTCCTATAAAGTGGAGGTGATTTTGTGTTCCACGCATGGCTGGTATTCTGAGAAAATCTCCCATTTGGCTCCTGGGCACAGGAGGAAGAGGGAAAAGGATGTGGTACAACAGGAAACACAGACACACTCAGACACTGATAAAATAGACATTTAACATCTTGAATTGGATTGTAAATGTTTGGAACCAAATCGAATAGATTTATAGTTGAGGAATCATGCCATTTACAATCATACTATAGTTACACTATAGAATACGTATATCTTAAATATCTATTAAAAGAGATAGTTGTGCTTTTGAAGAAATGTACTATATTACTGTAATATCTTTAGTCAAACCCATTGATTCCATTTGAATGTAGTTTGACGTTCTGCTGAATTTAATATTTTGTGAGCATGAGAAAAGTTCATGCAAAATCCTAATGCAAAACAGTCTGGCACTAATAATAGGGCTGTCAAAGCTAACGCGATAATAACACGTTAATGCAAATTAGTTTTAACACCACTAATTTCTTTAACGCATTAACGCAATTTGCGATTTTTTGGTTGTCGCAGGCTCAGTTTTAAAGCTAGGGTGGCATCATATGAAACTAGAAAAACCTAAGGAATCCATTGGTACCAACCATGTCATACTAGCTTGTCGTGAAAGAGGATAAATAACACTTCAAACTTGAAAACTGGCATGGCCATTATCAAAGGGGTCCCTTGACCTCTGACCTCCAGATATGTGAATGAAAATGGGTTCTATGGGTACCCACGAGTCTCCCAGAGACAGCTGTTGTTGCCTGTTGGGCTTGAGTTTACCATGTTATGATTTGAGCACATTTGTTATGCTAAATGCAGTACTTGTGAGGGTTTCTGGACAATATTTGTCATTGTTTTGTGTTGTTAATTGATTTCTAGTAACAAATATAGACATATGTTTGCATAACGCAAGCATATTTGCCCACTCCCATGTTGATAAGAGCATTTAATACTTGACAAATCTCCCCTTAAGGTACATTTTGAACAGATAAAAAATGTGTGATTAATTTGCGATTTAATATTTTAATCGAGTGACAGCCCTGATTAATACATTAATTTTATAAAAGCTATATACAGTATTTGTATTCATCAGCTCTGGTTGTGGCTATATGTGAACGGGAACCAGTTTGATATAACCAAAAGTGAAGTTAGCAACTGTATAAATACATAAATAACAAATTGTGGTTAGGTTCCTGTAGCCATTCATCTTTGGAGTTGATAACCGTTGATGTTCCTATTTTTTAAAGGGGAGATTCTCTTTGATTTTATAGACATCCTTTAATTAAACTACACAGAACTCAACATTCAGCATACCTTCAAACTCAATGCAGAGGCATGAAAGAAAGTAGTTACGTTTCCATCAGAGCTGAAGTTTGCTTTTAGGTTTATTACAGTAAGAAATGGCAATGTTCAGGTCATACGTGAGATGTACCTCATAGGGTCATGTGAATGCATCTCTATGGGGCGGGGAGTCCCTCCAAGCCCGCCGCGGGTGAGGGCGTCAATGAAGCCTCGTACCACCGCACACCTGCGCGCAGTCCCAAACTCATCCAGAGTGTATCTGACCAAACAGAAGAGAAAGAAGGAAACATTCAACACACCAAGCCTCATGTGAAAAAAGCGGTGGTCGGTCGCAGTGTTTTGCAGGCAGCTTTTCCAAAAGGAAATACTTTGAGGTTGTTTTGATTATTCGGCGGTGGCAGGCTCTGTGACAGACTAAACAGAAGATAGTGCTGAATTAAGATTCCAGGAACGCTGGTCTCCGCTCTCTCAGCCTCAACATCGCATGACCTTGAACACTTTGTGGGCGCTGAGGCAGGTGCATTTCAGAGAATGCAGAAAGACAGACAGAAGGAGGGTTTTCCATGAAAACATATCTTGGAGTAACGTGTGAAACTTTCCTTTGTGTTGTTTTGTTCGAGGGACAAAGTTAAACTCCCAGTAAGCTTCAGGAAATGTGTGCGTCCTGTGCAATTCTTTGTTGTATATGAGCACAAATTGTTTTCCTGCACTGGAGGGAATAAATCATTTGCATGGTTGACAGGCAATGCTTTTAAAAGACTTTTTTCTTCATTATGTATTTGTGCTTGCCTTCAAATAACTGAGTAATGGGCATTAGTAATACTTACTCATATATCTTAAACATTATCAAGACCCAACGGCGCATAATGGTATATATTATGTCAGGATTCTCTGAGTGACTAAACCCTTTTTATAAAGCGGATAGTTCTGGTCCTTGATTATGATTGGCTGAGCCGCTTTCAAAGCCATTGTAAAATACTCTATAAATACACAGCTGTGGCTGCATTACTTCAGTATAAGATAAGCATAAGTGGTTGAAAGAGATGGACAGGATAGAGGAGAAAAATACAAAAGAAAGGAGACATGCTGAAATTACTGAGAGAGACATTGAAGAGCTGGAAAAGTAAAGAAACAAAGCCGGTACCATTAAACTGATTATGTGGTCCATTCACAGTTTTCACCGGCTATTTATCTTCTTCAACAGCGGACAAACTACACCAATGATCTATGGTAAGTTAATGAGCCTATTTTGCTCACTTTTCTCTAGCTATGTTGTCAATTGCTGGCAAGTGACAACAGGGGAAAGTGAGAATAATAGTTTCCGATTGTAGATCCGTGGTTATGTTGGAGCAATGTCCTTGCTTCTGGCACCGCGCAAATAAAACGCAACTGTCCAGTAAAGAAGAGGGCGAACATGATTGAACACTTCTTCTTCAAAATAAAAAAAAAAATCGCACAATTAATGGTGATATCCAGATAAATGTTAATAATCACCCCCATCACATCTTTAAGCATGCTTTCCACTGCGTCTATGTGTTGCTTGGCAACCGTTCTGCTGAATGTCGCTGAAGAACTACGTTGCTTGGCTGATTGATGATTATTTGTTATCAATAAATGATTGCATTTTTTGTTGCTGTGCGTTTATCTTATGTAACCTTGCCAGGTATATGTCGTAACTGTTTTATAAAAGCAATAAAGCCACTTGAAGCCATGATTTACAGTGATTTTACCGGCCGTTGTTAGGCACAATGCGGAAAATCACTGTAAATCACAGCCTCCCGTGGCTTATTGCTTAAGTTAATTCACTAAAAAAACTAGACTAAAAACTAGAATAAATAGACAAGGTAAACCAAGAACGAAGCTACTGTTAACAAAACTGTTTGTTTACAATAAAAATGAATCTTGTACAATGTTATGACGAAGATATAATCAGAATAATTTCTGTCTTTTTGAGCACTGTTTTATTAAACTATGAGGGAATATATTTAGATTATTCATGCAAAATATATTGTTGATATGTGTACTCCTCACACAGTATTTGAGAGAAACCTGCAGACTCAGTTTGTTACAATGCAGATTTTTTCTTTTTTGGTGGATCTGCACTTTCTTCTTCTGCTGGCTGAATGGTGGCCACATTTTCTGTTGCTTCAGGCTGTTTGTCCTGTTGTTTTCCAATCAAAATCCTCCTTGTTTCACTCACCAAGAACACAGTGACAAGAATCGCCTTGGCAATATACCTTCTCACAATTCACCTGTGAGTGTCCACATAAGACAGTAGCAGATTGAAATACAGAGCCTTATAATCAGTAGGGGAGCTGCCACTTCATTTTCAATCTAACTAGCATGTATGATGACATATGATGAGTGTCAGTGAAGTGTAGTGAAGTGTAGGGGTCTGTAGCTATCTGGCAAAGATATAGGAAACAGAAGTGGTTCAAAAACATTTGTAGGGCTACAGTTACAGCTAATTTAAATAAATGGCTGAATAAATGCATATTTCTCCTTTGATTATTTACATTTTAAAACATCCATCACTACTCAGGTCTACTTCTACTAGCTGTTAATGCTCTTAGAAGATAACACACACAGAGGAAGATAAATGAAGGAACAGGCCATATAAGATATTATATGTGTGTGTGTGTGTGTGTGTGTGTGTGTGTGTGTGTGTGTGTGTGTGTGTGTGTGTGTGCGTGTGCGTGTGTTTGTATGTTACTTGTAAAGGACAGGTCGGTCCTGTAAGGCTTCCATGGCTTGAGCCAACGCAGGGCAGATGTCACACGACTCTTGGGTCAGTCCTCTGCATTCATCTTAGTAGAAAGAAGGAACATAGGACAATAAATGCATCTATTATGAACAGCACACCATCATCCAACTAACTAAATAGTCTTTCTGGTAACTATGCTTGTGTTATGCTCCATGCATTGTTGCAAAATGTTTTAGGCCTTGGTAACCCTGTTGACAAGAAGCAAATCAAAGCACCAAGAACATTTTTTCAATCATATTTTCCCATGAGCTTGTAGGGAGAAGTCAGTCAGTTTACTTATGCTTCAGACAATACAAACAATGAACAGGCAGTGGCCAATCCTCCAGACTGTGGAGAAAATGGGTCAACACACTCCACTCTTGTCGGGTCTTACCTAATGCTGGAAATACAAGTAAATGCCCTCTTCAAGCAATGTGCAGCCATGTCTTTGTGAACATGTAGTTCTCCCTCATAAACAACAGACAGATGCATATATATAAAAGAGACCCTTCATGAAATAAACTAACTTCTACTACATGCAGAGAAATTACACACAATAACATACAGCTCTTTCATCTGACCATTACCAAACTTTCCCTAGCCGAATTTCTAGATTTGGGTCTTTTGGCAGATCTAAAGCACAGCTAAATAAGTGTCTGTAGGGCAAAACTCATAATTTAGTAGATGCTGGGTTCTGTGGTTTCTGTGATCTAAATGGTTTATTTCCATTTTAATTTCAATGACAAAACACATGGCTAAGCTGAGGAAAATTTGGGTTTCTGGCATTCTTTTGGCAAAACTCAGTCAGAGATTATGAGTCACATGTGTCCTCAAATGTGTCCTTTACACGCCATTACTCTCACTTGAAAGAACACAATTTTGTATTTAGCTCTATCCAATTATAAAAGAAAAACAACTAACAAATCAAACTTGAGACGAAAGACAAAACTTGAAACAAAAAGACGGACTCACACCCCTGATTACAGTAGTAAAAACGTTTCATTAATTTTTACAAAATGCACAAGGTCAGTATGGAGGCTTTGTACAATGAGGGTCACAGAGAGCCAGTTTTATCCGTCAGTGTGCTCCTGATATTAACTCTGTGTACTGTACTCACTCTGAGCCCAGCGGTAAAGCTGCTCATATGATGTCTCCTGTAACACGGCCATCTGCTCCATGATCTCTAAACTGGAACAAGCACACAAACCAAGACCACATATTACATACCCATAACCTGTCAGATCCCTGACACTGACATAAATACCAGACTTGGATGTTACTCATCTGTTGCACCATTCAGGTTGAAAAATGAATTTAACAACAAGAACAGAATCACTGTAAAAAACATTTCATTCTGTCAGAGGAAGTAGATCACAGAGTAACACTATGGAGTGGGACGTGGACCTTACCCTGCAGTTTGTTGGTTAGTTCGCAAGAGGATTTTCACGTCCTCGTGGATGTGCTTCACTCGGCTGAGAGCTTTGAAGAAATCCTGGGAAATTCAACAACCCGCGAATATATTAGGATTTGCAAGAAGTCAATGCACATTTTTTTGGCAAAACACAAATAATTAAAGCTTCAGTAAAAATGTTTTCTGGTGTGACCAAGGACAACGTTTATAACTGATCCTACAATGTTGATAGATGTTACCTTGATTTGAAGCTGACAGATGTGTGGTGTTATTTCACATGCTAAATTATTTATGTGCATATCATACTCATATCAAAAGTAAAAGGTTTTTAGTAGGGCTTTCAATCCATTAAAATCGCATGATTGTCCATAGTTATCTGTTCAAAATGTACTTTAAAAGGGATATTTGTGAAGTATTTAATACTCTTATCAACATGGGAGTGGGCAAATATGCTGCTTTATGTAAATGTATTTATTATTGGAAATCAATTAACACAAAACCATGACAAATAAAACAAATTTGCGTTGACAGCCCTAGTTTTTTGATAATTTTGTTTTGTTTTTAGCATGTATGTGGTATATAGTATAACGTGATGGGGAGGATGGAAGGAAAAGGTCAAAATTAATTAGTTAATGGACAATGGGATACCTTGATCACATCTCACAATTTATTAGATATTGTGGCAGCATGTTGGCAGAGTGAGACGATCACACCCTTCAACCAGAGCACACAGATAATGGGGAATCAAGAGGAAAAAAAACTGAAAGATAAAGACGGCTACAAATCAGCAAGACACTAATCTGTACCTGATATTGCATCCTCCCATCCTGTGGCTGCAGATGGGAGGAATCTTTACATGATTTAATTAATTAGTCTACATTAAAATGGAGATTACCTCAGTAATGGGTGCATCCCGAGCCCCTCGCAGTGTGGCCATCTCCTCATTAGAGAGCTGGAACTTGGCGAGGAAAGCCTGAGCGACCTGAGCTCTCACCTCCAGGCGGTGGCTGAGGGGAAACAAGATCAATGTTGTAATTTCATTCACTTGCCATTGTTGCACTTTAATATCTTTACAGGGTATTATCCTCTCCTCATAATGGTTTGTCATTTAGTTCCTGTTCCAGTTCAGTTGGGCCTTTGCTTGTCATCTTGATTTGTTTTGTCTGTCTTCAAGGCCCTTGTGGATTTTTTTCCTCGCAAAAGCGATTAGAAAGATTATTCTTTCCGTCTTTCATCATTTACTTTTATCACTGTATTTTGTCATCCCCCTTTAGTTTTCTTATTGTGCAAATAAAAAGACCTGTCAGTGTGGAAAACTGGAACAAAGTTGTGTGCTTTTATTTAACAAAAACAATGTTGTCAACAAGCTGTAATGATTGAAGGCCGACAGCAGATGGCAGTCATACTCCTCTCTCACACACACACACACACACACACACACACACACCTTTGCTCACAGTGAGCTCAGAGTGAGACAACAGGGTGGGACACACACAGATTCAAGATATCATGTGTAGAAAATAAATAACAGAGGGAGACAAGAGACACAAAAAGAACACAGAGCCAGATACAGGCCAGGTTTTGTCACTATCAATAACAGCAGAGCGATCACTATCGGTGTCACTATAAGTGTCTCAACACAATAGTGACCATGGCAACCGCCCCAGTCAAACAGGGAACTCTGTCACGGGATAGCAGAACAACAGCGAGTACTCCCTCCGTCCCCATCTTTCCATCCAAACCACCTCGTCTATATTCTCTCCACCCGTCTGCGAAAACAAGGCTGGATCAGTAAATCACCAGGTTGTTTTTGGTGGAGGAGAAGAACCCAGCATTATCTGACCATTGTCTCTCACACGGCTATTACCAGTGCTCAGCCAGCTGAAACTAAAGGGCTGTAAATCTGTTACAGGATTCTATGATTTAGTATTTCTCACACGCAGGACCGCGAGGCATCTTTGCCCTTTATGGGTTTCGTGCGTTGAGATTTTGTCGCAAAACACAAAGCAGACAGCTTGGCTGGACCACCACCTTTAATTCCATGCTCACTTAGGCTTGGGTAACATACTTTGAAAATGTACTTCATTACAGCAACCTGGCTACATCATCAGAATTATAAGTAGTGACAATAATAATAGTTTAATTTTATACAGACACAGCAGCACTCCCGGTGCTCTCACTGTGAGATTGTCAAAAGCAATCATTTAGTCTTTCATAAGTATGAATAATTACAGTCCATTGTTTAGGTAATATAACAGAAGACAGTTATATTATTTGTATTAAAGGACCAATATGTAATATATTTACTGTAATAAATCATAGAATGACCATGATATGTCATCAGAGATTAAGGAAACATGCTGAATTGAAATATTGGCTTCTCCGACAACAATGCTACAGCCAGTATGTTCTCCTTTGAAATTTCCATTGCGGACACATATGAAACAAATTGGCGTGCAAACCCAACGTTCTGCAGCCATGGAAGCAAGCTAACGAACTGGATCAACAGAGATAACGTTAACATTAGATTCTACCCGACCTGAATGATTCTACCACGATGAAGTGATTCCGACTACTGCTGGCCAGAGGCTAATGCGGTTGTGTCTAGAAGGTAACCCTCAAATTGCAAAAATGTGCGCTGCTGTTACCCATTTTAAATGCTAACTGTCATCAGTACTACATATTGTTCCTTTAAAAAGGTACCTGCCACTGCCCAACCTCGCACACGTTTAGTACAACACAATGAAGTTCAAGGCAGAGAGGAGAAAAATTGAATGTATTAACTGATACTGAGAGATAACCAATAAGCCAATCCAATCACAATTACAGTGACATATAACAAATAACAAGCTATGCTAATGAGGCCATTAATTAAACTGAGTCACGCATAAATTAGAGAAACTATTTCCATGTGAACATGCTTGTCTACACACGACACATGAGCAATATTAATATGAAATCTGTAAATTCTTGTACAGTGAGAAGCTACAGTTGTCTCATGAGAGGAGATTGTATCATAAATATGCAAATTGATGCAGCGAGCTTTTACAAAAATCTAATTGGATCATCTGTTCTATAGTAAGACACTGTGGTTGCAAACAGGGAAATTCTATCATTAAAGATTGTTGAGTTATTATCTTCACAAGATCGAGAGAATAAAAGACATTGAATCTGGAATAAAAGTTTCCACATACCAGTTTTATGGGACATAAAATGGATTGGTCATCCCATCCTAATAGTCATAAACTAAGCCTTATGTCTAAGGTCACATTTAACATGCTGTAACTTGGACTTTCATTCATAAAGCTTTGAAGCTACAAACTGCATTTCTACCAACGGTTGGTGCCTTCAGATTAGGTTGTGTTCACTGTGTTTATGAGAGGAGTTGACTTGAAAGACCCACTGATGTTGTATTCATGACATTATAATTTAACATTAAGTCCAAAAGTTACTGTATAATATCTTTTATCAATTACTTGATACTGAAAAGTCAAAAACACAAAATGACTAGCATTTTGTGATATAGGACCAAGAGAGCGTCTGTTTTTATTGTCAGTCACCTTGAAACAGTGTTCTCAGGGTTAAATTATATAACTTATTCAAGTCCTCATATCAAAAATATGACCTTATGCGTTTCATTTTAAGGTGGCAATTGTTCCCAGCCCCTTATTTATTAAGGTTTCTGTCTATGGACGTGTTGTACTTCATAGACATGGGAGCACCAGAAGAGAAAAACATTCTCACACGTCAAACTGTGCAACAGATTCACCTCAAGAAGACAATAAAAGGCCTCCAATTTCTCATGTTCATGTGCCAAGAGTGACAGACCTGTTCCTCCAGGATGTAAACACAACAAAGACACAGGCTGCACACGCCTGTACAAGGTGAGGAGGGGGATTGTGGGAAGCTGTAGCAGCAGAGCAAAGGGGAGCAAGGGAACGGCGGAGCAGCAGGATCATTTTCTACAGCGCTGTCAGGACATGACACATTCTTCTCCAGACTGCAATTACCGAATACCAGAGAGAGGAAACATACTTGAGTGAATCTGCAACGTCACAACTGGCAAATATGTAGAGACTCTGGGCTGCTGGTTCAAAGAATGAACTCAAATGAACTCAATGTGTAAGCTTTGAGAAGAGCAAAGTGAAATTACGTCCAGGTTACATAATGTTACATGATGGGATGAAAAGAAGCCGATGTTTGTCTCTTTGTGTCCGTTTTTGTGTGTGTGTGTGTGTGTGTGTGTGTGTGTGTGCTCAGAGTTCTCAACTGGGCCAATTGATTTTGTCTGTTCAAGCACAGAAATCGTTTAAGCAATATAACACGGCGCAATCTCATAAACAGCTTCATCAAACTGAAACAGTGAAATTAGCAATGCCTACTTAATAACCTCACAGAGCTGAGCCGATGGTGCAGCACCAAGTTTAGAAAAACTGAGAGCTTGATCAGTGAATAACATTTCATTTTAATTCATTTGATTTAATTCAAATTATTTGATTAAAACATTTGATTTCTATGAAAAGATTTACAAGACGATTTTTTTCATTCCGGACTGATAATCCATTCAGAATGAATGATAAGGAGATCAACTGTTCTCTCCGTAACAAGCGAATGTCCAACCCTCTCATAAACCATGTGGGTCGATTATCCATTAAAATCTATTAGGGGCCATTTGAAAGGCTTGCATGGAAATTTGGCATTCACAAAGCTGTTAGTTAGCCACGCGCCAATGATCACAGCCACATCAGACAACACAAAGGCATACCCACAGCCATACCCTCATTAACAACCAGCTGGGCCTTAATAAGGCTCAAGTGTCATTTTACACAGGTTGTCATTTTACACTTTGATGTCCCTGATGGTTCTCTCGAGGGTTTCTGAGCTCTTGATTCAGTAATGACCTACACAGAAATCATACGGAGAACATTCGCTTCATTTTCAGGAAAAATGGTCTCACTGAATCACAGGACTCCATGTCTGATAATTCATCATACGCTGTAGGAATTACTGTGGGAAATGAGTGGTTGCTTCAAGCCAAATGCAGGTACATCTTAGTTGTGGTTACTATATTTATCTACATTACTCTGTGGCATGCAGCCAAGTAGGCCTTTTGTAGCTGCCTGAGCGGCTCAGTTATAGCCAGAGAACTAAACCAACAGACCAACCCCTTCATGAGGTCACACAGTGCATAGAAACATCCGTTTGTGAGACGTCCCAACATGTTCAGCAGATAACATGTCACGCTAATGCAAAGGTCACACAGTGCAGGACAGGTGGGCAGCGTTACGTTTCATTATGGAACAACACACAACACCTATTGAGAGCTCTTGCTGACAGCGTCTTTGAACGGGACCAGCCCCAAAACAAAAGAGCAGCACGTCTGAACGCTGCCAGGCAAACACAGGTCGTCTACTCTCATTGGCCCGCCTCTACCACCTTTGCCTCTGCACACTGTAAGCAATGCGCTGCTCCTTTCCGTTTCATTAGAGCTGACAAATGACACAGTGACGGTGGCAGATAAGATAGCAAACAGTTCAGGACAGGCCTGCTCTGCCGGGTAAATACACATCAGGAGCATCTGCAGAGCTTTTGAAAACGACTGTGCTCTCTCAGCAGAGCTGCCCTATAAGCACAAAATATGAGATTAGGCTGCTAATGTAGCACCGCTATAATAAGCGTCAACAAGAGGAACATAAAAAAAAGACAGCGGCCTGGGACTGCAGAGGATTGTGTGACCTGAAATAGATCTGACCGAGAAAACTGGAGTGGTGCGGTGCAGAGGGCTGACTGGTGGGTGGCTGAAGGAGGACAGCTTGACTGCACACTTCCCCTGGCAGCTCTTCTGAGACTAAATTGCTAAAGACAAGGTCAAAGCCCAGCGTGCAGACACTATCCCATCTGGCTGTGGGGTCATTGTGGTTCTGCGAATGAAAATGTCACGCAGACGGACAGCAGGTCCCAATGGGGCCACTATAAAAGAAGGGCAGTCAGAAGGGCGTTCATGTAAAACCTCTGACCACCCACCTTCAACAACCCTCCCCCCCTTCACAAAACAATACGACATGTATTAATTCATCACCTGCACGTATTCGCTGGTGGCGTATCCCCACTGCTGTCAGATTCAGAGCCCTCCCCTCCTATGTCACCTTTCCGTCAAGGAGGTCCTGAAGCTGTGCCAGCAGAGCATGGAATTGCCTCGGTACATCAAAGCTGCAAGCGGTGTTTCTTTTGCCAGAAATCTACATTATCATTGCCCGTGCCCCCGCCTCTGTGTCGACTCACAAGGTCACTGAGCACTGAGGTCACAGCCGCCACAAAATGCTAATGAACCTCATTCCAACCCTCAACTATCAGCGAACAGGAGCGGGTGTCTTATTTTCACATCCCCATCAACACTCTGCTCGGACAAATTCATACCTAGATTCATTTTATTGGCAGGCTTTCAAAAAAAAAAATCCATCAGTATTCTAAGAGTTGCAGCTGGGTGAGAACCCAAGATGCACTGTCTGACTCCACTCATGACTCCGTGTCATGCTGAGCTCTATATATTGGATCTGCATATCTGATGGCTCTTAATATGTGTTGTCAGCAAATCTCAATGCACACGCTCAAACACAGAAACACTCTGATGGGCTGCTCTGCGGTTGTAATAGTCTGGCTTCAATGAGATAAGGGAGCGATGCGGTGTAAACAAGCACTACTTTGATGTGTATCTGAAGGCCGAACATCACAGGACACGAACGAATAAAACAAATAAAGCTTCATTAATGATGATCGCTGCCCCCCTTATGCAAATAGACAAACTGCCGGAGAAATATTCATCAAACTCATAAATCATTCATCCCTCCTCATCAAAAATAAAGATGTGCTTGCAGCTCCTCCTGCCCTACACCATATCTCTCAGAAGCTGCATTTCACAGACTCGAAATTTACTCTTTAACTTATTAGTGTTCCAACTTGGTGGGTCAAATCTTTATTTGCGCACATTTTTGAAATGATCAGTATATATTTTGAATGTAATGCTTTGGCTCCAATTAAATGGGAAAATCCCGTTCGGTTGACATCTGTCAGAAGCAACTCCTGGAGAACAAGGAAGTGCTAGCACATTATTGGTGTGTGCAGTAATAAAAGCTTATCACTTGCAAAGTGCACCGTGTTGTTCCTGCAGTGTGCTTTGATTGAAGTGCTATTTGTCTGGAAACTTGCCTGAATAGAAAAAGAGGTCATTTCTCTGCAAGGGAAATGAGACTACAGAGAGAGTGAACTGATTGGGTCTAGCTTTGGACTGATGGAGATGCCTATCTGTGACGCATGTGATAGGTTTCCAAAATGACTTGTAGCCTCAGAACAGATAAGGGGAAAAACGGCGGTATTAGATTTCTTTGAAATTTCTGCAGATATATTTTAGAATAAAGTTGCCATCTTATCTCTCTTATCTCTCACTGACATTCTGAAATGTAGTTTAAAAGTTCAGCCTTGTCGTGTGGTCTCATTTTACATTTTGGTAATTCAGCTACAATCAGATTGAGAAACAACTTGCTATGATAGAATAAGGTTGAGTCTCTCGATTAATTCCCATATAAATCGTTGTAGGAGAGAGAACAATGCCGAGTACAAAACTTGTTCAGTGTAATCCATTATAACAACTTAACTTTCTGACACACTGTCTACACACACTGTCTACCACAATCAAACAATTAAAATCCCAAAGGTAGTAATAATTACTGCATATTGGATGACATTATATGGCACAGAAATTTCTACTTTTCTCGTGTAGCCACAAGAGGCAAAAGTAAACCGGTAAACCACTAATGTAAGATATACATTTATTTTAGAGATGTCTATGAAGATTCTCAGTCAGCCAGTTAGTAGGATTTCTAGACGAGCAAAGTCAAAGGCAACTGGATTTGCTGTTTTCTCCACTGATTCCTCATGTCTATCTTAGTTCAAACATACATGTATATGTCAAGTTACAAGGTTAACTCTGGGAAGTAAGTAACACGTGCACACATGCATACCCACACATCCAAACACACACACACAATATGTTTACCCCTTTAGAATCAACTCACTTTTCTGACTGCAGCTTGTTGGTTTTTACTATGAGGTCTTGAGTTTGATCCTTCGCAGCCTGTTGAAGAAAAGTTGTGTTTTTAAAAGATGGCTTGCAAACATTATGCTCTCAAAAGAAAAGTAATAAATCCTTTATATGAAGTGATTCACTTCATGCATTTGATACACAACATACACAAATATACTACCTTCTATTGTTGTTATGAAGAGTTTAAATTTAGTCAATCATATGTACAGGAGAATCTTCAAACAACATTTGGAGATGATATACCGTACCTTTAACCTACTGGTCATTTCTTCACAACATGTGCTCATGGCCTGGACATCCTCATGAACACTTTCAAGCCCCTATGGAGAACATGAAGTCATAATTACAGCAGCACAGAGGCAGATGCAGTTCCATTCACATATGCAAAGTCAAATGGGCGGCACTACTGATGAAAAATAGATATTGTGAAGTAGCCTGCTCCAGTCACAGGTTTTCAGATTCTCCACTACAGTCTTTGGTCTCGTGGCAGTCACTGCTAATACATTCTCCAAAAACCTCACACACACCCTTGAACTTAAAACTCCATGTCACTCTCTGAACTTTAAGATGCAGTACTAAATAGGATCTGTTGTTCTCCATCACTATCACAGCTGTGTCTCTGGGATCTGAAAACGTTTCTATTAATGTAATCACAAAACCCCAGGACCAGTCGGTTTGTAAAATATATTTAACAATTTAGAGGTGAACCTACTCAACAACCTCTCCATGTGAATATTTCTCATCCCACCTCAGGTAAAAAAGAATCACTGCACAGGTGCTTTGGCTGGTTAAATGGAGTTAGACTTGAATGCTGTTTAGGGGTAATAAACTATATTGTCTTGCAACTCTATATTACCTCTTTTACGTCCTTAAATATTCGTGCAAAGTCCTCGTTGATCGAAAGGCTTCGTCTCTCTATGTCACCACGAAGATTTCTCCTGGTGCGCAGACTGTTTTCAGTGAAGAACACAGAGAGCGCCTTCAGAGCCTCCAGCATCTCCTGAAAGCACAAGAAGGACATCATAATGTTAGTCAGCCTGGGTGTTGTGACAAATGTTGAATCACTAACAATCTGTTCCCCCTTGCACACAAACCATCTTAGCCAAAACTGCACGGAACAAGCTGTATTTCTCACTTTCATAATAAGTTTGTGATGGGGATGCAAACTAGGACCCGACACCCAAGTTTATACAGTCCACACTGAATTTATTTATTTAAAAAGGATCCCCATTAGCTGATACCAATGGCACCAGCTAGTCTTCCTGGGGTCCGAAATCATGTACATTAATTTATCACATACATACTATATACAACATCACATTTGTGTTACACCAATAACACTCAAATTTCCAAACATATATAAATTTCACATTCATACACAATCTTCCACAATTTTTTTTTTTGTCTAGCCTTAAGGCCCATCATCAGGGAAAAGGAACAAAGAAAAACCATACATGACCAACACTGGACTATCGATCAGCTGCTTACGTAATGTAGTCGAAGATGGTATTTGAATGAGGATTTGTTAGAGGATTGACGGATGTAAAGTGACTGATGGCACGGTAAATGACCGTCTCTTTTAAGGCATTAGATTTTGGGTGAGGTAACATGATTTGGCCATCACCTGCTGTTCTAGTGAAATGACTGTGAACGTCTCTGCATGTGGTAATTTGACTGTATAAAAACTCGGGTTTAGTAGAATAGATGCTGTTACTAAAGAATGTGGCTGTGCTTAAGGCGAGTCTTTTCTCTACTGGTAGCCTGACAGTTTATGATGCATGCTGTCTGTGATCGTTCTCATGGGGCAGTGTAACACAAGTCTTGCAGCTCTGTTTTGGGCAATTTGTAGTTTCCGCAGTAAACTTTTCGGTGCAAAAGACCATACAGGTGAGCAATAGTCCAGGTGGTTTAAACTTAAAGACTTAACTACTTGTGCCTGAATGTGTGCACTGAATGACTGCAGCAACACGCTAACTGCTGAATGCATTCACTTATTGACGTTGTTACTGTAGTTAACCACAACCAGTGTGGAAAAACATCGTTTCTTCCAGACAACTCTCCCTGGCTGGCTGACAATATCACCTAAGAGCAGAAGTATGTCGTGTTATGACGCGACCATCCTGCAGACTGAGCTAACGTTAGCCAGCTAGCAGGAAGCTAACCTCTCTCCTCTCACCTTGTCGTTGTCCAGCCTCGTCTCCAGGATCTTGTTGAGCTTCCTCGACAGCGGGTTGTTGCTTTGAGAAGGAGCATTTGAGTTCTGTATGACAGTGGAGCTGTCAGTGGACATTTCTAGTTTAGTATCAGACATCGTGCACAAACACAAACACAAACACAGCTCCACGTCAACTCTCCCAAAGATGTTTTGGTCCGTCTGAAATTACCGTCCGGCCGGCGTGTGGCACCGCGGAGGAGAACGATACAACGTTCCGCTACGGGCTTATTTATTTTTTGCAGAAATAGTCCTACTATACGTACTTATTTGTGGAAGGGAAGAGGATAATAACGGTAATGATATCACACCATAATTAATGTTTCATAATCGGAAGAAGCTGAGTTATGTTATTAACTTGTTATTGTGTTATTATGCAAGAAGTACCGAATAATAACGTTGATTCCGTGTAACAAGATATTCTAAGTCATATGTTACATACACTGTTACATGCTGTACAGGGTAGAGAGCGGTGAGTTTGAGACTCGTATAGTCAATTTATTCGGTCGGTATCTGATTCAGGTGAACTTTTAAAAGATAAGAGGGCAGAGTTATGCTGCGTTCACGTACTTTTGGAAATATTCCATTTATTATAGATCTTTGGTTCTATGGTTCTACAGAATTAAGATAGTGGGAAGAAGTGAGGTTTTCCCAACTGCACATATCTGGGCTTAGTAACCTGTAAATAAATTTTTTAAAATACTTAAACTTCTAAAGATAGACAGATTGTTCTGTAACTCATCCCCCCTCAGCACAACACAAAGCGCCTTGGTCAGTCCTTCATGCTGGTAGCTATCAGGCTCCACAACCAAGGCTGACCCCCATATGACAACTATGAGGACTTTAAGAACTTTAAACACGCACTATCTGCAACCATCTTGGACTCTAACCACTGGTGCACTTTATATACCACTTTATATACTGCACATATGTACATATTACATTTATTTATTGTACATACTACATTTATTTATTGACGGACTGTATACACTATATTCACCCATTCTCTCTGTATCTTTTATATCTCTATTATTGTTTTTATCATTTTTGTATACCTTTACCTCTCCTGTGTTTCACTCTGTTTGCTGATGTTTGCTGATGTTGCTGCTTTGACACCTGAATTTCCCTCCGGGGATAAATAAAGGTTCATCTTATCTTATCTTATCTTGTCTTTTCTTACCTTATTTTTGACCCAACCGTCAAGTTTGACCCAACTTGAGAGTGTGATGAGTAGACCACAGGCATATAGCCTATTAGAAACATCAGTTTATAAAGGGCAAAACGAGACTTAGGCTACATCAGTTGCACTGTAACACATTAATAATAAACAGCTGATAAAATGTCCAGGTCACCTGCTACAACCCTGGTGTAAAGTAAATGAATACATATGTATTGTTTACATAGCATGTAATAATAGCATGCATACATAGCATGCTTATGTAGTGTTTAGTTATGGTTTTCAACAGGCTAAATCCTTATCTAATTATTTATCATTTTGTGAGATCTCTAATTACATGGTGTCTGCAGATATCAGAGTTATATTTTGTTCTTTTTGGTGCTCTTTCACAACAACATTGCTCTAGTAACTTCATCTCCAGAGACACTAATAGGGTCTCTAAATGAATATGTAGTGTACACAGGTATGTACAGTATATATGTTAATATATCAGACTTTTTAGACTATTAAAATATCTGATTGTGCTGCTTAGAAATCAACTAATTCTTCCAAAAATATTAATTTTGCTTTATTTATTCATCTACAGAACACATCGACTCCAAAAGGTAAAATGTTAATTAGCGAACATGTAGGCTATTTCCAACTCTGTCTCAAGATGTTACATATCAAGGCTGACTAAACATGCAAAAAATAAATAAACTAGGGCTGTTAAAGTTAACGCAATAATAACGCGTTAACGCAAATTCATTTTAATGCCACTAATTTCTTTAACACATTAACATAACTTTACGATTGTTGCGGGCTTAATTTTAAAGCTAGAGTGAAGATTCTAGCATCATATGGAACTAGAAAACCTATGGAATCCATTGGTACCAAGTATGTCATGCTAGCATGGTTACGGTTAAAATTACACAAAATTCTTAGCGAGGAAAAACTGGCATTGCCATTTTCAAAGGGGTCCCTTGACCTCTGACCTCAAGATATGTGAATGAAAATGGGTTCTATGGGTACCCACGAGTCTCCCCTTTACAGGCATGCCCACTTTATGATGATCACATGCAGTTTGGGGCAAGTCATAGTCAAGTCAGCACACTGACACACTGACAGCTGTTGTTGCCTGTTGGGCTGCAGTTTGCCATGTTATGATTGGAGCATATTGTTTTATGCTAAATGCAGTACCTGTGAGGGTTTCTGGACAATATTTGTCATTGTTTTGTGTTGTTAATTGATTTCCAATAATAAATCTCTACATACATTTGCAAAAGCAAACATATTTGCCCACTCCCATGTTGATAAGAGTATTAAATACTTGACAAATCTCCCTTTAAGGTACATTTTGAACAGATAAAAATTTTTGCAATTAATCGCGATTAATTATATGAACATTATGCGATTAATTGCGATTAAATATTTTAATTAATTAACAACCCTAAAATAAAAGAAATAGTAAATTAGCGTTATTATAACGTCATAATTATATATAAAAATGTATGCAATGTATAAGCTCTGATTTGATCTCTTAAAGTCCCTGCTTTGTTTCAAAATGACATGAAAGTACCCCCATCAATGTGAATTTGAGTCAATTTAATAACTTGTACTAAAGTATTTACTATACCAATATTTGCCATATGCTAAAACTATACTACACTAATACGTTTATAGCTTAGTGCCCCTCAGTTCCCCAACTATCATCGCTACAGAAACTCAATTGAGGTTTACTAGATTCAAGATCGTTATTTCCGAATCGAAGCAGTTAACGAGGCGTCCCTGAATGCATCAGGAGCATGTAGAGGATGATAGTAGCGGTGAGTCCAGCCCTCATGGTCCAGCCTCTGGGTGGGGATCTGTGTGATTGATGGTCACCTCCCGAGAGGGTGTTTCACGGACCCGCCTCCTTCTCTCTCTCTCTCTCTCTCTCTCTCTCTCTCTCTCTCCCTCCCTCTCCCTCTCCCTCTCCCTCTCAGAGCAGGAATGTGTTGAACGGAGTCCAGCAGTCATTCAGTCAGCGCCGCCGCACGTTTCTGCACCGCACAGGAGTGAATAATTGATCTTTGCCTCAGTTAAATATATTGATGAGGAGGAAGTGATTCGTGAACGGATTCTGCTCTCACTTTTTGGGATTTACATTCTCAGCTCGATCGCATTTCTTTTCTCTTTTTCCTCGACTGAAGAAAAGTTTGCTCGGAGAGCCAGCACACAGCTGGAGTCAGCAGATGGAAAGAAGCTCTCCGTGTCCACCGAGCGCACCTTATTCCGGAGCTCTCACAACATGTAAGCTTTCTTCTTCTTCTTCTTTTGCCTCTTCTTTGCCTTGTTTTCTTGATTCACATTCCGACAGTGTGAGCACTGCGATAATACAGCGTGTTCAGCGAGGTCACCCCTAAAGACAAATCACTATTCCTGTAGTAGCTGCTCCTGACTTCTAGTGCGTTTCATCAACTAAATGTCCAGTTCTCCACTGTTTTTTGTGGTATTTCTATGGTATTAAAGTCCCATAACATGCTGCATTGTTTGTGGCTCTGCTGTGATGTGTGTATAATACCATTATGAAGTTTATTATAGGGATCATATTGTTGTTTTATAGAAGAGTTAACATTGTTTTCAAAATAAAACTGAATTCTCAGTAGCCATACATACTAAATAATACCATTAATAATAACCTGTTGGGATATACTAGTTGTTATAATGCATATACACTGCTGTGAACAAAAAACTAGTATTTTTTTCTTTTTAACATATATGATGATAAAGGAAAAAGCTTTAAATAAATAAGTATGATGGTAATAACAGTTGCCCTCAGCTTATCACATTTGAGTTGATTATTTATTGGCCTGAGTTTGATAATTGGTGAATTGTGTTTGCTATTATATATGAATCAAATCAGAATTGTATTGAATAACTGAGCCTCTTATTAAACTATGTCAAGTTTTGTACTTATATGCATACTTCATCATTTAATAAAAGTCTCAAAGTACTTTTCAGAAGAAAAAAATGAATAAGATGTAACAATCTAATGAGTAATAATACTCTCTTACTGGATTCCTTCATATCTGTGTTCCTATCTCCACTTATAATAACTGGGTGGGACTGATTCTCAACTTATGGAGCTGTGGCTTTTCAGGTTATTCTAAATGCCAACAACTTGTTCCCACAGATAACTCTCCTGTCCTGTCTGTTCCTCTTCCTCCTGACAGGGACCGGGAGTCTCTGAGAAGGTGAAGGCTGCTAGTGTTAAATGCTCACTGCAAGGCTTCCCACGACACAGCGACTGCTCATATAACTGCTGTTAGTTCAGTGACTGTGTGAACCATTCGCAGACTGTTTACCATGGCGTCTAGTCTGACATGTACGGGTGTTATCTGGGCCCTGCTGTCCCTGCTGTGTGCCGCTGCCTCCTGCGTTGGCTTCTTCATGCCCTACTGGCTGCTGGGGACACAGATGGACAAGCCAGTGTCCTTTGGCACGTTCCGCCGCTGCTCCTACCCGGTGAGGGACGAGGAGAAGCAGGCCACGGTGATGCTGGAGCAGTGTGGGCGCTATGCCTCCTTCAACGGCATCCCGAGCCTGGAGTGGAGGATCTGCACGATTGTGACGGGCGTGGGATGCGGCCTCCTCCTGCTGGTGGCACTCACAGCTCTCATGGGCTGCTGCATCTCTGACCTCATCTCGCGTACCATCGGTCGCGTGGCCGGCGGCCTCCAGTTTGTTGGAGGTGAGTTTACATTTCTGTGTTTGTGTTTGTCCCCGCAATGGGTAGCTGTGTTCTACCTGAGGCTCTGACTGCTGTTATGAAGAGATCTGGGGCTATCAAGTTGGTTTGAACTCTCTGACAGAAGTGTTGTTCATGAAACTAGATGACGTTGGTAAGGGAACAAGGAGGCACAGAAATCTTGATAACCATGAACATTTCACCCCAGGCTCAAGTTTTCTTGGCCAACAAACCGGCTGTTGGTTCAGAAAAGCTGTTGTTTCCTCAGATACTCGGCTCCACAGGAAATGAGAAGTGTCCCAGTGAGATGCTGGTCATGTTATCCGCCGTCGGGTCGGTTTCCATTTCTTAACTCATGACTGCAGTTTAAAAACAGCACACACAATATTTCTGCACATTGCTGTATTGGATTGAGTGCATATTTGAAAGAATGTTTAACCACATTTACAAACTGGATTGTTGATTTCACATGTAGTGGGGTTGGTGCCAAAGATGTGGCTTTGGTCCCATTTAAGAAAAACTTTGGTTTTAGGCTCACATATTGTAAATAAGGTGGAACATATAATTTGATGAAGAAAGAAAACTTTTCATTTTCATAATACTTTCCTATATTTTACTATTGGCATCAATTCATATCTTTTTTTTTTAGTTTGACTGATGAAACGATGGAAAACTGAGCCCAAAATATGTCAGTGTGATTTTCGGCTCTGGTTTCGATCCCAAAAAAATTGAAAAAGAAACTCACGCCCTTTCTCTTTCTCTTTGCAAAAATAGAGCCCTGTCCACCACGCTGCTGCTCTGGCCATGGAAATGACTTTTGTTTGTTTGTTTGATTACAATAAGTGGACACGGCTCCTCCGCACGGCACCGGCTTTGTTTATGTGCGCTGTTGGTTTTGCACGTGTCCTCCCGGGACGCGAGGTTTGAGGGAAGGCTACCACTGAAGCTGCAAGTTTCTCTGGCCTAGTTTGAGAAGCTGCGGCGCTCCGACCCTCTCATTAACTCCAAAACGTTTGCTCGCAGTCTGTGGCTCACCACTCTGCTATTTTACAATCCCCATCACTTCAGTTTGGCTTTAAAAAGTGATGTGACAGGGAAGCAGGTTGCAGGCAGATTTGACGGAGCTGCCAGGTTTTTCAGAAGGATAAATCTGCCTGTGGACCACCACGACGTGCCATGTCCTACTTCTTAGCTACTTAGGAACATCAGTATTAATGATGTATAATATGGAGGATGATTAAGGTGAAGGCTGGCTGGCTTATTCAGAAATGTGCACTTTTATGTAAGGAGAGCTCCTTTTAAGCTCACAGCGACCCCATACATAGAGTATTACAGCAAGCTGCTATTTTTGGTGATAGGATTAAAAAATCCCTGTCTGTCTTTCTTGCGATTTCTCTCTTTCGTAGACTCACAAATCCAGACACGCATGAATTTCGATGGAGGGGGAGCGAAGGAAGGCGGGGTACAATACAAGGGCCGCCGCTCAGTTCTTCTTTTTAACTTGAATGCTGGGGAGCCAAAGGGCAGAGATGTCTCAGAGGGGCTAATTGGAAGTGACACAATTTGGAAGCTCAGTGGGCCGCTCCGTGTATTGTCTTCTGTCACTTACAGAGAGTGTGGAAATGTGGGGGAAGAAGAAAAAACACCTGACGATTGAAACGTTCAATGTTCACTTCTTATTAACCAAGAACCCCTATGAAATGAAGACCCGCGGGGGGGGAGCCAAAATGTGTGCCGAGAGATATGATCAAATCTCAGCGATTAGCGGAAAAAGAGAGAGGGAGTAAATGAGGCGAACAGTTGGTGAGACATTTGAATTCACCAGATGCAAAGGAGCCTCATGGTTCACTGTCTGATGCTGGTGTCTTCCTCCTTTTGTGTTTCCTCTGCTCCTATTGTAGGCCACTAATGAAGAGTGTCTTACCAGAGAGGCCGGGGCCTCTGGGCTGCCACAATAAAACACCCACTTTATACATCGCCATGTAATTTATCTCAATCCCATGAAACAGATTAGAGCTGAAAGGATTTATCAGTGCTTTATCTCATTAGCTGCAACCCCCGACTGAAAGAATACCTTTTAACAATAACTATTATTGTTGCTCGTGTTGTTGTTCGCCTCTTATAACACTGTGTTCTCCCAGTTCACAAGTTGTTCCAGAGCTGCTTAATTGCTAATGGCAAAGGCCCAGATTCCCTCTACAGGCCAGAGAGTTGGGAGTCTGAGTATGAGACTATGAGACTGTTCTGGCTCATAAATCAAAGGCCTGAGCGCTCTGCGCTGCTTACATTAAACAACTGCCTGTGCGGTAGTTTCTCGTCTTAGTTATGCAGCGGTGCGGACTCCAAACGACTGTGGCACAGACGGGAGGTGCACACATTAAAAGATTCTTGACTTGGATTTGGTTGTTAGGGATTTTGATCCCCCCCCGCGGAGCCGCGCCTTGTCGTTCGGGTTCCTCATGCAGAGCCGTGCACAGCGGGAAGAAAGCTATTTAACATTTGTTTTCCACAGGCATGATATAAGACCTCTGTGTACCTTTTTAAATACTCTGTATTTCCCCTCGGAACAATAACCCGCCTTTAATTTGGGCTTTGGTGTCCTCGTTTATTTCATCTCTTTCCTCTCTGCACCTGACGGGGTAGTTTGGTTTTGACATTTTGCTATTTGATTGCCTCATGATGACTGACACTTTGACAGTGACCATGATTGGAGAACTGCTATGCTCCATCCCCAATGAAATATTAGGGATAATGACGGCAGCGTGGGGCTTTTTGTAATACTGAGATGCTACTTTCACTTTATAATATTTCTGATTGGTTGGGGGAGTATCAAAGTGAAATGCCTGGTCTGCTTGTGGGATGGTTTGGGGTTGTTTCGATATCTTGAAGAAACAAACTTAAAATGTGACTTTCTCAAATGACTGAGTTGCAGTTGGAGTTAAGAGAAAGAATACCAGTACACACAGCAGTCGGAGTTTGTGTGAACAATAAGGGCTGGGTGCTAAATTTGTAAAAGTGATTGGGAAAAGTAGGTTGAAATGGTTGTCTGCTAGAAGTTGAAATAGATTATGCAAAATCTGATGTTATTATATATATATTTTATTATGGAGGTCAATTTATCTTTTTTATTTATTTGTTTGGCTTCTCTGATGTCCATTTAGAATTGCAAATGTAGACCCAGTTTATGTCAGCGACAACTACTCCCTGTTGTCCTTTCAAGACAGTCGATCACATAAAACTGCTGTGATCCAAAAAACAAAGGTTTATTGGCAGCATTTGAAGCCTAAATAACATCACAAGTGATAAAGCAGCATTGTTCCAAACATCCCTGAAATCTCTGAAAAAATATTGCCTTGACCTGCGGAGAATGTCAGATGGATAGAGCTCACTTTAACTCTTGATATAAATGTCAGGAGATAGAGCTGCTCAAGGCTGCAGGATAAAGGCTATATTTTTTTATGGCGAAGGTGTTGAACTGCTGCGTCTTTGAAATTTAAGGCGAAATAACAAGACAACAACATGATGCATGACAGGCTGTACTTGGCCATTTTCAAGGAGTTTGTTGGGGACAGTATGTATTGTGCAAGCAGAGGACTCCATGTGATATGCTGCTGTTTCAGAGGAGGTGCAGACCTAGGAGGTGTACTGTCCCAAAGGGATGTAAAAAAAAAAAAGTTTAAAACAGCTCAACGCAGCATATTTCACTGCCATACGGGAAGGCTGTGGTCAGCAGGGAATCTATACGGTCTAATTTCGTCTGTCATTGTTGGGAGGAGTACCGAGAGCTCTTTACTTTTCTTTTTCGGAGGAATTTCCAGTGCCATCACTCTGAGATGGGCTAAAAGCATTTATTATTGATTAGAGACATTTAATGTCTATTACATTAAATATTACCCCTGGGTTCTGACAGTCCTTTGATGAAATGAGATGAGAAAAATGTGTTTTTTTCACATGCATTCCTGCTTTGTAATGCTCCCCTGTGAGGTCTTTCAGAGCGAGATGATAAACTTGTAATTTATTTGACATGCATTTATGTTTTGACCAGCTGCAAAACTTTTGGATTGGATTTTAGTTTTTTAGTTTTTTTATTAGTTCTTCAAAGCAGAATTGCAGAAATGTCTAAAACTTCAATGAGAGTGAAAGTAGAAACAGTAGATGAAAGCGTATTAGGCGGGTTTGTCTGAACAAAAGGGCATGTTTGTGTTGGGGAAACAATGCGATGCACTGGGTCTAGCCTCCACATTGTGCACGGGCTTGTTGGCCGCGCTGGTTGAATACTTCCCCCCACCTGCCTCCAACGAAGCTGCAGTTGATCTGAACTATCAAATAATTGGCAGCGTTGCCTTCTGGGAAAGCTTCTCCATTTCGTTTTCTGGTTGATTGGCTGTGTTTACACCTCTGTGCCAGCATCTCGTTTGCCCACACTGGTGTGCAGAGTCAGGACATGAACAATATGAAGCCGCAGAGAGGATTCACACATGAAATACGTTCAACTCTGGCTCTATATCACTTAAGTTTTGAGTGTATCATTTTCCCGAGTAAGTCTATTATTCCCCCGGAGGTGACCTGTAACATGTAATACAGTATCCTGGTCATGTACTGTTAAAATTGAATTTATCACATCTGTCTGCACCACCTCTGGGGCTCAAAGTGTATGTCAAGGGCATGAGCGCGAGCGATAAATTTAAAGACATGTAAATAAATTACAGATGGGCTGCCATTTTGGCTCCCGTAATGTTGCCAAGGGCTATTTGGCACAGGAGTGTGTTGTCCTGTTTGAGAGCCATACCAACACAGCCAGGAGCTTTGTCCTTGTGTCGGCTTTGTGAGCTCCTGCCAGCTGGATCCCGCCCAGTCCCAGAATGTGTGCTTCCACTCCCCTCTCACCATCAGCACTCATTTTCAAGAGGTACAACAAAGCGAAAATCGCATCCATATGAGGAAGGCTTTGGGATGAAGAGCTCACGTTTCCGGAGGAATGTGCTGTCTCTTGACAGTCATTGTTTAATGGTGTCGGATCACCAGACATTTCCAGGGCGATGGGTAAATATTCCCTGACGCGCCGTGTGTTATCCTTTTACTTCCAAAAACCTATCAGTATTCCTTCCTCCTCAAAGGCCTGCCAGTTTGATGTGATGATGATGGACTACACTGTCTCATCTGCCATGTAGGCATTGCATAAAACTAATGAGATAGCACCGGCCCATATGTTTGAGAGGAGAAAGCCAGGTCTTCTCTCGACAGACAAGAGTCTTGTGTAATGGTTTTTAGAGCGCTATCTTGCTCTTCATTGCTTACGTTTCCGGCCACTGATGGTTATAAAGTGGACGTCTCTTCCTCTGGGTTGATTGATCACCTAAAGTGCAAAGCCCTCTTGTAACACTGTAATGCGCTCATTGAGCCCGGCAGCTTTTTTTTGCTCAACAAACCCCACCAACATCACCACAAGGGTGTTTGGAGTCAGAGCAGTGAAACGTAGCCTTTGCACCATAGGCAATATATTCTCTCCAACACTATCTTTCTCCTTCACCCTTCACTCTTTCTCAGGATCAACTCACACCTCCTTCTCTGCCCCCCCTTTTCTGACCTTTCGGGTAACAGTATTATTTCCAGTGATCTCAGGCTTGTTTCACCCTTCCCCTAATTCTGCTTTCTGTCCACCCCTCTGTGTCCTTCCTCTCTCCTTCTCCATCTCCTTCCCTCACTCTCCTCCTCCTCCTCCTCCTCCTCCTCCTCCTCCTCCTCCTCCTCCTCCTCCTTGCAGTCCACATTGCTGCAAGCAGGAGAAAAAAAAATAGATTGAGCGAATACCCAGTGACCCAAAGAGTGGACCTGGGCTCAGCCAGAAAGACAGAAAGAGAGAACGGATGAAAAAAAAATAGAGTGAGACAGAAACAGAGAGAAACAGGGCGGAAAGCCCAGCATCAACAGGGATTTAGTTTTGTCAAACAGGAAGTCTGGGCAACCAAAGGACAGACAGAAGGGTTATTTCAGCCTGCTCCTCTGTTAAGTCATTGTTTTCACTGCCATAGTAGCAGGCGTGCTGCATATCGGGTTGTTTTTGTCACTCGGAACAGAACTGTTCCAGAAAACGTGTCTGGTGTGTCTGCATTCGTGTCTGGCATTAATGCGGCTATAAAAAAGCAGAGAGCAAGGGAGCCTGAAAGTTGTGGGGAATGAATGACTTTGGGATATAAATTTGATAGTGCTAATTGTTAATTTGTAAGTAATTACCAAGCAACAATGTCAAACATTTGCCGGTTCCAGGCCAGCTACTGAAATGTGAGGATTCTCAGTTGTTTTATATCGTTGTGAGTAAAAGATCTTTTGGTTTTGGGGATGTTGGTTTGACAGAATAAGCGCTTTGACTGAGGCCTCTGGGAAATCGGAATGATTATTACAATTAGTTTTATGATCCATCAACGAGACTAAGAGTCAGCCATGCTATAGAGAGCCCCATGGGACCTTTATATATAATTTTTTTTTTTATCTTGTTTGAATTGCGCCATGAATCACACGTATGATGTATTTGTCAACTTAAAACATAATTTTGCAAGTCAAGAAAGTCTCAGTTTGTCGCAGGTTTGTTGTAGTATCATTTAGTTTTGTGTGAAACCGCTCAGTGAACTACATCTCTCGTCTCGCACAATATACGTCAGAAGCGTGTAGCTTCAGAGAGAGAGACGTCATTTACACGACTTTTGGGTGTGTAGTCTTTCTAATTACATATTTTCAGTCTTTCAGTTTTACCTACTCTGCCTCTGATTGGCTAGTACTCACTGCCTTCGTTGGTTGGGTTGGTTAGGTTTAGGCATGAGGAGATTGGTTAGGGCTCGGGTAAGAATATGGTAAGACAATCAGAGGCATAGTAGGGCGGGTCATGCCTTTGGTATAGTAGGATTTGTAATATCGCGCCCTGGAACTCAACTTAATTCATTTCCTTGTGAAGAGTTTTGTTCCTGAGATGATTACCCGGCCGGGATGTTCTTCTCTGCTTTAACAGAAAGGGCGAAGCAGACAGAGAGGTGATTGTTAACACACATCACGTCTTTGCCGCTGACACCTAAAGCAGTGAATATATGTGAATAGATGAATCACTGCTCAGACAGATGCTTGCCAGATGGTGGAGGCTCTGCTTCTCTGTATCACTGGTGACACACATAGTGGAGGGCATGTTTGGTGTCAGGGCCCTAGTCGGTACTTACAGTGAGCAATACTTTAGTCACAGGTAGGGATACAAGAATAAACCCTGTTTCAGGCAGTTTGAGCCATCTTAGTCCCTGTTTCTGTGGCAGATAAGCCCTACAGTGTGAACAGAAACACAAAGAGAGAACAAGGGAAAGGAAAATAACTGTTTTCTTGAACTTCGCCACATGTTATGTCTAATTAGAGATGAAGAAGATGGAAAGCCCACATTTGACCCGTTAGACATCTCAGAGGGAGTCTGAGGCCATGAGTCGGCTGAATAAATGAATAAGTATGGATTGGATGGATTGGGTCTGACTCCTTTGGGATAAAGTAGTTTGCTCAGTATTCATACCCTGTTTTACAGTCTCGGAGGCACCGTGCCTTTAACACTACAGTTAATTATACCCTGTTCTTCCTAGTGAGGGGGAATGTGAGGTCAATACTTCTTTTGTGCTTCGCCTTAGCAGGTCAGCGAGGAAACAGGATATGGGCTGGATGTATGGAGACAGATCTGCGAATAAAATGGCAGCATATAATAGCCGAGAGAAGAGTCTATTTTTGGTAAAAAGAATCCAACAGTAATTGCCCGTCTTTAGTTCCTTTACCCTCAAACCATAGATACATTATATTGTAAACTCCCATGTCCCAAAGAGGCACTGAGCAAGAATGAGCAATTTTTCTCCTTTTCGCCACTTTGACTCGTGGATGTCTTATTTAATTTGACTCAGCGTGTCTCTGAGTGTCTCCTGCATCTTATCCCTGAAAGGCCAAGGATAGCATTAAGAGCTGCACGGAGAGCTCTCATGGTTGGTAATGTGTGGAAAAGAGTCGCCTCTGTCTTCGGGGGAATTAGATCAGGGTCAGTGTGCAGCCCTGGGGGACAAACTCTGTCCCCTCAGTGAGTCACTTAAACACATGTGGCTGCTCCGCTCAGACGGCGAGGACAGGTGAAGGTGGCGTAAAACGGCAGCTGAAGATCAGATCAGAGGAGGATGGGGGTCACCTGTGCACATGCGTTTGTCTGTCACAAGTGGCCTGCGGTAATGGTATTTGCATGTGTGAACAACACATTCGTTTGGTCAGTGCAGACCGACACATGGGGTAGCCCTCTTGCATTTTTGGACGGATCACGGACCAATATACGCTCATTACATGCATACTGTCCTTTCAAAATAAAGGGCTAGAAAAAGGGAATAAAGGGACGGATTTAGGCACCATTACCCAAGAACGGACTCTCACACTATTAATACTACATCACTTGCTCTGACTGTTGAATAACGCCATGGGTGGGTTTACATTGGAGTAAGTTGAAAGTAGAGTTCGTCACAAACTGTCACTAAAGGGTGTCTCCGTGTGTCAGCTTCCAATGCCGAGAGGCACTGACCAACCGGCGGTACATTTGACGAGTTGGGAGTGAGAACGGGTCGGTGCTAAAGGGACACGTGCTCCTGTAAAGTGTGAATTTGTCGCTTCTTGTATCTCTGTGTGTTTGTGTGAGAGTGCCTGCAGTTTAGCCTGCATGTGGCTGAGTTTATTAATGTCCCGTGTGCTGAGACCAGGACTTGCCTTTGCTGTCTGCCTCAAGTAATGCTGGGAATTTAGGGTAAATATATTCCATTGCCCCCTCCCTCCCCCACCGCTCCTAACTTCCACATCCTCAGAACCACTACCAGTTTAATTTCAGCCTTCTAATGAGTGCGCTCGCATGTGTTGCACAAGAGAAAGTGTTAGAAATGAATAAATTCCACAGCTTTTCCTTTTGTTGTCATTTATAGCAGCGGAGTAAAATCTATATTTAGCTTGTGATTGTGCTAACAGAGTCAAGGATTTTGCCATTATGAATTCATCTTATATATACCATAAATTAGAGGCGGCGAGACCCTTGAGAGAACGAGCGTCCGTGTGTTTAGTGATCAATACAAATAAGGATTCGTTTGAAGGGATGGAATGTGCATTGTGGGCTTTTTTTTAAGCTTCGCACAAACACACCATCAAAGGCACCTTGGCGTAGTAATAAGCAAAATGTCACTCCTGTCATTATCATGAAATGACAAACCTGTAATTGTGCCGCATGGAATTATGTCTCGGGAGAAGAAAAGTGTGCATGCCTCAGTTTTTAGAGGGCTGACACAAGCTGAAGAATAATCTCCATTTTGTGGCCCACGGCCGTACTTGTGGAGGCTGGGGAGGATTTAGTGTTTGGGTGGAAGGCGACGCAGTGTGATTCCAGTTCTGCTTCGCTTCCCAGACTCTCATTCCAGCTGGTCGGCAGCAGTTGGGTGGGCTCTCCCCTTAAAGGATCTGGTTTCCACCGCAGCAGGGGGTGCAGACCCAAAGCAGACCCAAAGCAGAGAGAGAGAGGGAGGGTCAACATTTGGAGAAATCCCCTGAGTGTTGTAGCAGCCAGTCTTCTGTTGCTCAAGATAAACAAGTTAAGCTACAAGTTGCCTTTAGATTCAAGAAACAACACATCACCACCATCCTGCTGATAGTCAGTTCAGCTGCTAAAGTCTATTTTTACCCTCCGCGAGCAGATCGAGCATCAACAGTTAAACAGCACCTTGTTGACTGGCCTTCCTGTGAACCCAAACCAGAGGAAAATTCAGCAAAGACATAAACAAAACCTTGAAAGAAAGAAGACCTTGAAGTCAGCCATTATTTAGCTAGCAGACAAAGGTGGTGAAAGTGCTCTGGAATAAGAGACCCCCGAGATGGGACGCCTGAAAGACAGAGTGACTGGATGTATTTTGAGCCACTCTGTCCAAAATGCAGCCCTGAGAAAGCATAACACAAGGTCTCCGGAATGCTCAAAGAGAGCTCCATCTCTTAGAGACGAGGCTATAAACAGGACAGAAGACCCAAGGCTCTACCCATATTTGTATATGTTTATGAAGATCAGCAAGAGCTGATGACCATATATAGGATTGTTGTGAAAAACTGCTCCATGGAAGAGCTGTCTGAGGTCTGGAAACTATTATTGAATGCCATGCAGCGACAAATGTTATAATAAATATTTGAAATAAAATAATGTAAAGTCAACACAATAGTAACGCAAATTTGTTTAACACCATTAATTTCTTTAACAAATTAATTCAACTTGCGATTTTTAGGTTGTAGCGGGCTCAGTTTTAAAGCTAGAGTGAAGATATTGGTACCAACCATGTCATATAGCTTGTCGGGAAGGAGGCTAAATAACGCTCCAAATTTACGCAAAATTTTGGAAAAACTGACATGGCCATTTTCAAAGGGGTCCCTTGACCTCTGACCTCAAGATATGTGAATGAAAATGGGTTCTATGGGTACCCACGAGTCTCCCCTTTACAGACATGCCTTCTTTATGATAATCACATGCAGTTTGGGGGCAAGTCATAGTCAAGTCAGCACACTGGCATACGATAAGCATATTTGCCCACTCCCATGTTGATAAGAGTATTAAAGACGTATACAAATCTCCCTTTAAGATACATTTTGAACAGATAAAGAAATGTGTGATTAATCCCGATTAACTATGGACAATCATGCGATTAATCGCGATTAAATATTTGAATCGATCGACAGCCCTAAAAACAATCTTGGAGTTTAAATCTGAGGAACTTGCTTTGACAAGTTGTGTCAGTTTACAAATAGCTGTAAGATAGGCGGGGATAATGCTATCAGCAGTGATACCTTATCTCTTTCCTCACCTGCTATAAGAGCCGAGAACATTGGAAAGACAATCTGCCCTCCGTGCCTCTCCACCTCTTCCTCTGCCGCTTTCATGCACTTTATTACCGTTAGTCACATATTCTCTTTTTCTGGTTTCACTTATGTCTTGACTCATGTATATGAATGTTCTCTTTGCCTGAACAGAAACAAAATGTCACAGAAAACTGAAATGAAAAGTGAAAGCTGAGAGTTCTGCTGCCTTCCCAAAGGGAGCACGGGAACAAAGGTACTCTTTGATCCAGCGGAGTGACTTTGCTCTCTGCACTAATTCTGGGTCTGGACCAGTCTGAGCCCCCCGGTGTTGTGCTCCCAGGCCTGACAAGCTAACTACACCCAGTTCCTGGCCCATGGGCTCACCAGGGGTCCCCATGGCAACGGGGACCCGGCTCTGGTTGCAGTTACATCAGAATATACCAGAAAGATTTCATGGGAGTGATTTAGAGTCGTACTGTGACTGAACCCAGGGATTTTTAATCACGTATTCCAGCTATTGCTTGAGCTGGCTCACGAGTCGCTGTCTCTAGCGGGAGATGGTGCGGATGAATCGAAATGATTAAATATGACTTATTCTCTGGCTTTATAGACTCAACAAAAACATAATGAAAACACCAATCTTCAGTGTACAGCTCCAAGATAATACACTGACCACCGTCATTTGTATGCCTCGTGTTGTTTCTCTCATTTTAAATAAATTGTAGCAAGACAAAGTAATCTAAATCCATTCAAAAGCGAAAATGGGATCACATTATTTCCTGGCAGTGATTGTGCTGTTCTAGTATCCAACATCTGAAAAAAGTATTGATTTTTTTTTTTTTATGAAACCTCATTATAGTCTCCACACCCAAGTGTTATAGTATATAAGCATCATTACATGGGGAAATTGGAAGGAAACCTGAAGGCTTTTAACAGACACAACTGAAGACAGGGGTGTCACCTGTTAAGGTGAAGCAGAGAGGAGGATTTGTAATTACAGAGTGATTATATGTGGAGCCAAGCCCCTGGGAGGTGAAGCACACTGCTGCGCTGCCAATGATATCACTCACATCTACTTATCTGCCGCACCGCCAGCTAAGACTTGATCATTAGTGAATGTGTCGCTATCATGACCGTCCTGATAGTGCTACTCTAATGCTGGTCCTTTGTTGGCATTCCCCTCAGGCCGACTCCCTTTCCCTCCTTCTCCTGCCTCCTGTCTGTCTCTCTGCTAGAGCACATAAATACACGAAAACTGAAGATATGGCTTTCATTAGAAAATTGTCTTTTCAAATTGAATTTGGCTCTTTCACGAGACACGCACTTCATGTGATTACTTCAGGGCGAAATTACACAAATAAAAGGAGATTCAGCAGATTGCTTGTCATAACACAGTTTCAGTGGCCGACTGAGCCCTTCTGACATTGTGATGGCGGGTTAGAGGTCGATGTTATTTTTCCCCAACATCGCTGAATCTCTGTGAGAGCTGCTGGATCAGGAAGTGAAGTCCTTCAAAGCTGTTCTGCTCAACACGTTTCAGCCTGACCGTGATGTGCTCCACCATCTGACGTTTGAAGATAACCACAGAGTAAGTGGCTGGCCGGAGTGGGCTTCTTTTTTTTTTTTTTTTTTTAAACAGAGAGCACTCAGCCTCGCTCATGACGGATGCCGTACGGCTCGTCATGTGCAAAGAGAGAGATAATAGAAGCCGAGAAGTCAGGCACTCGGGCCTGCTGATAACAGTGTGGACAAAGCGTAGGTTGTACTGTTTTGATTGCCTGCTTGATATCTGGTTTTTGATTTGATGTTTTATATCAACGTCTTTCTCTCACACTTGACTGGCCCAGAAATGAAATGTTGCCCAATATTGTTTTTTCCGCCTCCGTGACTGCATCAGCTCTCTGGTGTGAGGTGGCTATTATAGAGGGAGGCGACATTGACATCCGTCACTCAGTAGTTACGCTGCCCATCACCCATGAACAGCAGTGACATCAAGGTTAGTCTGTAAGCCATCCGGTAAACTGACCCAGGCTGCACGCACAAAACGTCAATAAAAGCAGAGACAACTGCGTGGTGTGCTAAGACCCTGCAATACCCTTCTGGGTTTTGGCAACTAAATGTCCATTATTATCTCAGCATCTTCCCTTCCAGCCTCCACTGTGTCTGCAGCTCTGAGATCATTTAGCTCTCACTTCCTCAGGCAGTGCAGTTGAAGATGAGTTATCCATTATTTTGCCTGTCAAAAAAGATGAGAAACAGCTGAGAAGCATGTGGCCTCGCTGGCTGTTGATCCGCGGTTGGAAATGTCCTCTAGGACACGAGCAGGATTTTATTATGTATCTTGGCGGACTCATCCCATGTGATCAACTTTTGGATCAGACTGCAAAGCAAGAGCTGCGGCTCTTAATGGAAATCAAGTGGCTGCTCTGCAGTCTGCTCTGCTGGAGGAACTGGCATATCTGTCTATTCTGCAGTGGATTTCAGTCGGAATGATTGTTGCATGTTGGTGCATAATGTCCAGAAAGAAGCTCTTGATCTTACATGTTTTGGCCTGGAGACAAAACCTGATGTTTACTGTGGATGTTTACATTACTGAAGACTGTTCTACTATTAGCATAACTATAATATATATATACTGAATATACCAGGACATCAAGGGTGAAAGTAGATTCGTTAGTTCTTGCCGGTACTGCTAGGCTACCCCAACCTTCATCGCTTGACATTGTTCTCCTCCCTCCTCCCCCATCTTCATGCATCCCTGAACACATGATTCAATGTCTGTATGATGTAGGAAGGAATTAGAAACACTTGATATCATGTATAGCAAATTATTTACTTAAATGGTGAAAGTGCTGCAGAATAATTTGTAAATGTTGGCAAAACTTTTCAAGTTCTGAGTTGTTGTTCGGGCTTAAGGGGGCATTCACGTGAGTTTTACCAGACGGGAACTTGTATTTCCGGAAACAGAACCTCCTTGGCGAAGGTAACTAACTGTATGTTGAGCTGATGTTAGCAGATGTGTTTTCTTGTTGGAAATGCGATCGTGATTGATGGGTTGTATGTGGGCTTTGGCAGGCAGCTGCTGTCACTGAATCTTTTAGAGGTACCAGACCGTACCAGCCTACTTTCACTCCTGCTTGACATGTTGTTAACCTCTTATTATTACACGGCTGTGTTGAGTACTCGATTCTGATTGGTCAATCACGGCGTTCTGCGGTCTGTAATTTCTATATAACAGACCGTTGCTATGGGCGCAGCTCTGATGTCAGACTCTGGCGGGCCGTTTTTGTGTCAAAATATTGATTTCTTAGGTATGTAGCCGTGTAATAAGCAGGATAATGTACAGCTAGCGGGTCATTGTTGTGAAAGAATCCCCTTCAGGGCGATGAGAGACAAAAAGCATCGCCCTGTCGAGGATTCTTTCACAACAATGACCGGCTCGCTGTACATTATCCCTTACTTATGACACCACATAAACCAAACTGAAAATAGCCAATTTTTAGCAGACATTGTATGTGGGTGGAGTTTCCCTCTAAAGCTGCCAGCAGTCACATAACTGTAAACCATCAATATGACCATATTCACAGCCCATTTAGGATTGGAAGTATGTAGTTTAACGAGACAGGAAAAACAGCAGAGACAAACAGTCCAAAATGAAATGTCAACGGTTTCAAAGGAAATCTGACAGCTTATTATTTCAAAGGACTGCATTCCCAGTGGTTTGGAGCTTTTATGTGCTGGTGTGAATCCTTCTCACACTCTCTGCCTCTTCTTCAGGCTCTCAACCCAAAAGGAAAGCGCACGCTGAAGAAAAATGGCAAATATATGGTTGCTGGTCAATCCACAGCTTTGTTCTCTGTCCTCCAGAGACTCTTACAGTGAAAGACTTGAGAGGAGCCGAGCACTTTTTCCTGAGCAGTTGTCGACCGGCTACTGGCAACTGGCGCGTGGAGATTTCCCCGGCGACATGCATTCAGTTTGAAAAGACACATTTCTACCACACATACGCCACTCCAAACGTCAAACAAAAAAGGCACTGGTGTTTTACAATTACTTTCAGCGTAGTCACTGTGAAATAGTTTTCACTGTTGTAACGTGTGATAGAGGGATAGCAGCCCAAAGTGAAAGCCTACATGGTATGATAAGAAAACCAGATACATAAATGGAATGAAGGTGGTTCTTATAGACTTTGGGAAAGAGTTTGTGATTTCCTTTATAGAAAAAAAAAAAAGATTTTCCCTACTGAAATCTAGTCAGGAGCTCCCTTGGGTTTTCACAAACATCCTCCTTCTTGGAAAGGCACCTGAACAAAACAACATTTCAAAGCAGACAGCTTGTACAGTGGTATCACAGGGATTTAAAGGTGTGTTGTCGTCGGGCCAAAGTATTCAAACAGTCATCCTTCCCGCTGCTTATTGATGGGCCCTCAGCAGGGTGTCGCTGAGTCAGGAAGACACCTGCCCTGAGCCACAGCCATCTGTAATAATCATGATCAAAGCTCAGATCCGTCAGCTGGGAGCCCGGTAATGTCCTTGCTCGAGGAGGAGGCTTTGTTGTTTTGAGCGTGCTCTTACCCTTGGCAAGCCCTGCGGGCAGTTACACTGGAGGATGGCGGTAGTCGTGGGGGACAGTGAAGGGGTGGAGGCACCGGGCCTCGGGCTTGTGACAGGGGCATCTGCACGACTTATTGATCTGTGAAAAGAGATATACATCCTCTCCGGAGCTACCTACACACCACTGTTTGGCACTTGATGATGAATGACTTTCTGCTGTGTACTCTAGAAGTGTTTCTTCTAACACTTTTTGAAAAGATCGTGATCTACATTCTTCACATGCAGCGCTTTGTTCTTCTCTCTCTGACATAAAGCCTTCTGATTTTGTCTTCTGTCTTAAAAACCCACCAAATGATTGATCCTACGCTGTGCGTCTAGCAATTAAGTAACTCCCCCCTCACACTCCGGCTAAACATATCATCCTCTAACATCCTCCTCTATCTCGCCGCTTTGTGGTAATTACCCCCTTGTTAGACCTTGAGCTTGAGAAGTAACACCTAACCAAGGGCAACGTGTCGCGTGCAGAGCAGCATTGTGATTCATTGGCATGTATATGGCCGGCTATATATCTTCAAGAAGCAGTAATAGGTGGGGGCGGTGAGGTGGACATGGGGGAAAATGGGCTGCTGCCGCTTGAGTGGCTGCTAATGTGGTCTTTCCAGTGATAATATGAAACCACTGGAATGGCGATCTGTTATTATTATGTTCTAATGGACTAAACAATACACATGAAATGCTGTACATGGGTTCCCCATGAACAATATTAATATGTATAGGGGTGCAACTCATTTCCTTGAGCCCAAGGGGACGCTTCCAAATTGCTTATTTTGTCCAATCAGCAGTCCAGTACCAAAGGACCTTCAATTTACTATGATACGAAACAGAGAAAGGTGGCAAATTCTCACATCTAAACATCTGGAACCAGTCAATGTTTGGCATTTTTGGCTGGACCGCTGAGGGCCAGCCCTACAAATGCAAAAGTCTGTCACTGAGCGATGAAGTCACACAATTGGTCGGCCGAGTGTTGGAGTTTCCTCATTGGCCGTTGCTCTTTCAAAATGAAAAGGCGAGGAACAGTCCTTTTTATGCAAATGAGCCCGTCCAGCGCGACGCGTCCGGCTCACGACACTTGGACCGAGCCGTCAAACTAGACGATCTAGTTCTAAAATGAAACTAGATTCAGCAGTGACGTAGCCTATTTCTCACTTTAAATGTTTTCAGAAGGAGATTTTGGTGGACTGTTTTGACGGAATAACAGAAAGTTTACGAGCAGGCCGCCTTGTTGTTTCCTGTTTGAAACGGCGAGCAGAAAACCAGGGACCAATCAGGTCCGTTCCACGTCACCACTCGAACCATAGACACATAGACAGCGAATCGACCTCTAGATCGTACGTCAGTGTCGACATATGTATATATGTCTATGGCTTGAACGACCAGTTGAGTGGAGCGACGTGTCCCCTAGTGTCCTCGCCAGACCTGGTGGACATGTACCGCTGGATTTAACATATTTGTGTAACAATTTAGCCACAAATTCAAAGACTGACCATACCATATTAACCATAACGAGTCTTGTTGCTTGATGAATTACTTTTACTACTAATTTTCTGTTGATTGAATAATTGATTATTTGACTGACTGTTTCAGAAACAGATATCCTTTATATTGCTTTATAGAAAGCTTTTAAACATCTCAAACACCGCATCACATGTTGGTTGCTCTACTTTTGAAGCAGAGAGAAACACTCCACCATCTCTCTCTCTCCACCATCCCATTGCTTTCTGCTGTGGCATGTCAACTGTGATCCAGACCTAATCTACCAGCCCAATAGTGAGGTCCCTGCAGGGAGCCAGGGGGCCCCAGGCCCGGCACCATTGCCTCATCCGTCTTCAAGACAGGCTCCAGGCAGGGGCCGGTATAGTGCCCGTCTTTGCCATGCTTGCATATGCAGAGCTACAAGGGGAGGCTGAACCCTGAAGCCTTCATCTGGTCACCAGGTGGGCACCGGAGCAGTGGCCCGTCTCTTCCCCCCGCGCTCTGTCGGTGAGCGTGGAAATTAAAATCAGTGAAGACGGCCCTTTTTTCCCGGCGGGGAGCCTCCAGCCTGCTCGGAGGCAACAAGCAGGCGTGACCGAGCTCACACTCAGAGGTGACGATGAGCAAATAGCCTGGGATGTTATTTCACTGGCTGTATAGTGTGCCGTTTCCTGTTTTCACTTCGGGTTCCATTTTTGTTTCGAAAGCTGCTCACATAAATATTTGCCGAAACAACATTTAATATTTTTGTTTTCTTCCTGCTGTAAATTTCAGTCGAAGCTTTGTCACGCAGCCAGATTAGAGCAAACAATCAGTCTCGCAGTTATGCAAACACACGCGCATGATGCAGAGGCAGCCAAAGACGCTCCCCATCACTGTGTTTGTTCTCTGTTGCGCACAGATTTTAGGAAGACAAACAACTGTTTGCAAGTCATTTGTTTGCCGTTTTTTGCTTGTGTTTTGTCACACAATGCATCCATCTGACTGTAGTTCGAGGGCTCCGCGGTCTGTTTTAGCAGCATTGTGAGAATCTTTAGAAGTCAGTATTTGCTTGGCTCATTGTGCTGGCTTGTATATAGTTCAGCATTCGACATTAAAGCTCCGTCAGACAGACGGCCGGCCTTATGGTGAGTTATTTACTCTGGCACGTACGCTCAGAAAGTCTTGCGATTGTGGCAAAGTGAATGACACGTTGCCCCCGACAAAGCTGCTGCTGGCCCCAGCTCCTTGTTTGTTCCTTTTGGAGAGGAAGTCAAACACAGCTTCAGCAAACTTCAACTTAACACTGCAGTGAAAGAGACAAACAGCCTGTTTCAGCTGGAGCCAGATGCTGATTAATCATCAGATTAGAAATTACCCAATTTTAAAGTTTTTTAAGGGTTTTTTTCAGCAGAAAAATAACCCATGAAATGAGGCATTAGAGATAGCAGCTCGTCTTTAAACCGTCCCTTCCCTCATTTCACCCACTTCTCTCTGCACCAGCACACTGAGTAAAGAACACATTAGAGGGTAATGAAATAAGGGCATTTAAAGAAAGATTTGAATGGAGTGTCAGTCATGGGTAGACGATCACATTACCAGTTGTCCGTTGCAATGACTTTCCTTCCCATTAAGAGGTATTATGATCTCCTCTAAAATGTAATTATAGAGGAAATGGGCTCATGTCTGTGCTGCTGAAATGTTCAGGAATATACAGAGAATTTTATTTTGCCATTCTCCTTCCTGTTGTCAGCGCCTGGTTGCCATTTTTTTTTCGATTTCATTAGATCATAAAATCATCTTTTGGCAGCTCGGCTATCCTGCCCTACATTCCCTGTGCATTTCCATCACATGAAAGGAATTGCCACCTACACTTGCTCCATTTGTTGGTACAAATCCTCGAAAAAAAACCTACATCTTTATGTGGAGGTAAAAGGAGATTCAGACAGGGAAGTCAGAGGGTAAAGATGTTTTTTAATCAGCCTCTTCCTCCTCTGTGCCCCAAACCCCCAGCTCTGTTACCTCCACTCTCTCCCCCTCCCTTTCCGGGGCTGCTGAAGGTTGATGGCAGCCGAGGCTGGGGGAGGGTTGTGGAAAGGAAAGGGGCTCTGGAGGCCGCCCGTGGAATCTTTGCATACCACTAGAGAAAGTGGGAGGGGTTTTTCTACACCTCCGCAGGCTCCAGACCCCCCCCACACCCCCTTTCCTCCCAGTGCCTCCCAGCCAGCATCATAAACTGTGCAGCAGCAGCTGGTGTCAGAGAAGAAGACGGAGAGAGGAGAGACGCCCTGCTATCTTACTTACCATCTTCTTTAAATAAAGGCCAGTAAGCAGAGTGGTGGTGGTGGTGGTGGGGAGGGGGGATTACACAGCCAAGATGTGGCACCCATCCCTACAACGAATCACCAGATGGAGCCGATCTAAATCAAGTTCCCTCTGCTATAAATACAATGGAAAACAGGCAGACACAGGGAATAATAAGCGGCAGCATATGCTGTGGTCAACCTCTGTGGTTAGAAAGGAGTGCTATTCCTCCATGCTTCGCATTTCTCCTCTGAATTCATCCATGAAGGCGCTCAGTTTAGCACGCACCACAGCAGAGGAAGCCCGGGCAGCAGGACATACCAATCACACCAGTGGCCCTATTTTCATGTTTTCTCTGCTGAGGAAGTTGCATCCAATGAAAATTAAGTTATGTGATAAAACGCTGCATTCACCTTTATGGTCCAGCAACTGCTCGATATTACAAGACTTACAATTCTGTAATTGAATGTTGAACAAGGGGCCAGTTGGGTTAAAAGCTGCTGTGGTGGGTTTTTTTTCCCCCTCCTATCGGGTATCATAATCTCTGGATGGCTGGAGGAGGGTTTACTTTGTTGGCCCACAAGGATCAATTAAGGCATCAGGAGGGAGAGACAGTAATAAGACGTGTAATGGAAGGCTTCGCTTCCTCAGGGAACAGTGTTAGATTCATCACCGCCTCGTGTTCACACATTTATCACTGGCACATTACAACTTGTAATCAGTCACAGATGTCAGGGGTGGCGCTGACTCTCTGTCACTCCTCATGTGTTGACACCGGTATCAGTTACTGCATAATGCATTTAATGTATGTCCCTGCAGAGTTCTGTGTCAGGATCTCGTGATGGAATTAATTTGATAATCAATTATAATATTTTAACCATGGCTGTTATTCGTTTAAATATTTAATCGCGATTAATCGCAGGATTGTCCATAGTTAATCACACATTTTTTATATTTAAATGGAGATTTGTCAAGTATTTAATGCTCTTATCAACATGGGAGTGGGCAAATATTATTGCTTTATGCAAATGTATGTATATATTTATCACTAGAAATCAATTAACAACACAAAACAATGAGAAATATTGTCCAGAAACCCTCACAGGTACTGCATTTAGCATAAAACAATATGCTCAAATCATAACATGTCAAACTGCAGCCCAACAGGCAACAACAGCTGTCAGTGTGTCAGTGTGCTGACTTGACTATGACTTGCCCCAAACTGCATGTGATTATCATAAAGTGGGCATGTCTGTAAAGAGACTCGTTGGTACCCATAGAACCCATTTTCATTCACATATCTTGAGGTCAGAGGTCAAGGGACCCCTTTGAAAATGGCAATAACTAAGAATTTAGCATATGATATGTATGATACCAATGGATTCCTTACAGTTCCTTGTTTCATGTGTATCTTCACTCTAGCTTTAAACCTGAGCCCGCTACAACCCTGAAAATCGCAAGTTGCGTTAAAGAAATTTGAACGCATTATTATCACGTTAACTTCGACAGCCCTAATTTTAACACAACATTTTACAGTACATGTATGTGATTCATAGACGGAAGATTGTCTTCACAAAATGGGTCAAAGTTTAGTTTCCTTACAGCATGATGACTGTGCAGAGGAAATACAGTGGTAACACCATTCCATTTGAAAATGAGCCCACTCAACACCTGAAGTGTGATCCCGTGGTACGAATGCTTCATCTTCACATTATAACACATACTCCACACACAGTTTGATGTATCAATTTGCAGCTTTCTCTACAGATTTGGTTTCACACTTCCTTCCACACATTGGTTTCATTCTAACACTGCTGGTGCCAAAACACTATTTGTCAGAATAAACAAAATGGCTAAAAAAAGGTGCTTGATATTTGTAATCCTCCCAACCAATCGCAATACAGCCCAGCTCCCTCGCCGAGGAGCTAATGGGCGAGTTTGTGTTGCTAAGGTGAAGTGCAACAGTTTCAGTCCAGCAGTTCAGTGTGTACCAACCAAAATACTGCCGCACTGCACCTTGTAATTTCTGCGTTTTGGAATAAAATGGTTTGCTCACACAGCCAACCCACAATTGTGGTCTGGCAAGACTTTCAACCACACTGTGACTGACAGTGCTCTCCATCACTGGTGCATTATTATAAAGCCTTCCTGCACCTGACTGGATGAACACACCACACACTTGGCTGTCACCGGCTTTCCATCTGATTGCCAAATTAACTTGGGGAAAAAAATAGTTAGAAACTGTGATTGCCAAGCATTGTTAACTTAATCATGAATTATCCAGCAAAACTGGTCAGAAATGAGCCGCGCAGCTACAGAATCACACTTCATTTTACACCCACGACACCTAGTGAAAGTAGTATTTGCCAGGTTTTGGAGTGCAGAGAGTTTTGACTCATGTCATCATCAGAACTGCTCCCCATAGTTCAGTGATTGGTTTGCCAGCTGTCAGGCTCGGTCCATTCTCACTGGATGTTTTCTGAGTTTACAAGCTGTGTGGTGGAGGGAGTGACGAGGATTTCGGGGGCTATTAGTCTTCCAGGCAAACTTTTACCTCCTGAAGATTTTTAATGATGACCTCATGATGCACAAGTTGGTGCAAGTAAGAACTTTTCTTCCTCTGGCCCTCTTATCAAGTAAAGTAAAGCTGTCTCTCCTTAACTGATATTCTGTTAGTTAGATACAGTTCAGAACTAATGTTGATATGTTATCTCACACTCCAATGTCTTGTTTCAGTAGAAAACAGATATTAAGGACGTTAAGGCTACAGGAATGTATTTTTGTAGGCCAACCAGGAAGTTAGCATCTCACTGGTTCCCTCGACAAAAAGCCGACGGGATTTTTCCATCGGGTTTTGGATTATTGCAGAAAATAAGCTCTGTGGCAAACAAATGTTTATGATACTTACACGTTTTGTTCAGCAAGATCATCTTCACAAATTAACACCACTTTATGGTTTTCGAAGTGTAAAAGCAATGTATACACAACGAGGCTGTAAAGGCGGACGAGTCGGCGTGATGATGTTTAGTAGTCCTATTTAGCCACTTGTACGCAGTCACCTTTTTATAGACATGGAAAAAGCCTCAAAATTCCCAAGTGGGATATTTACAGACATATTTTATGTTGTAGAAACAAAACGTTAAAATCTCTTAAACTTGTGTTAACCACGGACCTTATTTCAAGCATCTATCGAAACGGAAGTGCTGAAATGCTAACTCATTTACGGGTTTTAGGACTCGTTCCTGCAGCACTCTATTTCATGAGTCTTACACAAGATACTTGTTTTTATTTTTGATGGCGGTATGTCTATTTTCTATAGCTTACTCCTATCATTTTAGGAGAACGAGGAGTCTAAGTAGACAGACTTATCTCAAAGCAGACGTGTGTTTACTGTACCACCTGTTATCCAGGGAGTCGGTATACATCGAGGTCTGTTCTACTAATTGCTCCGCTGCCTTGGTGTGCTCCGATTGTATACGAGTTGGTTTGTATGTGTATTTTATACAGTAATAATAACCCTCTGTGCGTGGTTTATCAGATCCCTCAAATAAAACACGGATAACGGAGGTGCTATGAGAGTGTTGCGGGGCGCTGCCTGCCTAGTTGGCCTTGCCATATGGTGTTGGTGGAGGAGCCAGCGCCTGGGGAGGATGGAGCCGTATGGTGGCAGGAAATACACAGACACAGCAGTATGGCAAAACAAGACAGAAGAGGAATGCAAGTCTCCTTTGCTGCAATGCAAAAAAAAACACAACAATAGAGCTAACATGAGTACATGCAGTAGGACAGAGATTAATGAATGAGAGGAGAGAAATGGAAAGGGTCAACAATGACCTTTAGACTAAATTACAAGGTGCAAAGCGATTCATTTGTTCCCTGCACGGCCATAAAGTCTAATGTCTTTTAATACATCACTCTGCATCTCTTCCCTCTCGCTTCCTGTCCCCATTAAACATCGTAACAAAAGAGCTGTGATAAAAATCTGTTTTGCTCTAAATCGCCACAAGCTTCTTATTGAATTCAGCCATCTTGTCAATGACAGTGTGAGTCGGGCCTGCTGCCAGCTGACATTTTAAAGGCATTTCTGCCCCGCTCTCTGTTACACACTTGAAAAGAAGGATTGTGGCGCATTCAGAGGATTGATGAGGGACTAAAAGCCCGGCCCGAAACCAGCCCGAGGAATCTGTTAGCAGCAGTCAATGGGTGGCCCTCCTGTATTTTGTGTGACCTTTTCAGAACGACTCTGAGGATTTCGGTGCCATCTGTGCCCTCCGGGTACCACTAATCCCATTGCTGCTACACTCAGCAGTAATGGGTACCTTAAACCTTTTGCAACATGCCCCCGATCTTAGTCACACACACACGCTCCCGTACACAGGAACTCTTTGTTGCTGTTTTACACTGGAGTACATCTCATATATCTCCCTTTGCATTTTTTACTTCTTCTTGCATTAGTGTCATTGTGTTTTAGTGTGATTTATAGTTAATGCTTACCCTCTGCTTTTCTGTGGACATTTTGTCAAAACAAAACAGTTTTTTTTTATGAGGGGATTTGCTACAAATAATAAACTGTATATCACTTTGCTATTCTGTAATGTTTCCTCTTCAAATACCCAAACTAACACTAACTTACACATAGATGCAAGATTTAGATCATTCAAAAACATCAAATAGGTTTTCCCTTCTTTTCACTTGAACTTGAATGCACTACAGATGTATTTATTGTTGCTGCCGTATCAGTTTCTGTCCATCTCAAAAATGCATTTTCAGCCAGCGCAGATTCCTCTCTATTCGTTTGTATTTTCTCTTAACCCCCGTCGACTGCATTTTGAAGCACTCCCACCTTCCTAAATGAAAGTGCGCTGCCTGGCTGTGTTTATCGACTCACTCGTGCTGTCACGTTCATGCTTATGTGCCTGCCTTGCCTGGGCTCCAAAAGAAAATCTTTTTGAGACAGAATACTTTGGTTCCTGCTGAGAGGAAGCCTATTTTAGCTTTGGCTCCATGACAAAAACTAAACTGGTGCAAAGGATTTCCAATCCTTGTGTTGGGCAAAGGAACCACAACTAACCGAGGATTTATGAATTAATTCTCAGATGTGAATTGATACCTCGTGAGCGCACTCATACACACACACCTCACCACCACCACCACCACCACCACCAAAGTCAGCATTCTTCATGATGTTGGTGATCTATCCTTGGCGGTCTCCATCTCAACTTAATATCCACTCTTGTTGTGACAATCCGGAGGCCGCGCTGTGTGTCAGAAAAGGTTTAGCAATTTGTTTTGTTTGACACTTGCTTCAGCGGCTTGGTTTGCTGTCAAGTGTGTTGCAGATGCTGGAGGTTTTCTGCTTTTTCTTTTCATGACAGTTCACCTCATTTTCCTCTGCTCTGCATTCCCCCTCTGTGGAAAACCCAACTCTATTTGCCCCGACTCTGTTTTCCTCTTCTCCTGTTGAGTGAGATCCAGTTTAGTGGATGATCAAAGTCTTTCTTCCTCATTGTGGTGGAGGAAAAACAGAAATAAGCTTCAGGATATGGCACAGATTTCTCTCTGGGATGTAAGCTGTGGACTGCCAGAGCTGCTTTTCGTATTATTCTCCTTTTGTTTTGTTTTTTTAATGGTAATTAGTTTTATTGCGAACACCTTAAAACCTGTGCGGGCAAAAGATCTTTCCTCAGCCATCAAGAGACCATTTGAAACGAAACAGGGAAGCCTAAATGGTGATATTAAACCCTGAGGAAGTGTTTTTGCCTCTGTTTGATTCTCTCATAATTTGAAATAATTTTCAGAGGTAAGAAGTGATGACAAAAAGATTTGTATTTGGAGCTGCGGGTCAAGTAACACGCAAGCATGACAGTCCAGTAGCGAGAGGAGAGTTAAGCCAAACTCTATTGGATTTGTGCACTGTGGCCGTATGCAATATTTTCTCCTCGCCAGTGATTTATTATTGTGACGCTTTCATGCAGGACAGGTTTTTTGGTGTTTTTCATTAAACTGGCTGAAGTGTGTAAGTGCTTCCCTGAGGAATGATTCATCACCGGTTTGCCGGGACGCAACCAAAGCTCGCCTCCCTAACGCATGAACCACTGGAGCAGCCGGAAGAGTTTTCTACCTGGTGTCCCCCCCCTGTTCATTCATCTCAACATTGATTTTAATAGTTGGGGAGGTGGAGGTGGGGGTGGGGTGGCAACCTTTGAGGGATGGATGGTCTGCAGGCTACAAAGTCTGATCTCATTTATAGTTTTTATAGCTTACAAGGAGAAACACTATATTATAACGCAACGCAACAACACTCCCTCCTGGGTGATGAATTGTGGGGGATTGCCTTTGGGGACAATCGAGCCAAAAGTCAGATTCACATTTACCTTTTTTTCTCAGGCACAGTGCAGATCTTTGCAACAACACAGCGTGTGCAAATAAAGATCTTAACACCGAGCCACACAAGCGCTGTTTGCCTGTGATCATCAGATCAGTAGCTGAGTAAGGACATGGTGACCTTCAGGTTTGGGGGGATGGGGCGGGTTTTTTTTCTGTAGGGACTTACCCAGTGGGCTGAACTCAACCTCTCCTCCATCAAGAGTTCCCATGTTCCCAGACACCAGCGATTGTGTCTTAATGAATTCACTGAATACTAATCAGGCAGCCTAAGTCCAGGGGGTGGGGCAGGGTTTAACACAGACGAGGTCCTGTATAAATATGCAGAGGAATTTCTTTTTTTTCTCCCGCCGTCATCACATTCCTTTTGATTTAGGGAACAGCAACAATGAAATCGGGGTTCTTGCCTTTAAGATACGTCTGTCTTGTGTTGCTGTCCTGCTTCATCTGTCAGTTTAATACGCTTGTTTGCCTCATTATGGAGTTGTGACAATTCTGTTTTGGTTCAGCTCGTGCCCAAGGGGAGACCCTGTGATTGTTTCGTCCTCGCTGACTTCAAATCGCTCCAGTTCAGCATGCGTCTATTTCGCCGCCGAGACCCTGTTTATATAAATCTTTCAGCACCACTGGCCAGAGGTTATATCCTATAACATTAATCAAGACTCAAGCGACTCCTAATCTTTTATCCGAGTCCTGTTAGCCCCACGGACAAACTCTTTATGGCTCAATCAATCAGGCTGACTAGCTCTGAAATGTCCAGTGGTACACTCTCACCAGCGCTGGTCAGGCTGTTCAGTCACTGTGAGGCTATAGTAACGCTGCGACAGTAGTCAACAAGAAAAAAAGAGATGCATCCCTGAAAAAAAAAGTGTTTGCACATGCAGTGACCTATGATCTTGGACAATTCAGTTGTAGCAGGAACAAGTCGCTCTCACAGCCCCGCATGCACTCAAACTGATTCAATCAGGAGACGTATTGTGGTGGACGAGCTCTTTTGACATTGAATGGGAGCCTTTGTGGAAACATGACATTACGCGGGTGAACTTTTCTGCCTCATCACTGAGAACTCCGCCACAAAGTTAATTTCGCTGTGAAGTTTCACAGTTTCAAAGTTGATCTCTAATCACCGTCAGTGCAGCAGACCCAAGTTTTATCTCTCCTTTTAAGCTTCTGAAGAGAGTCGCTCATGTTCATGAATACTGATGGCACTTTATAAAGCTCTATTTGCACGAAACTAATATAACCTGAGGATGGGAAGTGATTTGTATAATTGAGGGAGATCGTTGATGATTTTAATCCTGACGCGAGTCTGCCATGTTGTAATTTAAGCGAAAAATCACCTGCCACATCTCGGTGAAGCCAGAGGTCCCCCTGTAATACTTACTAATCCCATGCAAATTGAATTTGTTTTTGGCATCCAGTGGTTTTCTTTTAGATGCAACATTTTGCACTAATAAAACTGGAGGCAATAGTGGAAACTGTAGAGGAAGCTATAAATTGTTTCACTTTACAGTATCCAACGTACTGGATTTAATTTTCTGGTCCTAATGCTTTGATGTAAGGAGCTAATTGATGAATTACATGAACATACTGTGCTATTAGTCCCGTGTGAATTGAGCGTAAGGCTATAAGAGTGAAAATGCACTCTAACCACCCGAGCTGCAGGATGAAAACACTGGTGCTTAAATAGCGTTGTTCCTTTTCTGCAGATTTTTTTTTCCCCCTTTGAAACGTCTCAGTGAGAGGCACTTTTGCAAGGACTCAGAGAACTATTGATTTTCATTCGTCCTTGCTCCCATGCTATAATCTCTGGACTCATGCCATCCACTGACTCTTATGACATGAATGGCTGCAGCCTGATTGAAGCCATGTGTTCGTGGGAGGCAGTAGTGTAATAGAGGTGTTAAGTCTGGAGCCGAGTAAAAAGAAACCAGGGCACCGTCCTGTTCTAAAAGTTCTCCTTTTATTAGAAACACATCATGCTGGATAACGACCGCATTGTTCACTCTGCATTACGTCATGGTTTTTCCACATTTTCCTAAGTGGTCACAGGAGTACACAAAGAAAAGACGTGGATTTATTTCAAATAATTATGGGTCTGTATTCTCTGTAATTACACATATAAACTGCTTAATTTTCAGCCCACCTGCTATTGCTCTACCCTTTGGGTTTACATTTGTCTGTGTTCATAATATACCGATCCAGCTGTTTTTATTTCTTTGCCTTGAATGTATTTGATTTAGTTCGCCTCTGGGCTTAACTGACAAAAATACAAACTGCTAATCAAGATGAAGATTTAATGAATGTGCCTGTCAAAAACACGTAGCAAGTCATCACATTTAACCAGGGCTCTGACCAAGAAGGAAAAATAATCTCTGGTTTGGGAAAAACCCTCAGGCGTTCTGCATATTTCATAATGTTTTAACACACCAGCAGACATTTATAACACCAAGGCAAAATAAACAAGTGTCACTGTCATGTATCCTTTCCACACAATCAGCGTTGAGGAACTGCACTTTTATTCTATTTTATTACCCATGGGTTCAAAGGACTCCATAGCAGCATTGTTAAGAGGACAAGGCTTCCCCATCACTAACATTTATCTCAACATAACAGCATCCAGCTTCAATTTACCTCAGTACTGTTCACTACCCTGTCAGAGACGGCATGGCAAGATAATGGTAAATCTTCATATGAAATGGAATTGGTAGCCTTTTCTTGTTTATTTTCAATCTGTTGAATCGACGGGGCAGAAATAGCTTTTCATCCTTGAGCGGACAGGATAAACCAGATATTATATGATTATGTAGGATCACAATACCAATCCAATATCATACAAAATGTCAAGAGCACACACAGCCCCGCGCAACCTGATCTCTGCCTCTCCATTGTATTGCTCACAGATTACTTGACATGTCACATAATGTGTTCTCATTTGGACCATTCCCCTCTTCCTCACAGGCTCTCAAATGTCACAATAAAAGCTTGTGATGAAAGAGGCGCCACTTGTCTTCTTGAGCTCCACCAAATAATCATTATCTATCTATACAAAAGTAAGAAACACTTTAAAAAGGTAACTTTCCATCGGCTTTGACATTTTTAGAAGCGTCAACGTTGCAGTTAATGAACTCAGAAGTGTCAGAGAATTTCCACTTAAAAGAATAGTTTGACATTTTAGGAAATACTCTTATTCTCTTTCTTGCAGAGAGTTGGATGAAAAGATTTACACCGTCAGGTCTAAATGCTACCGTACAGACATCCAGTTAGCTTAGCTTAGAATAAAGACTGGACACAGGTAGCCTGACTGTGTCCAGAGGTAACAAAATCCATGAGTCGTTACACTTTGGTTTTTGTATGGATTAAAGGTGCAGTGTGTATGATGAGGTGGCATCTAGCGTTGAGGTTGCAGATTGCAACCAACTGAAACTTTACATGTGCCAAAGCTGTTGGAGAACTACGGTGGCCGACTTAAATGTGAAAACGTGAATGGCCCTATATAGAGCCAGTGTTTGGTTTATCCCATCTGGGCTACTGGGCCCGCTCCATATGGAGATATAAACGGCTCATTCTAACGATTCTTATTTTCATGTGATTAAACACTAAAGAAAACATACTACTTAATATTATATTCCATTTCTGCCAATATATCCCCCTAAATGCTACACACTGGACCTTTAAACAAACAAGGTATAACATGTTAATTTGTGAGTTTCAGAGGTGTTGGAAGGTAGGTTTTGTTACCTTTGGACCGAGCCAGGCTACCTGTTTAATCCTGTTTTCCAGTCTTTGTGCTACACTAAGCTAACTGGCTGCTGGTGCTAACTTCATATTTACAGTACAGACATGAGACTGGTATTGATTTTCTCATCTAACTCTCAGCATGAAAGCAAAAAAAAAGCACATTTCCCAAAATGACAGTTCAATCATGAAACTAGAATGAAATAGTATTTTCTCAATGGAGAAAGTTATTTACTTCTAAAATTGGTAAAATCATCAGTTTTGTGTTTTTTTTCCGTATATAAGTGCGTATCACGTTATATTCTGGTGTTTTTACAACCTTTCCAGGGCTTTAGAATGAAGCCTCTTAGCCTACTGAGATTTCCACTCTTACTGAATGGTTTTCACATCACGCCCACACAACGAAATGCTGGGAGCAAAACAAGAGTGACCTGTTAGTTATAGGGAATGATTGATTCTGGGGAGTTTGGGAAGGCTGCTTAAACTCAATCCCCAAGGGTAATAAGCTCGCCTGGTGTGTGTCCCAGAAGACGGCGTGAATGCATTGGGCCGGCACTTTAAACACATGCTATGGAGTACTTTGTACACTTGGCAGTGGGAGTCAGTTTTTCCTCGATCCCTGAAGCGTTGCATTGTCTTTTGAAAGGAGGCTCTTTGTGTTTGCAGTATGGAGCCGCTCACATGATGAGCCCCAGTACTGTCAGAGAGGCATTTTGATGTCTGCCAGTGTCTGTGTGGAAGATACTGAAACATTCATTGCATATTTGGATGCTATTAAGATGAATATTAGAATGTAGATTGCGGTACCTTTGATATCTCCTCTCGTCCCAGAAGGCCTTGCGTTAGCATGTTTACTGCTCATTGTAAAGGCTAATTAAGGCAGGGGTGCATTGCTGTAGGTACATGCTGACTTTTGGACGCGTGGCCTACCGTCACGCTTTTCTGTCAGCGGGAGGAGGAGGAGGGTGCTGCTCGACACATCAGACGTGACCCAGTTAGAAGAGCTACACTTGTAGGACCATATAAAGTGGATCCTACCCCCTGAGGAGGATTTCCATACCCTTTGGTTTTGTTCTCCTCATACAGTTTCTTCACTCGACTCGCCTCTCCGTTGGATTGAGCAGCCATCACTTTTTAAATTGAAATCCCAGACTAGCATGCTGATTTGTATAACATATGCTCCTATTTCCTTTTTCGCATGTTTTCCCTACTTACTTTGATTTTTTTAAATTACTGAAATTTCCATTAAATGAGGCTTAAAAAACTGTTGGCCAGAATCTACTGTAAGTTGGCTTTGACTCTATCTTTGTCATGTGCAAGTAAAGTAGCTTATTGCCACCACCCTGCCACCCAGCCTCACAATGATAATAAGTCATTAAAATATTGCAAGATATTGCAAAAGCTAATCTTCCCTTTGACTTGCAGCAAATTAAGACCAGTGCAGCATGGTAGCAGTCAGGTGATCTCGACATGTCAGGTTTTCTCGGACAGCCTACCAACACTCTACTGTTCTTTATGCATGCCAACACTAGTTTAGCACAGGAGTGACTCAATTTACAAGAGAAAGGTCAAATTGTGCAACATTTTGGAAAAGCTAGAGGAGGAATTTCTCTCAGTTGCTGCTGAATTCTTTCCCTTGTTTCTTTTTTTTTTTTTTGCCTGCCTCTTATTTGACTTCCCCTCTTAACTGAGAGGAGGGGGAAGAATGTCCAATTTGCAAGATCAGAGGAGACATGGTTGAGGTCGCAGAGAGGCGTGGGTTTGTAGCTGGAAAGAGTGAGACATACAGAAAATATCTGCGCCCTCGTGTGAGAAGCTCATTCTCCCCACACATCCAGAAGACGTCGTCCTCTGAAAGTTATTTGCTACGCATTTAGTTTCAGCTTTATGCACTGTGTTGTGCTCCCGAGCTGCAGCCCTAATGCCAGCCCACTGCTTAATGAACCAGAAGTTCATTTTGCTCTGGTAATTGGTGTGTTTATTAATTACCGGTTGTAGCCAGGAAACTATGTGACAAATGAACGGTGTGATTAGATAAGACCAGCTCCTGACAGAATGCCTGTTGCCAAAGCACTGAAAGAGATCAATATAACACAAGCTGCTCTTTCCGCCCCGGAGCCGGTGATGGTGACTGATGGGTGGACATGGAATGAAATGAGACAGTGTTACGGTAGAGTGGCACAAGCCAACAAACCAGCACATACTGTACATCACTTTGGGCTTATTTTGGGCCTGTTCTTTATGAATAATATATAATCAAAGTAACATTTAACACATCACTTTTGACAGTTTGCCATAACTTTTCCACAACCTGAACTTTTAAGTACTTGTTATGCTTTGACGCTAGGTTCTTCTTTGCATTTCCATTGTGTTTTGGGATGGTGGCCCAAAACAGCATCCAATGCGTTGCATCAGGTAATTTTTTCTCAGTTTGCACAGATGCACACTTAACCTTTCTCCTGTACTGTTTTGCTGTGTTGAACACCCCAACCCTTTGGTACACCTTTTTTGCATTCACATTTGCTTGACCAATAACATTCTGAACGCACCTGGATTTAGCATCACCTCAGCTAGTTAGTTCTAGGAAGTAGAGGTAGACTGATTGGCCAACTAATCATCACCAATAGTACGTTTTACAAGTTATTGTTATCGGCGGAACTGAGCTCCGACCGGGTGCGCAGCCGCCATTAGTCACGTGGGGACGTACATCACTGTTTTATATGGAGGCTCCATATACACAAAGTCAAGGAAGAGGGGGTGAAAAAAAGTAATATCTTGAATATATAACGCAACACTATCAGCTCTTTGTCCCAGATACAAGACAGGCAAACAGGGAGGAAAATAAATCATTCATTGTTACTTTAACTTGCTTACTGTACCAATTTGGCGTTCTCTCTTCTAAATAATCCAGCCACGTAACCATCCATCCATGAAATGAAATAAATCGCACACTTAAGGATCCTCCTTATCACGGGAATACTTCAGGATATTCTCTTATAGATTATGATGATTATAGATGATTTATTAAAAACTGCGAATGCAAAACTACCCGACTACGCTGCTAATCAGCTATCTGCTTCAAACTATCGTCATTATATCGGCCTTTAAAAATCCACCATCGGTCGACCTCCACTAGGAAGCTCTCTCCAAAAACATGCACTACTGTTCCTGTAGTGAAAGAGGTAACTAGGCTACCAGATACGTGTAGTAAGAAAGATGCTTTGCAGAAGTGATTTACATTTTAAGATAGGTAAAATATCTTGGGGGTGTTTCAAATTCTTGAATTTAACCCTAAACCTGATTTAGAAAAACTACTGTAAGATCAAGGCATCTTAATCTGAGACCAAGTCAAATTACATGCAAAACCAAGACATGACTGAGATCACAAAAATGTGAAGTGGATGGACCACAACACTACTCCTAGTATGGCTGTGTATTGGCAAGAATCTGGCGATACGATACACATCATGATACAGGGGTTACGATTCAATATATTGTGATATATTGCGATTTTTTTAAAATCTAATTTTCGGACAACTGTCATAGTATAAAGAACACACCACCATATGCATAAAATCTGAGTAAAAAACTTAATTTTTTTTATGCAATCAGAACAGTGGGATCTGCATTTGCATTTATCACGGTCCATGTCACATCATATCACTACCCTTTGTGCAATATGAGCCGCTGTCTGCCACAAATCTTTGCATGTAAACTATTCATTCAAACAGTGTTTCTGAGAATCGATACGGTATCACAAAACATGATATGATACCCAAGTGTATCATTATTTTCTTACAACCCAAACTGCTAGTGTGCTGATGGCCGTTTATTATCACTTAGTCCCAGAGGGAAACTGATACACAGCAGATGAAACAAGAAGCAACACATAACAAAACGGCAAGTGAAAGACACATAAAAATAATGGCCTGTCTGCTGGGTGACATGAAAATATGACCATGTAGACCTCACATGAACACGCCCTAACAATGAGTCTTGTTAAGCCCTTTGATGGCTGCTGGGATAAAGGACTGTTTGTAGCGGTTTGACCTTTACTTGGGCCGGCGGTAGCAGATACCAGAAGGAAGAGGGAGAGATTGGTCATGGAGAGGATGGTCACACTCTGAATGAATGAATAGTCAGAGCCTTGTTTGTCACAGAGCTTTGTTCTTTACTGTGGCCGGTCAGGAATACACTCTCCTGTGTTTGATATTCAGGTTGTAAAGCCACAAAAACATGGAGAAGTATAAAACAGTCTCAGCAGAAGACTGCAGACTGGAAGATTGTATGTGTAGTCAGTCACCCATCACACAGTAGGAAATATGTATTACAGTTGGTAGGAAATATCGTTCAACCAGTTAAAACATCTTCACCATGAACACACCTTTTGTCCAACTGGATGATTGAGGTGTAATCTTTGGGAACAGTTTAGCAAAGTAATATTAATAAAAAACAAGTAGATGCTTGAATGCCAGCCACTGGCAGCAGCACATATTTATATTCATCGCTTTTACACACACACGCACACTCTTCACATACTCTCTGTAAATCCCTGCCTTCTCTGCATCCCCCTCATCCTCCTTCTCTCACAGCTCCAGAATCTAACGTTTCAACTGAATCTCCAGATCCCCGCCTCGCTCACATAAAAACACCAGCTTCGCCGGCAAAAACGCTCACACAGGAGTAAGCCCTTCTGAAAACGACTGCGTTGATCCAACTTGAATGAAAAGCAGGAATGCGAGCTCCACATGCTGATGTGTGCCTTGTGTTTCAAGTGAAGGAAAAAAAAAACATGCCTCGACATGCAGGGATGGTACTGTTGACAGATCAGTCACATGGGCGCTTTCGGCTCAAGTGGCACTGTGGGACTCAGAACCTGTCGCTTTCTCTGATCAAAGCTCAGAATAACATAAACATGTTTACAATATCATATTAATTACACCAAATGATCTATTTATTGATTAATTACATGCAAGGAACCATGTAATGTGTGACAATTGTGCATACATTAAGACCACTGAGAGGTGAAGTGAATAACATTGATTATCTCGTTACCATGGCACCTGGCAGTGGAGGGGGGATATATTGGACAGCAAGTGGACATTTTGAACTTTGAACTTTGTGTTGGAAGCAGAAAAAATGGGCAAGCGTAAGGATGTGAGCGACTTTGACAACAAGGACCAAATAGTGCTGGCTAGACGACTGGGTCAGAGCATCTCCAGAACTGCAGCTCTTGTGGGATGTTCCCGGTCTGCAGTGGTCAGGACTTACCAACAGAGGTCCAAGGAAGGAAAACCGGTGAACCGGCGACAGAGTCAGACCCAAGGGAGCGAAGGCTGGCCCGTGTTGTCCGATCCAATAGAAGAGCTACTGGAGCTCAAACTGCTGAAAAAGTTAATGCTGGCTCCAATAGAAAGGTGTCAGAACACACAGTGCATCTCAGTTTGTTGCGTATGGAGCTGCGTAGCCGCAGACTGGTCAGGGTGCCCATGCTGACCTAATGTTATGGTTGATCGGTGTACATTTACCAGCTATCTTAAAGGCAATACTGCACAAAATTTCTTTATTTTGAATTTGCAATCCTTAAGATTTCAGTCCTGGTTGATTTGGTGACACCCTTGGTAACCACGGTATCATCATGTGTGATTTAATACTACAGCAAACACTCCTTGAGAGCAGCTACTCTGCCAGAAATACCACAGAAGAGCACCTGGTACACTTGTTTACAGCATAGCACAATAGAAGTCAGTGTGAAATAATTGCAATTAGCCTACAGCAGTGAAGTTGGTTACCTTGCTGAAAAGTTGTAGCCCGTCAGCTGCAGCTCTTAAGGTTCTGACACACCAAACCGACGGTCGGACAGTTTGGGGCTGTCGGTGAGCGTCTGTCGACCTAGTTTTTTTCGGTGTGTCCCACGTCGGCTCTAGTCTGAATGTGTCGGAGGTTTTTCGGCCGATTCAGCATGTTGAATTGGCGGCGGAAAACAAGCCAACGAGTAAAGTCAAGAGGAAAAACACAGAAGACTCTTCTCATTTTTCATCTTGATCTCATCTGATCATTCCAATACACAGATATTTTCACAACGAAATGGCCATCTGGAACGAAGCTTTGTTTCATGTACGTATCATAATAACGGCGTGTATATCCGCCGTCCTCGCTCTTCAGGTTTCCCTTTTTGAATGATGATACAGACTACCGCGACCTGCTGGTGTGGAGAGTTATTTCGTCTCACGCAGGCGCAGAACGTACGAGCTAACTGTCCGTCGGCTGTAGTCTTTGCTGTGTGTTCAAATGCAACTTGTCGGGCCAAGACAAAGGAGACGTGAGGCGACGCAACAGTCGGCCTTCATCGCCGCTAGTTCTTTGATGTCGGCTTGGTGTGTCAGGGTCTTTAATCTAACAGCTCACTGTGGCTGCTCCCTCTTCTTCCATTACTCCCTTCTTTGTGATATTTAAAGCTGATTGTTGGCTGAAAATGGCCGTTGTCTTGTTTTTTTTGTTTTTTTTATGAACGATCATTGTCAGCATCAATGTCAGTGATAAAATCTTTGTGTTTCCTGTAGCTGCTTCTCAACAAAAGTCCCCTTGTGTTCATTAGCATTTACTTAATCCAGCTGTGGCTGTATAGGTGAGTGAGCATTAAGCAATAAGGCTGATATCAATGAGACGGAATTAAAAACAGTAACGCCGCCTGGATTACCTGCTGCATTACTGAATTCGTCAAAGGCAATTTGTATCCAGCGTGGGGAATGGCGGACTCCACCAATGAAAATGACTGTATAGAGAGATAATTACTGAATGTAAATATGTCGAACGGCTACTGCTGAAAAATGGGTTTGATTCCACGAAAATTAAAATGAAGGATTATAATTTAAACTACCCATTCAGTGTTCAACCTCTTCCTTGTGCTGTTGTCGTGAGATAGCTGCCCTTTTTCCAACTGGTTTGCTAAACGTATTGAGGCATTTCATTAATCCTATACCGGACGGCCTTATTCTGTCTTCTCTTCATGTATTAACACGTTTCTGCCTGGATAGATGAACAGCACTGAAAATAACTGGAGTTATTATTTTAAAGACCAAAGGACATGTAAAGGTGCATACTATTTTGGCAGTGCACACTTCCCAGGTGTGGTTGCTCTTACATTTCCTCCCCTCTTTCGGACGATCCTCCAAGCCCAAAAGGGAATGTCTTACATTAAGCCAGCCCATTCAGGCACATCCCCAATTCCCTGGCCACCAAAATTCTCTCCAGCTTAGCGGCAGCCTTTTCTCCCCCGTCCTCTTTGGCCTTTTGAATGATAACCTTGAATGGTATTGTCTCGGGCCATGGAGGAGGGTAAAGAAATTCCTTGCTTCTTGACAGAGAGCAGGAAAGCTTGACAAAAGGCATCAGCACTCCCTAAATCAGAGAATGTGGGGGATATGAAAAGGGGGCAGTTTTTCATTCAGGTAAAAAGCGTCGACAGAAAAAGGATGGGGAACAATAGAGCGGCTCTGATGGAACAAAGCACTTCTCTGTGTGCTTTTTAAAGCGATTTCAGAAGTGAGCTCAGCTACGATGATGAAATCTGAGGCAACGATATGAAAGTTCACTGTATTAGAGCAGATTTCATGGATTGAACACTGATTTGTGGGACTGATTGTATTTAGTCCATTTATCTGAACTATTTCCCAGTTCATAGAAGAGCCTTTCAGAGAAGCCATTAGGCCGAGATAGTCATTGTGATAACGGCCTCATGGAGATCAATTGAAACTCAATCCGTGAATAAGTTGTCTGGCCTCTTAGATTCTGCGCCGGGCGCTCTCTCTCTGACCCTTTCCTCTTCCCCCTCACCTCCTCCGCCAGAGAAGACCATCAGCGTCAGATGGCTGCCATAGCAACCGAAATAAGACTCCCAAAACAGCCTACGGTTTTACAAACAGTGGTTGTTGGCAAAAAGCAGCAGAGTAAACAAACACACCTCCCAGGCGTGTGTCGATAGAGCGCCACTTGAACCTCTCCCGATCTCCCAGAAAGCTCAGGGCATCTTTAATGTTTGACCAAAGGGAAACTATAGTCGTAACATCTGTAGGTCTGTGGATGCAGGGGATGGCAGATTTCTCACATTTATGATCTCGTCTGTTGTGGTTGTCGTGTAGTTGCTGTGTACTAGCTGCAGTAACATCCTTGTAGTGACTTCCACTACAACCCTCATGGCAGCTTAGTGGAGTTCTGCAATGATTTCATCATGAGACAGCCATCTGCTCTCGGGAAAAACGAGCCGCTTGTTGAAAGTTGATCATGTTGTCTGAAAGAGAAGAGAGGGACGCAATGAAATTCACAAAAGACATTTTGTTGAAGCCAATATGGCTGTTTTTAATTTTGGGTGAAGTTTTCTTATTTGACTCACGTTTCTTCTGTCTCTGTTTTGTGCTACAGCGAACCGATTTTCCCCGAGGTTATCATTAAGTTTGATCTTATCTTATGAAGTCTAGCATGAGGTTGAGTTTTAGCTTGGATTGTAGCATGTCCACTAGCTCCGTGGTTATCAAGCCGGGGGCCAGGACACCAGATTCAGGTCAAGAAATGTTGGGGGAAAAAACACATGTTACAGGATGAGGTCAGGAGAAGGCGTTGCCTCAGTTTTAAGAGGTCACAAGCCACAAAGGTTGAGAAGCACTGCTGTAGCTGACAACCACATGCTAAATGACGCAAAACCCCAACTGTGTGTTTGTGCAGATCGGGGGTGCATCTGTGTCGGCTTAGGAAATAAGAAGGACAGGAAGTATCAGCCTCCAGCAGCACGCATGGAGAATCAAAGCCTGAGGTTGCTGCCTCTCACAAGTCCACACTTCTCTCTCTCGAGCAGCTTGCCTCATAAACGTTATGTGAAAGAACATTTTCCATTCTTGGTAATCTGTCTCCCACATCCCAGTCAGCAGCCTCCCCACCTCTGCTTCTCAATAACCCACATAGTGAGTGTGGAGGATGGGATTTGATGGAATTAACTATAGCGGGCAAAATATAAATTAATCAAATAAATAAAAGCCAAAAGAGAAATGTGGGATCACATATGATACGGAATTGAATTACACCTTGGTGATGTGTTTGATCTTCTCCCACAGTGGTTTTGTGTTTTGCAGTATCTGTCTCCATAGTGTCATGGTAACATGTGAGTGCTCACATTGATTTCACCCACTGCAGTGTTGCAGGCTCACTGAGTTTATCCCAAAAAACAACAGAAAACACTGGCGCTTCACCCACAAACCTTTGATTTTGTTGTGGTTACACAAAGGAACTGAGCTGTTCTCTTTGTTGTGGTAATAATTTCCCTCCTGCCTGTAGACTTAGATTTCCAGCTTTCCATGTCATCCTCATCATCTGACCTGATGTGGAAACTATGCACTGAAGTCTTTCTTTCCCCATTCTTCTCTCTGAGGTGCCTGCTGCAGAGCAGCGCCTCTTTATGGTTTTCATCATTATAACAAATGCGTTAATCAAAGAATGACTGAGAATCCCCATGAATCTTGATTTTTCAAATGGAAATATTACAGTTTGCAGGACAGAATGATAATATATTTGGGAAACAAAAGCCACATTCTGCCCCGGCTGTGTTATTTCTTTCCCACCTCCCTTGTGCTGCAAGGAAATTCAATTTGATTGCATGCTGCTGTATCTCTCCGCATAACACTTGAAAGAGAATTTTAGATTTTGTTAAATATTAATCGTGAATACATTATCATGCTTGCATGCTTTACAGTCTTTACTGTTACAAATGTGAATCAAAACACGTTCGATAACATTATATAACCGCGTGCTCACTTGCCCCTGAATGCATTTTTGTACCTTGTAGAATAGTGGGTTTTCATGTTCATCAGAGGTCCACCGTGGCTGCTTGTACAGGGATTTACTTCAAATGGCCCGGCATGTGTTACTTTTGCTGTACTTCTCAGCTGAAGGTAGTAATTTTGGGTCCAAAGCGGAAACTCGTCTGAAGTTTTCTTAAGGGGCTGAAGAAGAAACGGCCGAGTTGTTACGTACTACAATCCCTGGATCCCCTCTGATCCTGAGCTGTAATGACACAGACTTGGTCCGAGCCTTTTTATATCCCTTCATTCTCATCAACATGCCAGAGTTTCGCTGAATTGATTTTCTACCACAGGTGCCATAATCAGCCGGCGTATTTTCTCCCAGAAGCGGGCCGATGACATTCGCCGTCCTTTTGGCCGCTACTGGGAGAAACACAGATGTCTTTTTCACTTTTCCTGCTCCACCGCTGATGTTAGCCGGTTTGCCTATAGCCCATCTGCATTAGCATGTGGATTAATTCCTGCTTGTTATCTGGGCCTAGATGTAATAAGGCAGTCCTGGATGGCAGGGGTAATCAGGTTGGAAGGCAGAGCTTTCTTGCCTTCTCTTCCTCCGCTGCCATCCTCACATCCCAAAACTGATAGCAGGGTAGACACATCGGAGGGGATTAGGCTAATGTGATGGCAGAGCCACCTACAGGGTAATTTCAAGAGACAGGCCTTGGCATCCAGGGAATAACTTGTCAAGACCTGGCTGTAGGATAATATTGAGGATATTAATCCTTAATGTAAATGGCCTTGACTTGATTTTACTCTTGTCTCTGCGTGCAGCTTTAAGCGCAGTCATAAGTCTCTTTAATCACTGACATAAAGCAGTCCCTCAAGGATTTTCCGGAGTTTTACAGTAATTATTGCGTACCCAAAAAAAATGCTTGGCTTTTTTTTCGCTGTTGCCTCTGTGAGAAATTGCCAAGCTATTTGCATAATGTTCGTTGTTCATTTGCAGCGGTTTTATGAGCTGCTGGCAGAGGAGTGCTTTGTTTTGTCGCTGTAAAAAAAACGTGATGAAGTGTTAAAATCACAATCCGTGTCATTTTACAAAGGGATTTGAGGCTTGTTAGGTAAAACTGTTGGAACAGGTCAGAGCTGCCTCCCCCCCATCAGTATCTGCTGGAAACAGGTGATAAGATGGGGAAAAAAACAAAAATCAGAGAGGTGAGGTCACATGCATCACTCTATTGGGGAGCAGCAGCTCATTGTTTTGTTGTTTTTATCATTTTAATTAAAACATTAAACCATAGAATGAGAGAGAATCCGCACAAAACCAGAGTTTTAATTAAAGAACAACACACTGCTTTGCATTTTTCTTCCTCATTAATGAAAATAGCCTTAAATTATGAAAACCCTCGTAGGCGAGGTCTCGCTATAAACAAAGCAGACCTTCCTCAAGGAGCTGAGTGAGCGAACACCTTGATGGTGAGAGTTAGTCAGTTTTCACCTCACAAACGGTGTCTTGTCAGCCTCTAGTCATGTTTTGTGATGTTTTTTTGAACCCCCAGTGATCAGTCAGGTTTTACTGTGATTCCTTCATCACTGACAGACTCTCTTTTTTCTCTTGTTCTCAGGTCTGCTCATAGGATCTGGCTGTGCGCTCTATCCATTGGGATGGGACAGTGAGGAAGTACAACAGACCTGCAACAACAGCTCAGACCAGTTTCAACTAGGTAAGATCCAATACGCACACACACATGCAGCCTACACACAGCGCCTGAACACACACTGATGCTTCAACCATGACTGTGTACATTTGTCTGTCCCATAGCAGATAAATGTATGAAAAAGTTGGAAACTGAGAACCGACTTTTCTATCTGGCCCTTGACATTTTGCCGTTTTTAGAAACCGAGCAGATACAACTCTGTGGTACTGTCATATACTGAGGATACACGATCCCTTGGTATTTAAAATGTACGATAAAAAGTCAACAGAGCCTCCAGTTGAAATGTTTTCTAGCTATAAATATGTGCCGAGAATAAGCAGGAGCCAGCTCTGTATTCAGCTGGCATTCTCTGGACTATCTCATAGACAACAGTATGCTACTGTATGAGACACTGGGCAGGTGGAGGGGCCATTCATTCTGCAGCTGCTCTTTTTATTTGATGCTAATCAAACAGCGTTTTGATCTTCTACTTAATGTACACGGAGAAATTCATTTTGGTGTGATTGTAATATTTTAATTAAATGTCAAAGGTTCATTTTTGATGAAGCTGTTGAGCCCATAACTTATGTAATCATGTACACTTAGATTTGCTCTCGCTTTCAATTTACATCAGTGTCCACCATGCTGGAGTTTCTGCCACTCTCATTTTTTTTCTACTTTCTTCCTCACACATTACGATACGCAGAGCTTCTGTGTGTTCATTGAACCGGATTACTATCATATCTATAACTGCTGAGCCAAAAGGTGCAGCTTGTTACAAGGCAGCTAGTTAACCCTTAGAGACCCACATGGACCTGTTTTTGTCTTTAGGGGGGGATAGCAGGTCAACGGTACACAGTGTGCATCATCTGAAAGCTGGGAACCTGAAGATTAATTTGAGATTATAATGCATTATTATAGAAGTATATGATGCCATTCCCATGCTCACTTATGTCTCATACTTGGAGGAATCTCTGGGTTGATACCATTCGTTGCACAGATTTGGGGCTAAATTTAAGCACTTAACCACTCGAGAATCGATAAAAAAAATAATCAATAATCCCTCCAAAATACCACATTAAGTCACCAAGACCTTGAGGACCACCATAGAAAAAGCCATGCTGTGATTTGGTATCAAAAACTTAAGACATTTGGAGATTTCTGCAACAATTGCATTTTTCGGCAACTGGATGGCGAGCACTTCTGTTCTGGAAACTGCACAGAATCCCCCTTTTTGTCAATAGAAAGCCATACATCCTCCTAAAACTGCATGTGATTATCATTAAGTGGGCATGTCTGTAAAGGGGAGACTCGTGGGTACCCATAGACTCCATTTTCATTCACATATCTTGAGGTCAGAGGTCAAGGGACCCCTTTTGAAAATGGCCATGACCGTTTTTCCCTCGCTCAAATTTGGCCTAACTTCGTAGCGTTATTTAGGCTCCTTCCTGACAAGCTAACTCAACACGGTTGGTACCGATGGTATTTAGTGTCATATGATACCAGTATCTTTCCTCTAGCTTTAAGACTGAGCCCACTTCAGCCTCTTAAAGACAATGATGTCAAAGGGTTAAGTCTCACAAGTGTCTCCTGTAGAGTGTGAAATCCAACCATTACTTTTTGCCATCAATCAATGTTACTCAAGGGCAAGTTTTGACCTGACAGTGACACCAGAGCACCACTAGTCAATGGATATTTGTTTCCTGACAATCCGGTCAGTAGTTATTGAGATATTACTCTCCCAGATGGACGAACAAACTCACTGAAAGACCAACCAAACATCATCATTCTTCAAAACCATCACCAACAAAGCAAATGTAATGATCAGGTTAGTTATATTATTATTAAGTTAAGAAATACAGATTACAGCAGCCAAAATGTCGGCAGATAGACGTGAGCTGCATTTAAATTGAACCCATGTCAATATAATTCTGACTGATTTAAATTCCTAAACATATCTTCATTAATTACTGAAATTTCCGACCATGTCATCACAAGTAATTATGTTGGATATCAGGTTTTCCTCTGTGAAAGAACAGGCTCCTCTTGGTACATATAAATTATTGTTAACAAGTGTGTTTGAATCAGTGTGCTGCTCAGTTGAAGACGACTGCAGCATCGTTATTTCAGTTTCACCTCTTTCTTGGTAGTTTCATGACAAGGCTGTGATGTTCTCCCACGAGGACAGCAGATTTCACACAAGTGATGCCACAACGAGGACTTTGAATCTCTGACTCATTCATTAATCATGAGAGCGAGCAGGCAGTATTTTAGTAATTCAAAGACAACTTGGGAGTGTCGCTGCTGCAGACAGGACACGTTAATTGCATGCATGTTCAGTATGAAAAAGTTGGGGAAATTATCCCACTTATGTCTACAGAATGATTGCAGGAAAAAAAACATGTCATTGCTTTGACCTGACGTGTTATTCCAAATGGAATATTCCCACGTCGTGTTAACAGATAAACTACAGCCACGTTTTAAATTGAGAGGAAGCTCATTTTCAGTCAGCGTGATGCCGACACGGAGAGAAATCTGCAACAGAAAATGAGACTGGGAGAAATCAGTATTTTCAGTTTTGTCTGTTGAATGAGGTTTCCACTGCAGTGAGAAGACGGCTGATATGATTTGTTAATGAGACGCCTCCTCCTCCTCCCACCCGCCTGCTAATCACATAACTACATCCAATCAGACATTCTCCCAAAACGTGATGTTTATAATGAGAAGCCTTAATGGTCATCACAACAATTTTCCAAATTTAGATTCAGATGTAGGTCGCATCCCTGTTTAATAATGCACATAATTTCCTTTGAGGATTATAGAGGATGCGTCTTAAGGAGGCCCTTTATGTTTTAATTTGTGCCTGCTTTTGGCTTTTGGCTCAGTTTCAGCCTTTTGCCTCTGGTGTGCTTTCCAAATGTCTGTATTGTGAGAGCTCATTTGGCACATACCAGACTGGTCTGTTTACAAATGAAGTTTAACTATGTCCAGTGCATTTGTTTCAACAATGCTAACTCTTTTTCACAAGAGGAAGGGAAATGTTGTGGCTCGAAACAAAAATGTTAAGCAGTTCACAACATTTTGGGCAGTTTTTCCTTATCCGAAGCGATGGTGGAAAAGGACAGAGGGTGTCGTACGCTGAACAGATTGTAAAGCAGGCAAATGTGTGATTTGTGATATTGGGCTATTTGAATAAAATTTACTTGACACTAGCACTAGCAATGTTGGATCAAAGACAAGAATAGAGGTATAGTGTAGTATTCTTATGATACAGTACAAACAAATAACTTACCGGTATGTATTTCAAATGAATCGCCATTGACATATCCGTTATGTTATCAGTAGGCTGTGACCTTCACAATCCTGACTCCATTCCATTCATTCTCACTGATACGTAGTAAACATACAACTAGAAGATAGTGGAAACACCCACGAGCACTGAATAGTTCTACAACAGGCTGTTATGTCCAGAAACATTGTTCCTAGCACAGTTTCCAAATGAAATGGATTCTGTAACTCTGCAAACAAACCACGAACATGGTGGATATTCCACAACTGGCTCATCATTCATTATTCATTCATACACCATTGTCCAGTGAAAGTTGTTAACTCTTTTGGAAGAGCACTATGTGAATACATGACAATAAAAGTAGAGATATTAATAAAACAAAGTAAGAAAAACATAGTTGTAACATAAGTTATAACCTAAATCAGAAACAGCAAAAAGAGTATAGGCCTTGCTAAAACTAAAATGTCTCTAATCCCTTTAGATCAGGGGTCTGCAACCTGCGGCTCCGGAGCCACATGCAGCTCTTTAGCTCCTCTCCAGTGGCTCCCTGTGGATTTATAAAAATGGAAATGAATAACTGTTTTTTTGTTTACATTTTCAATTTTATTTATCATTGTATATGGTATGGTATGACGGTACGACTGAGTATTAGGGCCACATTGAGGGGAAAAAATCAATCTGAGATTTCGAGAATAAAGTCATAATATTACGAGAATAAAGTCATGATATTACGAGAATAAAGTCATGATATTACGAGAATAAAGTCGTAATATTACGAGAATAAAGTCATAATATCACGAGAATAAAGTCATGATATCACGAGAATAAAGTCGTAATATTACGAGAATAAAGTCATGATATTACGAGAATAAAGTCATGATATTACGAGAATAAAGTCGTAATATTACGAGAATAAAGTCATAATATTACGAGAATAAAGTCATGATATCACGAGAATAAAGTCGTAATATTACGAGAATAAAGTCATAAGTTTAAGAGAAAAAAGTCGCAGTATTATGAGAATAAAGTCATAAGTTTAAGAGAAAAAAGTCGCAGTATTATGAGAATAAAGTCATAAGTTTAAGAGAAAAAAGTCGTAGTATTATGAGAATAAAGTCATAATATTATAAAGTAGTGAGTTTTACGTGTTTTTTTCTTTTTTTCTCGTAAACTTCTGACTTTTTTTCTCGTAATAGTATAATTTTCTTCTCATAATGACTTTATTCTCATAATATTACGACTTTATTCTCGTAATATCATGACTTTATTCTCATAATATTATGACTTTATTCTGTAAATCTCTGATTTTTTTCCCTCAATGTGGCCCTAATACTCCGTAGTATATTTACACTTTGGCCCTCCCTGCATTAGACTTATATACTATATACTTAAACTATAAACTGTGTTAACTTCCTCACAATGCTCAAATGTTTTGCGGCTCCAGACAGATTTTTTTATTTTTTTTTGTTGCCTAAAATGGCTCTTTTGATAGTAAAGTTTGCTGACCCCTGCTTTAGAGAGATAGAGATAGAGATAGAGATAGAGAGAGAGATAGAAACTTTATTGATCCCGAGGGAAATTCAAGAACAGGTGCTTGATACGATATCCAGAGCATTAATATAGCATGAGACAGCTATTTGCTTTTTACATAGCGAATAGCAGGAAACAGCTATTTGCTATGTCAAAATATAGAGTAATTTCTGTCCGGACAGATGGCATCGTTGCTGGAAGCGTAGCACCCATCTGGTTCCCCCTCAGGTAAACACTGCTAGCGCTGTTAACACCGTTGGCTGCGAGCCGGCGGCCTAGCCGTCGCCATGTTGAGAGCCATGTGGAGGCAATAGAAATGCCCAATCCCTCATTAAGCACCTTTAAATTTTATATCCCGCCTGCAGAGCATTTATTTATCTCTATGGAGTATACAGTTTTAAACTTTTTTTTCCCATTTTTTTGTAAAAGTGATGTGAGATTTATGAGCAGTGTTCCCCAAAGAGGCTGTAGAGTGATGTTGAGTAAACAGTGCAGAACTCTTCCAACATTCTGGTTAAACCAAAATGGAATCAGTTGTTCCCTGGCCAAACGCTTATCTGTCCAAAAGTCATTGAAATCCAGTCATGGGTTTTTGGAGATATCCAGCTGGCAGACAGACAGATAAAATAAACAGTGAAAAGATATCACCCTGAATCCTCTGCTTTTCCTCCGCTGCAGGTTCCTGCCAGATCGGCTGGGCGTATTACTGCACGGGGGCCGGGGCGGCAGCCGCCATGCTGCTGTGCACCTGGCTGTCTTGCTTCGCGGGGAAGAAGCAGAAGCAGTACCCGTACTGAAGGGAGCGCCAGAGAGATGGGGACAGGCGGAGACCTCAGGCGGTACCACGAAAGGGAGGGGACTCTGACTATGTGTGCTCGCACCAGTACACAGCACATCGGGCACCAAAGACGCCAAGTCGTTGGGGTGCTCTGGACATCATGGGACACAACTCATCTGACAACTGCAGGGACTGTTTCATAATGCAACACACACACACATGGCTTTGAAAGCTCGTTCTTCTCTTAAAAGCTGTTCTTAAATGAAAAATGTATGGACCAATCCTATTTGTAAAATTGTTACATTTCTTTAACGAAGAGAGTATTCTCTTTCTTTTTTTGTCCTCCTCCTCTTCAGCCATTGATGTTTATGTGATAGTGTGCCCTGTGATGAAGAGAAAAGTAATATTGCTTCATTGTTACGTGAAGTGTTTTCTGTCTCCTCTTCATGCCTCATCCTTGCCTTAAACTCAAACTGAAATGCAATAATCCCTATAATGTAAAGCAATCCAACACTGGCTGCCTGCTTCCTCAACTCAACCTTTTCAGATCCCAAAAATCTAAAGCATAGTTTATTTAACACATTCATAAGATATATACGTTGTGTATGATAATGTATTTTATCATATTAGCACATGTTTTGTATTCACTCTTCAAATTATTCTTTGTCATTATTTTCGTTTTGTAAATAAATGTTTATTGAAATGTTGTATTTAAAGTTATTTCAGTGACACGATACGCCCCGAGGTAAACTGAACAGGCCTCCTCTCACATTCCTAAAAAGCTTTTCCCATGACCTCTTGATCTCCGTAGTGTTCACTACATGTGGGAGTCTTTTTTTTCTCCCCCCAATCGATAAAGAGGATAAGGATGGGCAGTGCTGTGAATTTACTTTTCCCTATTATTGATGAGGTAAATCCTGTGACCTCCAGACAGATTATTTGCCTTTTGATTGGGTTACTTGACTTCAAAGCGTCCGAGTCTCCCAGACAAAGCCTGAGGTGCGATCATACCCTGGGACGTAAAGTAGCCGTGCATCCATCAGCTTAATGTCAAGGGGTGTCTCATAGTCCCTGAACCTGCCTTCACACTGTGAATAACAATAATGGTAACCTTTTCATAGCAATTACCACAGCTGCATGTGTGTCACCAGAGGTGTGAGCTGCAGCTTTTCTCTTACTATTTTTAGTCATTTGTTCCTCTCCGTTTTTCCTCCTTTGATTAACAAACAGCACTTCAGCGGTTCATCCGAGCTCCGGTGTACAAAGTCAGCTCATTTAACAATATGCAGCTGTTCTCCGAGTGTTTGGCCCTCATTATTAGCATGCCCGTTTTCTCACAATGCTCGGCATCCCCCAGATGATATAGCAGCCCTCCCCCTCCCCCTCCTCTCCATGCTCACTTGAGAAATCTCTCCTTCAGTACTTGCTCTGTTTAATATGTTAGCGTGGCTCCTCTGCATTCTGCTCTCTCTCTCTCTGATGTGCCGTGCTGATTGATAACACCAGTGATTGTTACAGAGTGTCAACCAGATGCCTCATCAGCAGAGGCTGACACATTGGGGTTAAGCTGGAGCGTTCCCTCCTTTATATCAGTGCCCGTACCTCAGACTGACAGGGTGCACGATGCAATCTGAGGGCTTGTTACTGGTAGGCGGATGATTGTCTTAAAACACGCAAAATGTGTGCTAACTGGGAAGTACAGCTGCTGAGTAAAGGGGATATTACAACTGCTGGAGCTGATTTAAGTTGACCGGAGCTGCTGACCGCTTTTAAAGGAACAGTGTGTGTAACATTTTGGGAGATCTATATAGCAGAAATGGAATCTAATATTCAGAACTATGTTTTTATTAGTGTATGAGCCCTTCATATCTACCTAGGGAGCCGGTCCTCTCTACGGACAGCGTCATGTTGCACCGCCGTGTTTCTACAGTAGCCCAGAACGGACAAACCAAACACTGTTAACTTTTCCATTGCCGCTGCTCTCTCTCTCTCTCTCTCTCTCTCTCTCTCTCTCTCTCTCTCTCTCTCTCTCTCTCTCTCTCTCTCTCTCTCTCTCTCTCTCTCCCCTGCCTCACCACTCACTTCCAACATATGTTTAGAAGGGAACCCGCAAATTGAGAAGTCTTATCTGAGATCTACAAAATCTTTCGAAAAACTCTCGCAAGAACCTCTGCCCGACGACCTATCCAAACCTTAACTATTCAAGATCAATGCCTAGCCTTAACAATCTCATGAGAGTTTTCCCAGTTTGCCGGTCTGCCTTCTAGACACTACCTTTTCACGGAGTCCGCCATGTTGCTGCGCCATGTTTCTACAGTAGCCCAGAACTGACAAACCAAACGCTGGCTCTAGAAAGAGCCTTTCAAATTTTATGTTACCTGAAGGCCACCGTAGTTCTCCAACACACTTGTGAAACTGCTGTAACGTGAGCCACAGAGTGCTAAACCATGGTACCGCCAGCCGCCATCTGACTTCCGTTGCTCCTAAAGTGGTGTTATGGTAAGGATGGCGTTATCATGGTTTTGCACTCGGTGGCTCACATTATGGCAGTCTTTAGAAAGGGAGGAGCAAGTGGACAGGTACTCAGTTGGTTGGAGTCTGCAACTTCCCCACTAGATGCCACCTAATCTTTCACACTGTCCCTTTAAAGGGAAACTACACCCATGTTCAAAACTCATACATGTTATTTATATGGTCTAAGACAGTCCAAAAACTATTAGTAGACATGAACAACTCTCTCCCAAATCCAAAAACTGGAGTGCTAAAACTCAAACTTGTGATGTCATAGGGTATAAAGTCTGGAGATGCTCCATAGACAATGAATGGGAGACTGATTTGGTGGACCCACAGAATGTTTGTTTTCTTGTGCTTTATTCTATTGTAGTGCATCCCCCTGGGTGCTTTCAGTGTCATCTACAACATTTCTCCCCATTGAGGACCACACACTGATTTATACTCACCACCTCTGTATTGAGGTAGAGTCAGAAATCTCTGACAGATAACCTGTCAAACCTGGAAAAATAAAACCAAAACTATCTGCGTTTTTTTGTAATTTGGGTGAACTGAACCTTTAAGAGGACCTACAGGATCAACTTAGCCAAAATTTGAAATACATAGTCAGAATAACAATCTATCTAATCTATTTGATAAATGACATGGATTACCCATTTTCATAACATTTATGATTTGGAAAGACCAGCAGGATCATTTTCTTGATTAGCTCTTGAGGCTGCAAATTAGCAGCTGGATTCAAAAAGTAGCCTGTACAAAAATGTTCTTTTCCTAATTATCCTAATTAATTTTCTTTAACCTTGAATAAAAATGACACAAGAGGACGAAAACATTAGGAGAAATCAGCAAAGAAAATCATACCACAAAGTGAATGCTGTTGAAGTTACAGGCAACACAACCGCATGGCGTCATCTGAGAACACCTACATTGTGCTGCTAATTTTTTAATATTGTCGGAGTGGGGATTATTTAAGGGAGAATTCACTGAATCACCTTTAAAGAGTTCAACCTCGGCAGCCAGTTAAATACTTCAACATCAATTAATTCTTTCTAATTAAATTTTTTTTTTCCCCGACAGTACCCCGGCGAGATAATTACTGCCCTTAAGAGCAACTCTACTTAAAAAAGGTTTTGTGCTACTATAACACCAATCTCCATAAAGATATTGCATAATTGATAGCGCTGCAGGACAGCAAGATAGTGAACCATGGCTGCAGTCATAAAGGGCCTGTATAGCAAAATAGTGGTCGTCATCCCTCAGCAGCAGTTATTTTGTTATGTAATATACTGCATGTGGATGTGCTGGCAGGGGAGAAAATCATTGTATGAAAAAGAAGAACTTCATGGACTAAAGTATCTGCAGCACAACAGACAGTTCCGCAGGTGTTTCACATTATCTAGAATCAGTGTGCCCAGGAAGTGGAGTGGTTTAGACTCAATGTTATTGATTTAAAATAAAACTCCACCCACATATTGTGTTATTTGTTTCCCACTGTGCTTTGCAAGTCCCCTCTGTAATTAGGAACTGCCAATTAGCCGTATGCCAATTATCATGTTTATATGGACAGGGAAATAAAGTGAATTCATGATAACATGCACCAGACAAACTGCATCAACAAAGAGGATCAGAGGCTGTTACTCCTCGCTCACAGAGGGGGGGTATATATATACGGATTACAGCTCACGGTTCACTGGTCCACCTACAGGGATGCAGAGAGGCTGCAGTTAGTACAGCTTCTAAATTAGCAGTTTGTTTGAACTCAGAAAAGGTAATCCTCGTACTGGGAGGGCGTATTTTAATAAGACAAAATGTCAAGTCTCCTCAATATTAATAGTGCCACCCTGTTTACCTTTTAAAGGCCATGCACACACACACACAGGTGTTTCCAATTCGGGCTCATTACACCTCTGCTCAGGGTTCAAAGAAGGCTGAGTTATGCTGGGAATTTTTCATAGCAGACATTTTGATATTTCATAATAGGAAAAGCACAGGTGATCGTAATAACATTAATGATGGCTTAGTTCTATTCAGGTGTCCCAGTAAGTCGTGACATTGTGCATTCCAATACCCATACTACCATACTATTTAGTAAGCCATAAAAAAAATGTGTACGTCCCAATACATAGTATGTCAAAGGCAGTATGTCAAAAATACCAAGATGTCCTTCCGGATGCGTTTTGCAGCAGGCCTAAGCAAGCCAGCATGCTTTCTTGACTATTCTGACCCACAATTCTGTGCTCTGCGGATAATGCTGCGCTCCATTTACCTCGGAAATCAGAGGTCGGAGCTGGGAATGACGTCACACCCGAGTTGACCGTGTTCCACTACAACACGTCGTAAAACTCAATGGGGTTTACTCCAGCCAGAGCAATACCAGTAGATAACAATGCATACAAACACCGTAGCAACATGTCCACAGATAGAAGTTGGACACTACTGTGTGTACGACTGACACAATAAGACAGAATTGCTTATAAACAGTATATCATCACTCAGGGTTGGTGAGGTTTGTCTGACTTTCCGAGTCGGAAATCCGTCTTCAGGGGGCGTACCAGTTGAAATCTCTAGACTGGGAACTCGGGAATTCTAACTTCCCAGTTCAACGCAGTATATGAGCAAGAGGGTCAAAGTTCAAGGCATAATGTTATGACGAAGTAGTATGCCCTAATTGTATGCATACTGCATGCAACAGTATGTACTTTGTAAGGGCAGCTGCAGTACTAAAAGTCAAAAGAAAAAGTATGTGATTTGGAACGTAGCCATGTCTGTCCACCTGTCCCATCTGTGACAAGTCAAAATGTCTTCTGTGGAAAAGCTCTATGATAAAGGTGTAATTTGTCCCACCCTAGCATGTGCAACAGAGCTAACAAGAGTCAGAGAGATGTCAATAAAGCTGACTGTCTATGCATGCTCATGAGAAGACGTCTAATCAGCCAGAGTAATTAAAAGCACCTGTGTGGGCTTAACGTGGGTTTGCAGAGCCTAAAAAAGTAAATTATTTTTTTAACATTAAAGCATGTAAACATGTTCTAGTACAGACCTAAAATACAATTACTGAAGATAATCATAATAGGTCCTCTTTAAAATGGACATAAAATCACAGAGGACAGAAGACTACTTCTGTGTTGCCCTCTCATGTTGCACCTCCGACTACATCTAAAATTGGATGTCTGAGTAGCTGTTTCCTATTTGCTTCCAAAAGCAAATTGACCTCCCTTCTCAGACATCAGTAATAAAGTAAACCTATGGGCTATACGTCTGGACCTCTTCATCAATAACACATGTCGATTTTTCATGATAGAGAAGTAATAAACATCCAAATCCCAAATGACCTCCACGTTTTCTTTCTCCTCCTCTTCACCACTTAATCCTATTATCTCCTCCAAGTTATTTTTTCTGGTAAGAGAAGAACGCTGGGGGATGAAAAACTTTTGGTATCCTCCCACTGATGTTTTCCCCTAGTAGCTAGCATCAATGAGAAACTGCAGGATGCAGGCTGGCATTGCCTTTCAAGCTACTTCAGTTAAAGTTCAAGCTGAGGCAGTGGCATTATTTCCAAGCCTGGGTGAGACCTGGCTACAGCAACGTTATACTTCCTAAAGACCAAAAGTAACGCAGCGCACATTTCCAGAGAACTGAAATCAAACCTCTGGGCACAGTCTCAAAGAAAAAAAAACACTGAGCTTCTCAAAGCTTTGCAGAGATAGCACAGTTTCCATTCAGTGCTGAATGGAGTCCCTGAATGGAGCTCTGTTGCACTATTTAAAGTAAAAAAAAAAAAAATCCAGCTTCACATTCTTCTCTATACTCTGGGAACATAAACCCCTATAGATACTGAACCTAACAGAGTGCAAATATTTCAGGACCCTATGGAAGAAGTCCTACTGTAATGTGAGAGATATGCAGAGAAGATGCGAGAGCAGCATTCTCCGAGTTACTATCTAATAATTGTCACAACACTGAGGTAGCGTTCGGTGTAATCAACTCTGCTGTACAGCATCCTCCCAGGAGAAACATGCTGAATCTTTTATCCTTCATCAAAAGCTCGCGAGCAGTGGATTCCATATCTGCTGCTGTTTTAACGCCGTTTTAAATTGTCTCAACTCTTTTTTTCCTGTCATGATTTTAAAGAGGTGTTGGTCTAAGTGTTGTCCCAGCTGAGCTCTTCCAGGAGGTCTTTGATCAAGTTAATCCCAGCATCTTCTTAGTCATGAACAGCTCTTTGGCCTCTAGCATTTATTATTCAGTTTCAAGCAGACAGTAGCTCAGCTCCTGTTTAAGAATCCAGCCATGATCCCTTAATCCTCAGTAACTATAGGCCTAACTTTAAACTGCTGTTTTTGTCAAGTTAACTTTGAGCCAACTGATATAATTATTGATAAATTATATATTTTAGAGAGCTATTAAACTAAGACAGCCCATCACAAAGTAAGTCCATCTTTGTTGAACTGCAGATGAAGATCACTCCACAACCTTTTCTGTCAAACTTCTATTTGTAATTGAAGGGTTTGAAGCTGCAGTTTCATAATAACATTGAATTAGGGTTGTCAATTCATTAACATAGTTAATCGCAATTAATCGCATGATTGTCCATAGTTAATCGGGATTAATCGCAAATTGATCACACACTTTTAATCTGTTCAAAATGTACCATAAAGGGAGATTTGTCAAGTATTTAATACACTTATCAACATGGCAGTGGACAAACATGCTCCTTTGTGCAAATGTATGTATATATGTAGTATTGGAAATCAATTAACAACACAAAACAATGACAGATATTGTCCAGAAACCCTCACAGGTACTGCATTTAGCATTAAACAATATGCTCAAATCATAACATGGCAAACTGCAACCCAACAGGCAACAACAGCTGTCAGTGTGTCAGTGTGCTGACTTGACTATGACTTGCCCCAAACTGCATGTGATTATCATAAAGTGGGCATGTCTGTAAAGGGGAGACAAGTGGGTACCCATTTAACCCATTTTCAGTCACATATCTTGAGGTCAGAGGTCAAGGGACCCCTTTGTTATTAACGTGTTAACTTTGGCAGCCCTACATTGAATCAAATGTGCGATGTTAAAATGATTGCCCAAAGTGACAAACTCACAGAAAATTATCCCAAACTCTGCAAACAAGCTCTGATAAAGCCACTGCATGCTACATGTCCAGCACTAAATAACATAGCATGGCATTTAAAGGTCCCATATTATGCTCATTTTCAGGTTCATACTTGTATTTGGTGTTTCTATTAGAACATGTTTACATGCCGTAATGTTAAAAATAACCTTTGTTTTCCTCATACTTCCAGCCTCAATATGCCTGTATTTACCCTCTGTCTGAAACGCTCCGTTTTAGCGCATTTTGACAGAATTGCAACAGAATTGCGTTGCTAGGCAACAGGTGGATCCATGTGTACTTCCTGTCAGCTGATGACATTCACATACACTGCAACCAGGAATAAACTGGGACACATTTAGAATGTGTACGTTTAAAATTGTGTCAAGGGTCTAAATATTATATATTTGTTACATCACAAATAGGCCGAAATCCTGACAGCTTGTTTCAAATGCAGAGTTTCTGAATACGGTGCTGTGTGCATTTCCCTGTGGATTGAGTGTTTTGTTACTTTCACAGTATTTATATAGGACTTAAGCCTGCTTTATAATAAAAAAAACATGAAAATCTCACTTTTTTATAATATGGGACCTTTAAAGGAACAGTGTGTGGCATTTCAGGGAATCTATTGGCAGAAATGGAATATAATATTAATAAGTATGTTTTCTTTAGTGTATAATCACCTGAAAATAAGAATTGTTGTGTTTTTGTTACCTTAGAATGAGCGGTTTATATCTACAGTACATAGGGAGCGGGTCCTCTTCACAGAGCTGGCCGCCACATTCCTACAGTAGCCCAGAACGGACAAACCAAACACTGGCTCTAGAGAAGGCCACCGTAGTTCTTCTACATGCTTGGCACACAGGAAAACGTTTAATTAATTGCAATCGGCAACCTCACAGCTATATGCCACTAAATCCTACACACTGCACCTTTAAAGAGCTAAATATTTTTCTGAAGAACAAGTGAAGACAAAACACAACATTCCCAGTTGTAAAATATAATTTGTTCTGCTGTCCTGGTACCCCGAGTTTTTGAGGTAACTTCCTCTGGTACTTTTTATGTTCCTGTGACATGTTCCTCTGGTATTTCTGTGGTACTCAGAGACTTGTGTGGAATTTTGGGACATTTACCACAGGAATGTAGCTCAGGCTCTGGAGTAATTTACCACATGTTCTGCATGTGTTACTGGCCTGTGGTAAATGTATCAGAATACCTCACAAGTCTCCGAGTACTGGAATAGTACCCCTGGAAAACATCACATGAACACATAGCAAATATAGGAACTGTGGTAGATGGGTTACCAGCGTATGGTATTTTATCACAAGGAGTGTTGTAACTCTTGTTACACACTGTCAAAAGTGAATGTATTTAGGATTTGTTCACATTATGCTTATTCTTCCAATCTTATGTCTCTTTTGTAAACTTTTAGAGAAGCAGTACATATTCTGTGCATTCCAATACCCATACTACCATACTATTTAGTATGCCAGAAAAATAATTAGCTTGTCCCAATACATAGTGTGTCAAATGCAGGATGCCAAAAATACCAGGATGTCATACTACATCTGGTACCATTTTGCAGTATGCAAGCCAGCATGCTTTTCTGGCTATTCTGACCCACAATCCTCTGTGCAGCAGATATACTGTATGAGCAAGAGGGTCAAAGGTCAAGCCGCAATTTTATGACGAAGTAGTATGTCCCAATTGCATGTATACTACATGCAACAGCATGTACTTTGTAAGGGCAGCTGCAGTATGTACTAAAAGTATGTGATTTGGAACGTAGCCATAATGTTCACTTCATCATCCCTCAAATAATCAGAGGCTTTTATTGTTGTAGAGCAGTCCAATATGCAACCAAACACAGGTCCAGACTTTGATGCATTCCAGTAAGGATTAAAGCTGTTTGACTAGAACATTATTAGGTAACTGATAATCATAATGTTAGGTTATTTTTTCCACTTCCTGTAGAGTAGGTCTGATATGTGCTCACTGAAACTGCTGTTGAAGCTGTAAGCCGCTAACATCTGGGATGGTGATGTCATCCTATTTGTGAGCACTTAATAAAACTGTCATGTGTCCTCTCTATTAGTAAACTGTAACTGTTGTCTCTAAATGAAAAAGGAAAAAAGGCAGCCTGATCCTTCCCTAAAGCCTGTGAAGGATAATAAACCGATTAACAGCACTGAAGACAGTGAACTGAAACAAAGGGACAAGGTGACAGAATCCATGATAATTATCTGGGGATCAACATATGCTCTCGGGTTAAGAACGGTGATCAAACCTCTGTTATGTAATGGACCTTAAAGTTTAGATAAACTTTACAAAGTGACTTTCACCATCCACAAAGCAGCTCCACTGACACGGCACAACAGATGATAGTTTAGTTTCTCTGATGTCCATCTTTAATAAACTGATAATCAAACTGAATTGCCATTTCGTTTCAGCTCATTCATTCACTCTATTTGAATCACTGAACAATTTTAAGATGAGGTTTGGAATCAGTCTGCATCTTTAATGTTACCTATGAGCTGGTTATTATATCAAAGGCATAACTGAACACAAATTCTTGCTCTTTATCATTTTCATTAACTCATTTCTCACAGTGCATATATTTTCACATTTAACACTGCCGTCTTAATTTTCCTTATACACTAAAATGCATCACCTGGGCAACGAGACATTATATATATTGGAACAGTATACCATAACCTACATATATATTTTTTATATTTAACCACTAAGTATTTTATCTTTCTCTGGTTTTTAATGGGCCTCTGATGGACTTATGTATTCTCCTTCTCAGGCAGTGGATTTCCACCCGTCCCCATGAAGGACCATCTGATAGCTTTCTCTGCCTTTTTTGGCCCTGGACTCAGTTTTTTGGTCCAAACTTCTCATGGCCCCAGGAGTTTGAGAGTTATTATCAAGCTGCCATGTGAATAATAGATACTTTAATATTCTCTTTCATATCAACAAAATAAGTCTTAGAAATTGTTCCGTGCGTCAAGGAGGCCCACATGGGGGACCGATCCAAGGATTGAAAAAACTTGTCACTAGAGAGGTTCTTAATGTCATTCAGTTTTAATGTTTTATTGCCCCACAGCTGCTTCATGCCAGTCATCTGTCAGCACAAACTAAGAGAAGTGTCACAGCGTCTGACAGACACCATATGTTATGAATCTGCATTTAAATGCTCTGTCAGCACCACAAACACCAACAGAAATGTCCGTTGCTGGAAAAACATGATCTTCATCTCACAGGTATCACCTCACTAATTGAATAGTTTCAAATGTGTGGTAAAAACTCTCACTCACACACACATGCACAGCTTGGTCATTTGGTTTCCATCTTTAATATCCAGTAATGAATGATTAGATTGTAGACCATGTGAAAGTTCCTCAGTTATGAGCAGAGTAAACTCAAACTAACAGCCGGACAGTATAAGCTATTGTATTCTATCTAGCCACTAATAAACAAGCAGCCAGGCTGCAATTTTGGCTTAAATCAAGATTTAGACCATGAATGAAAGACACAGAACATGCCTTCACTCTCAGTTTATTCAGGTTTTTTTAAAACATATTTTACAGATCTTTAAATAACTACTGGAATAAGTCAAATCAAGCCGTATGAAGCTTTGTATGAAGATCTTCCCATTACAGTCACAAAGTGTGTGTTTTTAAAATGTGTTTAGTTTAGCCTTTTTTCTGAAAATACAATTATTGATCTCTGTACTTGTGGTTCTACTTTACTTTCCAGCTGGAGGGTGTGGGCTGGTTCAGTGGTTTTCAAAATAGGGTCTGGGGACCTGCAGGGGTCCTTGAGGGTGTAGTAGGGGGTCCCCAGTAAAAGGGGATTAATTTATTGTCACGTTAATTCCATTCATAAATAACACAATGACAGAATGTATGACTATTTTGGTCATTGGTTCCACATGCTTTCTGTAATAAAACATCTAAAACCAAATATAGTCCAGAGTCTAATTTGTGTCAGTTTAGGGGTCGTTGACATGGAAAAGTTTGGGAACCACTGGGCTAGTTGGCCCACTTTCTGATTTACCTCAACACTGGTAGGCTATTACATTTTATAATGCCAAGTGAAGAGCTCATTGCTGGCTTGTCTTAAGGAATAGTTCACCCAATCTGTATGAAAATACACTCATCATCCATCTGTCAGCAGAAGCTCAATTTTTATTCCCAAACTAAGCAAACCAAATCTTGTTTTACAGCAGGTGTCTGGGTGATGCAGATGTTAGCCGGCGGGCTGTGGGTTCGAATCCCCCTGTCCGGCCCTTCAGGAGCAGAGTTTGCATGTTCTCCCCGTGTCAGCGTGGGTTTCCTGTGGGTCCTCTGGCCTCATCCAAGTCATGCAAGTTAGATTAATTCACAACTTTAAAATTGCTGTGAATGGTTGTCAGCCTGGATGTGCTCCATCCCTCCAGCCCTGCAGCCCCCCGGTGACCGCTTATAGATAATGGATGGATCTTGTTCAGCTCCAGGAAAAGCAGCAAATGCCCATCACGCTTCCCCAGACAGCTTGTGCAGCATAATCCAGGAGCTGTAGACAAACTGTTGCACCATGTAAGCCCAATATTTACCTCATTACTGACTTTATTTTCCTACAGAGAAGATTACCGGCTGATAGGACTAGAGCACTGCCAGAGAGCCAAACGGAGGAGCTAATGAGGCAAATATTAGACATTTGGAGCCGCTATGCAACCGTTTGGCTATGGAGCACTTGGTTTGTGCTGCACAATACGTTAGGGGAATTCTGATGCATAGTAGGATATATAGGCCTATAGGCTACCAGTGTGTTTTCAAGTTTCAGCTCCTTAACTACAAAACACATAGATAGGCTACACTTTATATTAGTGCTGACCTTTTACAAATGCATTGCATATGTTTTTGGTGGTCTCCATATTGTGTGAAAGTTGCTTAAATTGTGTTATCCGTCACAGTTATATCAAGTTTGCATTACTTTTTAATCGGTTTTCCGTGATCGTTGTGATCATGTGATTTTCATATCGGATGCATCAGATCAGGAAGCAGTGTTTTATCAGCTCCACCCGCAGATTGTCATCTGTTACTCCAGCAATTTTACTTGTGTAACAGTAGCTGTAAATGCAAGTTACACTTGGACCAGTTCGGTCCAGTCCACACCGTTTAAAACTGATCAAAAAGTTGTTCGCCCGAACAGGGACTTGAACCCTGGACCCTCAGATTAAAAGTCTGATGCTCTACCGACTGAGCTATCCGGGCTCTGACACCGCAGTGACGTATGTTCTTTAAGAATTTTCTCTCCAAACGCTTACTGCTATAGATATGATTTAGTCTTTTGATCCGGTTAGTGGACAAGGAAGGGCAAACATGGCAGCAAAAGAGTCGCATCATTATAAACAGAACCTACAGTGTAGCCCTAATAACATTACGTCATGGATTGGAACAACTCATGCATAAAATAAAAGAGGAAACATATACATTATATAAGCACTTGAAAAACAGAATACTCTAATGCAAAACTAGACTATTACAATACTACGACAAATTGTTATAACATTATTATGGTTTCATTTCTATGAGTCTTGAGCTAAACTGTAGAGATTAGACTATAATCTATAATCTATAATGTACCGCTCTCTAGCGGCCACGTGGCGCAGTACAGATGTGTATCGCCTACGTCATACAATAATAAGGAAGTAGCGGCCAAACAGCCATAACAGCACCAGTCAGATTTTTGTTGGTACATTAGTCTTTTATTACGCGTTGTAAATATAAAATAAGTCTCAAAGTGAGAACTGAAGACCAAAACAAGAGCATCTTCTCTCCTCCATCCTCCCAGTCTGCTCTCAGCCTGCTGCAGCTATATTAGTGGTTGTTTTTATGCTTTGTTGTGGTGTCTCTGTGGTTCATGAAGGAGCTCTATGGAGAGATACTCACTCCAGAGAGTCATTGGTGAGGGCTCTTTCGGTCGGGCTTTGTTAGTCTGCTGTAAAAGCAGTCATGAGAAGTATGTGGTCAAGGAAATCCAGCTGCCAAAGGTATGTGCAAACAAAGATATATCCAACTACTACTGCTTTACCCTCACCTGTGTGCTGGAACAGGTAACTAGACTTGAACTGGATTCTCTCCCCCCCAACACAGCAAGCCTCTCTTGCAAAAAGAAAATCCCATTAGTAATAAGTAAAATAAAAGAGATGTTGTATTTGCCACCCTGTGAACTACACTGCTGCAGACTATATTTTAATTCAGACTGTTCTGTTACAGCCTGGGGTTGGATATGGAAATGTTATTTGCTCTGTGCTGATAAACTACCAGATTGTTGCCTACAGAGACGTGGAGGCTGTTTGTTTTGCATAATAGTGAATGCATTCATGGTTGTATTTGCATTTTTATAGAATCATTCCAAATTGGAGAATTCGAGGAGAGAAGCCGTCCTGCTGTCCAGAATGAAACATCCTAATATCGTGGCTTTCAGGGAGGCATTCGAAGGTATTCATAAACCTAACTCTCTTATTACAAGACATACAGTTATTATGGTTTGGAATGCGGAATAGGCAGTGTGACTGTGTTTGTTCAGCTGATGACCTCCTGTGTATTGTGATGGAGTACTGCAGTGGAGGAGACCTGCTCCAGAGGATCCGGCAACAGAAAACTACGCAGTTCTGTGTTGATGATGTAGGCCTCCACTTCCTGCAACTATTCCCACTATTTGATCTTACTTTCCCCCCCCCCCCTTTTTTACATTTTGTTTCATTGAAATCTTTTATTTCCAGATCTTGAGGTGGTTTGCTCAAATGTGTGTTGCAGCACAGCATATCCACAATAAACGGGTTTTGCACAGAGATCTGAAGTCCAAGGTACAGTAGTCTCTAGACATTATAGTTTATAATTATTATACATGTTAGTAGAATTCATGTTGAACATACATAGATACATAGGACCGACATTATGAACTCATGAGGAAGATCATATTTTCTTTATACTATTTGTTCTCTGAATCAGAGCAAGAAGTCGATAATTTAGTTTATTGGTTGGATGCATGTTGATAAAATCTCATCAGTGTGAGCGCTGTGGAGTGAAATGAACAATGATGAAATTGCTGATTGAGATAAGATCACACGTTATCTCCCACTCATGCATAATATCATCATTTTGCCACGGTTGGCTGCTCTTATTTTTGCTTCGTGTTAAGTCATCACTTCTCTTTCATTTCCTCCCCCAGAACATTTTCCTTACAGATAATGGGACAATCAAGCTCGGGGACTTTGGCTCGGCGTGTATTCTGAACAGGTACGGCAGGAAGAGAACGGCAGCCATTTATAGTTTACCTTTTTTTTAAAGTCAATGCTCGGTGCTTGATTTGCTGCTGTTACATTTCAGCTCTGACTATTGTTTTTTGTAATTGTTTATTGCAGCTCAAAGGCATACGCTCATACGTATGTTGGGACACCATATTATGTGGCTCCAGAAATCTGGGACAACAAGCCATACAACAACAAGAGGTATGTTACCATGAGCTTGTTTGGCTGGTTCCTCCATTTTATATGGCACGAGATCAAATGAAAATAAGGTTAATGCCTTTGGATCAATTCCCATGTGGGGAAATTGGAACAGGAAGTATTAATTGGGTAAAGCAAAGACTATATACCCTCAAACATAGGAGAACATAAAAAAGCTGATATATGAATATAATAGTTCATAAAATGTGTTACAGAGGGCCATATATATATATAGAGACAGTAACCAGGCTTCTGTTGGTGCATTGAGGAAGACTATTATATATAGTACACTATATAAACATTAATACTTGTGTCTATAAGTCCACATAATGTTATTTACATAAATCCTTGAATGGATAGACCATTATGTACAGAAAAATTACAATGTTAATCCCCATGAGGGAAATTAAGCTTACAAGAAACAGACGAGAGGGAAACAGGAACAGGACCCAAATAACACAAATTTGTTTTAACGGCACTAATTTCTTTAACACATTAATGCAACTGGCGATTTTAAGGTTGTAGCGGACTCAGTTTTTAAAGCTAGAGTGAAGTTATTGCATCATCCCTTGACCTCTGACCTCAAGATATGTGAATGAAAATGGTTTCTATGGGTACCCACGAATCTCCCCTTTACCGACATGCCCACTTTATGATAATCACATGCAGTTTGGGTGAAGTCATAGTCAAGTCAGCACACTGACACACTGACAGCTGTTGTTGCCTGCTAGGCTGCAGTTTGCCATGTTATGATTTGAGCATATTTGCATATAAATGCAGTACCTGTGAGGGTTTCTGGACAATATTTGTCATTGATTTTTGTTGTTAATTGATTTCCAATAATAATTATATACATACATTTACATAAAGCAGCATATTTGTCCACTCCCATGTTGATAAGAGTATGAAATACTTGACAAATCTCCCTTTAAGGTACATTATGAACAGATAAAATGTGTGATTAATTTGCGATTAATCACGATTAACTATGGGCAATCATGCGATTAATCATGATTAAATATTTTAATTGATTGACTGCCCTAGAAAAAATCTATACAAATAACACATGAATCAAAGCTAGACATCTGTATACAGTACATTACCCAGTGTAAAGTTTGTAATTTTTCTGATATTCCAGTGTATGCAGTGTATTTTTTTTTTTTTTTTAAAGTTCTTTTTTAGGGGGCATTTTCCATTTTTATGACAGGACAGTGGATAGAGTCTTGAAAGGGGGGAGAGAGAGAGTGGATGCGGAAAGGGCCACAGGCCGGATTCGAACCCGGGCCGCCGCGGTCAGGACCAAGCCTTAATACATGGACGCCCGCTCTACCAACTCTGAATAGGCGGTGAATAGTTCAAAAGTCCCTCCTCCGCATCGCGTCCGCTGGGACGGCTGTGATTGGCTATTCAAAAATGGATGACGTGGCGGAGATCAGCCACACGATTCGTTGCCTGAAAATGGAATCCAGAGCTCCGATTGGCTGTATCCGCGGTGAAAATGGATGACGTCGGTATTGAAAATGGAAAGCCGCCACATGATTTGTCGAGAGAAAATGGAAATCCTGGAAGCTGATTCGTCGGCAGACCCACTCTATCCCTCTCCCGCTGCCGCAAACCCAGGCGCCCGTGTATTTATTTTTAATAATACTGGAGGTAGAGCTCATGCAGACAATGTATCACATTGTTCAAGTGTATAAAACATATTGTGGCAATTCTGTTACAATTATTTTCAGTAAAATCTGGTCAGCAATCGCCAAAATTGATCCAGTCGCAACGCACTGCAACTGCAGTTCCAATCCACGTACTTCCAGAAGTACACTTCAATGTAGTGCACTTTGTGCACTCTGTACTCACTTGAGTAGTGCGTACATTTCAACAGGGTAGGACTCTGCGGCGCACTGACCGGAAATGACGATCGCAACATTTGACCGCGGCTCGCTACCCGCTAAAATATCTTCTGAAAAAAATGAAACCAGAGTGGAAATTACGTTTCCAACGTCGTCGCCTACGACGTGTCCTCCTGTTGGCTGAAAATGCACTGGTATGTTTACGTATTGTATTGTTTTATTCTGTTATCTACGTATGTATGAATAGTGGTGGTGGCTCCGCCCCTTCCGCCACGTAGCCAAGATGGCGACAGTTCAGTGTGGAAAGTGTCCAGCGTTCCACACTCAACAATCTGACCGTTTTGAGTACAACATCCGGGTACTTTGAGTGCACTGCATTTTGCCGTACTTCCCAGTGTGAACGCACTTATGCACTCAAAATAGTAAGTGTAAGTACAAAAGTATGCGGATTGGAACACACTGACCCGTGTCCCAGCCTCCTTCAATAGGCCTTGACTGAGGTTGGAGTGCTACAGCTGGTTCTCCCCATGATTGTAGCATGTGGCGGGGGAGGTACTGATTCCTTATTGCGATCCCCAGCTGGTTTCTGTTCCTATAGGGCCTCTGCCCCTTGCTCTGGCTCCATCTCCTGGTGTTTGTTGACCCAAAGTGTGATAAAACATCTCAACACAGAAATATTGTGTATGCTCTGTTTTCTTTACATTATGATTAAGATAAGATAAGATAAGATATTCCTTTATTAGTTTCGCAGTGGGGAAATGTTCAGTGTACAGCAGCAAAGGGGATAGTGCAAAAAACAAGATGCATCAGCTAACACAGTAAAAAAAGAGCTAAACAAAGTGTAACAAAATATGAACCATTTAAATAGAAGGAAGTATAAAAATAGGAGCAGTATATACAGTAATGACAATAAACAGACTATTAACAAAATTGCACAAGTGGAAAATGATATTGCACAGTGAGAATGAAATGAAATTCCAACTGAAAATATTGCACAGTATGAATTACACCTGAGTAGTAATAATGATAATGATATTGCACATGTCATTATACAGTAAAGTGCAGTTATTGTCAGTATTTGGTGTGTAACTGGTGGTCTACTGGGAGCAGTTTTGCATGGTTATGAGCACAAAGCTCCCATCATTTGTACTTTAAAGGGACACTTTAATATCTGAGACAGACATTTTAACTTTTTAAAATCCCATAATCTTTCCTCAATTTCCATATTTGCTTACAGTTTCCTTTCCAGGCTGGGTTTCAACATAGCTTGTGAACACAATGCTTTTCATTATCCAGTCTTGGCTGTTGGAGTGTCAATAAATGCACCAACAATGAGGAGTTTTCAAAACAGCCTGTGTTCTCAGCTCAGCAGTGATTATGTAACTCACGCGTGGGTTAACCGTCCGTGTATCTTTTTGACATGACGAATGTCTGGTGTGAATGAATGACCATCTCTCTGTTTATGTGTTCTGCAGTGATGTGTGGTCTCTGGGCTGCGTTCTCTACGAGCTGTGCACCCTGCGACACCCGGTACTTCCCCTCCCTCCTCTCTCCGCATGTTCCACGGGTTTGACTGTGGGGCCTCAATGAATCTTTATATAAAATATTCTTATTGCACAGTGAGATACTGCTGAGCATTGTTGTGGAATGATGGAGGCCCAGTATCTTCAGCTGAATCACATTATCTGCTGTGTATTTTTTTTTGTTGCGGTGTGTTTCGTTGTCCCGGAGATCCTCACACCTCACTCTTGTGTGCAGTTCCAGGCACCCAGCTGGAAGAGCTTGATCCTTAAGGTGTGTCGGGGTGCGTACCCTCCCCTCCCCGGTCACCTGCCCTACGAGCTGCAGTATCTGCTCAAGCAGATGTTCAAGACAAACCCAAAAGACCGGCCGTCCCTGCGCAGCATCCTGACCTCTCACCGGGTTGCCAGACTCCTGCGTACCCATCTGCCCCCCCAGGTACACACACACAGTCAACACCTGTGCACTCAAAAGTGCAGTGCAGTTGAGCCTCCCGCGTGGTGACAGTCACTCAAACAGTTGAACCTGAAGTGATTTCATGGCTGCTCATCCATCAGCACGACACGTTGTCACAACAGGGTGTCAAAGTCAGAATTTAAACTCTCACACCATTTCCCCAGCTGCGGTGACCCTATGTGGAATCTGACCTTTGACAAGCTGCTGTTGGTTCAGATGGCCACGGAGCTCATGTTATGTGTTTGATTTACAGCGGTGCTTTGAATCTTTTACAGGCGCTGGAGACGCAGGAACAGGGGAGACGGACGGGTCGATGGGACAGAGAAGAGGGAAAGAAGGTGGCTAATCTTCTGGGAGAGAAGAGTTTAATAAAAACGTCAACATTTGAAGGTAGAGTCCAAGTCAAGGTTAACTACGTAATCATGAAAAAAAGCATATGCTGCTGCGATTCTGGGAGAACCACATCACAGAAATGTTTGTGAAGACTGGCAGGAACATAGATGGGGTTGTCAGTGAAAAAACAAGCACTGTCATATATGTTAGATGATTTTATTCTGTTCCTTCAAACTATATAAAACACAATGAAAAATGATGTTTTGATCATCCTGACAGGAGCCACCAATACCTACTCAACACAGCCATTCCCAAAACATAGGAAAAGTATCATTGGAGTTGTTTCTATGATACTTACAGATACGTTATTTTATGAAAACCTGAGAAAGGTAAAGGAAGGAGGAATTAGCGCTAAGAGCAAAAGTAAAAAATTAACTAGAATGTCACTCGGAGAGCGCAGACCTCCGCCAAGGCGCCTGACATTAAAAACAGATCACAGCTCACAGCTGGCGGTACCATGAGGTAGTCGGCTTATTATTAACATGGTGTGTTTCCGTGTAACGTATCGGCGAATGCCTTTATCATTAAGCAGCCTTGTTATGTCTGTATAACGTTACACTACGTTGTCTCTCATCCCGTCATCTACCGATTTGCTCTTTCTCACCGCGGACGGCCAGCAGCTCCCGCACCTCGGAGTCTCGACACACATCCACGCACGTATCTCTCTGCTCTCTGAAGGAGGCGGGGTCACGTGTCATCAACGCGTCATCAGCTACACTGCGCATGTGTTATACCCTGTGGTCTTAATGCTCAGGCTGATCGGAGTCCTTGAAAATATTCCTGAATCCGTCCAAACAATTTGTCCAAACAAACAAACCAACAAACATGACTGTGAAAACATAATCTCCTTCCTAGGCCTTTGGCCTTGGCGGAGGTAATAATCCATTCTTGTTGCAACTGAAACAAATCATCACAAAAAATCATGAGCACCTCTTCATTGCTCTCTGCTAGAACATCGCTTGTAGCAAGAGAGGTTCCTGACTCTTTTACATTTCCCTTTGTTTAGTGTTTGATGCTTTTTTTACCTCCTTGCTCTTTGTGTTTTTATGCATGCAGCGTCGACAGAATAGAAACCTTATTTCTTGTCAGGACCCTCTTGATAACAAGAACAAAAAAATGTATCCTAAGTACCCCTTTACCTCAGGAGTGGCGTTACCTGAAGCCCACTGCGAAAGCAGAGAGCCGGTTCCTCGAAGGCAGTGGGCCGCTGAGCCATCAGACACTGTGCTGCAGATGTTGGCCAACGCCAGCCTCGTCTCATTTGACAGCACGGCATCAACGAACCAGACCCTCGCAGGTTCTACTCATGGAAGTATGACAACAGTAGCAGTGTTTTCACTTCTTCATTTGTACAAAATTCAAGTTTGGAGAATGAATTACAGCATCAGAGTGCATCAGCTGTATCCCTGTTTCTCCAGGTGCGTCAGAGGAGCTAGAGGACAGGAGACAGAGGAGACGATGGGACAGGGATCCTCCTGAGAGGCTGCTGAGTCTGCTGGAGAAAGCCCCGCTGAGCAGAGCCTTCAGCACCTTTTTAGTAAACACAGGAGGTCTGTGTTGTTTTAAGTCACTTTGCTGTAGCACACAGTTAACCTATTGTGAATCACATAATCAGTCCTCTGTGGTTTCCATGTTCAGGTGAGGACCCTCTGGTGGGACCCCTCTCCCAGCCGCAGGGGGACAACACTGACGGTCCGGAGCCTGACGTGGCCGTAGATGAGGACCGGCTGCAGCCTCGCTCTGATGATGAGGACACGTAAGTGACCCTGACTTATTACAGTATTTAACATGATATTACCAAGCAGGAGCATATTTATCTAATCTAACTGGTACAGTACATCAGCATGACAAAAAAGGCTTCTTTCTGTTTCATTCAGAAGTCCTGATGATTGACTTCCCTAATGAGTCATTAGCACTGGTTTTGCATGGTTTAGCACTTCATGTACAAATCATGTAAAGACACAAATGGCTAATGTGTATATGGGCTGAGAAAGATATGATACTCATGGGTCCTTTTTTTCAAAATAAAGATATGTTGCCAAAAAAAAGAATAATAATAAAAAGTATGACTCCCTTTTTGAGCTTCCAAAGTAAAGATTATATGTAAAGCAAATTATAAAAAAACAACGTAACATTACTAACGTTAAATATGAATGTATGAAGAGAGGGATGTGTGAATCTATGTTGGATATCTGTTGAATATATGGAATGTACTGCAGGGCTGCACAATTAGTCAACATTTTATTGATCGCAATATGATTTACTTAACTTTATTTTAAGAGGCACAATATTTGTTAAATGTGTGTCAAAATACCATTTTAAATGACATATTGTGGTGCTGCAGAGATGTCCTGGCCTACACATCATATTCTACACTTAAGAAAACATCTTTGTTTGGTACAGATCCCTTCAAAAAATCACACCATAATCATTTTAATATGTTTTGCAATGAAAATGAGATTAATGTTATAAAAAACATCATTCCCTCTAATATTGCAAATCATATCGCAATTGCAATATCAGTCAAAATAATCGCAATTTGATATTTTTTTCAAAACCGTGCAGGCCTAATGTACTGTTTCTTTATGACCTTTAATATGAAAACAAAGTTCAAATGTATAGTACTGTTTGTCTTCTCTTCACAGAGACTTTGAGGAAGAATCTCCATGTGACTGGATGGATGAAGTTGAGAAAATGTTCTTGGAACACTAAAGCCTCATTTCTTCTGAGCCTACACACTCACAAGGCTGTCATTGATGTTTACAGTCACTAAAGACACTAAATCATTTCACTTCATGTATATAAGACCAGGTCTTGATCTTATAAATGAGGACCAATTTTTATAGCAGCTTATATCCAAGTTTTCAAAAACCCAGTTAAGCTCAGACAGTAACAGTGAGACAGTACGTTTATTATATTGTGTATTTCAGGCTCTGTACAGATTTTTGTGAACTTGATCACACTGCTGCAGAAAACACAAAAATTTGAAATATTGTTCAACTTGTTGCCATAAAAACCTCTTTTACATAAAGATGTTTGAGATGTGTGTGTGTGTGTGTGTGTGTGTGTGTGTGTGTGTGTGTGTGTGTGTGTGTGTGTGTGTGTGTGTGTGTGTGTTCTGCCTCTCATCTGCTGTGTACTGTTCAGGGTTCCCAGTGATAACATTCCCAGTAGATTGAGGCCGTCTGGAAGCTCCTGTTTGGCTTGTCGGGGGAAGCAGGAAATATTAGACTCAGAGCAGCTGGGTCTCCATCAGGTCACACCATTTAGAGTCCTTTTCATGTCCATTTCCTCTGCAATATCAGACTAAACATGTTCAGTCATTGGTATTCTTTGTCTTTTATCCTCCTGGCGAGACACTAACAAACACAGGCCTACATCTGGACTCTTTAGCTGTTGTGTTATTTTTAATTTGCTGTGTGCACAATGGTGCAGACACACAGAGAGATGACTGCTGGTCTTTCCCACAGTGAGTGTTAATTATGTACCACTAGGTGGAGTTGAAATCACTGATGTGAACCTATTGTAGTGGGGGTAGGAGGGAGATATAATTAAACCTTTGTTGAAATCCTTTTTTGATATTATGAATCAGATATAGTCAGATAAATGTGGGAGTGCTCGCCCTGCTTATGTGTGATTTTTAAGGGACTGTGTTCTTGGTTATTGGCACCCTGAAGAGCAAAGACGTTTAATATGAGGGAACAGGCAGGGCCTGTTACTCTCTTTGTTTCGCTAAATTAGAAGCTCTACTTACAATATGGAGTAAAAGCGGACAACAGCTTAACCACATGCTTGGCAAAAGTAAAAGAGAAACAAAGCCTCGCCCATGACCGTTTGGGCTCAACAGGATATAGATACAACAGACCCTTGAGTCAACAAAACCATAATGGTGCTGATTCACCAACAGTCACACCAGGGATGGATTATCCTGCTGCCAACGTTCCTCCAGTGACTGGAGCCTCCCATTGGCTGACAGGAGGACTCTATGAGAGTCTTTCTCCAGATATCTGCCCTCCATGTGTTTTATTGAGGAAGCCTGGGGCTGCAGCTCGCCCCTTATCTTGAAGACACACTGAATCCCCCCCTCCAGGGCTCACACCACAGCCCCCGGCTTTTTTATTATTACTATATGTCCCCTTGAACCTCCAAAGATGTCCATGTTTAGCAAGGATACAGATAAAGTGGTGTAGTATAGCTGAGCTGTGTGTCCTGCAGATAGGAGGGTCAAACTAGACGGCATCTTTATAGCTCAGCCATCTAATGTAAACCGAGGAGTCTATGATGTACTAAGGATTGTATTATTAAGGGCGGTAATAACTTTTTTTTAAATAAAAACATTTTTCGACTTGATTCATATTAAAATGAGATAATCCTGTATTAGTCCCTCAGCAGGGACATTTGCAATATTATTGACCATTAATACCACTTCTATATCTTTAAACAGGATAATTTTATTCAAATTGCATTTAGACTCAACTTGACAGCATTTATAGCCTCCATTTCAAGTAATTGATCTTAAAAAGCTTTCAGAAAATGAACAGTAAGGAAGATTGGAATAGCCCTAATAAAGTCAGACTTACTGACTGACTTCCAGTAAGTGCTTCAACTTTAGAATAATGAACTTATTGCTGTGTGTCACAATCATATCAGAGTTTCTATTGGCCCAAAGCTAACGTGTGTGGGAGTAATCTGTAGTCTGTAGATATGCACTTTTTTAATGATACAGCACATTTTTTATAATTCATGGCAAATTATTTTGCCCCCTAGCAGAGTGCCACGGACCCCACTTTGAGAATCACTGGCCTAGAGAATCAAAAAATGTCCCATTTTGTAAGTTGTAATTTTGTAATTTATGAACAAAATCAGGAATCTTTTCTATCTTTAGACTGTATTTTAATTAGGTAAAGTTCTTTATTAGACACAAATGCTTTGAATTATTTGGCATATTGTGTTGAATTAAAAATGAAACTTGTAGCTGATATCATATCAGCACCAATGTAAACATTTTAAAACCCAGTCCTGATTCCTGGTTTTCTGTTACAAAATGTAATATTGGCTTTAATAGACATAATACTTTTTGTCCTACAATGAATAACCCTGGTGTACAGGGGGTGGTACAAGAAACAGAACATTATAGTATATACAGTATACATGTGCTATACTCCAATTTCCTTATTTATTCTTCACTTTTTTCTATTTTTTGTAAAGAAAGAAAATATGGCCACCTTGAGTCACAGCGTGGTCCTAAATTCCTTTTTTGTTTCTTTGTTTTCTTTTGTCATTGGAAACCATACATGGACAGAGTATGTCATTAATACATAACAGCATCTCACACTATATAGCTGTTTAATAAAACAACACCATAAAGTCTCAGAAATGAGCCTCAACAAAAATTAAACAAAAGAAACATGACAAACTTAACGTTATATCAGACGATATATAGATGATAGGCCCTTTTCACAGCAGCCATGTTGACATGTCATTGCAGGGTAAACACAGGTGTAATCAATATCAGTAATTATGGCCCTGTTCCATTGAGGTTGGCCAGGACCCTGGTAATGTGCATGCTGGCTCATTGGAATGGCTGTGACATACTAAATAGAATGAGACCATAAATAATTGTATCAGTTATACCTGTGTTTACCCTGCTATGACATGTCAAAATGGCTGTGTGAAAAGGGCTTATTGGCTTGCATGAAATTGTGCAGGTGTTCCTGTTATTTAGTTATTTAGTGTCGGGTCATGGGTGCCAAAAAATCCTGACTGAACAATTTTCTGAAGTTGTACTTCAGAAAATATAGAGCACAACGAGCAGATGAACGGGGGCTTCCTCTTGCAGGAAGGATGAGAAGTGGTGTCTGTTGTAACTCAATGGCTATAAATGGGTCAAAAAATACATTTCTCTTTGGATGAATTGCTCCTCTGTGCAGCGCTCCTACACTAAGTGTTAACAGTAGGGCTGGGAGGTCAAAGTGGGGTCAGTTTGATGGTACAACTCATTGCACTGAGAGGAACGGACACTGAGGAGCTAATGTGCTGCAATGTCATGGTGTCACTTTCAGGGGTGATAAAACCTCACGGGTGATAAAACCTCAGTGTTTTGTTGACAAGCAAAGAGAAAAAAAAAAAGTACAACCACAATGCCCTGGTTTTGTACATCGCGTGCGAGCTGAGCAGCTCAGGAGTGAAAAATCAGCAAACCTGAGGCACAGGGTGAAAGCATTTCCTCTCTCTCTCTTTCTCTGTTCGCCTTTCTTCCAAGTCATACTCGTTTTGAAAACGTGCTACATCCTGTGTTTCAGTATCAGAGTCACAGCGAGGTTGAAGCTCTGGCTACTGGTTAGACATCTAATCTGAAGATCTTCATTGATTTTCTTCCTGCTACATCCTCGTGACCTGATAGCATACAATCAAGTAGCTTCCCCTCTTATCAAACGATGCTCAAAACACCTCTTATTCTGTCTTTTTTTGGGAGATTGTCTGCACACCTCGACCTGCAGCTTCTGTCATCGTCCTTGATGAAATGTTGACGCTTGTTATCTGCAACAATCTCTGTTCCCCTTTTGTCTGCCTGTCACGGTGCCTGTTTTTGTGGCCCGCTTTCTGAGCGCCCCCAGCCTCACGCAGGAAGAGCGCTGCAGATGCACGATGACCCAATGATCTCTGCCTGTCTACCGAGGCTTAGAAAGGCATTTTCTACTAAAGTCCTCTTACACTTTTCTTATTCAGAGCAAACTGAGGGAACCTTAGCGTTCACATTTATACTTTTAGATGTTCAGCTACATTAGATTCTGTACTGTATTCACGTTTTTAGTAGACATTTATAGCCTCAGTGGTATCAAGCACTCAGTGAGGGAAACAATGAAACCTGCTACCATGACTCACCCAGTAAAGAGGAGTGCTGTTTATTCTTCACGGGGAGCAGTTCTTCCTGTTAATAACAAAGCACTTAGGCACTACAGTTGGGAGTCTCTTTGCAACTATAAATATGAGAGCTGTCATTGTTATGATTATTTCAAGCCCTCTGCATTGACCTGCCATTGTCTCCCGCCAGTGTTTTGTTGCTCTGTATCAGACAATAGACAAGCAGGGTTTGTCGTGGAGCTCCACAATCCTTCGTCCGCTCAGAGTAAAAAGGTCAGGAACAGTTAAATCTGGATATGTGAAATGGGACAGGGCCGGCTCAGTGCAGGTTATCGGGCCGTTTGCAGTTTTAAACGCTGCTATTGTTTGGTGACTCCTGGTGGGCTGGTCCACCTTGAGGCAGGGTCACAGGCTCTGCTGGCCTGTCCCTTTGCCATCCTTCCTTTGAGCTGATAATACACCAATAGCAGACTTTAAAAGATATCCTCTTGTACCTTACATGCAGTTTACTGAAATCAGATTTTTTTGAATGAAGTAAGAAGTACATTGTTCCATTTAAACTTGCAGTAGGCAGAATATTTTTGTCATCATTGGGCAAAAATCCCATAATAACCTTTCAGCATATTGTAATTCAAGTGTTCTGAGAGAAAACTAGACTTCTGCTCCTCCTCTTGGCTCTGTTTTCAGGCTTTAAAACATCTAGCCTGTGACGGGAGACTTTGACCAATCACAGGTCATTTCAGAGAGAGAGAGCGTTCCTATTTGCTGTTCTTTCACCGGAGGCAGCTGTCAATCACTCGCAAACTCCGATGAAATGGTCAAACTAGGCAGCGCTGATCAAATATGTGTATGTATGATCAAATGTGTACCGTTTAGCTGTAAAATGAGAAAGTTTGCTCGGACTGGTGGGCGGTGCGTGGTATTACCTCAACTGATCTCAACATGGCTGCCGGGTCTCAAACGTTCTCATTTTACAGCTAAACAGTACACTACGAGATGATTCTGAAAACATTTGAGGAGACAAATAGGCATTACAGTAACAGAATATTGATTCATATTTGATCAGCGCTGCCTAGTTTGACCGTTTGATCGGCGTTCGCGAGTGATTGACAGCTGCTCAGAGACGGCAAGGCTCCAGCTTGGCTCTGATTGGTTGTTTTCCTCCGGTCTGTGAAATTTTGCAGATGCCATGAGGAGGACACCGGAGGACACAGAGGACACATGATTTTTTTCAGATTACCTGTCTCATGCACTACTGTCAGGATATAGTGACTGTTTTATAAAAAATAACTTTTTAAAATCATATTTGCTCCAGTTCTACCCACTGCTGCTTATTAAGTGTATTTAAACATTATGTGGTTGTATCTTCTCATGTTTAAGTTTATCTCATCCTTCCTGAGAAATGCTATAAAAACAGTTTTCCCTTTAGTAGCTCCTACAGAGGAGAATTGTGTGACGCTGGCAGCAGCAAATTTTCAGATTTTAACAAATACAACAACTAAACAAATTGTGAGTATCTCATGGTTCAAAAGTTCAGTATATTTCTCATAAAGCACAGCAATCCAGCTCGAACTCTTGAACTAATCTTTTCTCTTTTCATGTCAGAGCAGAAATTGAAACAGCGCCTGCTTTCTAATCACTTCACAGATCTACACACTGATCTAAACTAAACATGAATCTTGTGTCACACATAGTCCTCCCCCACCTTCCACTTCAGCTTTTTCAGTGAAACATCTCACCCCCGCCATTTCTATTCATATCCTGTGAAAAGTAACACTGGTTTTGAAATGAGTCTGATTTGCCGCACTGCCTGCACTAATTTGATGCAGAGAAACTCCCGCAATGAACACATCCACGGTGAAATAGGTCTGGGTATCATCGGATAATCCGTAAAGTTTTACTTTTAAATAACCCAGTATGTTATGTTTGTTTATCAACGAAGCACATATTCATTTATTCAAACTGCTGGACATGCAACACATGAAAAAGGATCCTGCAGCGGTCCAGGCCCCAGCATCAATCAAATCATCCAGTCTTGTGACTCCGTGTAGAGGCACAGTTAGCAGTTATCTCCTTGATCTAAAACAGGAAAGAGTGACGAGATAATGATTAATATCTTTGTCAGTCCCGCCACTTGGATTTTCTAAACACGCATAATGCCGCCTGTTTACATCACTGGAAATGTTCCACACAGTGATGATCAGAGTCTTTTTACTGTTTTGTGTTGGTGTTTGAGATATGATCTGTTTTTACAGCAGCTTTTAATATTAAATCATAACATGAAGAAATGAATGGAGAGAAAAGGATGGAAGGTAGGGGAAAATATATAAAAACAACCTGAAACTCCAGAGGATGGTTAGCAAAAGGGTTTATAGTGATAAAAAATACATGATTTTTTTTTGTTAAGGAGCTAAAACTTGTCCCTTTAATGTGGTATTAATGGAAAACAAGTGGAATACAATCAATATAAGATGATTAAATATCACATGTCTCTCTTGCTTGATGGTACCTCTGTGGAATTATCTTGGTCTTATCTTGGTCTGTTACATTTGGGCTAATTGTGTGTGTTTTTGGAGCAATGCAGATAACCTTGGGGGTGTCAATGAGCCATGTCATTCCCACCCCCAGGCCACAGTGTCAGTAAATTAGGTATCTCTCCGGGGGCCTCGTTCAAAAGGATGTGGAGGTCATATTTTAAGCATGTCATCTTTAAATTTGAACCAGCAATGTTCTTTTGGTTGTGATATTTAAAAACAGGAACTTAGAGAGAAAAATATAATCATGATTCAGTCTTAGTAAGCGCTGTGGCTTTCAGACAACAGCGAGTTGATAAGATGAGGACATCGACTCATTGGGGAATTAAAGAGTGATTTTCTGTGGTTAAAGGAGACAGAGTTCTGCTGAGGAAGAGAGGGAAAGTATTGTGTGGTCTGAGAGGCTCTGTAGAAATTCCTCATGAGGAACACGCTGACCTCAAGGCTGACCTGTAAGCGTCAGCTTTTATGTGGGGTTGTGCTGCGGAGTGTGCTATGGGCATTTGTTTATGGGTCTGTGCTGTAGCGTTAGCGAGGCCCGGGTATCACTAATCCTGCCATGTGCTTAGTGGAGCCGCTATGTTAAACAACTACAAGTTTTGCTGATCAGCCCTTTAGTTACTGTACAGTTCAGTTTAAATTTGAGGTATTTCTTTTACACTTATCCACAGCTACGTATAGAGTGAACACGCAGATAAGGATTCAGTATTGCTCAAGAGCTGCAGTCACAGCCAGCAGGTCATAAAAAAGGTAGTAACTTTTTAAAATGTGACAATGTGTCCCTCTAAATTACAAAAAAAAAAACTGTTAATGTAATACACTAAACCAAATCATTACATTAATTGGATAATTTCTTCTTCAAAGGAGGTTTATTAACTAATTTATCCTCAAGGTTCAAGGTTATTTAATTGCCATTTGTCAATTTGAGCAAAGCAGTCATTGGCAATGACGAATTTTTGGTCTCAGGTTCCTTCAACAATGCTCATAAAATATGTATATATATATAAAAGGGGAAATTACACAAGTAAAAGTAAAAACAAAATGATAATGTAAGGCATAAAATAAATTCAATATAAAATAGTAATGCAAATGTAAATTTGTAAATTTGTAATTTTGCTAAAGACAGTATTTCAGATGGGAAAACTGAATGTAAACAGGATGTAGTATGTACAGGTATATGTATGATGAGAAGTAATATGTGTACACAGAGGGGTAAACAGGCATGTAGTATAGAGAAGTAGTAAATATGAATATATATGTGTATACACAGAGGTGTAACAGTTTGTAAAACACTATGTAAAGTATATAAAGGTAAATAATAAAATACTGTCTTATAAAGTGCAACTCAACTTATCAGAATTATATAAGTTGTCTCGGTAATATAAATTTCCATGATTATTAAAGTGTTTATAATACAAACACTTTTGAATGTAATAATTTGATGTTATATGTAGCAGTGCATAAACATATTACATTTTCTAAAAGTACATTTTATGGCTTGTCAGTTTTTATGTTTTCATGTGGTATATGGGCACTTTGACTGGCCATGTATAGGACATGTGGCAGTTTGGGGTTTGACCCCGTGACCTTTCCTCTCTCCCATGAGAGTGTCATTTGCACCAGTGGGCTGTCCTCTCTGGTTAGAAGCTGTAGCTACTGGGGGAGGATTAATGTGTCCACACTGGCTGGTCAGACATTGTTTAAATCCCCAGGAGCTTCCAGAGGAAGGACTCTCGGCTAAGGAAAGCCCAACCTGTCCCATCAAGCAGAACACACCTCATCATAATGTTTTTTTTTTTACTCCAACAGACTGTAACACCATTTTCAGTCAGGCTGAAACACTCAGACTGAAACAAAGGCGTGAAGATTGGATGTACTGTTGTATCTGTATGCACTGGGGACAGAGATAACCTGCAGTGTGTAGCGCTTTAATAGATAGGGGTGTTTCCCGGATATGCAGGGCGTGTCAGTGTGTATAAGTGTGTGATAGAGTGTGTATGGGAATTCCCACAGAATGGATTTAGTCAGAACTGTTACCTCCTCTTCCCACAAGTCCCATTTCATGCTGAGACGTGTGGGTGCTCTGTTTAAGACGAAACAGCAGATACTTCTGAGGTGTTTCTACATTTTTAAGGATGTCCTCATGCCAGCATTTTGATTACAATCAAAACGCTCCGAGCATGACTTTACACAGAGCAGTCTATTTCCATGAATCATCTTACTTTGCAAGTTCACAGGAAGTCTTTGGCTCCAATACAAATGTCACACATGGCACAAACAGGCTCTGAGTTCTTGCCTTAAGGTAAAGACTCATCCGGTCGATGAGGAGAAGAACAATGACGGGCATTGTGCACACACTGTTTGTCAAAAGTGGTTGAAATGTCCCAATTTCATTTCCTGGCTCCATTGCTGAAACATATATGAGACCAGCATGAGCTTTCCTGTTCTTACAGTTTTTTTCTCATTCGCTTTGACTCAATTCTTGGATGAGAATTATTTAAGCTCAAATCTCTGAACAATTAGTTTGTTGTTCATTCGAATCTTCCATTCATTCAAGCAAATTGCATAGTTTTGGCACACTTGTGCAAAGAGTCAGTAAAATTGTCTACAGCTTGCACAATAACCACTTGCACCACTTGCTGACTTGTTGACCTATACTGTTGAAATAGGAATCTAAAAAGCTCAGTGCGATACACAACAGCATTCAGCTAGACAGAACTGACATTCTGGTGTAGTAAACGGTAAGCAGTCACTGTCAATAAAAAAAGTAGAACAAAACAGAGATTTGCATATAAGAAATATTTCCAAGGTTGACTGCCGTTGTGAGAAAACATGTAAACATTTTGGTGCCGTTGGCCAATTTACTGACACAATAACTAGGTTTTGAAGCATGCATGAAGTGTTTTGGGTCATTGCAGACATGCAATAGAGTTGTGATGTCCCATCAAACAGTTTTGACACTTGCACTTACAGTTTAGAGAAAGTTAAGACTGTTTCAAAAAATTAGCTAAAGCGATTGAGAAAAACTGTAACAGGCCGGACTCTTGCATGTTGCATGCGTGTTTTTGTAAACACCGCCGTACCCAGATGAAGGGAGGGTTTTATCAACATTGTTTATGCTTTCTGTTTCATTCCTAAGATGTTATGCAACTAAGAGCTGGTCAAATAACTCCTCCAGGGATTGATAAGGCCTGTTTATGGTCCAAGGCGACAGGGAGTTAGGGAGGATTACATGTGACTGGTTGGTGCACTTATTTAGCCTACCTCCCTCCTCGCAGACACTGAGTCCATTCCACCGCTGGTTATTAGTTCAGTGCTGCCTCTGATTTTACACTGAGTGAGGCTGTGTGCTAGCACAAGCACAACAACCTGCTTTTTTTTTTTTTTCTTTGTGTAAACCACATCCTGACAAATGGTTATTTAATGCAATGTTCTGTCTCCCGCATTGTGTGTTTTTATTACCTTCTCCTTCCCAGTCTGGAAAGTTGTCTGCCCCCCCCCAGAGGGTGGCAAACTTTTTATAGAGGGATAATAATACCTGTTTACCCCCAAACCAAGGTGGGACTGTAAATACCAGAGATGTGGAATGAGATTCTAGTGTAATTGTGGGAAAATGTTGCAGATATCTAAATGGGCACTGGCCGTATCAGGGTAATAACAGCCATTTCCTCCTTAAATTTATCCTGTGAGCCATGCTGGGAAAATGGGTGATTATCCTTTGCAGAGACCCCTTTCCCCCCCTAGATCCATTTAGTGGGACAGGCGCTTCCCTTGTCATGTGATCCGGAGCTGTGGAGTGAATCCAAGGACCTCACCCCGATCTCACCCCCCCTACACAGCCCAACCTCGCTTTCCCCGAAAGTGCACTCACACACACTGAGGTCCCCGTTACAGAAATTACTCCTGACACGAGTTCTCAACACGCCAGAGGATCTCCGGTCAGTTGGGACTGACAGAACTTCAAAGCAGCCATTAAGAGGTTCATTGGAGGAAACATGCTGGGTTTGCCACTGGGGAATAGGAACCTAAAGCTTTAAGTTAAAGGCTGGATCCAGACTTGTTTTTGTCTCCACTAAGACCTCGAGGACGGCACTGATTATGATGACCCTGCATCTACTCAGCCAAAACATTGTGATCTATTTGATGTCAAACCTTCTCTGAATGTCATAATCTTTGAAATATAAATGTTTACAAGTGTGATTTTTTTTTGTACTGTACAAGAACGCTTTGATGTACGCTCCAATCTCAGATCACCAGAGCAACGCAGGACAGAGTGTATGTGATGACAAGCAGTGTGGCGTCTGTGTTTTCTCACCCTGCAGCCTGCTGGGAAGGAGAGGTCAGGCTGATTAGATAACTGTTGTGTATGCAGAGCAGCCTGCTGGGCTCACGTGGGGGGGTCCGATCCATGACACGGAGAGCTTATACAACCATAAGCTTTAGTGTATACACAACTTCATATCCTTTAAGCAACACGGTTGTGTGTGAAATGGGAACAATTAAGAAATATCCAGAAGTTACATCAGTCATCGTTTATGAGGAAGGTTCATTTTCTGAGGATATGTGGAAATAGTTTGTAAAAACTGTTTTTACTTCCTTTATTTCGTTTAGATAATCAATGTATTCACAAATCTTAACTGAAATGAAACTGCTATTTCCTCTGTTTGTCCCTCTCTGTCTCTGCCCTGACCTTTGGCCCAGATGTCAACAGCCATGAACACCTGGTGTTCAGATAACGGTTGTATCTGCTGAATACACACCGTCCGACTCATTCAGGAAGTTTAACATAGTGATTAAACAATGAAAGATGAACAACTTTGTGATGCTCAGTAATCATGTAGCCAGGTTGCAGCCACTCACATGAGGATGCCGCTTTAAGACGGCCTCCTGTTGCAGATGACGTGAACTGCCTCAGAGTCAAATTGTACTTGTTTGTTTTTATAACAGCCCGGGTCTTTAAACCCTGACCTTGACTCGCTCACATGGCTTCAGAACCAGAGTTATAGGTGGGGTATGAATAAAGTGCCGCTGACTGACCTTCAGGCTATGTCAATAACGTTAGAGCACCATGTTGCTTTCTGTTATTCACTCTCACGCTGTGCTCGCTCCTCACTGATGCCATATCACTCGTAAAATTTGTCCACAGCAGGACAAATATTTCATACATCTGTTTTTTCATCAAACTGCAAACAGGACTGACTTATGAATAGTTTGTTTTCATTTCAATTCGTTTTTTTATACACATAAGGCGGTTAAATTATGTCGCATGACTGTTAGAATTGTAATTCTCTGTTGATCAAAGGAGCAGCCTTGTCAGTGACGATATTAAAAAACACCACGTCCTTGCAGAGAAGGAAAACAAAATGTTACAGGATGATAAAATGGAATTCCTATCTAGGTTAAGTTCAACATTAAAAAGACACTAAGCTGCTTTCACTCCTTTCTAATACCAACTGATCTGCTCACTATGTTTAAGCACACATCATTATGGCATACAGTCCAATTATGCTGTTTTTGACCTGGTGCTTCTTACACCACAACCCCCGTATATATATATATAATAGTGTATACTATTCACATGTTCAGGCAAACATGAAATACACACATGTGTGTATTTCATGTTTGCCTGAACATGTGAATAGTCGTTTTTTGTCAGTTGGCAGTAATAAAGACTTCCTCTCCCTCACCAATGGTTGCCTCACAGGAAGCTGGCACTCCCCAGTGGGAGTCAGACATACTCCATCAGACTTTCTACTTCCACTTCTTTACCTCCTCATTTGCATGGAAGAAAAGCATTAAAGAAGAATTTTTGCATTTAAATGGTGTGAAGTCAAACCTGTTTGCTGATGCTACAATTTTCTCTTTACTTGTGTAAAACTGGAAGTCTTATGAGGTTTAATGTTGTAAATAAAGAGGTATTGTAGCGACATTTAATTTTGAGTTTTGGTCCATTAGGTTATGTCCAAGTCCAACATTTAAAACCATTCCTATTAAAGCATCGAAATATAGCATTTCCTTCATTGAAATGAAAAAAGGTTTCAGGTGCAATCATTTGATTTGAACAGTACATGACTTTTATTCATTACTGTGGCACGAGTGCAGTATGTGGAAATCTGTGTCAGTGCATTTAATGGACAATAAAGACTACAATGAAATGGTGCCAGAACAAAAAAAGGCACTTCTGTGACCTATTTGTAATTCACAATAAAAAAAAAAGCCCTGTACAATCTATAGCTTGATATAACTTTATGTTAATTTAATACTATTCTAAAGTTAGCACCACATCTAACCATGGAAATGTACAAATACACAGGCACATTTAGCATTCAGTATCATCAGCTGTGCTGCTGCACAGTGATCACATTACCCTCCAGGTCACTTGCAGAGTAATTGTGCTTAACACAATTACAAATTATTCCACAGGAAACGGAAAGTAGCAAGCAGTAATAAGCAATCCACAGATGAGAACAAAGAGTAATACTGCAGGGCCGAGGCTGTTGATGACAAGTCCAAACATATGCCCTGAGATGAAGATAATACCTCTTTGGCAGGTGCTTCATAAAGCACTCCAAAAAGATCCATTCCCATTGTCTCAAGGAGGTTTATTTTTCTATGGAAGGGTGGATTTCATGGTGAGTGTAGCAACCCCATCATCACACTGAAGACTCATTGTGGAAGACTTTAGCTTTGAGGTTCCTCAGGCTGAACTGCAGGTTGGAGCCGCTTTCTGACTGCAGGGCCTCGGAGAACTTGACCTCATACGAGCGGCTGCCCTGAGACTTGGACCTCTTTATGGAGTTCTGGATGGTCTCCGAGGTGAAATAGTAAACGATGGGATCAAAGCAGCAGTTGGACACAGCGATGCAGAGGGCTATTGGGTAGATCGTCCGGACCACCGACTCCACAAAGCAGCCTTTTAAAGTTTTAGTGCGGACCAGAGCATAGAAAACCAAGTTGACATTGTAGGGGATGAAGCAGAAACAAAAAATAAGCAGGTGCACAACTATCATGCGCAGGATCTTTGTTTTGTTCAGCTTCCCCCCGCGACTGATGGTTTGGGGCTGACGCAGGGTCTGCAGCACCATGATGGAGCAACACACGTTGAGTAGAAGCGGGATGACAAAGCCCACTGTCTCTATGAAGATCACCATCTTGGACAGGTGAGATTTCCACTGCTTGGAGGAGAAGTTCTCGAAGCAGAAAATGGAGTTGTTGTTCTCACGTGAGGTGGTCTGCAACATGAACCCCGTGGGGAGACTCCCTGACAGCACCAGCACCCATACGGCAATGCACACTATCTTAGCATTGCGCTTGGTCCTCAGCGTCCTTGAGCGAAAAGGGTGCACGATGGCTAGGAAACGATCCACGCTAATGCAGGTGAGGAAGAGCATGCTGCCGTACATGTTGGTGTAGAACAGCGAGACGGAGACCTTGCAGAGCATGCCTCCGAAAGGCCAGTTCTGGTTGATGAAGTAGAAGACCCTCAGAGGCAGCGTGAAGACAAACAGCAGGTCAGACACCACCAGGTTCATCATGTAGGTCGTGGTCTCGTTCCTCAGCTTCAGTGAGCAGGTGAATATGTACATAGCCACGACATTGGTGATCAGTCCCACCACGAACACAATGCTGAAGACGGTGCTGTACAGCGGGTATTTGAAGCCATCGTTCTTGTCGCAGGTGGAGCTGTTTGTGGAGCTATTTCCAGGCCATGGCTGGGTGAAACTGTCAGTCGGGAGGGTACTGTTGTACATTCTGAGAGACAAAGAGTGGAGGGATGAGGGGTGTCTGTTATGTAATAGCTATATAATGAAGGGGCTGCTCTACACAATGAATTCACCATGAATGGAGAGTAAAGCACAGCACAGTCCTAAACCAGGATACATGTAAAGACACTCATCTGATAATATAGGCCATTGGTACAAAGGTTTCCTTCCAACACAACTGTCCATGTAAGAGAGGACTGCAGCACATGGTCAACATGACTCTCTTCCCCCTATCTTGATGTAGTTATCTTGTGGGGGGGTTACCTCATATTGAAAAGACCCCTCCCAGAGGACAGAGATCCAGGCCGGAGCGTCCTCCCCTCCCCCTGCCCTGTCTCTCGACCAGGCTGCACCCCACAAGTAGCAGGCTGAGCTTCACTGATAAATCAGTCACACAAACGTGTCTCCTTTTCACTCAAGAAGTCCTCAGTTACCACGAGCTGCTGAGTGCCACGAAAGAAATGATGGCATATCCACAGTCAGGTCCGTTACAGAGATGTCCTCATGGCAAAATCCTTTGTCTTTGTCAAAACCCCAGTCCTGTGTTTTTGTCCTTTTTCAGCTCCAAAGCAGCAAAGTTGTCATTTAGCTTTCCACCTCTCACAAGGTCCTCACCACAAACCACCAGGCTCATTCAAAGGAGCACTGGAGCTTGAGTTGAGCTCCTGCTCTCCGTCTGTGTGTCACAATGTGAGTGTTTCACAGTTTGTCCTCAGGGTCTGTTTCCTGTCCCCCCTCTTTCTTTCTCCTTCTCTTCCTAACTGACTGAGTCACTCAGTCAGTCTACTATTCTCTCTCTCTCTTTTTCCTCAGTCTCTCTCTCTGACAGCCTCACGAGCCTTTGCTCAGCACGCATCACACTCAGACAGAGCTCTACTTCTCCTTTGTGCCGGTATCACACACAGGCAGTTTTTGTACTTTGGAAGGGAGAGCAGCTGTGGTTACTCCTCCCACTGCCTCCCATCTAACTCCTCCTTCTCCTTTGTCTGCTTCACAGAATCAACCAAAACAGCTCAGCATTGTGAGGGAATTCATCAAAAGTTGACAACACATGCTCATAATCAGCTACTAACACACATTGATGAATGGATAAACATTTAAAATGCATGTTTTGAGGTATTCTTACTGGAGCAGTGAGAGATCACAAGTTAAAAAAGGCAATATTAAGTGTAATACCACCAATATTGAGCTTATTATAAAGCAACTTTCCATATCAACTAGAGTCTAAAAATGTGAACTTATAAGGGCAAGAATCTCTGGTTAAATCATTTGTTTACTACGAATATATTTTTAGATATGAAAGCATAATAAGTACTTCGAGCTGCATTATGAATTGAAACTAGGGATGTCAATCGATTCAAATATTTTATCGTGATTAATCGAAGGATTGTCCATAGTTAATCACTATTAATTGCAAATTGATCACACATTTTTTATCTGTTCAAAATGTACCATAAAGGGAGATTTGTCAAGTATTTAGTACTCTTATCAACAAGGGAGTGGGCAAATATGCTGCTTTATGCAAATTAATGCATATATTTATTATTAGAAATCAATTAACAACACAAAACAATGACAAATATTGTCCAGAAACCCTCACAGGTACTGCATTTAGCATAAAAAAATATGCTCAAATCATAACATGGCAAACTGCAGCCCAACAGGCAACAACAGCTGTCAGTGTGTCAGTGTGCTGACTTGACTATGACTTGCCCAAAACTGCATGTGATTATCATAAAGTGGGCATGTCTGTAAAGGGGAGACTCGTGGGTACCCATAGAACCCATTTACATTCACATATCTTGAGGTCAGAGGTCAAAGGACCAATTTGAAAATGGCCATGACAGTTTTTCCTCGCCAAAATTTAGCGCAAGTTTGGAGCTTTATTTATTCCACTAACAAGCTAGTATGATACGGTTGGTACCAATTGATTCCTTAAGTTTTTCTAGTTTCATATGATACCAGTATCTTCACTCTAGCTTTAAAGCCCGCTACAACCTTAAAATCGCAAGTTATGTTCATGCGTTAAAGAAATTAAAACAAATTTATGTTATTATCACGTTAACTTTAAGCTCTTCCTGACTAAATGTTGGCTAATGTGTGAAGATCAAAGGCCTCTCAGTGTATCTTTTGTGTTTTTGTGACATCTTAAATCCTATACAACCCCTTACATCATCTGTGGTGGAATGCAACTAAGTACATTTACTCAAATACTGCACTTATGCTACTTTATACTTCGCTACATCTCAGTGGGAAATATTATTCTTATTTTTACTTTATTACATTTATTTAATTACTAGTTACTTTGCAGATCAAATTATTGTTTACATAACCTGTGATGATATTATATATATAATACATTGCAATAGATTAATTTGCCCAACAGCATATAAATTAAATTAGCTCCATCTCGAACATGCTGCATTACAAAATGCTGTTTACATATTTGTGTATGAGTATAATAGTCCAATAATATGATACTTGGTAAAAATATAAAACTGACAGGAGCTATTCTTCTGCATAACAAGTACTTTTACTTTTTGACAAGTCTGTTTTACTGCCTTTACTTCTGTATTTCCACTTCCAGTACCATCCTGAATGCAGGACTTGTAATGGAGTACATTGTGGTATTGCTACTTTGACATAAGTACAGACTCTGAATATTTCTTCCACCACTGTATAGCATGACATGAATGAAAAATATCAGAAAAAAATCTAGCTAATAAAGTTCTTGGATTGCGGTTTGACTTGTTTTTTTCCTCATCAGTCAAGCTGTTAATGAAGACAGGATGTCAAAAGTGCCTGAGAAGTTCACTAAAACCCTGCAATTGCCGGAGGTGACTGCCTCCACAGGTCTGATGGGCGGTGCACCAAAAATCGAACCGTCTCCTTGTTGTTTTTGACAGCCTGTGTGGGCGGCAGCCCTGCTTAAAGAAGAACTGTTTTATTCTGCAAGGGACACAGAACAGAAAGCTTTCTCTATTCAGTGGTTTTCAGCTGCCCTTGTCAGTCCATGCCCACAGCTTTCTCTTCTCAGCGCTGTGAAATAGCATTCAAGTTCTCCTGTAGTAGAAAGTCCCCACTTGGCAGTCAGTAAAAACATTGAGGCCTTTGTTGTGAGCGAAGTAGCTTAGCAGGGAGGAATGTGAAGTTTATAAATAATTAGTCTCAGACAACTTGAAAGTGCTCTCAGCTTCTTGATCGGCAGTGTGGTCACTGAATACTGTAAACCGTTTGAGTGTATTTGTGTTGGGTGGCTGTAACTGTGTCAAATAGGAAGTGTACTACCTGCTTGGGCTTTCCTGTCAGTAAACGAATGCTTGTCTGGCAGGTAAAACAAGTGTCGTTCTGCCAAATCTACACTTTGTAGTTCACATCTGAATAAAATCATGCAGAGAGAGCTTATTCAGATTGGTTATAATAATATTTCCCCATTTGGAAGTGACTCCACAGTGATACAAACTTATGTGTTGTAGTTTAGTAATGTGACACTAATCCAAAGATGGTTCATTTGGACTTCACAGAGTAACCATCAATAGCCAAACAAATGAGGGATCAAAGAGACAGTGGGTGTTTTATGGCCACTGTGCCTCTCTTTGTCAGTCCGCCGCAAAATAAACATCATCAAGGCTAGAATGAAATGTTCAAGAAAATAGAAAAACCTGAACTATTGTCTTCCACTCGCAAAATAGTTCCATCCAGCACATAAAAACAAGCTCTTCACATGCGAGTATGTGGTCGCTAAACAAAAACATGTGCCTGAAATCCCTCGACTGTTAAATTTCTCACAATGCCAGGAAACTGTCTGGCACCCCCCAAGGCCAAGACTGAAGGCTTCAAATAGAAGAGAAAAATGCATGAGAAAGATGGCAGGTGACATAATAGAGTTGTGTAACGATCATCGGTGGCAGTCAGAAGTGTAGTCAGACATGGGTTAAAATTTGATGATGACCAAATCTAAAAGAAAAGAATGCAACCGGAATGTGACTTAAACCTACTTAAAGGTACAGTGTGTAGGATTTGGTGACATCTAGTGGTGTGGTTGCAGATTGCAACCAACTGAGTACCGCTCACTCCTCCCTTTCTAGGAATACGGTAACGTGAGCCACCAAGTGCAAAACCGCGATAACGCCGTTTGCCTCACTCAGAGGTCATCCTTACCATAATAACACTACCTTACGAGCAACGGAAGTCAGACGGCGGCTGACAGTACCACGGTTTTGCAATCTGCGGCTCATGTTACCACAGTTTCACAAGTGTGTCAGAGAGCTACAGTGGCCTTCAGGTAACGTAAAATCGTGAAACCCTCTCTCTAGAGCCAGTGTTTGGTTTGTCCGTTCGGGGCTACTGTAGAAACATGGCGGAGCAACATGACGGACTCCGTGAAGAGGACCCGCTCACTATGTAGATATGAAGGGCACATTTTAAGCTAACAAAACACAATGATTCTTAGTTTCAGGCAATTAAACACTAATGAAAACATAGTTTTGAATATCATATTCCATTTCTGCTAATAGATCCTTCGAATATGTTACACACTTTTCCTTTAATGTTTCTTCTGAATTGATGTGTTAGACTAGGCCAGAAAATGAAACAATTGTCCTCTCGGGGTTTGTCACTGGGTAACCCCCTTTGATACACATACAGTCATCCGGCATGTAAAAATGCATGCTATTGTTTTATGCAGCTAGTAGTTAATTAGTTAATTAAGTGTTAATTAGTGAGCTTCAGAGGTGCTGGTAGGGGGGGGTTTGGTTACCTTTGGACAGAGCCAGGCTAACAGTTTCCCCCTGTTTCCAGTCTTTGTGCTAAGCTAAGCTAACTGTGTCCCAGCGGTAGCTTCATATTGAACATACAAACATGAGAGCGGTGTTTCATGTAACTCTCAGCAAGAAAGGGAATGACAGCACTTCCCAAAATGCTTAACTATTCCTTTAAATAGAAAGCAGGTAGTTACTTCACTTCACTTTAATGGTCACGCAACGAGAATTTGTTTTTGGTATAGCATGGAAAAAACCTCAGTAGGTATACAGTGGCAGCAGCACAACATATATCAAACACTCACAATATTCCTATTTGCTCAATACTATGAGGTTGGTGTATCACATTTTAAAATGTCATTAAATTTGATGAGGTAAATTGATTTGTTTAGGACTCTAAAGCAGAAAAAGCGTGGACTTTTAAACTTGAGAGTTAAGACTTGCGACTCCCATGTGACTTTCAAAACAAGGATTTAATCCAACCTCTTGAAGACGTATCTACAATAACACATCCTTCAGCGCCAAAACTCATTGTGTTTGATCTCAGCCCAAATGAAAACTGCTGAACAAATGTCTAACTTGGCAAAAGGGCACTCTGGACCACGCACAGCTTCAACGGGCTTTCTGCTCATTCCCTCATGTTCACCTTGGAAACAGAGACTGGACAAATGTTGTGCTGGCGTCCACAAATAAACACATGACAAGTGAAACCGACACAACCAAACGAGAACTGCAGTCCACACACGAACCACTGAGGCCAAGGAAGTGTTCCAGGACTGCCACAGCAACAACAAAGTCTCAGTGAGTGTATAGACCAAAGCTCTGACACAAATCTCACACATTTTGTAAGAATATAAAATACATGAAATATATGTTTCACCAAATAGATTACAAATTAAAAAAAAAAAAACAGTTGAGAGAGAAGACACAAAAAGGGAAGAGATTCTCCCATCAGTGAGGCTGTATTATCCTTCTCCAGATTTTAACACACTAAACAAACCTTCCCAGGCCTGCATGAGCTATGAGCAATACAAAGATAGTGAGAATCCTAACTTCATTATCTTATCTCCATCTTCTGTTGGAAAAAGTGTGGCAAAATGAAAACTAAATCATAGTCCTGACATTTTAAAAAACAGAAGAAAAGAGTGTGCTGCTGGTCTTTGAGGGGCCGTGCTCCCCCACACTGCCTTATCAACTTCAAGCTTTTCACTGCTTTGTAAAACAAATACTCCCCACCCACTAATACTGACCCCTCCCCCACTGCAACCACTGACTGCATGTACAGTAAAAGCTCTTTTACCACAAACTCAGTGTCAACTTGTCTTCACAACTTTTGTTTTACTTGTCAGTCTTTGTAGCGCCAAAGCTCCAACAACTCAACCATCAGCTATCAACAACACTAAACTACCAATGAATGACTAATGAACACATCTGGACAGCTAATTACTGACTGAATAACAAACAGTGAACAACTCTGAATCAGGGACTATATAGTAGATAATAAATTACTTGAGACCAGATCGTTTGTGATGCAGTAACTAGGGATGCACCGATACCAATGTTTGAAATAATAATTTGGCCGATACTGATACCGATGTTTTTGTTTATTTTGTTTTTACTGTTATTTATTCCCCTTTTGTGCCAAACAAAGAAACAAAGACCTCTGCATTATAAAAAAAATAACTGAGCTGTTTTAAAGTCATTGAGCATTTAATTACACTGTCTTAAGCTCAAATTCAATTATACAAATTAATGAAACGACCTTTAATATAACCTTCTTTCACATGATAAATATATATATTTTAAATAACTGCTTCTAAAACCTTTTCAGCTACTATATAATACTACTTCTACTTCCTTTGATATATTTAATTTAGATTAATTTTGTTATGCTAGTTGTAGTAGTCGGGTATATTTGTAGTGTATTCAATATGCTTTATATTTTGTATTCTATGGATGTATTTCTCTAGTGTTGACATGTACATTTTAAGTACTGTTCCTGTGCATTGTTTGGATAACCTGCTGCTGCAACACCATCATTTCCCAATTTGGGATCAATAAAGTACATCTATCTATCTATCTGTCTATCTATCTATCTATATATCTATCTATCTATCTATGTTTCAGTACTTACATAATCCAAGAAAGTATTTGTTTTGTGAAAAATAAATTAGATGTATAAAAGCGATTGGAATCATAATAAGTGTTTCTGCCAGTAACTAATGATTTTGGATGCTGGGTAGCTTATTGTAAAGTGTTACCTACAGTATTTGTGTCCTCCATTCAGCATATAATGTTGCATGTAAGTAAATGGTATGTGACTTAAACCAAAAGTCTTAAGTTAAGCTCTGCTTCACTAAAAACAAACATGAACGGGGTTGTGCGGCCTCCTGGCACCGCTGGCCCGAACACCATGTTTGGAATTCAAAGACCTCGGCTGATGTTTCATTCCATTTTCTGGATGAAGCTTGAACTGAACAATTCTTCATGCAGGTGGTTTTCACCATTCATTTACATGTTTACCGTCATCCTGAGTGACTGTTTGACCTCTGATTTTAATTTTGTCTCGAGGGTAAAACAGGCTGTACTGCATGCTTGAATAGCGATGCAGTGTGGTATTCGAGTTATTTCAGAGGGAAGCCGGCCGATGTTTGTTTACAGGTTTCACAGATACTGGTGCATGAAACTCTAAAAAGGGAACTAACCCAGTATTTGCAACCAGAAATTTGATGTGGTGTTAACTTTGTACCGATCTAAGAGCGAGAGTAGAGGGAGCCAGCCACACAGGACACGCAAGCGGGTGTTTAGAAAAGCCAAAGTTACCAATAGGTTGAGCAGATTACAGCTCTCTTCTATCAACAACAACTTCCTGTCAGCACAGAGACTGATGCTTTATTTTAGGGCTGACTAAACTACCCCTTAGAATAGAAGTACTATAGGTGACTCTTTATCTCGAATTACAGAAATAACGCTGGTGGAAAGTATAGAAAGCACTTAATTGTAAGCATGGTTGTACTTAAGCACAATTTTGAGGTATTTCAGTACAGCCATTTTATGTTACTATATTTTTACATTTTTAGAGGGAGATATTGGACTTTTTTCTCCACTACAGTTTTCTGATGGCTCTAGGATCTTTGCATATTATGATTTTACTTACATTATGTATGATCATCTTATAAGATACTATAAAAATTACCTCAACTCGACCAGGTTTCTTACACATTAATTCATGTTGCTGTGTGAATATTTCTCAACTTCCACTCAAGTTTTGAATGCAGAACTACTTGCAACTATTTTTACATCTTCATAATGCCGTTCTTAAATAAGAGATCAGAATACTTCTTGCACCACATCTCTTTTAGGAAAATCAAAGGGCTTTTGTTGGGATCAAATGAATCCATCATTTAGATCACATTATTGTCTCAGTGTAGGGGGTTTTGTATGTGGCAGAGTGCCAGTTACCGTTGGCAGCCGTGTGCGTTTCCTCATTTTCTGTGTAAGACCGTTTAACTTGCGTGTCAGCTGTGTTGAGTCATTTCGTGTGACAGTGTACATATGTTTAGTCTGAGGCTTTATTCATGGAATAACATATTAACTTGACTGACAGCCTAATTCTGCATACTATACTATTAAAAGGCCCCTTATATGAGAAACGCAATAGGGTATAATGTGATTTCTGGCAACTGTAATGCAAAATGAAAGGAAATAAAAAGCTCAAATCACCAGAGAAGCTTACACCAAATAGTCTTCTATGCTGTGTATCACAGTGAGTGTTATCCTCAAAGCCATGTGCACATAAATTCAACATCATTTATTTTGGGAGTAGCCATTAGCTGGAACCAAGTAACTGAATTATCGTCTGTGAGCTGCTGATCTGGCTTTCATCACAATATGCCCAAACATACTGTCTGTTAGGGCTCAGCTCAGCATACTGTGAGGCTTAAGTTTCATTTTTGTCGAGACTTTATGAAAGTAGAATCAACACATTATTTTGCCGTTCTGAAAAAAAGGTTTTTAAAAACAATGTTAAACTTCCAAAATTTTATATTTACTACACACCAATTATATTGGATTGCATTATCTTGTTCTTATGGCCACACCCTGAATCTTCCTGGTAGGTATTTGGAATCTGTAAGAAGTCTGACAGGATGATGTAATACTGTGAAGTTGCATATGTGGAGAATAACAGGAGCTTCTCATTGTGCAAACATGAGTCAGATTGTATTACATCTTACCTGTTCAAATCATTGTCCCCACGTCCTGTATAAATGACATAACACCGGCAATATTACGAGTTGCGTATTAAGTATTACATGCCTTTTGAATGTTGCAAGTTTCATTTGCTTGCATTTCACTCACCGGACGGTGCAACTGCAATATGCAGATAAGTGTGATATTTTGGTGAAGCAGAGTGAAGCAGGTGTGAAAACCTCAACATGTACTTTGGGTACTCAGCAGGTTTTCAGCACACAAATGCAGTAATATAAAAAGATATTCAAGTACAACACACTGCCCCCCAATGGCTTAGAGCTGCTATTGGTAAAACACACAGACTGTATACCACAGTTTAAGTATTAGTAGTATGTAGCTAACTGTACATTTACCCAAACATGTTGTATGTGCTAAATATTGACTTCAGTATTTTAAATTGTGTATACATATCAAAGCTGTAAATTATTCCATCAATCACAGAAATAAAACATACATCAAATCATGTAGTTACTTCTTTTAATACATTTTAGATTATCAAATGTTATCATTATTTCTGGTGTCAGCAGTTTACAGCATTTCCCGTACAAAATGAAAACACACAGGCATTTTTTTTAGTAATTATCAAAATGTTCCAAAAAAGTACAATAATTGGCTTGTAAAAGTAAAAGTAAAAGTATTTTTGCTCGGATCTAGACATTTAATGTGGAATTATCTGGTAACTACATTTTAAGACCTTGTGGTCCTATATGTGAGGCTAATTTCAACACAGTCAGTTGGCAACTACACGAAGCCAGCACTATTTCATTACCACAAGGTGCTACCAGGAGGGGGGGCGAGATATAAAGAAAGACTTGTAAAAACATCCAGAAGTTTGCTGCCGACATACAAATAATAAAAAAAAATAAAACTTTTTGTAAACATAGCAAATTGCAATGAAACAAAACTGTAACATGAGCTGCACCTACAGTGTAACATCACTGACGGGCTACACAGGAACCGATATGCTTTGTGTAAGTCAGACAGCGTTTCCGGCTGCACACGGAGGGTTAATCTGAACACAAGTAAACATGCAGCAGGATGTCCTGATCTCTCAGAACTGACTGCACCTTTTTATGTCAGCGGCCAACGTAACTGCCTACAGCTAAACAGTGCAAATGTTAGTCAGTTTGGATGGCAAAGGTGAATAACTATGATATAAAACAAAGTGGCAAAATTTAACATTGTTATATGCAAGAGAACAGATATTATCACTGATCAGATACAAACTATAGTTGTTCAGAAAAAAAGGGGGTCAAACATATGTTGCCGTTTTCTAAAAACAGAAGAACGGCTTGTGTTTTCCTCATTAAATATGACTTCTCAATCCAGGAAGTTTGAGAATCAAGGCTTCATAAAAAGCAGCACAATGTGAAGTGTCAGTTCATGGCTATAGTACGATATACACATTGATATTTTGTTTTACTAACTGATAAAAGGGCAGTGTTATAAAAAAAAAAAAAAAGTACTTACACCTCAACACTTATACTGCAATGAATTAAGTTTAGCATACTGCATTTCCAGGCATCCTGTCTGAGCTGCTTGTCACTGTGAGGCACCCCATCTGTCTGATGACTAGCTTAATCAAACAAACCAGATACCTGAAGCTTATTGTCAGCAACACAAAGACGATCACTGTGGAACATCTTTCTATTCATCCTCTGCACTGTCTGCTTGTGACTGACCCCGAGTGAGGTAACCCAATATTTACGCCCCGAGAAACTAGTGTGTGTGTGTGTGTGTGTGTGTGGGCTAGGTTTAGGGCAGCAACACAGAAGCAGCGGTCAGATGGTGAAACCTGAAACCGTTTGCCTCTCCGGTGTTAACATCCCCGGCGACAAGGCTTTGAAGTGCTGATCAGCCTGGTGTTTACTTTGGTCTAGGGTCGACTCTCAGTGAACTGAGACCTCGTCGTGTTGAATCCGTCACTACGGTGGGCACTCTAGTCAGTTTTTGAAGGCCCCGTAGCGGCTGGCTTTGCTAATGAAGTTCTTGAGCAGGTCGTGGTCCATGTCTGCAAAGGCCTGGGTCTGCGTGACAGCCGTTAGGTGGTTGACGCAAAACTTGAAGCAGAACTCCTCCAGGTCCTAAAAATGAAGAGGTCTGTCTGGTCAGTGCTGAAGAGTATAACTGACTAGCTACTGAGAAGGCCCCCCGCCACCACGGTGCCTGACTGTGTGTCAGGGGCTATGAGCTTACCCGCGCCTCATACTTGACAGCGGCAGAGAGCAGAGTGATGGCGTTGTCCTCGGAAATGCCTCTCTTGATTGTTTCCTGGCACAGCCTCTTCAGCCTTGTCTCCCGGTAGAACGTGGCCAGGTCTAGCAGCCCTGTACACACACACACAAGGACAACACACAGGTGAGTGTGTTTAGGACTTCTGCCCTGACTTTTTCAGTGTGTAAGAGGACTGTGGTCCATGTGTGGGCTTACCAACAGCATCCTCTGGTGGCAGGTTAATAGAGTCTGTGTAGAGGTACTCCAGAAAGGCTCGGTACACCAGGTGTGGGAACTGGTGGATTTCTATGGTATCCTCATCCGTTTCATTGAGCAGTGCACGGAAATGCTCACATCTGGAGAGGGAAGAAAATAAGCCGACTGCTCCAGTGACAGGGTAAAAGATACCACACCGGTGATTTAGCATGTGTTAGCCTGTCCTTAAAGTGTACTTAACACTACTGCTGTTTTGCAAATCGTGCTGTAAGTGATTCAAAAACAACATCCTACTTTCAGAGAACTCAAGCCAAGGTTTGTTGTCAAAGTTATATTATCATTGTGAGGTTAACGCAGTGCAGCCTGCACTTACAGCAAACTGCATTACCAACCAATGAAAATGAAATTTGCAGAAAAAAAAAGACTTGAGGTCCGCTGTGATCGATCACACAACTCAAGCAAGAAACTGCTAATTAATTCCATATTGTATGGAAATAGTGGTTGTCTGTTAAAATGAACAATGTATCTGCAAAAATCTGAAACACCACAGTATCATTTTAAAACCACTCAGAAGTAATATGAAGTATACGTGGTTAGTAGTTAATAGTTCATATTTCTTTGTTTCTATTAGGGCTGTCAGACGATTAAAATATTTAATCGTGATTGATCGCAAATTAATCATACATTTTTTATCTGTTCAAAATGTACCTTAAAGGGAGATTTGTCAAGTATTTAATACTATTATAAACATGGGAGTGGGCAAATATGCTTCCTGTATGTAAATCTATGTATATATTTACTATTGGAAATCAATTAACAACACAAAACAATGACAAATATTGTCCAGAAACCCTCACAGGTATTGCATTTAGCATAACAAATATGCTTAAATCATAACATGGCAAACTCAAGAAGCCCAACAGGCAACAACAGCTGTCAGTGTGTCAGTGTGCTGACTTGACTATGACTTGACCCCAAACTGCATGTGATTATCATAAAGTGGGCATGTCTGTAAAGGGGAGACTCGTGGGTACCCATAGAACCCATTTTCATTTACATATCTTGAGGTCAAAGGTCAAGAGATGATGCAATAACTTCACTCTAGCTTTAAAAGCTGAGCCCGCTACAACCTAAAAAATCGCAAGTTGCGTTCAATATTTTAATTAGTGCCATTAAAACAAATTAGCGTTATTTGGGTACTGGTCCTGTGTCCCTCTCGTCTGTTTCTTGTAAGGCTTAATTTCCTTCATGGGGATTAATATTGTAATTTTTCTGTACATGATGGTCAATCCATTCAAGGATTTATGTAAATAACATTATGTGGACTTATAGACACAAGTACGGTAAATATAAATATACTTATGTGTATATAGTGTACTATATATAAAATAAAAATTAAATTAAATTTAGCGCAAGTTTGGAGTGTTATTTAGGCTCCTTCGCTAGTACGACATGGTTGGTTTTCTAATTTCATATGATATCAGTATCTTCACCCTACCTTTAAAACTGAGCCTGCTACAACCTAAAAATCACAAGTTGCATTAAAGTGTTAAAGCACTTAAAACGAAATTGCGTTAACGCGTTATTATCGTGTTAACTTTGACAGCCATAATTTCTATACATGTTTGTAATAATTTGTGTTCTCTATTTGTCTGATTTGGATGTAAATCATGTTTTCTCTCCTATACAATTTTATCTGAATCCCAGGACTACATAATTTATAACTGAATAAGTATATACATCTGTGGGTAATATACCGGAATTCTTACTGTAACACGGTGTCAGAGTGAAAATGAAATATATTCATATATTCTTGTGATCTAACTTAAAATTCACTCTTAATGCCATAATACACTTCCTGAGGCGTAGCAGAGGCACTTTGCCAACAACTATAGCCCACAGTATTTTCCTTAATTTGTACCTTCTGGCCCTCCTGCATTATAAATACTGATTACCATTTTAACTGGCTGCTAATCTCTGCTGACTCAAAAACACTGCCTCCCTATCATTTCTTCTCAGGACACGCTTAAACAACCAACCGAGTCTTCACTCTTCAATGTGCATCTCAAACGTGTCATTTGCATGTGATCTTGCCAGAGCGCACATTTTGCTCTGTTGCATATATTCGCGTGAGCGCGTGCACTAGGGTTGACATCGCAGACAGTCTGGCTCCTTCCTCCTGACAGTGCAAAAGAGCAAGGAGCCGGAACGCAGATACTTTGTGTCCAAGTGTGGTTATAAAAAGAAAAGCAGGAAACAATAGGTCTGTCTTGGCTTCCCCGTGACATTAACAGGAAAGAAGAGGAAACGCTGTCTAACAGATTCAAATGCAGGCAACACAGCAGTCAGCATGTTAAATTCATTATCATAGAAAGATCAGTGTGTTTGCTATCATGATGGCTGCACAATTAACAAAATGGTTTGTCTGTCTTGATTTTTTATGTTGCTATAATTAACAATCCCACAATGCTGCAACATCAAAGTGTGTTTCTGTTCCCCTGAAAACCCCACAATGGTATACCAAACGCTCTCTTTACTCATGACCGAGCACAACCTCTAAATGTGAAAAATAGATTCATGTGACCAAAATGAAAGTCAGGATGGAGAAGCAGGCTGTTCCGGTGAGGAAGAAAAGAAAACCATTGCTTAAAAACAGTCGAGCAAAGAAGAAAAGAGTGCAGTGGCTCGACTTCAGAGAGGAAAACCTGGAGACAATGTTTCAGTTCCTACATAAAGGACCATCATGTGCATCCAAAGGTCATTCTTAATTTGGTTTGTGTATAAGAAACTCAATAAAAAGATAGTCTAAACAAAAATAAATATTGCATGTGAGCAAGTACAGCTCAAAAGGTTTGCACAGCTCACCAGACACATACCAGCTACTCAAAATGTCATGTGACTGGATGGGAAATGTGTTTTTTTGGTTAGTCTTTCTAGACTTCCATTTAATTTTTAAGGAGTTTATGTTGCACTGAAAAAAAAGTAAATATTAATTTGAAAAAACTAAAAGGTGAAAAAATCATCACATCACTAAATAATCCCAAGAACCAAGTAGCACCAGTTCATATTTTGCCTTTGGACTTTGAGGGTCCTCGTACCTGATTTTCAGCAGGGCTTTGTGAACATGGATACACTTCCCATCAACCAAGAACTTCAGGTCTGAAATCTCCGGGCTGTCAAACTCCTTCTTCAAAGACTGGGCAACGGTCAGGTAGTCATCGCCATCTGGCAAAAAATAAAGAAAAGTACGTTTGTTTTTAAGGAACTAGTAAATAACTAAATGTTTTCTATTAAATGAGGCCTGTCTTTGAAACTGGGTAAGTGTTATGTCTATTTTACAGTCTTGTAACAACCTCCATATTTCTCTGTAAAGACATTATGTACAGGAATACATTCTTTTATTAAAATCCCATAAATGCAATTTAAAATGATGCATTTAGACCCTACAGATATGACTCTCTCTGGTACACTTAGTAAAAAAGGACATTCTAGGGAATCACAAATTTAATTGGAGTCACTATTTAGTCCTGCAGCACTTCAGTTAACAGGTAACAGACAGAAACATATTGCACTCATGAGAGCGCTGATGATTTCACTGGCTTGTTAGTTAAACACATTTTTCAGAGCGATGTCATTAACTTTACAAAATGGAGTGTAAACAAAAAAATAAATTCTGATCCATCTGAGCTGAGTTCAAATGAGGTCAGTCGGTAATATGATAGGATTGTTTGACGTGGACGGGAAACACAGTTTCCTGTTTATTTCTTAGACCACTTCCAGGAATTTGAGGTATGTTTACCTCTGACCAGTAACAGGGTAAATGGGACAATGTCACATGGTTAACAAAAAATAATTATTGAGGATGCTATAGGAATTCTTGGGCTCCTCGTCAGTTTTTAAAATATTTATGTTCCTATAAAACTCTTACCTACTGAGAGGAGGTGCCACGTGACTGCTGGTGTGGCGAAGCACGCAAACACGTCGTCTGTGCCGCTGAAATGGGTGAGGTGGGGGCTGGCCACAGCCTGACCTCGACACTGACCCCACATCAGAACCTGGCCGCTCTGGGTCTTGGCAGCTGACGTGTGGCTGGTGTGACACGCAGCCACTTCCACCATCCTAGTGGCAAAAGCACTATTCAAACCTTAACGTCCTGCTAATGTACAGCCTTCTTAAGCAGACTGTATGCTGAAATACGTCAAATACGTCTAATAAAGAGGCAAAAAGGGCAGTCTATCATAGACAAATATATTTCTAGTCAGCAAGCAGTCTTTTGTTACTCTACGATGTTTAACAAGTTATGCCTTTGAGGCATTTAGCGATTAAATCTGTCAGGATCCCGTCATGCGGCCCTCAGTGACCTGTTGTGATGGCGATGAGGTGTCGCTGCTAATTGAGGCCAAAGTAGAAAACAAGTACTAACCTCTCCTTGTCTGTGTTTATTAGGGTGGGGAGAGCTTGGTTACTCTTATTGCCTGTTCCCAGCTGCCCGTACGAGTTGGCTCCCCAGGCGTAAACCATCCCCTCATCTGTAAGTGCTAACGTATGTGCATATCCACAGGCGACCTGTATATGGAAGGAATTAAGCTCAATGTTAACTGAAATAAATGATCAAAACAGAGCTTTATGAGATTTATCTCTCCCTGGGCTCTTACCTGGACGATATTGACACCTTGGAGAGCAGCGATCCTGCACGGGGTCTGCTGATTTCCATTGTTGCCCAAACCAAGCTGTCCATTGCAATTGTAGCCCCAACCATAGATCTACACACAGGGGACAGATTCAGACTACGCACACACTCTATCAAGACATTGGTGGGGAGGATTTTCTGTAATTGTTTTGAGCTTCTATTATCTTTCACCTATATCAAATACTGTAAAGAAAATATCTGCAGTTGATTTGCGTTTTCTCTCAATTTTTCTCTTCACATTCTTTTAGAGCTGCAACAAATAATCGATTAATCGACAACTATTTCAATAATTGATTAATCAGTTTGAGTCATTTTTCAAGAAAAAAAGCTTCTTAAATGTGAATATTTTCTGGTTTCTTTACTCCTCTATGACAGTTAACTGAATAATCTTTGAGCTGTGGACAAAACAAGACATTTGAGGACGTCATCTTGGGCTTTGGGAAACACTGATCGACATTTATCACCATTTTCTGACATCTTATAGACCAAACAACTAATCGATTAATAGAGAAAATATTAATAATCATAATCGTTAGTGCATATACTATGTATATTCTAACACTGTCTTCTTGGTGGAGACAACACAACAACTTTTGAATACACTGGGACATTAAATCAGGGTAAAAATGTGTTTAAAATGATCGGCCCCTGTATATTTCTAAAAAAAAAATACATAAGAACATAAAATGATTAGCCATGTCACCTTATGTTTAGGTGTGATACACATTTGCATTAGCCAACCCCCTTCAAAATAGAGGACTGCCCACTGCCAAAAAAGTTGACCTACCGAGAGCACTGATTCACTTGTTCATGCTAAACGTCTGCAGATGGATGAGACACATTACCTCTCCATTGTCCAGTACAGCCATAGAGCAGAGCTGACCACAGGCTATGTTAACCACCACTTTGTTCTGCAGACAGCTGCTGACCCGGCGTGGTGTCGGCTGGTTGGCAGTCGACCCTGAACCTACTTGGCCTGAGTTGTTGTAACCCCACGCGAACACCTGAACACAGAGATAAATGTTCGCTGTCCAAAGCAACGCAGAGATAAAGCAGAATGAAAGACACAACGGATGATAGGTTACCTCTCCATCAGTTGTGAGGGCGATCGTGTGGTGGGAGCCACAGGCCACCTCTGTCACTCTCTTGCCAAGGAGGTTGGTGGAAACCAGGGCCGGGGTCAGTCCGTGGTTGGTGGTGCCATTGCCCAGCTGGCTGTAGCCATTGTGGCCCCAAGCAAACACCTCTCCATCTACGGAGCAGCGGGCAAACTTTCATTCATGTTGTCTCAGTGGTTAATATTTTATTAATAGATAAGAAGCAGTCGACTTCACATGCCTTAAAGACATCTGGATAAAAGGCAAAATCTGTGATCCATATGTGAACAAAAAGTTGCCACCACTCTGAAATTAACTGGCAGGTCTGTTGTACTACAAGAACTGACACATGACAACTAGTAAATCAATGTTTGTTTCTTGATGCTGTAAAAGTTGTGTTTATACCACTGACTGGAGTAAAACACACTAGAATCTGAAATCTGATTGGTTGGGAAACAAGAAGCACGTTTTTCATCGATGTTACAATCACATTATCTATATAAATAGAAGTCTAATTTCTATGGCTAAGCACTGATTGGACCAGTAAGGGTTACAATAATTGTCTATTGTTTGATGCAACATTGTGTGACTAGTTTACCCACAAATAACAAGAAGGCCACTTTTGTACCAAAACACAGTGAACTGTTAAATGTCAGCATACAAGCCGGAAAATTGCCTTTAGCTGAAAGCCTTATTACCATAATTCATAGAACATTTAGTATATTCAGATCATACTCGTATGAATACAAGTTATTAGACTCTAATAACTACCTTATTTGTTTGCACTGTTTTGTTCTAATTAGGTGATATTTGATAGGTGATATTTGATAGGTGATATTTGATAGTGTACAGGCAGCAATGACACAGCATCGTCATAAAACCAGATTCTAGACATTTGCATGCATCATCTTGTTGTTTGTGATGTCAGAACTTTGCATCATCCCCTCAGGGACAAACAAAAGTTTTCTGGACTGGATTACCTGCAGTAGCGATAACCACATGCGGTCCTGTTCCATAGCTTAGGGACACAATCTTCTTTCCACACAGGACATCAATCCGGCGCGGCTCAATAGTGCTTTGAAGGTCTCCGAGCCCTAAACAGCCGCTGCAGTTGGTGCCCAGAGCAAAGACCTGCAAAAAGACCAAACATCACTGATGAATATTAATACATTATGTATTTTTATTTAATCACAATTGACTTCTCTAAAAAATAACCTGTTTGGGCCACAGGGACAAACAAATGAGCGAGGGAGGCAAGACCAGGCACGTCCTACACCTTTACCAGGATAAAGATGGAGCTTGCTCGGGTATTAGGCCTGTACGTCTAAAGATAGACTCATTCTATCTGCTTATCTCTGTGCCTGGAACTGCAACCTGCATCAACCACAACGTGAGAGGCCTGCAACATTATCCACTTCGAAATAGACAATAATCAAACCAATATTATGAAAGGAGATTAAGTCGGTCAGATCTTGCAACACATCTTCATGTAAACAAAAGGATTAGAGCACCGTTGCTTAAAGCCAAAGTGTTACCTCGTCATTAACTGTGACATAGAGGGCTTCGTTTGCAGCACTGCCAAAGACACAAGCCTGACGAATAAGCCGTAGTTCCTCAGGAGGAAGGAGCGCAAACACTGGCCACTTCCCCACGTCCAGCATACTACTCAGCTGTGAAATGAGGAGAAGACACAGTTAAACAGATGTGAATGAGAGTCATCCACAATTTTTGATTAACAAATACAGTGTACAAAAGCAGGAAATGTTGGAAAAGGCCTTCATGGAAAGATTTTTTAAAAGTATGCTGTTTCAACATGTGCATGTTCCTTTCCCTAAGCATTTTACTTTGGGTATCTTTGACAGAAAGAATATATTCATAGGGTAAAGTAAAATGTGGCATCACAATCAAGCAGGAATGCGGTGAAGTTGTCAAGTTAAAGCCATTCCTGCTCCAGTAAATAAATGATTGCATACAAATTACTATTGTTGTTGTTGTTGTTGTTGTTTTTTATCATACAGTTATCAAAAGATGGCAAATGGCAAAAATCTGACCAAAAGAAGGTCAAACTACACTGTTTCAGTGATAGCCTATGCCAAAAAAAGGAAATTACTGTAAACTGGAGATGAAGTATTGTCCAGTCTGTAGCAACCATTGCACACAATAAAAGCTGAGAGAATAAATGGTCTACCAAGGTTTTCCCAGGCCAGACAGAAAGTGGGCACTGAGCCCAGTTTTGTAGACAGATTAAAACATGTATGGGTGTTGCCTGAGGTAAACCCTTTAACCATGTGTTTACTGACAGAGAGGGTGAAGCCCAGGTTATACCCCTACACATTTTGCTTTTGCTCTACCATATCTAAAGCCTGATGAGATATTTTCAGTGCAATGGAAACTAAACCATATGTGAAGGATGTCCTCTTCTTTTTAATTTACATCATGATGTTCTCAGGTGGCATAACCAGCTCACATTAATAGATTTGAAATAGGTTACTTGGGCCTCTGTATTTAATGGAGCTTATTTATCATCTTGACTTTTTTTCAAAATCAGTATATGTCCATAAAGCCTCCTTGTCTCCTTGAGTAAAGCTGCCTTTCCCAAAACTCATTACAATTAGGTCAAATACATAGAAAGGGAATATCATTTAATATGATTGACATTTAGTAGCAATTCTCAGCTGAAATATGAGCACCAATACCCCACTGTCATATCTGGCAAAACTACAGTGATTGTCTCTCAATGAGCAATAACAGAGTTGCACTTAGCATGAACCCAGACCTCATCAACACCACTCCTCCCTACCTACTGTACACTTCAGTACACCTACTCACCGCTTAGGAGATGTCCAATACTTCCAATCAACAGATGCTAAAGAGGATCCACATGACGTTAAACAAGGCAGTACACAGCAGCGTTGTGAGACTTACAGCCTGGTTTACAAAGTAGCAACATAACAGTGGCTAATGTAGCATCTAGGCTACCATTAACTAAGCCTGACTATCAAACTAAACGATCCAAAACAAACCTACTAACTTCATCTAATTAGCATTAAGGAGTATGATGAGTATTGTGCTGCTGGAGCCGCTGCGGGTCAATCTGTTGACGGTACCTGGCTGTTGTTCTAGCTACTGGTTCCTCCGCGGTGTCGTTTTCTATTCACTGAACACTGAAACAATGACAGGTTGTCAGACAACATATTTGCGTTTCAAGTTGCTAATGGGATCATGTCGACAGCCTGGTATGGAGCTAGCTTCACATCAGCAGCTGTGGGTGCATCTTGTTATCGTTAGCTATGATCACTACCGACTGAAAACACACAAACACACCACGGTACTTCCTGTAGTGAGATGGTGCGTTCACAGACAGTCGGAGCTGGGAGCTTCTAATGTTTGTTATGGGCAAAATAATTACTATCTCTTAGTAATAGACTTTGTAACATTTAAATTGTGTTTTGTGACGCAGCTATCTGCTTTTGAAAAGTGCTAAACAAATACATATATCATTTAAAAAAAATAAAACTCTAATACTTTATCAATTTGTTTTGAATATTAAAAATGAGTAAAAAGGGCTATACAATCCATAAAACAAAAATCAATTAAATCAATAAAGTTATTGATAGTGATATCTCCATTTGTACTGATATCTAACCCCAATTAAATCAAGATTTGAAACATTTAGGGTGATAAGTATATTGTGCAGCTTGTTTAATTTGGATGCACTTACATTGATTTTAATAGTACAACATTTAATATTATATTCTGTATTTAATTTGAATAATTTGTATAATGAGTATAATTACAATATTTACACATGTTCTGTTTACATGTCCTCAGATGCAACTGATGCAGGTGCTACTTGCATGAAAGTTTTTCTATATTTCCATAGGTCTATCTGTGTATCTTCAACCATATCCAACCTATTTGCTTACTGAAGTCACTTTGCTTTCATTTTGTTTTGCACAGATTGATGACAGCTCAAAATGTGATTGCCTTGAAGTCAGCTGAGTGAAAAACAAACATGACCAAATGTGACACAGCTCCATGCTGCTCTAATGCTCATTACACACTAAAAAACAATTGTTGGATGGATTAAAAATGGGGACACAAGTGTAAAGTTTAACCTGATGGTGGTGCCAGAGGAAAGGTCATGTTGTAAATCAAAAGGGTTTCTTCTCTGTATGGTGGCCTTTTGGGTACATCTTGGTCTCATCTGTTTTGTTAGAATTGGTTCGGCCTTCATCAGTCTGAGCTGTACTTCGGCCAAGCTGTGCTCAGAATTTATTGCTAATGTTCATTTGCATGTTAATGTGCATACAGTTAGCATGTTAACTATTGGATGTGAGCTGCAGGCCAACATGAATACATTTATATTTCGTATGTAACATTTTAATGTTAGCTTGTATTACACAATCCACTTCCACCACCCTGATCTCACTTCCATTTCTCTGTGATAAATGTTTGTCACACCACTGGCACTAAATGTTCTGGCAAACATTGTCCAAAATGTAGATGGATATTGCAGAATAGTTGCATAGGAACAAAAATCATAACTCTCTCTGTTTGACTGCAGAATGTCTGTGCAAAATGCAAAGAAGTGGTTGGCCTTTTCATTGTGAAGGATTAACCACAAACTCTGCTGTTGTGTTGATGTTTCAGATTACAAATCGGATCTAAATACTTATTATTCTATTAGACTATAGATTATTTTCCCTGCCTTGTATTCTTTCAACACCAAACCAAACCAATGATCCAAGCCAATTGTTACATGAGAGATTCATTATTGTTCATAAAATAATTACATAGTTCTTGTAGCATTTTCACATCTACAAAACCCACCTCTTCCTTTAGAAATATAGATTTGTTGTGGGCTGCAAAGGACTTAGTGAACAAACCTGGCACTTGAGAAGCACTTTCTCTCTGTGTACTGACTTGCACCGTCATCATCATCCTGTCTTGAAAACTGTGTTGAAAAAACCCTAGAATGCTCTTTGTGGGGATTTATAATCACAATTTATGCAAGAAGGCATTTAACAACATGAATATAAGGGTTTAATAAATACACAGGTTTTTGTAATGTGACTGAGTACTATGATATTGAAATGTTCAGATCAGAGTCAATTGTTGTACATGCTAGAATATATCAACCAGGATCCACTGTTATTCACAGGAAAAAAGTAGAGAGATATTTATGTTTGTTGGTGTCATAGAGAGAAAATGATTAGTAAGTGCAAATTACACATGAAGCTAGGCCAACAATTATGCAGTAATGTACAAACAGTACAAAACAATATAACACAAGGAGAACAAACCTGCTTTACTAGTTAGAACTGAAATGTTTAACTAACATACTAATATCAGTGAAACTGTATGTAATACATGGCAACCAGCAGGTGGAGCCATGGATAGCCTAGCCTTAGTGCATGTCAGTGTATGACACATTGCACTTGTTTGTGCCAAAGCTTTACAGACCCTAATTTGACATGCTCATATTTTATTTGAAAACAAATTCACATGTGTTGGTAAGTATAATTTGTGTCTCCAAAAGTAAATAAGTAAACTGTGAGGTAATATATTGTGCATTATTGTATATATTGTATATTTCGAATACATCCATTCCCAATTCCATGTGCACTTTTTGATGGATGGACAGTAGCTCACAGTCTACAATTGTGTAATGTGCGTGTGTTTGTTTTTGGGGTAAAATAAAAGCATGATATTTAAATATGCCATTTTAATACTACTAATTTTAATACAGTCCCTTAACCTGCTGTCTGGCTGTACCAAAGGTTGTGGTTTAACAATTGGTTTGTAAGTCTAAGTTCGAGTTTGGCACTGCAGCATGCCATGAAATGAAAAGGGCTTCTGAAACCAAGACATTCTTGAGTGAATTTGCTTAAAATGAGGTGTTGTGATACTGGATTGTGACTCATGGATTGTCTGTGATGTCAAACCTCAGTATCAAGTTCCTGACACTTTGTAGTCTAATGATCAGGAGGTAGAGCCTTAGAAATAAAACACCCATGTGCAACCACTATTTCAACCTTTCAATATAAAATGTCACACATGAAAGACATTATAATTGAATATAACATAGATAGATAGATAGATAGATAACAATTCTATTTCCCGTACAGGAAACAGTAAAGATGAATGAACAGTGTCTTTTAAAGGCAACATGATGCAGTTAAGGTAGATCGGAAATTACCAAACAGACGCTGGCCTCGGTTCAGTATTGTCTGAAGACCTCTGTAATAACTCAGCACGGCAACACTGAAACTGAAAAAGATCACATCCACGTCAATCACATGTGTTTCATGTTTCTCTGCGACTGAATTGATCCAGCAAACCGATCACAGACACGTCAACCTTAACGTCTTTCCTTAAAATCATGAACATGTAGGTTGACATATGAAGTTTATTATAACTGTACGGATTACTGTCCACAACCACAACACAAGCTGAATAGTAAAACAATATGACCATATTATAAATGTGTCTCTTCTATCTGCTATCTGTGAATGTGTTATTGGTAATGAACACACAGCGCATGCGCACTCTGAGCTCTGGAGCGATGGCTACATTCCTGACTTCAGTGCGCGGAGCAGCAGAGCTGGATGGAAAGTTAGCTCGATAAAACCAGCACCAGGCTGACACTATCGATACATAGCATCACCGCTACCGCTCGGTAGTCACTTCGGTCTGTTTCAGGTGTAGTCAATACGAGCAGTCGTCGTTCACATTACGAGAACAGCACCATCTTCATCCTGCTAACTATTAGCTCAGTAGCATTAGGCAGCTAACACTAGCATGTCACAGTTAGCCTGGTCTTGTGTTGATCTAGGTAACGGTAGCTAGCCAGGTATCCGGCTCAGGTGTGTCAGGAAAGTCATCGGAGCTCGCTGAACATTTGGTGAAGAGCTGCAGAGGAACCACCGCTGAGCATCATCACTGTGTCCGTCCACACTGACTGAGTGAGTAACGATAGCTGCTAAGAACCTAGTCTGTTGTCTTATACAGTCTGTGCTTCATTAACTGTGTCTGTTGAGGGAACTCGATGTAAACTGTAGGTGATCGTTGTGAATTAGCTGACTGCTGCAGCTAACGTTAGATAACGAGCAGCTATGATGACATAACGCTAAGCACACACACACACACACACACACACACACACACACACACACACACACACACACACACACACACACACACACTTACACACACACACACCTGTAGCTAGAGTCAACACTTGTCCTGGCTGCAAGGTAGCTAACCTAGTTATGGACCTAGCTCTGGCAAATAAAGAGCATTACCTCTAAACATTGACTTTAGTATTACTAATGCGACATGTTAGACATGTTTGTAGTTGATAGAGCTTGTAAGAAAGCAGAGATGGGTTAGCTAAGTGGCTAACGGTGAGGCTAAGTCCAATACATACATGCACTAAATGGAGAAGCAGCTGTTACTGTACACCGTGTGAAGCTGTCTGGCAATAGGAAGACATGTCTCCAGGTGTTCCAGCTAAACTACCGCATCAGGGTTCAAACCTGGGTCCATTATAGTCCTTATTACAAACTGACCTTTTCCAAATCATTATACACGTGAAGCCTTATGTTTTTTATTTATCATTATCATGATTTTGTCTATGCCTTTGTCTAATACTTAACAATACTTACTTACTTAATACTTAACTTCAATAATTTCCCAATTTGGGATCTATCTATCTATCTATCTATCTATCTATTTATCTACCTTTCTATCTATCTATCTACCTTTCTATCTATTTATCTATCTACCTTTCTATCTTATCTATCTACCTTTCTTTCTATCTATCTACCTTTCTATCTTATCTATCTACCTTTCTATCTATCTATCTATCTATCTATCTATCTATCTATCTATCTATCTATCTATCTATCTATCTATCTATATATCTACCTTTCTACCTTTCTATCTATATCTATTTATCTATCTACCTTTCTATCTTATTTATCTATCTATCTATCTATCTATCTATCTATCTATCTACCTTTCTTTCTATCTATCTATCTATCTATCTATCTATCTATCTATCTATCTATCTATCTATCTACCTTTCTTTCTATCTATCTATCTATCTATCTATCTATCTACCTTTCTTTCTATCTATCTATCTATCTATCTATCTATCTATCTATCTATCTATCTATCTATCTATCTATCCATGAGGAATAAACAGAAGTGTTGGCTATTATTAATGTTGGCTATTATTATTAATTATTAGTGTTAAGCTATTATTCTACCCATTCAGGGTGTTTTCCCCCATCTCACCAAAACTGTAACTGAAAGACAGCTGTTGTTTCCTTATTGAATGCACAGTCAAATATGATCTACAGTCAACAACAGATGTTACCACAATTTCGATTTAGAAGTAGCCCTAATGTTTATTGTGTTGCGACAAAAAAAGGCTGTGCTCAGGCTTTAGTGTAATACAGCCACAACAGGAGTTTAACACCAGTGTCAGCTGGTGTTTTTCAACTGGGTTTAACAAGAGTTTGTAGTGATTTTTTGATTATTTATTAGTAACTTTTATAGACACATTTTTTTCCTAGAGAAGGCAAAGAAGCAAAGGGGGGAAAGTACCTGCACTGTGTTCATTTTTTTTATTTTTTTTTTTAGCTCAGGTATTGTGTCACTCATGCAGCCTCCACAGGTACTGACTAAAGTATACAAAATATTTAATATCACCCACACAATGATGTCATATTTGGGAAAATGAATAATCAACTGTCAAATCTTAATTTCCAGTGTGAGTATAGAATGCTATTTGGAGCTTCATTATGTGTGTGAAATGTGGGTGGTCAGGGATTTCCCTTTGTTACTTCTCCTTTCACTGACCCTTAGCTAGCTGATGAGTGTTCTTGGCAAATCATTTTAGACTTGAACATTCATTTACTTGAAATTGTCTTGTGTTATAGAGTAATATAACAAGGTGATTGCAGTGATTGACTTGGAGGCCTGGTGACCACAGAAGGGGCCTGCCATCATCTAATGCCTGCTAGTAATACTAGGCTAATCACATGCCGGTCCTGCACTGTAGCAACGGTTCCCTCAAACCCAGTTCATTGACCATCACACTGTAAACTGACTTTGTTGTTTAAGCTTAAGGATGGGAGGGGCTAAAGCTGACAGATAAGCCAGATCACTGTGAGGTTTAGGGGCGCATGCGCACGATTGTAATTAGGTTCAAGGACACATGTTACATTTCTCTCATGGTGTTCTGTTGTTTTGTGTCTGCATTTTTGTAAGCCATGTAATTGTTTCATTTTTTATTTTTTTTTCTCCACAAGTGGTCAGACCTCAATGTGGCTCTTTATAGTCTTATTTCATTGCAGTGTTTTAAAAGGAACCGTATCTTCCCTGGATACTCTCATAGGGTTTGACTTGACATGAGCTTATTTATAATCCCTCTTGGTTGATTTGCATTTGTTGATTGCTTGAATTTAGTAGACAAGACATATGCTTCCAACCACAGTCAGCTTTTGGATATTAGTGTTTGTTTGTAATGTGAAGATGTGAGCAAACAGCATTGCAGCCTTATTTTTCAATTGAAGGGGTTAGCATTTTACCACATGCAACAATTTCCTTCTCTCTTCTCATATGCCCCCTCCCTTTAAATTATCCCGTTATTTAAACTCTAACACTATACTATTGTGCTAGGTAAGTTGTCCATACCTGTCACCTGACAGACATCATGCACAAGACATTATGCCACCTGATGGCTGCTTTGTCTTTTCCTCTAACATTGTGACATGAGGGAAACATTTTTTTTTAATCCTCTGATAGGATAATTGGGTGCAGTGGTTTTGAAAAAGATTTTTATCTTCTCTATTTTTCCTATCCATTTGGCTTTTTCACATTTTGTTTTACCTAAGGCAGGTGTGCTTGTATAATGGCATGTCTTTAAAAAAACAAAACTATTTAGTGTATCTAACTTTTGAAGGAAGGAAAAACTTTCTGAACTGTGGCATACCAATAACCACTTTTCAATCTTGCTGTGATTTATTGTTGATAATACTAACTAAGTAACTTAGCTTGCATCACCTCAACAACACAAATTCCATGTAAGTGGAGCAAGCAACATTTGGCAAAGACCAAGTACCAATTACCAAAACAGAAGTGTAGACAACATCGACTTCCACAATGGCACAAACTTTCACCTACAGGCCATGTTTATATCCTATAAAAGGAAATGAATCCGATCAACCCTGTCTGTGGTTGTTGATCAGGCCTGTTTAGTTTGGATGGAACAACTGGTCTAACCTGGCTGCTCATTGATGGCATCAGAAAATATCTTTCAGACTCAGCAATTGGGTTGCTGTGCCAGAAAATGCTGCCAGTGCGTGACTGGCAGTGGAAAACAGCGGATGTGTTTTGAAATTAATTATGATGTGTGCCAAATTCCCACTTTTAAATCACTAAATATAGACTTTAATATCATCATAAAACTGGGGGGAAAATCCACCAGCAGTGGAGGATAGCAGATGCGTGTCCTATTGCCCAACAATCATATCCAAATAAAATTTAGGCTACAGTATCACTCCCTCCAGGAAATACACAACACAGTGGTTCTTCTGTTACTGATGGATTTAATCATCTCTTAATTGCACCTCAGTCAACATAACCATCATCAAATCCACCATCGAACGGTTCAAAATACAATACAATGAACCGAATAATTACGTTTGCATGGCACACAAACTGTAGACATGTAAATGTCATGTAAATGTGCGCTCTGAAACAAAACATGAAATAGACATACCTTGCCGGCTGCACACAACCGAGAGGGAATGAGTCCTGAACACCGTTAAATCTTCAAGAACGGGCAATGCAATCATCTTAAAATTAAAATGAATGCTTCACATGTATGTCTAGAAGGAAATTGCCACAACTAAATGTGTCCCCGCAGAACACAAGACGTAAACATAGTTCCTATGTGTAAAAAACAAACAAATTGATGTTCATGAAAATAAATTGCATAAATAATATAATGTAAACAAACATAACATGTCAAATAATGACATACAGAATTATGGCAGTTAAATACAGTGTCTTTATATACAGTAATTGTCACTGTCATATTGTTTGTAATGTTTAAATGAAAAGTGATTTCAACATCTCTAGAAATTGATCGATATTTTGTAGTGATAAATATTATCCTATCAATTTGTAGTAATCAGTACGAATATGCACATTCATCCATCCACCCGTCCCTTCATCTAGCCATCTTTTCATCCATCCATCCTTGATTTTCATAACCTGCTTAAGTCTTAAAGCCAAAAACAATACGTTTGAAAGAAACCTGTTTCAACTATAAGCCATCATCAGCGTCGCGCCACGCCGATGACGCCTTATAGCTGAAATGCATTCGTTTGTTTGCCCAGAATAAATGAAAAAAGACACTATCTGTGAGGGCCGGTTATTTGTTTCTTCTGTTCTTACGACTACCATGCACCCGATACTGTTCAAGATCTGGAGACGTGCTCGCTGTTATTTTCTATTTTATTCAATGAATATACCTGCAAAATATAAACCCATCATGGTATTCACTCATACTGTATAGTAGGGGATGGGAGAGAGAAGCCGCATCCTGTGGACACTGGGTAAATGTAGTTCTCATCACAGGTCTAATGGCTGGCTGAAAGACTCAAGACGATGACACCACAAATTGTGCATTTCCATTGACCGCAGTTTCTTTGTTGCAGGAGTACCTCTTCAGTGGTGTGAATGAGGGAGACATGGCAGACCACACCCCACCTCTGGAGTCCGGCCAGCTTCTCAGCCCTGATCTCCCAATTCTGGCCTCACCACCGCCCCCAGCCATGGTCAATGGAGAGGGCCCCCAGCAGGTACGCTCAGACCCCTCCGCCCTCATGTGTCTCTGCTATTAGTCACAGTCGCTTAATCAAGTCTGTTATTCCCAAATAGACTTTTAGCAATCTGCCTTGTAATTACAGTTGAAGGGATTTGTTAGAAGTGGTGGCTCTGGCTTATTTTCTCTGTTGTTGGCCTTTGTTGAACTGTTTTGAGTCCATGTAGCTGAGCCTACGATATGGAAAACAAAGCCTTAATAGCTTGTGCTAGCTTTTTTGTGTTTGTCAGAATTATTTGTACAATTTCATGCATAACACTTGGCTGCTTTGCAAAGCCATGAATATTGATGCCTTAAAATGCATTACAATCACAGACGTAATCAGTGAGTTTGAGAAATTTTGGCAGGTGCACTTAAAGCACTTGAGCACTTACTTAGGTAGTGAGTAACACTAGAGGCAGTGGCATAGTGTATGGTTTGACCAGCACAGCAGGGAAACACTAATGTGGTATTTGGCCTGACATGTAGTCCAGCAGAGGCTGGAGCCAGGGTTGTGTCAGGCAATAATAAATCAGAAGGTGTCTGAAACCCTGCATGTAGATTTGGTTGATATGACTGTAGAAAAATGAGATGCCACTGTATGAATTGGTTTAATTTTATATTAATAATTTATTTTATATTTAACTTCTGCCATAACTTACTGCAGCAGTGAAATAATCAAGATTTAATATCTCAAACCAGCTGTATTTGAAAGAGAAAAGCCTTTCACTCCGTTGCTATAAACTCAATCTCATTGTTGTAATCGTCGTAACTGTTTTCTGATACATTTACATTGATAACCGCGTACAGTACGTGTCTTTTGTGAAACCTGATGCGTTAAGTAGCTTGTTTCAGATGCTTAAACAAATATGCACATATGGCTGCTACTCAGATAAGTACTGAAACAACCCAAACGGATCTGCTGTCCTCACTCAGCATATAAGATATTTCATAGGCAACAGGTGCTTGTTTGTTAGGAACCACATCTCTCTCAGTTTTGATAGCAGTTTTGATTCGCTGTATGGGTACAGGATATGGGGTGATATTCCCCATCATCTCCTGTCAGTATCAGAGTGAGATTGAGTGGCCGTGACAGGCCCGGGTGATTTCCCTGTCATTTTGATGGTCATCTGTTCGATTTGCTTAAGTTTCCGTGACTTCCTGGGGGAGAGCGTAGAACCCACAGTGATATCCGTCATTTCCTCAGTCTTATGCAGTTTGTCTAGATAAGACTTGCTAATATTAGCGCTGCCCTATAAACATGCCTTTCCAGCCATCTTGTCATTTTCCACAGTGGAAAATCCCTCGCCTGAATCGGGCTTTGTTCATACAGAGATCAAATTTTGCTGGTTGAGTTGGGCTGTGAGGGTGTTGTTCTCATGGAATTCAGTTACTTACCTTACCACCTCCCACAAAGGTTACCTGATTACCTGTACTCGTCCCCTGTCAGTGTTTACAGTGTTTTATGAGAGCTAGAGGAGTAAAATGCTGCTGCAGATCCTTCCTGGCTTACATCATTACCACCCTGCTGCTCACACCAATTTGAGACACTGCATGTTCATGATCGCTGAAATGTGCTATGAGGAGGAATAACAAGTATCAGATAACACAGAGCAGTTGCTGTGTTTTTCGAACTATAGCATGATGACATTGTTTATGCACTAGAGGTATCAAGCCTCAGTTATGCTTTCCGCAAGGATGGTCGTACGGACATGAGCTGATGTGGAATCTAGGGATGCACTGATTGGGAAATTCTGGGGCGATACCGATGTTTAAAATAACAATTTGGCCGATACCAATACAGATGTTTTTGTTTATATTGTTTTTGCTGTTATTTATTTCCCTTTTGCGCCAGGGAAACAAAGACCTCTTCATTATTAAAAAAATAACTGAGCTGTTTTAAAGTCATTCAGCATTTCATTACACTGTCTTTGAATGAGTACAAATTAAATCATACAAATTTATGAAACAACCTTTAACCTTCTTTCACATGAAAAATATTCTTTTTTTTAAATAACTGCTTCAAAAGCCTTTTTAGCTGCCTACTCAATGAGAAGAATGTTTCAGTACTTATATAGCCAAACAAAAATATGTTTTGTAAAACATAAATAACTGTAAATGTAGGCCTGAATTTTAAAGTAATTAGAAACATAAGCAGTGTTTTTCAGACATAGACTTTACTTGGGCAGGCCACCCATATATTAACGCCCGCACAGTTATATTTGGCGACCCATTTCAGCATTTTAATTTTTTTATCTATCCTAGAGAAGGATGCCATCCGCGTGCGATTAACTACCGGACTAGTAGAACATTCAGGGAGCGAATTGGCGCAAAATTGATACAAAACAACAGATAAACATCGACCACTGCCATCAGTGAATGTCATCTTATTTGCCGGTAGGCAGTCAACAAGGCGAATATCGACCGATACCGATGTTTAGCTGATGAATTAGTGCATCCCTGATGAGGAAACGTTTGGATCTTGAACTCCTTGCAGGTTTCTCCTCACGGCAAACCGACATTCTCAGAGCTCCTCAGAGTTCTCCATTTTCTCCGCACATCTGCTTCCGCGCGGTTAGAAAATGTTGGATGTGCACGGACAAGCGAAAACCTGCCGCACGGAACCCCCGCGAAGGGCCGTGTCTGATGGTATGATGCCGCTTTGGCCGTACGGACACTCGCGACCCTCGTGGATGCGGCAAGCTTTAGTGTATCCCTCTAAGACAATACCCAGATGCATGATACAGAGACAATCTATTGCTATTGAGTTAAGATTTGATATTATTTGGTATTTTAAACTTTACGTTAAATAAATGGCGGTAGCTAAAAAAACTTATTATGGACAAAATAGCAAAAATCAGTATAGAATAATTTATTTCAAGTATTAAGAGGTCCCATTGTCAAAAGAAATGATGCCTACTGCTGCATCAACAATAGCAAACAATGGGCAGTGATACACAAGGCCAAACCTTTTGGGCAGCCCCCATTATGTATGTATTTTTCACTGAAATGCTGCCAGACCTGGATATTATGCGCTGCGGCTTCAGGGTCAGTATCATCCATCAGCCATCATTTTCAACGACGCTATATAGGTGCATGTCCTTGCAAATATAATGGCTTATTACTTCAGTTATTACCTTTGACCGTGTGGAGCTGGGTGCGAGTGTGCAGCTGCTAATGCTAGCATGCTTAGCTTTCCTCAGATTGACTTCCCCTGCAGATAACATTAGAATCTAGCCTCTACTGTGTGAGTGGGTTTACCAATATATTTTTAAAGTATTGTATGGTTGTTTCACATTTTGCATGGTTCTACAGTTTTTGGGGGATTTGCCTCACTGTTTGCAGAATCAGAAGAACGTTGAAACCTTGTACCTACCTATGTTAGTTTACTTATTGGAAATTGGCACTAAACACAGTGTTATTATGGGAGTTTTTAGTAACTTGTGAAAGCACATATGGCACATAAGGCGGTTTGATGTGACTGATTTCATGGCGTCTGACTACTGATCTCGATGCAAAAAAAGACATCCATTTTGCATTATTCGATGTAGGGCTTTTTAAGGACTGTTGTTTGAGCGTCGCTGTGAATAAGACTTTGCTTGTGTGTGTTGTGTGTCTGAGGAGGTGTGTAAATATCATGACAGCTGCAGAGTGAGGAGCAGGAACCACTGGAGGGGTCTGGGCCCTGACAGAGCGAGGCAGGACTGTGGTGACAGTGAAGAGGATTCACAGCGATGGCTGACCCCTCCGTTTCTGACCTTTAGTCGGAGAAGCTGCAAGGACACCTCATTCTTTGTTCTTGGTTTCTTTATCCCAGTCTGGGCTTGGTATTAACGCTCTGTTGGACCAATTATTCTGAGTCATGGAGGAAGCTGTTGTCTTGGGGTTATTACCTGAGATGATTCCTTTTTAGAGATGACTTTGGCTACAGTATGATTCACTGCTTCCATCCATTTAAGCCCCCCCCCCCTCCCAAGTTTGTCCTGCTCCTGCCGTTTGGTTTGTAGCTATATTGGTAACGGATGAATCAGTCTGTTTCTGTCAATGTTTAAGCCCAGCTAATGGCGTATGTACTTAGCTGTTGTCTGTGCTGATGGGTATGTATATTTTCTTCCATTTTGTTCATTACCCTTTTTCATTAGACCTACCATTTAATGTTTTCATGGACTTTGTGCTTGTGTTTTTATATTCCTCTGGGTTTTTTTCACGTCTGTGTTTGTAACCTGACAGACTGAAAGTGATAAAAACACCTTTTTAGAAACATTTCAACTGCTAGAAATGGTTCATTGGCAGTTATTTTCCAAAATATTCTCAGAGTATCACTCCTTGGTATATCTGTGCTTGCCGTTACTGTCAAAAACCCAGGAATCATCCAACATTTTGGGATATATATATATATATACTGTATATACAATATATATACTACGGCTGTCAGTCAATTAAAATATTTAATCGCATGATTGTCCATAGTTAATCGTGACATCGTCATACATTTTTTATCTGTTCAAAATGTACCTTTTCAAGTATTTAATACTCTTACCTACATGGGAGTGGGCAAATATGCTGCTTTATGCAAATGTATATATATATTTATTATTGGAAATCAATTAACAACACAAAGCAATGACAAATATTGTCCAAAAACCCTCACAGGTAGCATAAAAAATATGCTAAAATCATAACATGGCAAACTGCAGCTCAACAGGTAACAACAGCTGTCAGTGTGTCAGTGTGCTGACTTGACTATGACTTGCCCCAAACTGCATGTGATTATCATAAAGTGGGCATGTCTGTAAAGGGGAGACTCGTGGGTACCCATAGAACCCATTTACATTCACATATCTGGAGGTCAGAGGTCAAGGGACCCCTTTGAAAATGGCCATGACAGGTTTCCTTGCCGAAATTTAGCGTACGCTAAGTAAGTTATTTAGCCTTCTTTGCGACAAGCTAGTATGACATGGTTAGTACGAATGGATTCCTTAGGTTTTCATATAATGCCACTGGATCTAGCTTTAAAACTGAGCCCGCTACAACCTAAAAATCGCAAGTAAATGCGTTAAAGCAATTAGTGGCATTGAAACAAATTTGCGTTATTATCTCGTTAACTTTGACGGCCCTAGTAATTACAAGATCTTTCAAGATAATGCAGGACTTTTGAGGGATAGCTTGGAAAGAACAGTGAACGGAGGAGTAAGTGTTATGTTTTTCAGTTGTTTTGAATTTCTTTTCTATTTTAACATTATACAAACGTAATCATGTTGTTTTTAAGTCTTCTAAAACATGAGCTGAGATTTAAAAATAAAGAAAAAACACTGTTTACTCTGTGAGAGAACACACAGCGTTAAATAGTAACTAAACAAATTGAATAGGGAGCACACAGCCATGAGTGTGTGGTCTGCTTGTGGCTCCGCGCCATGTGTGGGCTAATGTTACTGTGGGATAGTGAGACCTCACTCCCGACTCGGCCGTCGATAGCGCTGCTGGCCCTGTACGCTGTAGCCAGACACAGGAGACGGGGCCTTGGACATGTGCCCCTCACAAGTAGCCGGAGGGCTCGAGATGTGACAAAAACGCAACCCACTCTGCCTGTCTCCTGGTCAGCCACTGAATCATCATGTGGAGAAGGGGGTGAGCCCACTATTTGTCAACTGTTGTGAGGAGGTGGACAGTGCGTGACTCAGCAGTGTTTAGGACACTCTCTACGAAGCCAGTGAGACAAACCATACCATTATTACTGCACCAATATTCAGAACAGACCCAAGAGTAAATCAGTTGATACAAATACTGATCTGAGCTCCACTCAATAACCGTTCAAGTCCAAGTACTGCATTGATCAAGATATGCACTGAAAGCTTTAAGCTAACTCTGGTATAATACATCAACATTTATGTTTAATATTGTTGGTCCCTTACATATTAAGTAAACAGTCCTAACATTAGATAAACGGATATTTAGCAGAATGTTTCATTAGCTTAAAATAGCATTTTATGTCATAATAGGAAAAATTATAATACAAAGCGGCTGGATGAATAAGCAGAGATTGTTAGGTGATTTTTATCATACATTTTAGCGTAGGAAATGTGTTCACATCATGGTTGTAACACAATCACTTAATTCCTTTTTTTTGCACTACAATGATAAATGTAGTTGTAATTGTATTGTTCATTTCAAATTCTAAAATTTGAAACCAGAATTTCCTCATCGGTATTTTACAGCTAACACTCTAGCTAAATGGAGGGACAGAAATCTGTGAGAAAACTGTCTGTGGAAAAGAGTAAAACTTACATATGTGGAGGAGCACATAAGGCTTCATCATTAAAAATTAGGGTTGTGTATCGACAAGAATCCGGTGATACGATACATATCATGATACAGGGGTTACGATTCAAGATATTGCAATACTGTAAGCAAATCGATATATGCCGTTTTTTTAAAAAAAATCCAATTTTATGAAAACTGTCAGTATAAAGAACACGCTACCATATGCATAAATTCGGAGTAAAAAAAAGTAATTTTTTTTATGCAATCACAACAGTGGGATCTGCATTTGCATTTATCCTTGTCCCTGTAACATCCAACATCATTGCACTACTTTTTGTGTAATCTGAGCCACTGTCTGCCACGAATCTTTGCATGTAAACTATTAAATAAAAATCGATACAGTTCTTTTGAGAATGGATACAGTATCACAAAACATAATATTGCAATACTCATGTGTATCGATATTTTCCAAGCCAAGCCCCCAGGAAGAGCGCCGGGTGTTGATCCCAATTTTCGTAGTGGCCAAACAGTGGTACTACAACTTCCGTGTCCGTCATGTGATGCCATTGGGCCCCATAGACTTACATTGGGAAAGAGACGTCTGTAACTTAGCAGATACTTTTTTGAGGTAAATGAATTCCCCAGTACAAGCACTCTAATAGCCCTTATTCAAATCATTAGCTCCTAAAAGTTGTAAAACGCACTAAAAGCCGAATCCAGAGTTATTTCCCTTCCTCCGTTCATGTGAATGAAACCCATACCGTGGCGACAGCGCAAGCCGCGGCGACAGCGCAAGCCGCGGCGACAGCGCAAGCCGCGGCGAAAGCGCAAGCCGCGGCGAAAGCGCAAGTCGCGACGACAGCGCAAGCTGCGACAACAGCGCAAGCCGCGACGACAGCGTGACGTTGGACCCCGTGACCAAGCCATGTGACCGAGCGGACGCTACTGCGCATGTTCCATGGGTCCAATGGATGCAGAAGATCGCCGGAAGATCCGGGTACTTTTCCAGGCGAAAGTCGAGCCATTTTGGCATCATGTGCCACTGAGCAACTTTCATAGGAATGAACGGGGTCCCGCCTACAACACTGTATTCAGTTATCTTAATACATCCATGGTCCAAGCTAGAAGGACCTTAGCCAGGAAGCTGACCCAGAACACGATGACAACTCTAACATTACTGTAGTTTAAAGTAGCTATGATGAGAGATTCCTCTGGAAGGACTACACTCAGTACAGCACTTCACAAGTCTGGGCTATGTGGTAGAGGCGCCAGATGGAAGGCACTCCTGTGGAGAAAAAAGCACATAACAGCATGCCTGGAGTTTGCAGAAATTCATGTGAAATTTTCAGCGGGGCACAAGCCAAAAAATAATGTGGTCTGATTTAACAAAAATGAATAGTTGAGCTGTAGTGGAGATCTCAGTATCAGGACTATGATAGCCTATCGCCTAGCCTTGGAGATGTTAAAGGGAGCCAAATACAGGCAAAGTCAGGAGTAAAACCCTCTCCACAGTGGCATCCTTATTTATTTGGGTGCTGATTTGACATTTAGTAGGACAATAATCCTAACCATGCACCCAGATCAATACTGGAGTGGCTTCATTTCTTGATTGATTCTATAATAAATCCTATTTAAAATGAGTTGAATGAAGTGTCACCACATTTAGAAATGAAGTGGAGACATGACAAAGTCCAGGTGGACCAAACTGATGCAGACAACATAGGTGCTTATAAAGACTTTTGTCTCTGTGGTTAAATAGTTACTGGAAAAAAATCAAATAACATTTTGTCAGGAATTTTTAGTTTTTCTTATTTTATTCTTAGTATCATTAATTTATGTACCTGAAACGGACATCACCATGTACCATCAATGTAACATTGCCCCTTGTCAACATAATATACTATACACTATAATATTCACTTATTATTATTATTAAAGCCCTAACTCATCATCAGTCAATAGTGGTTGGTGACTGTTGATTTCATAGAAATGAATATAGACATTGAGTGGAGACATGTAAGTAAACAGAAAGCTGGTGGAAAACACTGTGTGGCTCAGGTTTCAGATTCTACTGTACAGGTTGACTATGTGCTTTGATAAATGCATTTAACAGATTATCTCCTCTGTGATTTAACATTGCTAAAAAGATACTACTAATATTTAAAAGGACTTGCTGCCGCATGAACACCTCTTGGAAAGATTTTTTCCTCCGTCTGTTTCTATCCTACTTTACCCGTCATCCAGCGTTTCCAGGGGATTCAGGAGGGTGCGGGATCATCAAATTGCCTTGAATTATCATTGCACATGTAAGCGTATGCCATCAGCTGCAGGGAGACTGCATTAGTTCCTGGCTAGTTCCGCCACTGGCAGGATTTTCCCTGTGTCATTTGGCTCCTGTTTCCTGTCCACCCAGCTGCTAGTTCACATCATCGCACAGTAAACAATTAAGAGGAACAAATAGTGAGAAACCCGAACTCTGAGTCACCGGCGGCAGAGTAACGTCAGAGCTAACAGCCATCAACGCACAGAGCAGGCCTATTCTCCTGGGTAATAAAACACAGCAGTGGCCACCTGTGTGACAGTGTGTGCTAATTGATCCACGCTCTCTTTGCATAGGGTTCATACATGGACACAAATCTTTACAATGGTGGGACAAGATTTATTGCCTGGACATACTGTTCTATGTGTTTGTGTTCATTGTGCTTCCTCCTCTTAATGCATTGGTTTCTTCCACCCAGAGCTCTGTTAAAAAGATCATCCCTGTTGTGAATGTGACCAGGAAACCATTTCACATTACAGTGCTTAGTCATCTGCGCGGAAAGTAACCTTTGCAGTATCCTATCGCTGTTTCTGAGTCTGTCTACTTCCAAATGAAGTCGGCATACAGTTGGTTTGTGATGGCAGCTACACATTCATTCTATAGCATGGGCATGGCTTGGCTTGGGCAGAGCTTGAATGTATTTGACATTAGCACTGTTAATTCAGCATTCCTAGGTTTATTAGAGCTGAGCTTCAGGGGGATGTAAGAGCTTGGTTTAAGGGTAACTATGATTGGCAGTTGCCTCAAGCAAGTGGAGTTATCAGAAGAGGAACTTGACTGTATTAATCTCTTCCTTTCTACTGTATATATTTGTACGAAATATGTTGTAGACAATCGTACTCAAAAACTAGAGGTTTTGCCTCCGTTGAATGTCTGACATTGATGTAACATTATGAGGCGAGCCTTTCAAATCCAAAGCAAAATATTCAAGAGAATATAAGCAGTCTAAGCATAAAATTATGAAAATATCTTAGTAACCCGTCTTTATATTCTAAACGCCCAAAACACTATTCACATCACGCAGTACAAAACAATATTATGCAGTTGTTGACTTTGAAAGGAAAAAAAATCATAACACCATTCTGGCCAAGACCTCATTCCAGTTCTAGGCTGTTTATAGAAATTGTTCTGTAACATCAGCCTCAAGTTTTGCAGTAAATATGTGGAGAGGCACCAAGGAATAAAAAAAAAAATGTGCTTGCTGCATCGGGTTGCTTGTTATGGTGTTGCAGGGTTAAAGGTGATTTTATTTTGTGTATTTAGTTTCTGAGGCTGCTGACCGCGATCTTACCTGTCTACAATTCAATAAATAGAATCTCAGTAGTTGATTTTCCAAGGCTTTGCTGTGGGAATAATTTTTATGTGGACACATAATAAGTTTTTCCTTGCAAAAAAGGCATAAAATCAATCCGTCTATAAATTAAATGATCAGTCTGAAGGGGGCGCTATCCTTGTTTCATTGTGATTTGGTCCATAACTCCTTGATTGTAGTTTCAAAATAATATTATTATATATACTTATTTCAACACATTCTCAGCATCATGACCATAACAGATCATTTGATCAATATAAAATGTTCTCCTCTTATTACAGTGTGTGCTGTGCTTTGTTTCTTTTTATTCTTTCTTTCTTCAAATTAATTCTTACTTAATATTTCCCTAAAGACATCTTACTTAATACTTAAATACTTAATCCCTGATCATTGCCGCTAGTGGCTATATTTATCTAATTCCTTAAATCCGTCTTTTTCTATCCATTTTACACGGAGTAAAAAGAAGCGTAGGATTTCATTTTGTGGAGGATGTGCCATAGGTGTACCCCTTGCGCAGCAGTATCAGTGACGCAGACTATCTGTTAACTTGGCACATGCTGATCCAGTGATGAGCACTGTCTCTTTAAGGAACGATCCATTTCGAATGAATGAGGACAGATGTTACAGAAGCAGTGAATACTCGCGAGCTCTTGTTTATTGTGTCGCCGTACAAATAGTGTCTCTGTTTTGACTGTCAGTGGGCTGCTTTGTGATCTTTGAAGACAGTAGAGAAGTCGAGGGTGCAATTGTCGCTGAAGGCTGGAGCTCTGAAATTGAACTCCCACCACCTCATCTCCTCTCGCATCGATCGGAGTATTAAGAGAGGGTGTATGGCATGTCGCTCTGTGAATGGGAGAGAGCGCCAGAGCGAGTATGAGGGGGAGGGAGAGAAGCGGGGGGAGGGAGAGGGACTGTAGCGTAGTCGTATATGTCAGCCTCAGAAGCTGCGTGGGTCGCTCAGCTCCCTCACGCCATTGTTGTTGTTGTGAAAAAAGGCAGAACAAAGGACTCCCCACGCTGTGGAACCCTACCTTTGCCGGCTTAGCTGTGTTATGATCACGCCCTGATGGAATGCTATTGAAATTATCCATATTAAGGAGCACAGCCGGCGTTAACTGAGCTGGCACACAGTAAGTGACAGAGGCGAGAAGGGAACTGAATAGGCATCATCCTTCTAATATTTGGTACTGTTCTCTCGGGTTCATCCGCCTCCTTTTCCAGAGAGTGGCCACTGCTGATAAGGTTTCAATCCCTTCTCTGAAGGTTTGGCGCGGACATCGCTGTGGCTTTTTTTGTTGGAGGGGTTGCTGTGGATACTGACGGTAGGGAAGGCTGCACTGGAGCCAGAGGCAAGATTGAACAACCTGCCTGCTGCAGAGAGTGCCGCTATGGAGCAGATGAGGCTGAACCATGCTAAGCAAACATGAGATTTACGCCACACTTTCTGTGAAGGCTACATCCAGCGCAAGAGACTAAGCCCCGTCCGCCTACATAGCTCCTGCTGCACTCCTCGCCTCTCGCCGGTTTCCTCCTGGATTTTGTGCGGGAGTTGATGGAAGTGGAGGGTGTGAAGGATCAGCCCAGCCAGATGTGTTAGCATCGCAGGTCATGTGATTTCTCATGAGGGTTGGGTGAAGTGGTGGAGGGTCTGGTAGACCCTGGAGCATCTTCTTCTTTTTTTTTCTTCTTCTTTTTTTCTCTGTGACTGCGTGAATAGCGACGCCTGAATGAGAAAAAGCAATGCGGGCAACAGTAAGTAGCAGTCAGATCTTTTGCAAGCTAAATTACCTTCCGTTTGATTTCCTGAACATGAATGTCTCAGTATTGATTTCAATGTAACTTACCGTGCTAAGATTAGATTGGAAAAGGGAGACATCATCTTAGGAGGGGTGTTTGCTTCACACAGAGGGGGGTGGACAACAAACATACACACGCACCCGACTGTGAAGTGCCTAGACTTTGATTCAATTAAACCTCCATTGCCCCGCATCCCCCTCCCAAACCCCACCCCCCCTCATCTACACTTGCTGCTGACGCTGCCTGTGTGGGTGTGTATGAACATATGAGTTTGTGTGTGTGACAGTCAAAGAGCTCTTTCCGCTCCCTGCTGAGCACATGAATGGGAGCAGTGTCAGAGATGGAGGTGCTGATGATTCCTGTGCTTGAAGAGAACCATAGCCAAAGCTCTTTGCCAGGGGAGTGTAGATTCTATAACAGCGACTTCCGCAAGAGTGAGGTAACTAGCGCCCACACACAGCGCCAGGCAACAAAAACCTAATTATGTGTGTTCTTTTGGAGTTAAGAATAATACGTTAAGAAAATCTGAAGTGTTGGTGAATGAAAAAAAAAAAAGATTGTTTTTCTTCAGTTCTGTTCATAATTTTAGTTTTGCTGTGAAAAGAAGGTGACGTTGTCAGGAATGTTGAATGGTTTGAAAAGTTTGTTCCTTGGACAAAATGCACATTTTTATATGAGGCTTTGAATGTTCAGTTCTGATGCTAAAGTCTTTTGTAATGACAGAAGCAGAATGACTCAGTGTAGGGTAACAGTGTGTACCTGATGTTTCCAACCACGTCATGATGAACTCCATGAATGGGAAATGGAGATTCTAACAGTTTCGAGTTTGTTAGGTTTACGGTTAAAGCTTTAGAAATGCATATAAAGCCTGATACCTCAAGAAGATTAAAGTTGTTGTTCTACACATTAAAACTAGATATGGGGAGAAGCACTTCAGTTACAAATCATCAATCCTTTGATTTTGATTTTTTTTATTTAAAATATGGACAAAATCAATATTTTTTCGACATAGAGGCTAATTGTTATTTTTAACTATGTTAAAAGTGGGTTGCAATATGACCTGTGCTTCCTAGTTTTTCATCTGCAACATCTGTTGAATGTTCCTGAAACAGGTGGTTACTTTTATATCATACATACAGTGGGGAAAATGACAGTCTTCTAATAATCACAGTCAAATGATGAAAGTAATTGTGTTGCATCAACACATACTTTGAAAGTTATCAAGTATCTAGTTAAAAAAATCAACGATTTCATGTCATCGATTTACAAAACGAGCAGCTGTTTAAATATATTTTGTTGTGATAAACACCCCAACCATAATTTCAGGATTTTAAGTTGTTTTTTTTAATCATGAACGAGGATTAGCCGGGTTGCATACCAAACGGATATTTTTCCTTCTTCCTTTGTCGCCTTGTTCCAGTTAATGGTTCATTAAAGTCATCCACCAACTCTTATCAACTCCCATATGGTTTGTACAACCCATTTGATGTGAAATCGAAGTTGTATTTATTATTTTGTATTGCTTCTTAGAAACAGTCCCAGTTTCTATGGAAGATATTGACAGTCAAAGTTGGTGTACAACATGAGCTGGTCTATTGATTATGTGTGTGTACATTCAACACCCCCTTTCACACACATAAAGTGTACTATTGATGGAATCAATTGTTCAAGTATGGCAGTGATTATTGGTTAAAAAAATACTATTTTGCAGTTTAATGATTGTTTATCCCCACAGCTAAATTGAGGACCACAGTCAACACTTCCACAACCGATTTTGTAACTAATACCTGTTTTGTACTGAAAACAATTGGTTTGATTGAAAGTTAAAGGTGACCTGTCTAAAGTTTATTTTCTACTGCACATATTTTAAGCAGGCTGGAGCACTTGTCCCATAGCAGACAGCTTTGTGTCTTTTGGTTCTTATTGATGCAGTGTTAATTCTATTGCTTGAACGTAGGGCTGCACGATTATGGCCAAAATGATAATGACATTTTTGATCAATATCACAATTATTTATCAGGATTATTCATTGACTTTAGGGACAAAATATCTTTATTGCACTTTCAAATTTATATAAACGGCAAAATGAAATTGTATAACTGTAATCATTTTACCCAGAATTAAATCAACAGAGCACTGCTTTAACTTTCACGTCGTGCTACATTCCTGCTAATTGACATCATCTTTGCATCAAAATAAGTCATAAAATAAGTTTTTTTCTTCATCTGAATTTAGTGCGTTTTCGTTTTTCAGTCTGCTCTCAAAAAACGAGTAATAAACAGTATAATAATGTTGTACTCTGGACTACAGTCGCAACATACAGGAACGTTTTTCCCAGGCTGCTGCTGTACAGCTCCCCCCAAAGTGAAGCCAAAACATCTCAATCGCCCCCTGGTGGCTGGCTGTTAGTTTAGGAAGCGCTTGATATGATATGCACTACATTTTAAACACATTTTAAATGTCAATATCACAGTCGATCATGTTCATTTAATTGTGGGAAATTTGTGATTGTGATTAATATTCGATTAATTGTGCAGCCTCTGTCAGTGTTGCTCATGTATTGGCATCACAGAAATCCTCTCAATGGAGAGAGAGGTTTTGATTTCCCCCCACTAGGATTTTCAGGTGACCATATTGTCGGTGTAACACCAAACACTGTTGGTGTTAAAACTGTTGCGTGCTCTTCACGCAAATGTTGCTGCTTTTATTCACACTCGAGAAATAAATCACAGAACTCTTACAAGACTGAGTTTGTACAACACCAGAGCGACTGTGGCTTCTGTTTACACATGTTGACATGCAAAGTTATCTTCAGTTTTAATTAACTAGTGTGGAAGTTAACTTAGATAGTCAAATGAAATGTTGCTTTGTTTCTCCACAGGTAATCCTGGTGCAGGTAAACCCAGGTGAGGCCTTCACTATTCGACGAGAGGATGGTCAATTTCAGTGTATCACAGGTAAGAAAGCTGTTCTGTTATTCAATTATATCTTTTCAGTGTTATTCTGGATTTGAATATTTGTTGTCTAATAATCCAGTCATAGAAAATGTTGATTTTACAATACATATAATACATATGGATATACTGTTTGGACCCATTCATTAACCCCTTTATGCCAGGAGAACAAATTAATTGTAAATAAATATGTCCCTTGGGGCACACCCGTGTTTCTAGCCTTGAAAAAACAAAACATGTTTATATAATGACATCTATTAGTCCATCTTCAGAGCGCACCCTTTCCACAAAATTAATATGGTTGGACCGTATGTTTTTATACAGGATCTAAACATATGGCTTAGATATGCCAGTCCCAAAAGCAACAAGATGAATAATATTGTTTAATCAAAGTTTCATTCAAGTTCTAGCATTACCTCCTAAATATGAAGACATGCAGCATGTGCACAGGCTTATTGCACTTAACAGAACCAGTAATTGTAGTAGCTTTTGCTGCAAAATGCTGGAAGAGGTACAGTATATTCACTCAATGGGCAAAGCACTGCTGCTCCAGCAGAGAGTGCTCCAGTGAGATCAGACAACATATTGAGTGCGAGTTTCAGGGCATTGTGACCGCAACTTAAATGCTTTCTTGGCTGCACTCTTCACAGTGCCACCAAAGATCTCTAGGAAATGTATGTATGTATGTATCATTTAAAATGCTTTTATCCTGACATATGGAAAGCTAAGAGACTCGTCTAAATGAACTAATACAGCGAATGTGGAAGATAACTAGGGCTGGGAGATAAAGTCAAAGTGGAACCGTTCACAAAATTTACGGTTTTGTTCATATCATGGTTTTGGGGTCACGGTTTTTGGTTCGGTTCGGTACATTTATGTTACAGTGAGGAGGCCATGTTCTGATTTCAACATGCTTTTCATTTATTTGGCAAAATAAATTTGTTATTTTCATATAAATATGATGTAATTATAGACTAAGGCCATCAACATAAATTGAAGCATAAGCTCAATCAGAGCGATACAAAAAACACATGTCTCAATTCCTTGATTATCAGCTCTTAATTGAAAGATTTGTTTTTCCTCTCAAAAAGTGCAGTATTTGGAATGCGGTTGGATTTCTGTGCCCCTGTGTTATTTAAAAATAATTAATAAATATAAAACACATTATAGGGATTCCTAGTTGTGTCTTTTCAGGAATTACTGTGATGCGTATAACGCGGCTCAAGTAACGTTACGTTAATCATATGCTGAAATCCCGCGCTGTCCACGACTGCATAAGGCGCTATCGACGGCCACATAAGCCACACGTGTTGCTCAGTGCTTACACAGTCGCCGTTGTATCCACCACCTTTTTCCGTCATTTTCATAGGTAACACTAAAACCGTAGTGCTCCCATACAGCAGAGCGAAACGATGCTGGTGGATCCTCTAACTGGACTTTATCGTGTCTACTCGCCATTTCCAAAACTGACCGACAGCCGCACTCGCCACTTCATCCGTGAAGGAGGCTGGGTCACGCTTCATCAACGCGTCATATCTTTGGGGTACAACACACGCGCAGTAAAATCTGGTTTGCACTCGCCGAAATTGTGCCAATAGCAACGCACGACCGCAGCTTCAGTTACACTGCGCATGTATTATACCCCATACCTAAAGACACATGTCCGTCCGTGTCCCGGCCTCCTTCCATAGGCCTTGATTTCTAGTGTGACAATAAATGGGATCCAAACTCTACATGAAAAAATACACAATCGGCCTCATAACTTATTATAAATGAACCAAACAATTCATTCATGACCCGAACCGTGACTAGCAAACCGAACAGTTCAGATTTTTTACCTGAACCGTTTCATCCCTAGTCAAAGTGAATATCTCCGTATTAATCAGAGCATCCTAATATTAAGTTATATCACGACAATATGTAAAATCACATGGGAAGAAAATCAATGTCAATAAAGTGTTCTTCTGGCATGCATAACCTTTGACAACTCTCTGACAAGTGCAAAACAGAAACTTAACTTTATTTCTCAACCACAAATTAGCTTGGAATCTTTAATTTTGTCGTCTGTTAAAATGCAAACCCATACAAAGAGATTGTGGAAAGAAAACATTTGATGATATTGCACTTTTTCAAAAGCATTAACACAGGCAACACAGAAGAGGTTTTTACTGTACATTTGTGTTTGGCTGATTCATAAAATGTACATGAACACGTAATCAGGGTCTGACATTAGCACCCGCCAAATGTGGGTAAATTGTTGGCAGGGGTCAATGTCCGATTTCTTTGGATTTGCATGCTTTGTGACTATTGATTTCTCTTATCAATGCTTTCAGACAGTTACACATGCACAATGACGTAATGCCAGACGCACGCTGTATAATGTTTCAGTTTGTTTGGGACCAGAGCCTTGGCGGTAAGAAAAAGAAAAAAAGTTTAACAATGTAGCGCTCATAAACCTGAGGGGATGCAATGTATTTATTTTTTTCCTTGATGCCTGTTGAAATCGGCAGCTAGTAGAGCGGAGCTAATAACATTAGCTGATAGCAGCCGGTGGGCAGCACAGTCCTGTTCGGCTAAATAACAGAGCTACTAACGTTAATGGAGATTCCATTGAGTTACATTGATGTGTTCAGGCTCTATTCAGAGCTTAAAAATAATTAGGGCAAAGGTAAATTATAACATCATTATGACGTATACAAATGTAATCTTGGAAACATTTAGTTTTCGGTGAGAAACTTGAATAAATACAGTTGTTTCGAAAAGTGGCAGATAAAATTCCTGAGTGGCAGACAAAAAATAAATGCTTGCCTCCCACGGTAGCCGGCAGTGAAAAAAGTACATTTGAGACCCTGCATGTAATATTTTTTCCCCTCTGAAATGTACTCGCCTGTAAAATTAAAATGAGAGCTCAGAATCTCTCTGCCTGTACGTGTAGATAATTATGACGAATCAAGAGGCTTTTTTAAATCCAATGTTGAATCCCCAAAAATTGTCATCTAATCATGAAATTGCTAAAGGTTCTCGCAGCTAACAAGCACATTTCATATCGGTGCTTAAGTCTGATCATCTTAACAAGTGTAAGATTATAACAGGTGTGAGTATAATCTGAACAGAGCTAGATTTTTGCTTAACATCTTTATTTCCAGCAATCACCTTCAGCTGGATTCATTCAGTTTTTTCCACTGTGTGCAGTGATAAAGGGAGGGGATTGGCCAGGACACGCATTGACGTATTTTTACAGGAATGACAACAGGATGACAGTCATGTCTCACGGGCTCCCAGGCTGCTCAATGATATAATTGCATCTTGCCGTTCCAGGCAATGTAGAGAATAGTACAGCTTGAAAGAAGAATGTGTTGTGTAAGTGAATAAATATGTTTTAGTGCAATTAGATGTTTTTAAGTGACACTGAGCTGATCAAGCTTGACCACATTGATTCACTTTCCACTTGCTTGATATGCATAGTAACTGACAAAAAAAAACGTCAAACTTTAAAATAGGCGATACATGTAGAAGATAATAGATTAAAAACAGACACACAAATGCTTCCTGACCCCAGAAAATGGACCATTATCTTCATTCTTCAGTTCAGTAACTGTGATGTTGTGTGCACATAAATACATCCCCTTTGATTTTTATCAATGTTTTTATTACAACACTTCCTGTTGTACAGAATGTGTCACCCCTGTATTTTTGTCCACGAACTGTCATACTCTTTCCCCCCCCAAAAAAACATTTTTTTTCCATTTTTGCTACCCGAATGTCATTTGGCATGCTGCTCTTCCTGTTTAATGTGACAGATGATAAAATGAACTGTGCAGCAATATACTATCATAATGTAAAATAAGCATATGGTATGATTATAGTGTGTTGGTAGAGGAGTTAGGGCAGAAAGGCGATGTTTGAGTAAGATGTGTTACACATTCTTATTTGTCCTGATGGCAGTCATTTCCTTTTCCTCAATTGTTGGTGATTGCGCTGGCTTTGTGACAGCAACAATGAAGTCTGGCTCCAACACGTCGCTGACATTGTGAATGGAAGACAGCTGGAGTAGTAGGAGGTAGAGCTGTGGGGCCATAATTGTAAACGATTATGATAAAACGTAGTTGCCCAGGAAAACATAGATCTGAAAATGATTTGCTTTTGTTTGTTATTCTCCGCGGACGTCCCTCTGTGTATTGACATTTCTGTGGGCTCACTGCCACTCTTTTTTTTTTCTGCTAAATGTTCGATTTGATTTAATATAGAAAGATAAAGGATGTCAGCATAATAAAGGTTTGCGAGTGAATAATGATTGCTACCCTTTGTGACCACAGCAGGCAGGCGCTCGACATTTTAGCATAAATTTAATGACCCTTGTATGGACCGGTGCTTAGTATCTCACTGCTGAAAGACACCGGTATTTCTTGTCTGTAGTCTTTGACTATGCCTTGTGACGTACATGAGTAACAATGAGACAATGGGCCTGTGCAATAGGCCTCAGGCATCCAGGTTTAGATGACACAGGAGCAAAAGCAGTGATATAAAGCCATCAAACAGTTTCCTCACGCAAGGGGCTCTTCTCCCTACTCCCGTCTGACTGAGCTCCCACACCGGCCCCCCATTATGAGCTGAGTAAACCCTCCTAATAGGGAGCGAGCATACATAGTCTCTCCATCAGAGGAGAAACAAAGGGAGAGAGGTGCCACATAGATCAGTGTGACTGCTACTAACTGGCCTGTCACAGGGTGCACTCATCTCTCGGTGACGTGAATAGAGGGATGACTCACCGCTTGCGGTGCAAGGAGGGAGGAAGAAGAGTGTGTGCGTGCGGGCATGTATGCGCATGTGGTTGGTTGGTTTTGGTTTCTCATGTGATGAACAGATTATCCTCGTTCACTTAAGTGTCAGTTGTGCATATGCACGCTTTCACCTTTTACCCTAGTATGTACCGACGGGGACGGCGTGACACCGTCGCAAAGCCAGGATGATCTGGTTTACACGTATCTTTCAGGATTTGTTCCGTCCCACACCAATTTGTATATTCACTTGTGTATTTTTAGCAGCTGTATGTGTGTGTAATTGCTGCGTGTTAGCGCATGACAGCCTGCTCAATACGAACGGACATTCTTATAAAATGCAGTTCATGCAAGGCATTTTCCTTTTTTTGATATCTGTCTCAGAGGAGGGGCCTTTAGCGAGAGACGCTAATTAGAGCGGCCATTTAGTGTCTTCCTGCTAGCTGTCCTCCTTGCCATAAGGGGAGTTCTGTACGCGACCGGACACGCCCTCGTGACCCGCAGCGCTCCCGGAGTCGTCCTTTCTCAGCGTCTGCCACTGTAGATCTGAAGGCGTATCACTGGCACCAGGCAATAGACCACCTGATAAGCTTGGTGGCTGATGAGGCAAGTCAGCATCAGGACCATTGGGTTGATTAGATCCACTCCTTTATCTGACTTGGCCTGCCGGTGATTCACATCACTTTGGATGATTCAGTCTCTGGTTGATGGCTGAAAGGACCGTCTAGTTCCAGTGGGCTTATTGAGCCTGATAGAGATGTGCCTTTTCCCACAAAAGCCAAGACAGCCATTCTGGCATCTCGACAGGGAGCTAAAGAGAGTGTGTGTTTGTGAGTGTGTGTGTGTGTGTGTGTGTGTGTGTGTGTGTGTGTACACCTGGCTCAGTTTGCAGCCAGTGTCCTCTGCCTTTTCTCTCCGTTAGATACCGGTTGGTCAGTCAGCCCATCTGCCTACTTGTCCCTTATCTCTGATGCCATAGCTGTGAAACACCTCATCTCATTCCTGATGGTGCTAGTCTATTTTCTATCAGAGGGATTCGAGGCTGTCATGTCCCCTGTGCCTGAAACTGAGCAGCTAGGATGTGCACTGTTGAGCATCTGACACTGTGCAGTGAGGGGGTTAGGGGGTATTCATACTGTCAATACACCAGTATAGTCTGTCTTGGAGGGAAGTTCCACTGGACTTTACTTTTAGGAAGCTCCTCTGTTACAATAGATGTTTCCCATCACGATTCTGTTCATGACAAATTAGATTTTTAGGATTGAGTGAAAACAGTCCAAGCGGCATTATTAAATTGAATTTCTACTGTGAGGGTCTGGTTACGATCGGAAAGAAGCAGTTCGTATGACGTGTTGTCCAACCCAAAATGTTTATGCCTGATCCGTACGGCCACACTTGAAGGCGATGTGAAATCTCAGCTGTCACAGAGAGACGAAAAGACGCAATATTGTTTAAAATGGGTATAACACCCATTTTCAGACAGTCTCTCCTGAAAGGCTTTCACAGTATTGCACTCGGTTGCACACATGGAAAGTGCCACGAATTGATGTTTAACAAATGGGAAAAAAAGGCATCTCAAGAGTGAAGCTCAAACCCAGCTTACATCACAAAGTGAAGTGGGTGTGAATGTCGGATTGTAGGTTTCGTAAAGGTGCAGAAATGGTCGGACGCAGCCCACCCTAATCCGACGTTGGATAGGGATGCACCGATCCAACTTTTTCAGCCTTGATACCGATAGTGATACCTGGGCTTTGGGTATCGGCCGATACCGAGTATCGATCCGATACCAGTGTTTAATTAATCAGCTGTATGCCTCACTGTGTGGACGTGACTGGGATCATTCTTTTATGTGTAAGGCAACATCAGGCTTGACTTAAACATTTCTTTCTTAACGTTGTTAAACAGAATGTAACAAACAAATAGATAGATATAAATGTATTTAAATGTTATTTATTATTAAATCATACTACAGCAACTTAAAAAAAAATCCAAATTAACAGGAATTAGAATTGAACTGTAAACCTTTTTAATGCAGCAACAAGTTGGTCAAAACTGAAACAGGAATCGGAGATTCGGTATATAATGTGTATGGTATATAAACATATATTTGAATGTAATAAATCGGCCCTGTTGTCACCGATACCCGATCCAGCTATTTGAGTCAGTAACGGACCGATATCGGTATTGGTGCATCCCTAATGTCGGAAAGGTGTGTGGGGTTACGAAGCTATTCGACTGTCTAACAAGCAGTTTTAATGGACTATACTGGCGCCTATAGAATTAAAAGATGTGGCCGTATCAGTATTGGAAAACGTTTCTTCACAATTCTCAATAGACATAGTAAAGTGTCTGGAAAAAATCTAGATGATAGTGTTTTGCAATCAATGGAGATGAAGGAGTCTTAATTCTTAATAAAGACAAAGATTCCAAATACATTTAAGATGCAGAATCACCCCGACCTGAGACGTTCTGCACTAGAAAGTATCCGTCACATTGTCTTTAGGATAAATAATATGATCTGTAAATGCCTCAGATCTGGTCATCCTTTCCACAGCCTTACATTTCAGAAGGATTTACTGGTAATTACACATGAATAAAGCAAAAAAATATATTAAAAGTGTAATTTTTGTAGATTAAATCCTGAAAAAACAAGGTTATTTCCCACAAGAGCAAAAATCATCCAGGCATGAATTTGTATTTCCAACTTATTTCTAACTAAATGGTTAGATTTAAAGTCGGAAAATATCAGCAGGAGCTATCCGCATCTTCACTAGAACAAATATCAGTATCATCTTTCAAAATCCCTCCTTTAGCCATGCTGTCTCTCATTATGTTCTTTGACACGCTGTCCCTCCTCCTCCCTTTCCTCATTTACTACCCCTCTATTTATTCAAGGCCGTAACCATCATGGAACAGTGGGCTTGCACTGGGGGGCTGATGGCACAGGCATTGTGCTGGTCAGTCCATTATTTTAACTGCGTATAAAACTGCATGGCTTGCATGGTCGTATCCATTAAGATCAAAGCCCATGTGCACAATTGTGGGGCGGTTGCATGTTTCCTCACCCCCAGCACCCTCTCCCAAACAAAGCTCATCACATATGGTTCACATAATTGGACCGCAAACATCAGACACATTAGCCACATTAGCACATTATTTTTATACCCGCCACCTCCAAGTACATGTACACAAACATGTGCGTGCGGACACACACACGGATGAGGTTCATTCACAGCTTTTGCAGTGAGTAGCTCTAAGAATGACTGAGCTTGTGACTCATTCTCCCATTGCTGCGTTGATACGAAGAGGGAGGGAGGAAAGGTAAAGAGGATGAAAGAAGATGATGAGAGGGAGGGGTGTTTTTTACACACACAAAAAACCCCTTTGTTTTTCCTTTTAAGTTTAGTCAGGGTGGAATGTCCGGAGGGACAGGGCGATTCCATGTCCACTCAGCTGTTTTTCTATCTGTTAAATTATCAACATCACTGGGTTTGTGAGGTTAGCTTCTCGTTACAGGAGGAGACAGTGGTTTTAGAGTGGAATCTTCATATCCTGAACGGATCCAAATAATTCATTATTTAAACAAATCCGGCCCCTGTGGTCATGGCTCTTGTCTCGTTCTGGGTTTGTCTGGCTGAGAGCAGCAGCAGCGTGATGTTCTGTAACAAGCACAAGCATGAAGGTTACTGATTCCCTCCCCTCCTGTAAACGTCATTCCCGCCGGTGGGGTTGCAAGAACCATGCGGATGCCTTAAAATATCAGGAATTCAGACAAAGTTTACTAACGCCTAGAAAAAAACGAATGCTATTCTTATTAATTTCTTCCAGAATGCCCTTTCCTCTTTTTCCACTGTCTCCCCTCCTCTACGTGCCTGGATCGGTGGGGGTTTGATGCTAAAGGGCATGTTGTGGAGAAATAGCCTGGCCGAGGATGAGCGTACACATCCGTGGCTTCCTAATCTGCTAATACAATGTTACGCTTATTGCAAATTACTATCCTCTTAATTGACGGAAGATCTTTCCTGCCCGCAAGAAAAGTGTGCTGTGCCATGCAAAAAGGGAACCATTTGCCACAGTGTCATCACTAAGAATCAAGGTTAGGGTTTTAACTCGCAATTAGTACTTTTCTGCTTTATTGACAGTTCGGTACTTAGCCTCTTTCCCTTGCTTGGCTGTAATTATCAACCTCTGTCAGTTAGTCTGCTTGCCCTCCCTTGCCTGTCCTCTCACTCCTCTTTATTTGTGGATGGAGACAATTTATTAGCGCTAATTAATAATCAAGCCCGCTCCATCTTTATAGGCTTACAGTTCATCATGTTGCCATCGAGAGCTTATTGAGCGCTCCCATATGAAACCGCCCTGTCTCTCTGCTCTGTCTTTCTACCTGTCTCACTCTTGTCCTCTCCGTCCGTGTGCCGTTCTTGATTTTCACCTCCTTCTCTCAGCCCAGCCAGCCTCCATCTAGCTCGCCTTCTCTTCTTCTTTTTTACTCTCCGTATCTAATTGAGGGTTCATTTGCACATCCGATTAAACCCGACAGTTTGGATTGTTGCCGTTATTTCAGAGGCACGTCTGCCAACTTTCCTCGGTTTGTATGCCACAGAAGGCCTGCGCAAAGTCCCACTTGAGTTAGTTTGTTATGATCTCTATCCATTTTCAGACGAGGGGAAGCAGGTGGGTGCTCAAAGTGGCCTTACCACCCCTTGCGCATCTGTGTATGTATGTGTGTGGACATGTGTCTGGCCTTTGATAAGTCTGTCCCTCGGCTTTTTCACCCAACCTCAACGATCATCCCCATCTCCCCACGGTAATCTACAGCCCCCTCTCGACTCAGACACGCCGCACCAGTTGATCCTGTCGGCTTGCCCCAGGAGGCGTGGAGGTGAAGCCGGGTTATGTGATGTTGACGGGAGATGATGGCGTTCCCAAAGTGTTGCCTAGCCTCTGTTTACACTGCCAGAACGGGCAGCTCGTTTGTGGCTATTCTTGGCTCAGTGGCAGCCTGCCGTTTTGTGGAGGAGGACTGATGTTTTTCCCGTGGCTGCTTCCTCTGGAAGGCTGGCACTCCACGGCCACGTCAGCACAACCAATGCCCCAGTTGACTCAGGGGGAGGGGAGGAGGAGGGGGGGATGGGGATGTGGCCTTTTCTATCTGATATCTGTCAGCACTCGTGCGTCAGTCTGATGTAAAAGAGTGGGTGTTTCCCCCCCCCCCACCATTCTCCACCCTACCTCTCTTCTCTCTTTCTCTCTCTGGTAGATGTGTGTGGCTTCCTCATCCTACCTCCCTCACCCTCTGCAGGTCCTCTTCTCCCTTCGCTCTCCAAGTCGGCACACACAAAGTCTTTCATTCCAAACGGACAAACAATGGCGTATTGAATTCTAATGTGATTCATCAGATTTTCTGTGAGTCAGCATCGGCGGCACTAACTGAGATTGCCTTAATCAGTCATCACGCAGGTGCACAGCAGCACTTGGCATAAGCACGACATCATTTATTAGTCTTAAAAGTGAGTGGAGTTAACAGTGCACACTTTGAACTCCCACTCAAATGATATTGTAATCTGAAATCAATGAGGACTGAGCCGGTGTGGCTGCCTTCATTCAGGCTGAGCTCTCCCATGCTCCCTGAATTGCTGAATTTTTGTCCTTGCACACCTTGTGTTCTTAGGCAGTGAGTCACTTCCCTACCGATCAGCCTGCTGGCTCGGTGTACTCAGAGGGGCTTCAAAGCTCTTTTGATACCGGAATAAGAGGCCTACCTCCTATCTGTCTTTTCCAATTAGTCTAGTTTATAACAGGTAGACTAGTACACTTTGTTTCCAATGCTTTATGTGCCAAATGAAAGTGATAAACTGTGAGACTATCTGGCCTTAGAGTCAAGAGAACGGTGAAAACAAGTTTTAAAAAGAGTGCATCCTCCAGCCTGCAGTGATTGGAGCGCTCTGATGACAGTTTAGGGAAATGTCTATTTGGTGAATTTATTTTAAAATGAAAACCAGTTTTAATATCTAATCCAGGCCTACGCCAACGTGGAACCTATTCATTTTTAAGTTTCTGAGATTATTTTCATTTTATTGGGTTATTACTATTTTCATGAAAAAATGAAACAGTAAATACTTAATAACTTAACTGCCGCTTACAAATACATTACATTAAAAGGACACGACTTCAGGTCAAACATTTCATCTCTATTTACTTCAGGTCAGCTCTGTCAACCTAATTCACACTTGACCAATGCCAACCACTGTACCATGGATCCAGTCAGTATTAGGGCTAAAACCAGAGGAATCCATTGATACCAACCATGTCATTTTAGTTGCGAAGGATGCTAAATGACACTCCAAACTTATGCAAAATTGTTTGCAACGGAAAAACTGTCATGGCCATTTTCAAAGGGGTCCCTTGACCTCTGACCTCAAGATATGTGAATGAAAATGGGTTCTATGGGTACCCACGAGTCTCCCCTTTACAGACATGCCCACTTTATGATAATCACATGCAGCTTTGGGCAAGTCATAGTCAAGCCATCATACAGTTTCCTCACGCAGGGGCTCTTCTCCTTACTCCTGTCTGACTGAGCTCCCACACCGGCCCTCCATTATGAGCTGAGTAAACCTTCCTAATAGGGAGCGAGCATACATAGTCTCTCCATCAGAGGAGAAACAAAGGGAGAGAGGTTTGGGCTTGAGTTTGCCATGTTAAGATTTGAGCATATTTTTATGCTAAATGCAGTACCTGTGAGGGTTTCTGGACAAAATGTGTCATTGTTTTGTTTTGTTAATGATTTCCAATAATAAATATATACATACATTTGCATAATGCAAGCATATTTGACCACTCCCATGGTGATAGGATATCTGATTGACAGCCCTAGTAAATATTAAATAAATGATTGTCATTGTAGTTCAGTAATGGCATTGTCTGTATGGTTGCGATATCTGTGTCGAGCCATGAACTGAGCAACTATGATCCATTGATATGAACAGGGTGAGTGTAGTGCATCACTACTTTAACTACAAAACCAACTCGCTATATCGCCTTTCTCAGTATTGAGCTGTTGAGTGCAGCAGTGAACTCCGGACCTGAGTCATTCTGTGTTGAGGTGTACACTCAGTCATCAGTTTATTAGATACACCTAGCTAAAGCTAATGCAACAGCCCTACGATAAGCTGTATGATCATTTGGAGGTTGTAGTTTACGGTGCCGCTGAAAGGTACTACGTTATACTGAGAGGTGTTTCTAATGTTTAGTCCACCCTCGGTATAAATGGGTTGGACAAAATATTAGAAACACCTCTCAGTGTAACACAATACAATCCAACAGCACCACAAACTTCCACCCCCAAAAAAGACCATAAAGTTGAGTTTCAAAAATAGCTAAACCTTCTAATCTTCCTAACGGTAGGATTTACTGCATGATCAATGTATGAGCTTTAACTAGTTTTATCGAACAGACAGGCATCTGTCCATATATCAATGCTCACTTGATCTTACTCTCCCCTGAGAGGTGGAGCCTGGACTTCAGCACCTGGGGAGGTGGTACTAAAGGTTAGAAATGGGAGGTTTCACTTCCATCCATACAAAGCCAGCCTCTGTAGTCGTGGACCCAATATGGCTGCTCATTTAGAAGTGCCTTCTCTCTGCTTCCTCCAGCTTTGACAAAATGAAGGAAAACTCATCCTCGAGCAGGCTGCCGGGAGGTCAGTGTGTGTTGTGGATCTTTTTGCTCTCCTGCATGACATCTGGCGTTGGGGGGCCCCCAGTGTTTATGTCTTAGGTTTGTAAGAAGAGAAATGTGCAAACTCTGCACAGAGGTCCCTCTCTCTTTCTCTCTCCCAGGCTTTCTGCTGAGCTGTCACTTCTCTGAGCTGAGCTAAGCCGCTGCACTGGCTCCTACAACAGAGCCATGCAGGGAACTTTGTTGTTTCTCAGCACTTTTATTTAAGTGGTCTTCTTGCATTTGCCAGTATTATAAAAAATGCATTTCTCTGCCTTTTTAAAATATGAAATGGTCATTGAAAATGCAGCTGGATAAGAAGAGGGAATCGACTGTAGGGATTGTCCCCCTACAGAGGTAATGTTTGAGGTTAGCTCCAATAAAAACCTGCCAAGTGTCACATGGTGGCAAGATGGGAGGAGCTATTATGGTTGTCCAGGGTTACAGAAAGTCCATTTCTTATGTCTGTAGAAGGTTTAAGGAGGTCAGAGGACTTTCAAGGCTTGGATGGACAATACAAAAGATGAGCAACTGTGCTGAAATAAGTCTCTTTAATTAGAAAGTCAAAAGTACTGTCGAAAGGCTCTGTCTATAAAAACATTGAGATAAGTCAACAAAGCCTCATTTAATCACTAAGTTTAAAATTCTTTTGCAAATTTGGGATTATAGGTCAACTTTGAATCATTTCATCAACTACTGTGTGGTGTTTTGATGTGTTCTGGTTTGTCCTTCTGGTGTCTGTTGCTTCTCCATAGCAACCACAACTAAGACTCCTGGGTACTGTAGTATTTAGAGTCAACTGCTCTACTAAACTGATGGAAAAATCATATTTTTTTCTGAAATATTTGAAAGTCATGGCTCTAACATAAACATGTAGTAACATTATTCAGGCAATGAATACTATGATGAGCCACATTGAGGTTTTTATTTAAACAAAACGTTCAAATGTTGGTGAGAGCTTTAAATATAGCTCTGTTTATGTTTATGCATAAACACATGCGAGACACATTTTTTTGCCTTTGCGCAGGCGACAGCCGTGGTCGGAGTTTTCGGGTTATCTGTCCGTCCAGTCCATTCTCGTGAACACAATATCTCAACGCCATGAGGGAATTTCTTCAAAGTTGGTGCAATTGTCCACCTGGATGAACTGATTAGATTTTGGTTGTCAAAGGTCACTGTGACCTCACAAAACACGTTTTTGTCCATAACTCAAGAATTCATATGCTAATTATGACAATTTCATACAAATGTCTAACAGGATAAAATGAGGAAGTGATGATGTCATGGATGTAAACTGCAGGTTGACTGGTTGGCGGAGGCATACAACCGCGAGTCCGTTATTCTAGTTTGGCATTAAGAATTGGGTCTGGTATTAGGAATGCACGATGCTATAGGCACGTCATCAGTATCGGCAGATAAATGCTTTAAAATGAAATATTAGCATCGGCCAGAAATGAACATTTCCTCCGATATGTTACAAAAAAATAAATATGGCATGTTTTACATCACCTAAGTTGAAGTAGTTTTCTAATTTTGCTCAGCGAATGTGTACATTTTAACAAGCATTGTATTTTATTTCTGCATCTTCCAGTGGGTCATCACGATAACAGTAGGCATAATAATATGTGAATTCCACTACAGGAGAGACTTGATGTTCTCTGCAGTAGGTGGGAAAACAATATGTGCATATATCGGTATCGACAGTCGGACAAAATGAGTTAGAAATTATCGGCATATTGGCAAAAATCGCGCATCCCTATTTGCTATGAATACATTTGTTAGCTGTTGGGTAGGGGTGTAAGAAAATATTGAGTAGCACGTATTATATTTTGTAATACTGTATCGATTCACAAAAAACACAACATCGATTTTTAATTAATAGTTTATGCAAAGATTAACTCGGGTCAATACTTTATTGCATTTGCAAAGAGATGTGCCCTCTCAAAGTGGTGCTATGATGTTGGATGTTACAGAGACTGTGATAAATGCAAATACAGCCCCTGTTCTGATTGCAGAAATGGTTTATGCAAATGGTGGTATATGGTTCTTTATATTATGATAGTTTTCCTAAAATTTTATTTTAAAAAATCGCAATACATCACCTGGCTGTATCCCAATATATCGCAATATATTGAATGGTAATCGTATCGCCAGATTCTTGCCAATACACAGCCCTACTGGCTCGAGCTTGCATGAATCGGGTCAGACTCGGGCTGAAATTTCAACCCTGTGCACTACTACTTTCAACACATTTACAGCAGATGAAACAGCTGTTCGCCCTGAAGGAAGGTGTTTGATATTGCTCCTTGCTTCTTCACAGGTCCTGCTCAGGTTCCCATGATGTCTCCAAATGGTTCAGTGCCTCCAATCTATGTGCCTCCTGGATACGTTTCACAGGTACTTATTCTCTGAGTACTTCCAGTGTAATGTTTCCGATTGGCATCTGGTCGATATTAAAGCAGCTTTGATATCTGCTTTCTGTGTTTCCTCTCAGATCATAGAAGAGAACGGAGTGCGGCGGGTTCTGGTTTTACCTCAGCAACCAGAGTTCCACCCAGGGGCCCCCTCCCCTCTCCACCACCCTCCACCTCCACCCCATGCCCACCTGCCTGCCTTCATCCCACACCCTGCCATGATGCAACCTCCACCCCACCTGTACACGGGCATGGCGGGGGGCGTGGGCGACATGAGCTCTCAGTACATCTCCCAGTACCATCCAGCTCATATCTACTCAGAGCAGGGTGAGTTGGAGCCTGCAGTGTCTGGGCTGTATTGTTATATTAAGATGTTATTTATTTGTCCCCAGCACTTCATTTGCACGGTTGAGTTGTAAAATCAAGACCTGAGTCAAACTTTTTATTCTTTCAGTTTCTTTGTCTTCTTTACAGGGGGTTTACCTCAGTATCGCCCTGTTTATTTGTATGATATTTCATAGTAAGCTGTGAGTTTGCCATTTATTGACCTGCCTCTTTGGCTGCCTTCTTCTTTTGTTTTCCTGTCTGTACAAACTCACAAGTGTTGCCTTTTTGTTCCTTCAGTCTCTGCAGATTCTCACTCCCAACATGGACGCCCGCCGTTCGTTCACAGAGACGACAGAACTAGCAAAACCTACGAGCGTCTGCAGAAGAAACTGAAGGACCGTCAGGGAGGCGGTGGAGGAGGGCAGGTGAAGGACAGCCCTCCCCCTTCGCCACAGAAGACTTGCAGCAGCCCCCCGTTAGTGGACATTCACAACGGCGTCGGAGGGAAAGGGCTGGAGGCGGAGCAGGGGCAGCTCAGCCACGCAGTGGCCGGACCTGACAAGCAAACCGGCAGGGGGAAAAATGTAGAGTCAGGAGGTAAGGAGGTTAAAGGGTAGAGGTTTGTCAAGGCTCACAACCGGGCTCACACACGGCGTTCAGAGCATTTACCGGATGTTGGGAGTGTGTTGTGTTTAAGCGCTGAGAATAGTGCCTCATTAGCTGCTGCAGCTGGTGGCAGTGAGGGATCAGCAACACGGCCAACATTATTCTTGATTACATGAACTCTGACTGCTCATTAATCATGGAGTTTAACACTGCTTTTGAAAGTGGAAGGGAAAATAATTTCACCTTATGACCTCATGAAGGTTGTTGAAATTTAGGAACATGAGCAGTCGACCACTAAAATGTAATGGGATGTTTAAAAAGTATGTACCTTTTTTTTATTTTTTAACTTTTGATAATTCCTAGAGAAATGCATTATATTGGAGATGGGCATGTAGACATGCCTCATTAGCAAACTAGTTTGTGAACTTGGAAATTACTATGACTGTGGCAGCAAACCCTCTCATGACTGCATCATTAATTTTAGCTGCAATGCATTAGATACAGGTCTGGTGAGGTTACTGTCAGTAACATAAATTCTTACCATGACTTTTTCCACAGTAAAACCCTCCGTTTACTTGCTGATTCTAAATGTTGATCTGCAATGTTGAACTTACAAAGACATTTCACAGCTTTGAATTTGAACGACTGTTTCTAAAACATTACATTTCCTTTTGATAGTTATGTTCTGTTTTATTATTGTAGATGCACTGAGATATTGTTGTTGGATAGATGGTTCAACATTACATCCATTACTACACTGTCCAAGAAGCACACAGACATGATGTTCAGACAATAGCAAGAAAAACATTACAGTACCCACAATGCAGGCAGAGAAAAAGTCAGTATTGCATATTAAGAAGGAAACTGGCACATCATTTATAACATTCCTTAATTCTATTCTTTTTAGGGCTGTCAATCGATTAAAATATTTAATCGCGATTAATTGCATGATTGTCCATAGTTAATCACGATTAATCGCAAATTAATTGCACATTTTTTATCTGTTCATAATGTACCTTAAAGGGAGATTTGTCAAGTATTTCATTCTTTTCTCAACATTGGAGTGGGCAAATATGCTGCTTTATGTAAATGTATGTATATATTTATTATTGGAAATCAAGTAACAACACCAAACAGTGATAAATATTGTCCAGAAACACTCACAGGTACTGCATTTAGCATAAAAGATACGCTCAAATTATAACATTCTAAACTGCAGCCCAACAGGCAACAACAGCTGTCAGTGTGTCAGTGTGCTGGCTTGACTACGTCTTGGCCAAAATTGCATGTGCTTATCATAAAGTGGGCATGTCTGTAAAGGGTAGACTAGATAGGGGTATCCATAGAACCCATAGAACCCATTTTCATTCACATATCTTGAGGTCAGAGGTCAAGGGACCCCTTTGAAAATGGCCATGCCAGTTTTTCCTCGCCAAAATTTAGTTTGGAGTGCTATTTATCCTCCTTTGCGACAAGCTAGTATGACGATGATGACCAATGGATTCCTTAGAGTTTCTAGTTTCATATGATGCAAATATCTTCTCTCTAGCTTTAAAACTGAGCCTGCTGCAACCTAAAAAGAAATTAGTGGTGTTAAAATGAATTTGCGTTAACGCGTTGTTATTGTGTTAACTTTGACAGCCCTAATTCTTTTTAATTTAGTCTTTATTTCATAAAGACGGTGGTGTTTTCTATCCATATTTACCTGTATTTCTCTCCTCAGAGCTGGATGAGGAAGCTCAGGCCCTGCAAGCACTATTGAGTACCATCAGTACACCAGTGGTTAGTATTCACTTCTGCCATCTTATTTTATTGTTTTTCTTTATCTTATTAATCCAATTTGCATGATTTTATGTGACTCTATTAGTGCTGTGTTAATGAAAACCCGTAATGATGCAAATGTGTTGCGTCATTAAACTCTCTATTAACATCCATGATGAATTCTTGCTGACATCTTGCTAATGGAGTCAGACCTGCTGACTAGCATCCATGTGGGGATTTCTATTCCCAAATGTGCCGCCAAACAACTATGCTAGCAGTTACTAAAAGGTTTGAGCTTTTCTTTGAAACAAGTACTGATTTTTAACCAAGCAATTACCAAGCTCTCAGATCTTCATGGTGCTATGCTTGGTGGCTCGTAGACGACGATTTAGATTACATATTAGACTTCGGGAAATAATCAGATAGAAATATATATGTATGCAAAAGACCCGTTTGTTTTATTCTTTGAAATAACCCTTGAAAAGCCCTGATTTAATGGTGCTGGGCTCACAGCAGCACTGTGGATGAATAAAGAGGAGAATAGCTGTTTTAACAGCAGCTGGATTGGAATCAGTAGAACTAGAAATAGAATTTCCTTGACCTCATATAAGATGGGATTTGTCATACACTGTCGCTAAGGTCTGAACTCCTTGTAAAAGTACCAAACCAAGTCAATTGGAAAGATGATGGATGAAGTTAAGGAAGGATGTCTAATAACAGGGAAGGTTCAGAAGATTTTTTTTCCGTCTTTGGTGCCACACTGTTTTGTTAAAGGACTGAGAATCGAACTGTGGGAAGTGAAGGAGTAAGGTGGGCCCCCAGGGCAGAGGGGAGGGTGAGGTTCTGACTTGACCTGATTGAGTTCTTCCACATATGAATCCCCCCTGCAGTGTAGCTTGGGCTATTTTTAAGCCTTCTCAAAACAGAATGAAAAATCTTAGGGTTGCACAACACATCCCTGCCAAGTGCTGAAAACCTTCTCCCAAAGAGGCATCATCTTGAATATTTTGATCCCCCGTCTCTTTTCCTCTACCAAGCAGTGAGATGTTTGTGTTCGGAAATTTAAGAATAAGAAATGTTCTGGAGAACTTACTACAGGACTGATTACCAGACATGGCCCTCCTTGGACATTGGTTTAGTGTAGTAAAATGTTGAAATAAGGCAGGTGCTGTGGTTAGAGGAATATAAGCTTTCGGTCCATGTCCAGGTTTGATGGTTTTATGAAGACTTGATTGTGACCCGTGAAACTTTCATATCATAAGGTGTCAGACATCCAGGCCAGGGGAATAGTAGCGAGCTGGAGTGCGCCCACCAGGCAAGAGAGCGAGAACGGCAGTGTGGAGGATGACTGCAGCCCCCCGGAGCCCCTCAGCTACGAGGTCTCCATCTCATTTAGCGGCAAAGATGGGAAGTACACGACCATGTACTGGTGAGCACTAGCAACAAGATGCTACAAACACCAACTTCTATAACCAGATTTTAAATCAACACTTTTTTGAAACAACAATTCATGTTTTCTCTGTTTATGTTTGATGCAGCGGAGAAGAACTAAGTGCTACTTTAGAAGACCTTCGACCAGCAACAGACTATCATGTCAGGTTGGCATAACCTTCTGTCTGCTTTTGTTTGAACCACAGTGTTAATGCACTGAGGAACATGTTGTAACCGCTTTGGTCTTCTTTCCTCAGGGTCCAGGCTATGTGTAACTGTTTACAGGGAAGCCCGTCGGAGGCTGTGAGCTTCACCACTTTAAGCGCTGAGCCGGATCCTCCCAATGCTCCCAGGAAGGCCAGTGGGACCAAGAACACACTAGTACTCCAGTGGAAGGTAAAAACAAGTGATGATTGATGGAGTTGGGATTTAAAAGCACAGTTTTAAAGGTGGAGAACAATAAGTGACAGAAAGCAAGCAACAGATTAACTGATACATGGTCTCTTTTGTGTACAGTAATAATACCTAGGGGTTTATTTGGTAGCCATAGCACCTTCAATACATGTTTTGTGTGTCATACATGCCACACACATACTTGTCCTCTTAAGTAACCATATGGTAGGAGAAAATGTATTAATGATCACCCAGACTGGCTGGGAGAAAGAGAAAAACATGATTCAGAAACAATCTCCCCTTCCAACAACCGTTGCTGAGATCCAATTCAGTGTGGTACTTTACCTTCTGTGGCTTCATTAAAGTTGCTTATTGCTAGCAGTAAAAGGTAGCGGTAACACAGATCACCTGCCAGGTGTGAGTGTAAATGTGCGAGAGTTTAGCATGCATGCTCAGCAAACACCACTGAATTAATTAAACCATAGAAGAGCGTGCACACCTGGATGCACCTTATTTGTTATTAGTAGGGCTGAAGATTGCTTCTTTGTAATTAGCGGCAGGAATAGGAAATGTTTAGCACTAGATCTTGAATGAAGGGCGGTGGGGCTCGAGCCATCTAAAAAATGTTAGTGTGGCGATGAAATGCTATCGTTTTCACTCTGTGCATGCATTTAAAGTAGGGCTGTCAAGGTTAACACATAACGCGTTAGCGCAAATTCGTTTTAACAGCACCCATTTCTTGAACGCAACTTGCGATATGGATCTTTCGGAAGTTGTTGTGGGCTCAGTGTTAGAGCTAGAGTGAAGAAGCTGTCATCATATGAAACTAGAAAAAGCTCAGGAATCCATCGGTACCAACCATGTCATACTATTATGTCGCGAAGGAGGATGAATAACGCTCCGAACTTATGCTAAATTTTGGCGAGGAAAAACTGGCATGGCCAATTTCAAAGGGTCCCCTTGACCTCTGACCTCAAGATATGTGAATGTAAATGGGTTCTATGGGTACCCACGAGTCTCCCCTTTACAGACATGCCCACTTCATGATAATCACATGCAGTTTGGGGCAAGTCATAGTTAAGTCAGCACACTGACACACTGACAGCTGTTGTTGCCTGTTGGGCTGCAGTTTGCCATGTTATGATTTGAGCATATTTTTTATGCTAAATGCAGTACCTGTGAGGGTTTCTGGATCAATATTTGTCATTGTTTTTTGTTGTTAGTTGATTTCCAATAATAAATATATATATATATATATTCATTTGCATAAAGCAGCATATTTGTCCACTCCCATGTTGATAGGGGTATTAAATAATTGATAAATCTCCCTTTAAGGTACATTTTGATCAGATAAAAAATTATGAATAATTAAATATTTTAAGCGATTGACAGCCTAATTTAAAGTTAAATAATAATAACTGAGCATTGGTGTGTATATGAGTATTTTATATATTTATCTGATTAAGATATAATAATCAAACTATGCATGGTTTATCTACAGGCTCCATGTGACAACGGTTCCAAAATCCAAAACTACGTTCTTCAATGGGATGAGGTATTGTTTTATTTATCATGAAGGAATCGTTGATGTTTTATGTGCCACTGAGATTTCAAGTTACTTGTTCTTAAATCTCAAATGTTGCTCTCTGAAGGGGAAGGGCACTGGGATTTATGACCAGTGCTACTACGGACCTCAGAAGCAGTACAGAGTGACCAAGCTTTCACCAGCTTCAAGATACTCCTTCCGCCTTGCAGCTAAAAATGACATGGGTGCAAGGTAGGCACGCAAGATCACGTTTGATTATTAGTTCCTGGATGGCACCCTCCCTGTTGTCCATTTTTATGTTACTGTTTCTTCCATTCACTGTCTCCATCTGTGTGTGCATGTGTGTGTCTCTCACTCTGTCTCCTGTCTCTTTCTCCCATTCTCTCCCATCCTCTGTCTCTCTCTGCCCTCCCCAGCGAGTTCAGTGAAGTGGTGGACCTGTTCACCTCATGCAGTGTGCCATTGCCACCCTTCCCTCCAGAGCTGGAGATGGCAGGGGTGACCTGGCTGTGTATGAAGTGGCAGAGGCCCACTAGCTCTCCAAAGGAGGATGACATCTACTATATTTTGGAGATGGAGGAGGAAGGCTCGGTATGTCTCTCACTCTCTTTTTAAATAGAAGAATCTGGTCATCTGAAATTGAAATACAGCAATATCTGCAACTAAAGGTTTTCTGTCAAATATTCTACATATTGTTTCCCTTCTATGTTAGGTGCTGCAGTTGCAGTGCCATTACTACTTAGAGGGCAGTATTTTTAAGTGCATCTCTTTGACTTGCGTTTATCTTCAGACAGCATGAAATATGTACACTATTAACACAGTACACTTACATCCTTGTGTAGCTACTTGGTGTGTTCAGGAATTATTCATTTCAACCCAGCCAAGAGGAAAAAAATCTTTTTGCAACACTTCACCTAATGTCACCTCCGTCCGCTCCGCCTCGAGCAGATACCTGTAGACATAATGCCTGCCAGGGAAACCACAGAAAAGCTCCCCTGTCCCCTGCAGCTGTTTGTCTCCTGCAGACCACTTTATTTTCTGTGCTACAATGGATGTCTTGTAAGTCATTGCTCTCTGGGTTGTTTTCATTCTCCCTTTGCCATTTGTCTTTGTCCCAGGGATATGGCTTCCAGCCAAGCTACGACGGCGACGAGCTCTCCTGCACCGTCAGGAATCTCCACAGGAGCACCAAGTACAAGTTTAGGGTAAGGGAGCCCTGTGATGTTTGCGGTCAAAGCTGGCGATCCACAGGCTGCAGTGCAGTGTGTATGTGTGGAGGGGACAGGCTTCAGGCAGGGGGGTAGCTGAGGCCCACAGTGGCCCTATGACTCATCCATTTGCAGGATTCTGCCAGCAGGGCGGTGGGCAACAACTGACCGCATAAACAGGAGGACTCCACGGCTCATCACATGCGGGGCCCCAGTGAGAAGCTAGTCAAGCAAAGCTTTTGAGCCACAGTGGCTTTTTGGCCGGCAGTAATGTGACCGAGTTTATGGACTGACAAGTGTCTTTCTCTCCACGTCGCTGTATTTCTCTCGTTGTCTCTCAGCCTCTCCTTCATTTTCCCCTCTCTCATTCTGACATTCTCCTCTAAATCGTTGCTCTCCTGGCAGTTTGACTATTGACTAAATGGCTCTGATGAATCACAGGTGACCATCCTTCACCTGTTATAGACAGAGCCCATTGCAAGGAGGACACAGGATGCTCCTGATAATACACTGAATAGTGGCAATCCAGTAAGAAAAGTTGGTGTAGATTAATAGATAAATTATCTACAGTAAGATGAAGGCCGAAGTATAAAAATAATTTTAAAAATCCCTTGCCTTCTTCCCACCTCTTTTTGTTGGAGATAGATTGATTTAATATATTTATTCTTCGTTTTCTTAGACATTTTATCTTTTTTTTCTATTTTGTTGTGTTTCAGAGCTTTGATTAGCAGCATTCAAACAAAAATCAACTGGTTTTGACAGCTTTGCTCCTTACTTTGGTTTTTAAATCAGTCATGGATCCGTTCCAGGTAGATCTGTAAAGGTTTTGAATGTCGCCTCTGTGTAATGTGTGCAATCAGAGTTTGACTCGGTCAGAACGAAGGGGAGAAAAGCACAACATCTAATAACATATCAGTTCAATTTTCGGGCAGTTGACCATAACTACATTCATACATACAGGACTCTTAGAAATGTGTTTCTAACTCTGCCAGAGTTAGCGATTCAGTTCCCACCAAGGCCATTCATACTAAATACATATGCAGTCATAATATTCTAAGGCACTTAGGATAAAAGTACCTTGAGATTTGCAGCTCTGCCTGCGACTGGCAGCCCTGCAGGGCATTGACATATTCAGACCGAGTTTGAAATGTATTCATACTAGGGCCTGGGCCTTTAATATAATGTAGGCTATTATAAATGAAAAAGGAAAATGAAACTTTATCATCTTTAAAGGATAAGGCCGGTAATATTTTATATTTTGTATTGCCTATGTGTATTATCAGTGCCATGGATCTCCGTTGTTCTAAAAAGCGGCACCACACCTATACATGGTACTGACATAAAGGTACTGTATTACTTGAACACACCACCATATGCCCAAATGATAGAAATGTTCATTAGTCCCTCTCAAGACTCCCTCCCTCCCTTCTTTCCAATTATACAGCTGCGCAGTGTGAGGGGAGGCAGGCTGCTGTGCAGGGTTTGTCTTGGTACTGTATGTGGATGAGCTGTACTCAGCAGGCTCACTCAGATTTCAGTATTATCGCTGTCTTCACAGATGTGCGGCACTGAAATGCAAATGGCACTAATGCTCATTGCCTCGTTTTTTTTCATCGCAGTGCGTAGGGTGTCTGGTGTCAGTTTTGTTAAGGAGCTGAATCTTTTGGATAATATGGTGTTTGTCTGTGGCCATTTTAGTTGCAGGCGGAGAGTGTTATCCCTCCATTATCCTCCTCTGTGTCTAGTCAGTGTGCTCGTCATCAGGAAACATAATGACCTTTACACATGTGCCCTCATTGACCATCTATGCAAATAGTGGCCAATATTCTAACGGAGGAATAATAGGACTCTTCTCTGCCTGTATTCATGCACTTCCTCCAGGTGGCAGCATACAACACAGAGGGGAAGAGTAACCCCAGCCAGGTGGTGGAGTTCATCACGAACCCTGACAGACCCGGCAGTCCCTGCAGGCCTGTCATCAGAGGAAGAGTCCTGCCTAACAGCTTCAAGATGGCCTGGGGTGAGTAGTTTTCCTACCGTTTGCCCTTTCCCTTATCAAAACTCCTCGGCCTTGCGTGTAGTTGACAGCCTGGCAAGGCCAGTTTACAATTTCACTTTCCTCATTGAGCTCTGCCCGACCGTATATGAATCTGCTAGAGACAGATGACATTCCAAGTAGTCTGTACAGTAGATGACTGACAGTTTACTCCTTCATTCAGACATCAGCATGAATCCTTCCCACACCTCACTGGACAAACACATCACTCACTGCTGTACTTGGTCTCTGCTTCCAGTTTTTTAAAATGAAAAAAATAAAAATTGTCTGCAGCTCTGAAAACACTGTGTTTCTGCCAAAATGAATTTCTGAAGAAATTTGAGGGGTGAAAAAGGCCACGGTGTTGGCAAGTCACGCTTCATCTCCATTTACATTTCTTAGATATAATATTTATTAATGAGTTTTGGGAGTTTTGAGAGGCAGCAACTTCCTCTATTATCTCCACAATAGTTTGTTAATTTGCTTTAGTGCACGTCTTACTGCAATGAATCAAGTAAATTTCCAGACATAGCATTAGTGAAAACTGAGCTTGCTGGCATTGCCTAGCTGTAGAACTTGGTTAGTGCAGTTTGATAATGATTTTTTTTTGTTTTGCAATTTAGAGCCCCCGAAAGAAAATGGTGGAGCAGAAGTCACAAAGTATGTCGTGGAGCTGTCCGAGGGCTTAAGCGGTGAGTTTTGAATGGTGATATTAGAAATGTTTAAGCATTGAGATCAAGTGAAAATTATGTTTTGGACATTAAAAACGTTAGTTTCATTAAATATGTTTGAATGTATTTGCAATGTGTTTGTATTCAGGTTTGTCATGGGAGCTGGTGTACTCAGGGCCGGCTATGGAGCACGTGTGCGAAGGCTTGAAGCCCGGCTGCTCCTACCAGACGCGAGTTTACTGCATGAGCGAGGGGGGGCAGAGCCCGGTGAGTCATTCAGCATCAGCACACGTGCACACACACACACACACACACACACACACACACACACACACACACACACACACACACACTCAGCCGCGCGCACAGCCTTGTGTTTTGCCACAGGGATTCTAAGAGTTTGCTGACAAGTTGCGATTTTTATTTGGTCGCAGGTAGAAAGAGATCACAAAATTGCACCTGCTTTTTGAAATCGATACACAAGTGCAAATATTATTATCAAAATTAGAATCTATGACACAAATTGAATTAATTTAACATCTTTTGTCCAACTTAAGTCAAAATTACAAAGCAGCATCACTCCATATACACATGCAATATGGAAACAGACACTCTCAGCGTATCGACTACTGCAATCCACAACAATGTAGCTATACAGTATAAAACCTGATTATTGTGCAATGTTTTTCTCTTATTATTATTGATACATATCTAGGCTGTTACATGTACTATAATTGCTAAGGCAGGTAGCCACACGTCCCATGGTTGATCTGATAAATTTGACATGAATAATTCTAGATATGCACTCTATTTATGGGGAGTTTTAATAGGAAATTGTCATTCAGCCAGTGTCCTATGTTGGGAGATTAGACTATGCTTCCTGGTGTGTAAGAACAAGACAAAGCCCGCTAATCGATTAACCCTCCCTGCATGTGTCAGAGGATGTTTTTCTTAATTAGTTCAGTTCACAGACACTCTTCATTAATTTCTTCATCAGCTGTTAGTGCATGCATTTATTCATGATGGGGCTTGTAAAGAAGCATGAGTCATGGTGGCGAGATCCTGCATTTCGGTAAAGCACAATGTGACATAACACTCACATGTTTGCCTTTTGTCACACAAGTTGAGAGTCTGAAAATTTAAAAACCTGTTTTTTCACTCGCCAGACAGTCTGTCTGACTTTATCCACGGCTCGCCGGTGCACCTTCAATGATGCTTTCCCATTTGTCTCCTTTTCTGTAGCCTGAATCAGTCTGATAAGCTGGTGAAAATGACAATTTGTATCCACTGTGTTTGCGTTGTGTTCGAGAGAAAAACAGGAGGGGGAGGGGGAGATTGTCAATTTGTTATTTTCTCTGGGTCTTAATTGGTGTGTTGTCTTCCCTTGCAAGCTGTCGGAGACCCTGCAGGTCCAGACTCCCGCAGTGCCCCCAGGGCCCTGCCAGCCCCCTCGGCTGGTGGGCAAGCCCAAAGCCAGGGAGGTGCAACTGCGCTGGGGTGAGTCATTCCTCTCCAACTCAGATCTGTGTGGGATGTATTCTAGCTTCTGTTGATGCCTTTATTTGTCTCGCAAACTACCTCAAAGCAGTAAGCTTTCACGATGCAGTTTGTATTATTTAGCTGTTTGTACATTTGCCTTTGTGTATATACTGTGTCATTTCTTTCTTGGAAAACCCTTTTTTAAAGCACATATTGATTTATAAGCACTGGCTGCACATATTTCCTAGGTCCCCCTCAGGTAGACGGAGGCAGCCCAGTGTCCTGCTACAGTGTAGAAGTGAGTGGGCCGCAGTCTGAGGAGAGCAGGGAGGTTTACCAGGGTCCAGAGCTGGACTGCTCTGTGGGAGGCTTAATGCCTGGCAAAACCTACAGCTTCCGGCTCAAGGCAGCGAACAAGGCTGGGGTGAGAAAGACTGTCAAAACAGATCTATCAATAAAAGAGAGAAGGGATTGTGTTTTTTCTGCTACATGCGTTCAACCCTCTCTCACTAAATCTGATTTAAAAACGTTTAAAATGATTATTTCTTGTTGTATTAAATTGTTTTTGTTCTTTTGTGCGGACAGTTTGGACCTCTATCGGAGCGTTGTGAGGTTACAACCGGCCCCGGGGCACCTGAGCAGTGCAAGACTCCTTCCACCACATGCAAATCCCCCAGCTGTGTTGTTGTGAGCTGGGAGGTAAGACTAGCTCCACTCCATTCCCCACTGACAAAGTATAATATCACATGCATCATCCAGAGGATATATTGGAAAACTTGCATATAGCTGTATTATTATTATTATTATTAAACTGTGTCATCAGGTTAAATGTTGGTGGGCATTCTAATTGGTGTTTGTCTTCCAGACTCCACCCTGCAACGGAGCTGCGTTGACAGAGTTTCGTCTGGAGTGGGGAGCTGCTGAGGGCAGCATGCAGATGTGTTACAGTGGACAAGGGCTCAGCCATGAAATGAAGGGGCTGCTGCCTGCAACCAACTATTTCTGTCGGGTACAGGTGAGCACTAAGAAACACTTTATTTATTTCATGAAGCCCTAGGCTGATTTTCATCTGTTCTCACACCCTAAAAACAGAATCAGATCTCACCTCATAAATCCTATTTTAATTATTTCAGTATGATTATTTTTGTCTTAAGAATCCAGGTGGCTCCCAATAAAATTAAGAATAGTTTAATTTCACAATAATTTGATTAGTACAAGGTATCTTGACTAGAGTTTGCTGGGTAAGAACAGCAACGATCAGTGAAACAACAAAGAATTTTCCATGAGGGTCTATGAGAATAAATCTGATTACATGAGGGGGTTCGTTGGCCTTACAGGTTTGTGGGGGATTTTTACAGCAAGGTCAGTAATAAGAATATACAAATCTGTCTTCTCATCATCATTTGATGGAAATAGATTTATTCACTCTCTTGTGATCTCATTTTCTTTTCTTTCTTTTTTTTTGGGGGGGAACAAAGGGGGAAAAAGCTCAACACATCTAATACTCTCCCAGCTTTTTGCTCTCTGTCTGTGCCATTGTGGCTCAATTGATAAAGCGTGATTTTAACACTGTCAGGGTTAAAGATCCAACCCCACTAAGGCATGATGATGTTTGAGAAACCCTCATTTAAACTATGTGGATTGTTTCTAGTCCTGTGCTGAGTAGGAAATATCTGGAAAAATTAGATCTGGAGAAGCAGTCCTGCCTCAGTTGGACTAGAAAATCCATTACTCATAAATTCATATGTCACACCTCAGTGCTCATAATTGTGATCGGAATCATCCAAAAACATTGCAACCAAGGTAAATGACATCATACCAATAGGTAGGAGCTGTGTTTTGGTTGGTAATTATGGAGAATGTAAAAAAAATGAAATACAATATGTAAGAGACAAGTTGTACGTCTCCAGATTGTCAGCTTTTGAAGATTCCTTCTTTGTGGGTTTAGTTGGCTGGCGATGATTAGGAGAACATTTGGTGAACTTGATTTTTGACGTCATGTTCTTCTCACATCAGTGCAAAGTGATGAGTCAGTTTTAATTTATCACGATGCTTGCTTTTTAGGATTTGCTGTATTGGTGGGCAGAGGTTTGATTTTTGTGTGCTTGCCTGTGATAATTGGCTAACTACTGCGTGCTAAGAGCTACATTACCACTGTTTCTAATCGTAATTACAGTTAGTTACTTCATCATGATGAATGGGCTGATATAGCAGCGAGGGAGACCATGTCTCTATTATGCTGTTGCACTGAATGCATTTTTAGGCTGTGAACAGTTAAGCCAGCATTTGTGTAAAAGAAGAGACAGATTCTGGCATTACAGCATTGGCTTTGTCCTTTGGGTCTGGTTCAGGATGAAATCTCAGGCCGTGCTGTACTCTTGTAGCCTTGTTTGTGGTCCAACAGAGGAGGAATGGATCGATGTTTATGGGTTATAACACCTGCAGTGTGCTTATTTTTCCCCCTGCCTTGATTGGTCACAGTACATGCAGTACTCGTACCCTGAGACCATTCCTAAATACCACACACTCTGGTCAGGCTATAAAACCAGACTTTAATCATAAAAGCTGATTAAAAACCTAACCCATATGGGCCTAGTATTTCAAATATGTCATTTTATTTATTATGTTTTCACATTATGGCTTGGCTAGAATATAAAAACAATATACTTGTTAGGACTTGTTGAAACCCTAAGCAGATATGTTTACATTGGAATGCCACCTTGTGGTCAAACAAGGACATTGCACGTGTCCTTTCACGTCACAAGTGAGAGTTGACTTAATTAGCTGGCTCTTTTGTCTGGCTGCTGTGCAGGCTGTGAATGTGGCTGGCGTGGGGCCTTTCAGCGAGGCAGTGTTGTGCCAGACGCCCTGCTCCGTGCCTGCAGCCGTCAGCAACATCTACGCGCTGAAGGAGTCCGAGCTGCAGAGGTACGAGACTCCGGTGGACGCAGATGAAGACGAGGAAGATGAGGACAGCGGTTCCAGGCCGCCGCCACTCTACTCTCCGTCCACCTGCCTGGGCGTCAGCTGGGACCCCCCATGTGATCACGGCTCTGAGATCACGTCCTACCTGATTGACCTCGGAGAGCGCCAGCCCATTGCCGTTGGTCCCGTCACCAAACACATCATCCAGCATCTGCAGCCCGACACCAGCTACAGGTTGGTGCTGACTCATCGTACACTCAAAGTGGTTACACAATGCTGCATTACGCTTGTACGACACAACTTTGCACCTTTCAGATGTCAACAACAGCGAACAGTTTTGAGACTGTTGGATCTCAGTGCTCACAAGTCATAGAATGTGATACACACACACACACACACACACACACACCACACTCGTATATTAACTCGGTCTTTGATGTTTTGGAGACAACTGAAGCAAAATATAATTGGTTACATTTGTAAATCCAGGTTATTCTGGCAAGAGCTGGCAGCTGCTTAAACTAAGTTGACACTACACGACTAAGTCGTCAGATCACTGTACTGTTCACACAACACAACTTGCTGTCTTGTAATCGTGAGTCTTTAAGTCATTGTGGTTTTCACACTACATGACTGACCGGCGACAGGAGGTCACACACTACAAGATGTTTCACCAGGAGGAATCCCCGATGAGGTCTCCAAACTAACTATTGTCACGTAAACACACGTGCGAAATACACAGTAAATGACGTGACACCTTACGCAAGACACATTGCTGATGTTGTTGTTGGCACGTGTTCACAAAAATAGCCTGTTTCCACCGGTTTCCACACTCCTTTCTTTACTATTTATTCCTCTAGGAGCAAAAACAACTTTGGAACAACAACAGTAGGAACTTACTGTATGTGTTGCATTTGCAGCACATACAGTAAGTTCCTATCGTTGCTCTGTATCTCCCCCAGGTTTCCCCTCAACCCGTGTCTTGCGCTCTCATTGACTGTAGCTGTAGATGTTTAGCTTGCTAGATATCTGGAATGTGTCTGTGAGTTATTGGTGAGCCTCTCGGCTCACATCTTTGAGCAGTTCACACATGACGCTCGAGCCCCGATGTGCGAGCGTTGAGCCAACGCCGATTTGCCTCTGATCTGGGGCTTTTGTCGGGGAGCGGAAAATCCGGGCTAATGTTGTGTAGTGTGAACTAGGCATTGGGACACATTTGGGTGTCCAGACCTGACACCATAACCATTCTTTTCACAAACCTACTATAGCTCCACTAGTATCACGCTGTCTGTATTTCTTTGTGATTCAGGATTATAAACCTATGTATATTTTCAGGTAACTCAGGTTATGCAGAGTAAAACTAAATAAAATGTCCGTCATGCATTAATATTTTAAGAAAGTCATCCGCACAGGGATGTATTTTATACTGGTTTAATTATATGCAGTGAACTGTGGCAGTTCTACAGAGCATTTTGCAAGCTGTAGGAGAGTGGCATATTTTTCATTGTTTTGGCTCTACACATTGGACGTGCAATGAAACAAAGACTGAGGCTGAATTAAAGTGCTGACTTCCAGCTTTTGGCCAGCGTGAGTGTGTTCAGAACCAGATAAAGAGCCAAGACAACATAAAAATGTGCCACAGTCTGACTGCTAACAGAGGCTGAACATCAACATCTGCCGACCAGATAAAATACCGTTAATGCCACTGTGACAGCCGCTGCAGTGTTTTCTGCTCAGGTCAGCTCAGTCCTCGCAGCTCTCTGATGTCGACATCTCTTTTCTTCTCCTCAGGATCCGAATCCAAGCCCTGAACAGCCTGGGAGCAGGCCCCTTTAGTCACACCTTTAAGCTGAAGACAAAGCCCCTGCCCCCGCAGCCACCCCGCCTGGAGTGCACTGCCTTCAGCCACCAGACCCTCAGGCTCAAGTGGGGCGATGGCCCAGCCAAAGCCGCCACCTCAGACGCCCTCCAGTATCAGCTGCAGATGGGGGACAAGAGCGGCAGGTCAGTGGCCCATTAGCCAGACGAGGGGAAGTGACCTGACGAGAGATGAACCGATAGTAGAGGAGGACCGGTGTTTGAGCAAAAAGCCTCAGATAGCTGTATCAAGGAGGGCGGGGTACATAGGAAGTACGGAGTGTCTTTACAGTAGAAGGAGACGGGAACTGATGATGTGCTTTATGCCACTGTATATTTCCTGACAGAGGAGTCACTCGTCTCGTTTGCTTTTTGTCATCTTTTGCTCATTAAACCCTTTCTCCCTCTCTCTCTCTCTCTCCTTTTCATGTTCCTGTCATTGCAGATTTATATCCTCGTATAAAGGACCATGCCACACACACAAAGTCCAGAGGCTTAATGAGTCTACCTCTTATACGTTCCGCATCCAGGCCTTTAATGAGGCGGGCGAAGGGCCCTTCTCCAATGTTTACACATTCACCACCCCACGCTCTCCTCCAGCCCCTGTGAAAGGTACAGTGGCAGCCCTTTCTTTCTTCCTTTGTCTCTATATCTCTCTCTCTATATATCCATGTCTATCTTGCTATCTCTTTCTTGCTCTCTCTCTCTCTCTCTCTCCCTCTCTCCCTCTCTCCCTCTCTCCCCCTCTACCCGATGTAGATCAGCTCTGATTATCTTTACAAACACTCACTGCTGACATACAGACAGCCAGTGTGCTCAGCTTTTAACCTCAGTTGACCCAAGTTTGACTCGCATTTGATTAAGACCCAGCAGCCAGAGATTCACTTGTCGGCTGTCATCATGAGTCGGGTTGTTCAGCGCCGTGCTCCGGTCTCAACCAGCCTCTGCAAAGCCTCTTTTGATCCTACACATTGAAGTCAGTAATGAGGACGTGGGTTTTATTCTCAGCGCGGCACCTCTTTTGATTCGAGCAGTCATGTGCCAGTTTGTCAGTGTTACTCAACAATGTTTGTCTCCCCACACGGTGAAGTGGACTCTCCACCATTAACTGTTTGAATTCAGACTAACCGTTATGACATTAAGTTTAAAGGGATGGTTCGGGTCTTTTGAAGTGGGGTTGTCAGTGTATTATATACAGTAGACGGCGGTCGGCAAACCCCCCAGCTTGGAGTTAACGGAATGCACGGAAGCAAAGCAATGTACTGCTGAGGACGGGGACGTTAACGAGACGTATTTTAGCCACCTAAAGGAAAGGCCCACCAAAAAAAATGAATATCAGTTTAAGTGTACACTATATTTAGAATATTATCACCACTTTACCTCGCCGTCAGACAGCAGTTTCCGAAGGGGAACTGAAGCCAGCAAAAATATTCTAAATACATTGTATACTTTTAGGTGGGCCTTTGTTTTAGGTGGCTAAAATACATTTTGCTGCTGCCTCCGTCCACAGCATTACATTGCTTTGCTGCTGTGCCGGTACTCCTGTCCGTCTGTTTCTCCAAACTGGGGGCATGTCAACCGCTGTCTACCATAGGTGATGCTCTAACTATTATGACACGCCATTTTAACATTTAACCGAACCACACTCCTGTCTGTAATTACATTTTAGATATCCATAATGGCATTTCTCCTAGTCAAAATTGTATTCTCACTAGTCAGAATGGTAATCAAAGATATCCACAATAACATTCTCACTAGTATAAATTGTATTTCAAGATATCTACAACTTTGATTGTCAAAACTAAATTTAAGTTATCTTTAAATCCTTAAAAAGTACAAGTGGCCATTTTGACATTCACTAGCTAGCTAGGATATGTATTGCATTTATCTGTCATTTATTTCCTCCTTTCAAAAAGAACATTTCAGATATCTACAATGTCATTCTTCCTATGAAAAATAACATCACTTTTGCCATTCATGTGTATTGGGCTTTCAGTCTCAGATATCCACAATTGCGTTTTTCATATCTAGAATGAACATTCTGGATATCTGCAATAGAATTCTCACTAGGAAGAACTCCCATTTCTGATATCTACAATCTAATTGTTATCTAATTGTAATCTAAAATTGCATGTTTACTAGTCATAATTGTGGATATCTGTAATGATATTTTACAAGTCACAATGTATTTTGGATATTCATTGGATATCTGAAATTAAAATGATGACGAGTAACAATTAGATTGTAGATATCTGAAAGAATTGTATTGCAGATATCCAGACTGTTCATTTGAGATATCAAAGACGCAATTGTGGATCACTGAAAGCCTGATACACATGGATGGCAAAGGTGATGTCATTTTTCCTAGGATGAATGACGTTGTGGATATCTGAAACGACAATTGTGGATAGGAAGAATTTTATTGTAGATATTTGAAATGTTCTTTTTGACAAGGAAGAATTGAATTGCAGATATCTGCGATACATATCCAGTCTAGCTATTGAATGTTAAGACGGCTCGCCGTAGACTGCGGATGGGTACTTCAAACAACCCCACTTCAAAACACCCAAACTAGCCCTTTTAAAGCCTATTTTCATAATGCCAAAAAGGATTCAAATCCTCCCTCTCACTGTGTGTTGTCATGATTACCACACCAGGGTACCACCACTTTACTGGTTGAAAACAACCACTTATTTCTGTTGTTTTCGCTTAAAATGCCACCTACCTAAAGAGGAGCATGACTCATAGTTATGGCGCTCTGTTAATTTGTAAAAGCTACATGTCCGTTGTCTAGAATTCACTCTTAATTCATCAGCTGAGCTCACTGCACATATCAAAGCACGTTCTCTCGTATTAAAGCGAATGGTTTCTGTAGCAGCCCCACTTTGAAAAAATCCTCCAAAGCTCTGATTCAAAACAGAAAGTTGGGTGTCTTTTATTTTGCCTTTTTGAATTCAAAGCTACAACCGGCTTTTGCAAATGTGTTTTTCTAAACTCTAACCCTGAGGTTTTGTAGGTTACGCTCAAACCAAAATAGAGTTGTGGGTATTTTTTCACACATCTCAGTGCCAGTAATGCGGCACTGCCCTTCACAGAGGGCATGTGTGTGCCACTTATACATTTCAAACTATAACTTTTGCCTCCTCATTAGAAATTCTTTCTTGATCAAATCGATTGATGGCTTTAGTTTTAAGTGACAGACATTGAGTTACTGCAGATATCACCTACCTTCAGCAGTACTTTCCATTACATCTGCACTCTCTTCCTCCACCCCTCCAGTCCCTAAAGTGGAGCGTCTGGATGACAACTCCTGCGAAGTCACATGGGAGGCCCTATCGCCCATGAAGGGGGACCCGATCATCTACACCTTGCAGTGCATGATGGGAAACTCTGAGTTTAAACAGGTACTGACGTCGGTGTGTGAAGGCTCGGTACTCCGTCTACTTTGTGTCCTTACCTGCTGCTGACCTGACATTCATCACAACGGTCTTTTTATGCAGATCAGGCCACAGGCGGATCCAGGGCCTTAATGTTTTCACCATGGCTTTGCGGCGTCCTGTATTAGTCACCGCTGGCTTTAAATTGCCCATTATGCAAAGGTCATTGATCCATGAGGTCTCCCAGGTGTCTAGCCCCTGCCAGCACATTCATCCCTCTCAGTGGCCTCCAGCCATGTTAACGTGGAGTAATGGCCACTGCAGGCTTATGCTAATCTCACCGCATCATACATGGCAATTGAATCAGGATGTTGAAATATGTGGTTGCCATCCTGCTTGACTTTGTTTCCATCCTCATTGTCAGTCTCAGTGGCCTAGACTCCAAAGCCATTGTTTAAGAAATGGGAATTATTCATTTGCTGAGGAGGATAGCAGTTTGATCGAGGCTGTTTGCTTCAGTCTTCTCTAAAAACTTGTGGGTGTGTCAGCTAACAGAGGCAAACAGCTAGATGGCTTTGCCTTTTATCCAAGGCAACAAACAACATAACTTAATAATCAGGAAATAGTCTGTAAATTGATCAATAGTCAAAGCTGAAAGAGGGATACATAACAGTATGTAATAACACGGCATTATGTAATGACATCCTCATTTTGTAATAATCTGTTTGAACATAATATGTAATGAATTTCCCCACATTTTGTCATTTTGTCTAGTTATTACATCATTTCATCCAATTAGGCAGAAGCAGTAAGATGGGAAGGAACATGTCAGCTCTACTGTCCAGTACAAGTTAAAAAATCAACTTCAATTCTCCAATATTCCTAAAAGCAGCTGAATAACAGTTTCCCCTCATTGACATATTATCATAAACATTATGATGAAAGAGACACAAATAATTCCTCCACAATATCTCACTTACAAAATACACAAACAAGTATATATTTTTTGCTCTCTTCCTGTCTTATTTTCAGTTTTTAATCACACTTCTTCTTCTTTTCTTCCCGTCCTGTTTGCAGGCCTACAAAGGCTCTGCCACATCCTTCCACGTCCAGAACCTGCAGCCCAACAGCGACTACCGTTTCCGGGTGTGTGCTATCAGGCAGTGCCAGGACGCCCCCGAGCTGAGCGGCCCCTACAGCCCCACAGTGACCCTCTCCCCGCAGCGGAACGACGTGGCGGTGGGCGGCGGCGCGGCCGGCTCGGGGTCCAGGGCCGGCACGGAGTCCAACCGAGCCAGACGGAGCTTGACGGACGAGCAGTGCGCTTTCCTCCTCCTCATGGTTTTTGCCGTCATCGCCATCCTCATCGCTTTCGTCATCCAGTACTTTGTCATTAAATAAGCAGTTTGCGCCACCCAGCTGCGGGGTTATAGCTTTATTCTTTCCCCCCTCTTTCTGTTGTTTTGTATTTCTTCGTTTTGTACCTCTTGTTTTTTTTTCTTTTCCTGCTGTCAACAGAGTAATCGCATTAGCCGCATTGGGGTGCAGCGGGTGGGGGGTGGGGGGGCTGGTGAGTGACCGCTGAATAGCAGTTAAAACTCGAGGCTATAACACCTTATTTGGCACCTGTGATACCTTCCTGACTCTCCTGCCTTTGTCACCCCGTCCCAACTCTGTGGTATCTGTTGTTCAGTTCAGATTTCTGTTTCATCATGATCAGCTTCCTGCGCAAAAGGAACTCCGAAAGAGCAGGGATATGGTTTATTAATGGGGGGGAGGGGCGCTTCGACTCATGTACTTGTTGATTACAGTATATATAGATATATATATATATGTGTATAGAAATAGTCATTATTTATATTTCCATTTATGTGTCCAGTATGAAACTGTTTTTGATAGATGTGTTCCAAAAAATAGTATGTAGGTGTGTCATTAGCCTATGTGCTATTTGATCCTGGGACCTGGTGGGCCAGTGTTTGCACAGTGGGGGTGTGTGTTCAGATGTGTATACTGTATGTAGTTGGTGCCACAGAGGTACACGGCTGGGAGGGCTTCAGGGCCAGATGAAGGGACTTAACCCCCTGCTGGAGTTTAAGGGGGTCTAATGAGAGATGAAATGAGAATCATGTTCACACTATAGAGCGTTCATTTAGCACTTTCCAACCTTTTTGATGTTCAGAATGTTTAAGGATGCAAAAATGACTGGAGAAATGTTAGTATATTTTTGTACAGTGAAGACACAAGGACCTGTAAGTTTGAGGGAAAAAAATGCTCAGTATAAAGTTAGAAAACAAACAAAAACCAAACTAACAGTGAATTCTAATTATTTTTACTATCATATAGTTATACTGCTGCTTTACTCCGAAATATTGTTGTTCAGCACAAAAAATGTATGCTTACCTGTATGTTTTGTTTTATTTTGTTTCCCCCCCCCCCAGTAATTGATTTTGCACCTTAGTGAAAGAAAACCTCGACTGACTGCGTCTTGGTCTTGTGATGCATTTTATAGAACACACTTTGAGATTGTGCAACCCTACTTGTGTTTTGGGTGTTTTAAAAGTTGTAGTACCACATAACGTGTCACTGAAACAGCTGATCTGATCTCAGCAAAAAAAGAGGAAAAAAAAAAAACAGAGGATTAAAAAAAAAGTATGTACCAGTTGTTTCAGAGGCCTTAATTGGAGAGGAAAAAAATCTCGGGAGAATTTTCTTAATTTCTCTTAAGTTTTGATGTTTTTCTTTTAGTGTTAGAAAACTTTAAAACGTGTTTTATTTACTTTTATTTTTGCAACATTTATTTGATGTTAGTAAAACATACGTAATCGGGAGAGAAATGAAAAGTAGTTCTATGTATTACTTATGATTTCTTTTGATTTTTCTTTTGTCAGGTCATACATGTGTGAAGTATATTTTTTTATAATATTGAAGTAATATAAGTTAATACTCTCCAGAGAAAATAATAAATCCTGAGTACTCATGAATCATGGAACGCAAATGGCAGATACAAAATGTGTTATATCATGTACTTCCTGTGAATCTAAATTTGCCTTTTCTCTGTGTGTTAAGTATTCGTAACAGATTTCTGACGCTGAGTTTTCAGTGGTAATCTGGCTGTAGGGTCTAGTGTTGTTTGGTTTTGGGCAGATAACTGCTGTTGCAACCTTAAAAATGAAATACAGGTACCTTGCAAAACGTCTTGGATAATTACATGATTTGGTCTTTCAGACATTCTGCAAATGTCTCCTCTTTGTCATTTAAAGAATTCAAATTCCTATTTTTGATAGCGATTGCAACGTGTGCCATTTTAACACCTCTTCACCCTGGGCTTACTACCTTTGGTTGGGGAGATCAACAAAATGCTACAAAAATGAGTAAAATATGCACAAAAATAGAGACCATTTTTATGTAATTTTAATGTTTGCAGTTACCTCATACACCGTACATTCCAAAATGAAAATTTGTTATACTATACATACTACCAGACATATCACTTTAAAATGTTCGTTATGGGAAAAATGTATAATCATAGATATGTATCTAAAGTGTATCTGTATAGCCATGATATCTACAAAGGATCCATGCACAATAAAAGATTTATAATTCTTAATCATTTTTGAAGTTCTGTTTGTCTTTGGATTACTCATCAACTATATCATAACCATGGAAATACTTGGTTTTGATTGGCTGCCAGGCAAACGTAGCTCCAATCAACAATTTAATCACATTTATATATTTATATCAATAATAGATAATTCATTATCAGCTATTCTGATAATCCATTATGTTTAAGTGATTTACTAAGCAAAAACACTAAACATTCACTGGTTCCAGCTGTTCTAATGGGAAGATTTCTTTTTTTTTTTTTTTTATCAATTTTTTATTGGTATTTAAGCAAAATGATATAGGGTGGGGTTACCAGTTGATAGATCACCAATAGAGTACAAAAAAATATAATCACAAATGTCCATGTACTAATCAATACAAAATTGGCAAGCAGCTACAGAAAAAATAAAACGAAAAAAAACAAACAAACAGGAAGAAGAAAAATAACAAACAATAACAAAAAGTCATTTAAATATAAACTTCTGCGCCCCCCTCCCCTCACCCCCAAATCCCTCCCTTATGGTTCCCTCCCATCCCACCCACCCTAGACCTTTGGGACACGGAGAACAATTATATGAAGGATTTAATTGTAGTGATTGCTTGTTTCCAATGTGATATACAGACGTAGGCAAAGTTGTTGGTAACGTTCCGTTAAAGAGAGAAAAACCCACAATGGTCACTGAAATAACTTGAAACTGACAAAAGTAATAATAAATAAAAATTTACTGAAAATGAACTAATGAAAATCAGATATTGTTTTTGAATTGTGGTTCAACAGAATCATTTTAAAAAACAAACTAATGAAACTGGCCTAGACAAAAATGATGGTACCCCTAGAAAAGATGTAAAATAATGTGACCATAGGGACATGTTAAACTAAGGTGTGTCCTGTAATTAGCATCACAGGTGTCTTCAAACTTTTAATCAGTCAGTCTGCCTATTTAAAGGGTGAAAAGTAGTCACTGTGCTGTTTGGTATCATGGTGTGTACCACACTGAACATGGACCACAGAAAGCTAAGGAGAGAGTTGTCTCAGGAGATCAGAAAGAACATTATAGACCTTCATGTTAAAGGTAAAGGCTATAAGACCATCTCCAAGCAGCTTGATGTTCCTGTGACTACAGCTGCACATATTATTCAGAAGTTTAAGGTCCATGGAACTGTAGCCAACCTCCCTGGACGTGGCCGCAAGGGGAAAATTGATGACATATTGAAGAGACGGATAATACGAATGGTAACCAAAGAGCCCAGAACAACTTCCAAAGAGATTAGAGGTGAACTCCAAGGTCAAGGTACATCAGTGTCAGATCGCACCATCCGTCACTGTTTGAGCCAAAGTGGACTTAATGGAAGACAACCGAGGAGGACACCAAATCATAAAAAAAGCGAGACTGGAATTTTCCAAAATGCATATTGACAAGCCACAAAGCTTCTGGGAGAATGTCCTTTGGACAGATGAGACAAAACTGGAGCTTTTTGGCAAGTCACATCAGCTCTATGTTCACAGACGCAAAAATGAAGCATCCAAAGAAAAGAACACTGTACCTAATGTGAAACATGGAGGAGGCTCGGTTATGTTCTGGGGCTGCTTTGTTGCATCTGGCACAGGGTGTCTTGAATCTGTGCAGGGTGCAATGAAATCTCAAGACTATCAAGGCATTCTGGAGCGAAATGTGCTGCCCAGTGTCAGAAAGCTTGGTCTCAGTTGCAGGTCATGGGTCCTCAAACAGGATAATGACCCAAAACACATCTAAAAACACCCAAGAATGGCTAAGAACAAAACATTGGACTATTCTGAAGTGGCCTTCTATGAGCCCGGATCTAAATCCTATTGAACATCTGTGGAAGGAGCTGAAACATGCAGTCTGGAGAAGGCACCCTTCAAACCTGAGACAGCTGGAGCAGTTTGCTCACAAGGAGTGGGCCAACATACCTGTCAACAGGTGCAGAAGTCTCATTGAGAGTTACAGAAATCACTTGATTGCAGTGATTGCCTCAAAAGGTTGTGCAACAAAATATTAAGTTAATGTTACCATCATTTTTGTCTAGGCCAGTTTCATTAGTTTGTTTTTTTAAATGATTCAGCTGAACCATAATTCAAAAACAATATCTGATTTTCATTAGTTAATTTTCAGTGAATTTTTATTTATTATTACTTTTGTCAGTTTCAAGTTATTTCAGTGACCATTGTGGGTTTTTCTCTCTTTAACGGAACGTTACCAACAACTTTGCCTACGTCTGTATATTCTCTTTTTGCCAAGTTCATGTTTGCAGCCCGGTGTTCCATACCTGCTATATCTAAGAAGTCAAGATCCATCTTTGTATATTGACAGAATGTGGAGATTTCCATCTGCAAGCTATTAGTCGCTTTGCAGCTGTAAGGCCGGCTAACCAGAGACGTCTCTGCTTAACACAGAGCTCCAGGTTGGAGCAGTCATTAAGTAACAGGACTTCAGGTGAATAAGGAATTGTCAATATGTTTGAAATGTGAAGATTTCTCTCTTTTTCATCATTGTAAATAGAATATTTCTTTGATTTTGGACTGTTGGTCGAACAAAACAACATTTGAAGATGCCTCGGGCTCTGGGGAACTGTGATGGGACATTTTTCTGAATTTTCTGATGAATTATAGACTTTCAATTAAGCAAAAAATAATTGACAGATTATTTAATAATGACAATAATGGTTACTTGCAGCCTTAATTGATAGCAACAGTACTTGCCTCAGCTGCTACTTGCTAAACTACTAAACTGACTAGAAACAAACTCAGAAAAGAAAACAAGAAGGGACCCCAGCATCTTAGGTGGTAGGTGGCATAAGTATGAACAAGGATACCCCGCACCATGGTTGGCTTCTGCCTGGTCTAAAATAGTCGTATGGTTTATCATTAAAAACCTCAAATCCAACCAAGAAATAGAGCTGTTGGAAAAGAAATGTAAGGGAACTATTTTCAGTTTAACAAAGGGACATAAACAGGAATCAGATGAGCTCCACATTATGGACCGACTGCTTTAATCGTATTAAGAAAATCTACATTGCTGAACACCTTTTCATTATAAGACACTATAAAACCTAAAGAATCCATCAGTACCAACCATGTAATACTGGCTTGTCACGAAGGAGGTTAAATAACGCTCCAAACTCCAAACGCTAAATTTTTCAGAGGATAAATTGGCATGGCCATTTTCAAAGGGGTCCCTTGACCTCTGACCTCAAGATATGTGAATGAAAATGAGTTCTATAGGTACCCACGAGTCTCCCCTTTACAGAGTTTGCCATGTTATGATTTGAGCATATTTTTTATGCTAAATGCAGTACCTGTGAGGGTTTCTGGACAATATTTCATTGTTTTGTGTTGTTAATTGATTTCCAATAATAAATATATACATACATTTGCATAAAGCAGCACATTTGCCCACTCCCATGTTGATAAGAGTATTAAATACTTGACAAATCTCCATTAAAGGTACATTTTGATATAAAAACGTGGGATTAATTTGCGATTAATTACAATTAACTATGGATAATCATGCGATTAATCATGAATAAATATTTTAATCGATTGACAGCCCTACTTTTCACAGTAGATGATAAAGACAGGTATATGCAACAACATCCCTCTAAACCAATGGAAAAAGCTTCCATCCTTTTCTGTCCTCAGGTCTATTCCCTTTTGTTTACCTCCTTTTCTCCTCTTTCAATAGGTCTCTCAGGACAAGAAAACGTGTGTCCAAAGCATTAAGAATTCTGATCCTACTGTCAGTACAGAGAGAATTCTTCTGTCTGTTCTTTCTTTTGTTGTGATGTCAGAATTCAGCGCTGCTGCTGCTGCTACACCCCACAGTATTGTGTGTGCATGTGCTGAATGAAAGCTTCTGGAATAAGATATACAGACGTAGGCAACATCGTTGGTACCCTTCCGTTAAAGAAAGAAAAACCCACAATGGTCACTGAAATAACTTGAAACTGACAAAAGTAATAATAAATAAAAATTCACTGAACATTAACTAATGAAAATCAGATATTGTTTTTGAATTATGGTTCAGCAGAATCATTTAAAAAAACAAACTAATGAAACTGGCCTAGACAAAAATGATGGTACCCTTAACTTAATATTTTGTTGCACAACCTTTTGAGGCAATCACTGCAATCAAGTGATTTCTGTAACTCTCAATGAGACTTCTGCACCTGTTGACAGGTATGTTGGCCCACTCCTCGTGAGCAAACTGCTCCAGCTGTCTCAGGTTTGAAGGGTGCCTTCTCCAGACTGCATGTTTCAGCTCCTTCCACAGATGTTCAATAGGATTTAGATCAGGGCTCAAAGAAGGCCACTTCAGAATAGTCCAATGTTTTGTTCTTAGCCATTCTTGGGTGTTTTTAGCTGTGTTTTGGGTCATTATCCTGTTTGAGGACCCATGACCTGCAACTGAGACCAAGCTTTCTGACACTGGGCAGCACATTTCGCTCCAGAATGCTTTGATTGTGTTCAGACTTCATTGCACCCTGCACAGATTCAAGACACCCTGTGCCAGATGCAACAAAGCAGCCCCATAACATAACCGAGCCTCCTCCATGTTTCACATTAGGTACAGTGTTCTTTTCTTTGGATGCTTCATTTTTGCGTCTGTGAACATAGAGCTGATGTGACTTGCCAAAAAGCTCCAGTTTTGTCTCATCTGTCCAAAGGACATTCTCCCAGAAGCTTTGTGGCTTGTCAATATGCATTTTGGAAAATTCCAGTCTTGCTTTTTTATGATTTGGTGTCCTCCTCGGTTGTCTTCCATTAAGTCCACTTTGGCTCAAACAGTGACGGATGGTGCGATCTGACACTGATGTACCTTGACCTTGGAGTTCACCTCTAATCTCTTTGGAAGTTGTTCTGGGCTCTTTGGTTACCATTCGTATTATCCGTCTCTTCAATATGTCATCAATTTTCCTCTTGCGGCCACGTCCAGGGAGGTAGGCTACAGTCCCATGGACCTTAAACTTCTGAATAATATGTGCAGCTGTAGTCACAGGAACATCAAGCTGCTTGGAGATGGTCTTATAGCCTTTACCTTTAACATGAAGGTCTATAATGTTCTTTCTGATCTCCTGAGACAACTCTCTCCTTAGCTTTCTGTGGTCCATGTTCAGTGTGGTACACACCATGATACCAAACAGCACAGTGACTACTTTTCACCCTTTAAATAGGCAGACTGACTGATTAAAAGTTTGAAGACACCTGTGATGCTAATTACAGGACACACCTTAGTTTAACATGTCCCTATGGTCACATTATTTTACATCTTTTCTAGGGGTACCATCATTTTTTGTCCAGGTCAGTTTCATTAGTTTGTTTTTTAAAATGATTCTGTTGAACCACAATTCAAAAACAATGTCTGATTTTCATTAGTTCATTTTCAGTAAATTTTTTATTTATTATTACTTTTGTCAGTTTCAAGTTATTTCAGTGACCATTGTGGGTTTTTCTCTCTTTAACGGAAGGGTACCAACAACTTTGCCTACGTCTGTAAGAGTTCCTGTTCGCTGCGCAAGCACACCTAAGTGGTGTAAGCAGGAGAGCCATGATTAATGAGGGTGAAAGTGGGCTTACTCGTCTCGGTCACCATTCTGTGTTAACATTGGCTTTTGTTGAGAGACAGACTGGAAACCCATTAAAAAAAAAGGACAAACAAGCTTTTCCCTGTCGTGTTGCCTTGACAGGAGTAAACAATGACAGAGGAAGGACATTCCTGCTGGCTCTCCCGAGGTCCGAATGGTGCATCCGGCTGTGGATCAGCTCAGTAAACACACAAATACAGCCCCAATGTCAGTGTGACTCTTGTTGCAACGGTTCATTTGGATCTAATGGATGTGGTGGCTCTGAACCAACAGAGCACACGGCTGGTCATCCAGGTTTTGGTGACTAATGTTTCTTTGGACACACACAAAACCTGTAGATCAGGAACTGAAAACACACACTTGTCCATGTTCATGGCCTTTTTTCTTCAACACACTAGTTGGGGAATGCCATTCTTTGAAAAAAATTCAATTCACACACAGAGGCACAACTATCCAGTTGTCATATTGATCCGCAGAGCTTAGAACACTCTCACACCAAAACTATCACACTGAAAACCTCAGAATTTGTGGATTAGTGGGATGTGAAGTCAATAACACACCGTGCACTGCCTCGCTGGAGGTCACAGCCTGTAATCTAATGAAACCAGACTGTAAACAGTGACCAGACACACAACTTTTGACCTTTTTAGGCCCTGGTTATACCCCTAAGTACTGACTAAACTTTATGTAAATTCTTAGAATGGCATTCCATCGTTGAAGTTAGGTTTATTATAACAAGCCTGATTGGTAACGTGAGGGTGAAGAGGAAGCGATGAGCTGGTGGGTGTGTGGAGTGATGAAGCCAAGCAGAGAGACAGATGGGGCTGGTGGACAAGCAAACACAGAACTCATTTTTCAGTGACTACTTCCAGACAGCTTGGCAAACACGCTGGGATTTCAGTGATTGATGCATTAATTAATACAGTTCTATCCCTCTATATATGTTAATGAATTTATTCTCAGTCCAGATTAGTATGATCCTCAATCTGCATTTACTCTCCCAAAGGAGCAGCAGCGGTGGAGGGGTTCCCTCAAACCTTATTCCCTCCATTTTATGCCTTTTACCGTCATCCGTCCCGTCATCATTTGATTACAGAGATTACTTAGACACACACACATAGCAGACAACCTCCCTGTTGCTCCGTGACTCCTCAGGGTGCTCTGGAGGAGGTGCTCCTTTCATCGTCTTTCACCAGAGCTCAACTGGTTATTGAGCATCAGGGACCGGCTCTGCCACTTCATGAGATCCTCCTGCTGCTGCTGCTGCCGCTGCTGCTTCTCCATCGACACACAGCAACACAACAGAGACCAAGAAAGTCAAAAGGTTTGAGAGATCCAGCTCAGTTTTAAAGGTAAAGTCAACAGTTTTTGCTTTTTGAGTTGAAGTTAAAGGATCACACCAGTGATTTTTGCATGTTTTAGCCCTTTTATTATAAGCTGCTTTTACTTTCTATTGAAGCTAACAATTTTTCAAAAATCATGTTGCACATTTTTTTATATATTTTTCCAGGTATCCACTGATTTCCATTCATTTCTGTGTGGTATGAAAATGAAGGAGACACTTGAGTTGTGTAATAATAAACTGTGTATTTATCTTTGTCAGAGTTTACATTATTGCTACAAGGAAATGCAGTGCAATAATTGAAAATCACTTACATTACCTTGAAACAATAATGAAAAAAAGTAATAATGCAGACTTTATGTTCACTGTATGAATTATCTATCTATAGTAACACGTTTCAAGATCCTGCTAGTGCTAACAGATGTGCATAATGTACATAAATGAATAGAAACAGTTGCCTGGAATTAAAACAAATGCTTAAAACAATCTCCACAGCATGTCAGCAGAAATGTAAAGTCTACATAATGTAGTTAAAAGACATAAAACTTGAAATGATCAATTCTTTCTCTCCTCAGCTACTTGTTGAGTCTTGATTTCACACTTTGCTGTGCCGGCACTTAGTGGAGGTTGGCATGCCCTGGACCAGACCCCAGGTGGACCTTCATGCTGGTGGAGCAGAGGCCATGGACCAGTACAACATAGACGACCACCACTACGAGGGCTCCCTGTTCCCCACCTCCACCCTCATCCCCGTCACTGTCATCTGCATCCTCATCTTCATCATCGGGGTGACGGGCAACACCATGACCATCCTCATCATCCAGCACTTTAAGGACATGAAGACCACCACCAACCTCTACCTGTCCAGCATGGCGGTGTCTGACCTCATCATCTTCCTCTGCCTGCCCTTTGACCTCTACCGCCTGTGGAAGTACGTGCCCTGGCTGTTTGGGGAGGTGGTGTGCCGCTTCTATCACTACATTTTTGAGGGCTGCACCTCGGCCACCATCCTTCACATCACGGCCCTGAGCATCGAGCGCTACCTGGCCATCAGCTTCCCCCTCAGGAGCAAAGTGCTGCTGACCAGACGCCGGGTCCAGTACATCATCTTCGCCCTATGGGGTTTCGCTCTGGTTTCTGCAGCTCCCACGCTCTTCCTGGTTGGGGTGGAGTATGACAATGACACGCACCCAGACTACAATACGGGGCAGTGCAAGCACACCAACTACGCCATCAGCTCCGGGCAGCTGCACATCATGCTCTGGGTGTCCACCACCTACTTTTTCTGCCCAATGCTCTGCCTCATCTTCCTCTACGGCTCCATCGGGTGCAAGTTGTGGAAAAGCAAAAATGACCTGCAAGGCACCTGTGTTTTGGCCCGGGAAAGGTCACACAGGCAAACAGTCAAGATCCTGGGTGAGTGCCGACAGATATATGTTTCTTTTATGCTTTCTAAAACCTTTCTCTGCTTTCCAAGAGCTAAAAAAGGCAGACAATTCAGATTCAAGAGTGACAGCATGTAAAATTTCTTTGTAGGTAAAAAGCTTAAACCAGAAATCCATCTGTTTCACGCAATCAATCTGCCTTTTATTGTTGCTGAAGCAAAAAAACAGGCTGACAGATTACTGTGGAAATTCTTGTTTCCTGCAGCGGCTCTGCTCTGTGTGTTTGCTATAACAAATGTAACTTTTCTTTTCATACATATTTAAAGAACTGATTTGCACTGCATTTAAAACCTAAAGCAGTTTAACCTATTCTGTTAAATCCAGCTCTCTGTAAGTGCTTTCAGGTCATTGTGTTGCTTTTATCCTGCAAGTTTGAGGATAGCGGGCGGGTGCCATGTGTGTTGCTGTCGATATCAGCTGGGTAATTATTCTGTTTTGTCTGAGGCTAATCATGTCCTGCCACTGCACATACTGATTGGCTTAATTCGCAGCTCTGGCATATTGTGCAGGAAACCCTGTTTTACAGTAAAGGACCGTGGCCAGGCCAATCTGTATTACCCAAATATTTAATCAAGAGGCATCCATTAGGATATTAATGCTGTTCATTAGCTGAGCACACAGTGCGCAGAGCTCGTGTTGTCAGACTCGCTGCCATTTGTATCCACATTTGTTGAATCACAAATTGGATTGTCATCAGAGGCCTCCATAAATCAACCATAATGGAAATTTACATGCTCCCACAGTCCGGGGCTCCTTTTTTAATCTGCCGCTGTTCCCATATGACAAGACACGATCAATTCTGTTCACTCAGTGAGTCCACCATGTAGGTCTTCAATTTATGGGTGACAAATAATTAAGCTTATGTAGGCCACATATACTTCTCTTTTAATTATTGAATTGGCATTTATTGTCATTATAGAAATTACTACCCCCATCAGACAAAATGATGGTAATTTGATCTGCAGGGGCTTTTTGATCAATATCAGTGACTCAGTGATTACCTCACCCAGCACGGAGATTTATGGCTTTCTAAAGCTAAATGAAGATTTGTTCTTTTTTTTTTAATTTGAGACACATTTTCTCCTCAGTGGCGTTCATATATGCTCTAATGATCAGCTGGCTTACTTGTCTGTATTGTGAAAATGTGACTTCATTGTTGGGTCCAATTACAGGCCAACGTCACTTCAGGGAACAAGGGAGGTCGAGCGTGTGTGTGTGTGTGTGTGTGTGTGAGTCCGTGTGTTTGTGTGTGTGTGTGAGTGTGTGTGTGTTTGTGCGTGGGTTTGAGGAGAAGCTCTTTTGATGTTAATTGCTGCTGGTCATTAATAAATCTCAAAGGTTACCATAGACCATAGGTCATATATGTTAGCCTACTTAAAGATCCTGAAAACCAATTTTCTTGATTAGCCTCTTATGATGAATGAGCTCAGTAATACTGGTCATTTCACATGTGGGATTTGTGTGTATATTGATCCTCTCACTGGTTTGAAGCGGACAAGGCTCTGTTGAAAAAAAAATCTGAATTTAACAATATAAGAAACATAATTGGTTGTTGCTAGAAAGATGCAGCTGTCAATTAAATCATATCAAACCACTCCCACACAGTCCTAATGAAGTACTCGAGATTAGCTGAGTGTTTATGAAACTTTATGAAATTGCTTCATTCATTTTTGAACTATGAATGTTTTTGTTTTATTATTATTATTTTCTGACTATAACTTTAATAGTTGCGTATCCAGTCGCATTCAGGATTTTTTTTTTTTTAAATCTTTGGACAGAGCCAGGCTAGCTGTTTACCCCTGTTTCCAGTCTTTATGTTATAAGCTTACCTTAACAGCTGCTCTCTGTAGCTTCATATTTCATATTCAAACATGACAGTGGTATCAATCTTCTCATCTAACCCTCAGTAAGAAGGGGGAATAAGCATATTTTCCATAATGTCAAGCTATTCCTTAAAGGAACAGTGTGTAACATTTCGGGGGACCTATTAGCAGAAATGGAATATAATATTCATAACTATGTTTTCATTAGTGTTTAATTGCCTGAAACTAAGAATTGTTGTGTTTTCGTTACCTTAGAATGAGCCCTTCATATCTACATAGGAAGCGGGTCCTCTTCATGGAGTCCGCCATGTTGCTCCGCCATGTTTCTACAGTAGCCCAGAACGGACAAACCAAACACTGGCTCTAGAGAGAGCCTTTCATGTTTTTACATTACCTGAAGGCCACCGTAGTTCTCCAACATACTTGTGAAACTGCGGTAACGTGAGCCGCAGAGTGCAAAACCGTGGTACCGCCAACCGCCGTCTGACTAAAGTAGTGTTATTATAATAAGGATGGCTTCTGAGCCACGCAAACGGCGTTACCACGGTTTTGCACTTGGCGACTCACTTTACTGCAGTCTTGGAACGGGAGGAGTGAGCGGAGGGGTACTCAGTTGGTTGCAATCTGCAACCCCGACACTCGATGTCGCTAAATCCAACACACTATGCCTTTAAATCCAATTCTTAAATGAAACTCCTTTCCCCCTCCTAACCTTTTTCCCCCTCAGTCGTGGTGGTGCTGGCCTTCATCATCTGCTGGCTGCCCTACCACATCGGCAGGAACCTCTTTGCCCAGGTGGACGACTACGACACGGCCATGCTGAGCCAGAACTTCAACATGGCCTCCATGGTGCTCTGCTACCTCAGCGCCTCCATCAACCCCGTCGTCTACAACCTCATGTCCCGGAAGTACAGGGCCGCCGCCAAACGCCTCTTCCTGCTGCATCAGCGGCCCAGACAAGCCCTCCGCGGCCAGAGACAGCTCTGCGTCATCGACCACACCTCCACCATGAACGAAAGCCTGACCGGCGTCTGAGGAGCCTCAGCACACTCTTGAGCGGTGTTTTGACAGGCTTGTTTGACTTCATCACTGAGGGAGAGTTTGCAGGCTTCTTTAAAGTTCAGGAGTTGCAGCTAAACAGGAAACTTAATGAAGATGTGTAGAAGAGGAATGTTTGTTCCATTTTATCTCGGGGGGGGGGGGGCTGAGAGCTCCACTGCACTTCAATGCAAAATCAGATTTACTACTACTCAGTGGCATTTTGTTCACAGAGACTGGGTGATGATTTTAAACCATGTCACATTTCTATTTTCTTTGTCAAGAAAATAGAAATTCAGTGGATTCCAAGCGAAAAAAGTTTTACATTTTCCTGTTTCATGCAAAAGTATATATACCTCTACATTATGTGCTGCTACTTGTTTTTTCTTGCTCGGTGTCAGTGCTTATTGAACACACACACACCGTTTCAGTTCACAGTTATTACCATCAATCCATGGCACTGATTAATAAGTGGTCCCTCTTTGTTAATGACAGATGACGTTTGAAATGACTGTTCATTTATAATGTTTAATTGTATTGTAGATTGAATTAGTTTAATGTATGCTGAACAATTGCTATCATACGGTTTGTTTGTTGTTCTCATAAATCAAGAAAAACAACACAAGTAAACCTATTAGCTGTGGTCCATTAGTTGTGAAGATCTGAAATTGGCTATTCTGGTTTGTGTGTGTGTGTGTGTTGTGTGTGTGTTGTGTGTGTGTGTGTTGTGTACCATCTCTCCAGTGAATAGATGGAACATAAACTTCATAAAAGCAGATTACTATGAAAATGGGACAGTTGATGTTTGTGTGTGTGATAGCGAGGCCACCTGAGCCCTGAGGTGTTGGGGCTTGCGTACGTGCCGGCCATCATGTAATCTGACACAGCTATATTATATTACCTGGGCTCTGAGTTAGATTTAGGCGGGCGACCGACGTCCCTGCATCACCATATTCAAAGTAATGGCTGCACTAAGTGCATTTCAAAGAGGAATAAAGATATTAGGTTGTCAGCAGCGGCAAAGCTTATTGCTTTTATTGCTTCCACTCGCATAATCTTGACACCATGGTACAATTCTTCTGTGATGTTGCATTTTGGATTAGAAATTGTACACTTTTGTACCTCGTGCACTCTGGCAAGAAAGGTAACGTCAAAGTTATGTATTTTTTAACCTGAACACGGTCTAATCCCAAAATAAACTCAGAGTTTTCCAGGTTCTATTTAGCATACATCTTGTTCTTTAAAAAAAGAACTGTCGTGATTTTTGCCCATGAATCATCGGGCCTTGGTTTGCACAAATACAAAGAGACAAAGTCGCTCTGGGCTGACTCATCCTCATGACACTCTTTTTTTCACTGGGCCATTCATCTCTGTCTGAGGCAGCGGGTAAAAGCTTATATGCCACAGAGCATCCTGCCATCACCTGGGGAAAGATCAGCAAGCAGCAGCACGACTCCTCTGATGGTTATTTTCTTTACTGATAATGAAGAGAGTGTCTGTGAGCGGCTCGTCCAGAGCTGTCAACACCTCCCTCAGGCCTTCTTCACACCACCTCCAATCATTCAGCATTAGAAATATACAGTTTGTTTGTTTCCACTCAACTTTTCAGGTCATGACTTCTTCTCAAACCTTGAACATACTGAACACACCTCTTCCTCTCATCTATGGGATCTTTAACATATAGACAGTGATTTATTTGAATAATAAAAATAATCATAAATATAGATAAAATGTGATAAAATATTTCCTGAGAGATTTATTAAGTTAATGAGGACATAAACTCCTGAGCAAAATATATTATTCTTTCAAAACTGACAAGTAATCAAACAATTATTACAATATTATATTATATATTATATTACTGCTGCTGTTTACGGTGTAATCAGTGTTTCCTTCATCTCAAGGCTGTTTTCAAAACGTGTATCAGTCTTGAGGCCTGTTATTAAGCTACTGAGATGACAATATATACGTTTTTAATTCACGCATTAAACATATTTAAACTGATTTGCAAGCAAAGAGTTTGGATGCCTTTGAATGCGTCTGCCTCATTTTAACAGTTGGAACGTGTTTTATGATTGTTTCTGTATTATTAAAGAAATATACCAGCCTTTAGAGATTAAGAACCTAATTTAATACTAAACCACAAACAAGACAGGGAGTTATGGAATGTGTTGAATTGGCAATTACATGGATTTACACATATAGAACTTTGTAATGCCATACCATACTGTTTTGCAGTATTTTTTTTAAAAATTTGTATTCATCTCCCAATGAAACTTGTTGCAATTTAAGTCTATCTCTTCTGGGAAATGATTCTTTTCTGACACATCTGCACAGTGCATCATTTCAGTGTAATGCTCTTTTCCCCCAGAGGGGGGAGCCAAAGACTGCTGCTGTCAGGAGAGATAAACTGTGTATGTATTATGCATTGGTAAAGACCAATCACAGCAATATCAAACATCTCCTGGGATTTAGATCGGTCAAATATTGCGTTTAAACTACATAAACGCCGCTCTTGTAGTTTAAAGCTTCTGGTTTTCACGCCTCCCTGTATGAAATCTTTATCAGCTTCCCCTTTCAGCCCATTTCCACAAATTATCAGTAACGCATATTCGCTTCCTGTTTGGCTCCCTGTGCCTGCTGGTCCATGCATGTGGCCACAGGAAGCTGCACTAAAATGGAGGTTATTCAGGAGAATTAAGGGTCTGCGTGACAACTCCTTCTACAAAGTCTGCAGGGGATCACTTACTATCTTTCCTGCTGGCTTCTGTTGTAGCCATGCTGATCTGGCCTCTGGGGCCATCTCTCTCTTTCTCTCTCCTCCTCCCCAAACACAAAGCTTTTACCGAACCGAGCTGTGTGGCCAATCTGCAAATGCTGCTTTAATGGAGAGCCCAGGGAATCTGGTGGCTGTGAGGTAATGTATCTTGTGCGAACATAAAAAGGAAATGGTTAATCTAGTTTACCCATTGGCAGTCGTGTCTCTCTGCCAGGCGTGTGCCAGCGCCACTTCACTTTCACTCTGTGCTCTTGTTGTCCCAGCTGGATGACAGTAAGACAACAAACACAAATGTGTCTTTGGCTCTTACAAACCATCAGGCACTCCCACAGTGTTCTCAAATGCCTTTAATGGCAGTAATATGATAATAAGCTTCATTTATAAAGCACTAATCACCTCGTCTTCTAAAGCTTTTAGTAAACAGTTTCCATTGTTTAATGAACCATGTTGATGTCAATGTCCTGTCCCCCCCCCCCACACCCTCCAAATTAGAGTTCCCTGCAATTTGGAGGCTAATTTATATCTACTTGGTATGTGTGAAGTGTTTGTTCATGAACAGTGTTTGACATTAGGCCCGCTGAGAGAGAAATGTAAACTCTCTAAACAACAGAACCTGTTTGTCTGTGAAACCAGATCACAACCTGCTTTTGTTTATTTGACAAGTCAACAAAAAGACGTGAGTCAAATAATCATTTTAGGCTTACGATCAGAATGCATTTTTCATTCGAACAGATTCAGCCGTTAATTTACCAAACTTAAGGACAGCATGTGTTGTTTATTTCCATCATGACTATAGACTAAGATAATGTAAAGACTATTGTGTGGTCAATACAGCAGCAGGAAGAGGAACAGCCTCTCTTGCAGTGTTGTTGGTGAGTTAGAAACCAATCCATTAGATGGCTTCTCTACATTTCCACACCACAAACCACTTAAGTAACTCTCCTTCCTCCTGGCCCCGAGCAGGACATCAGAGTTACTCCCAGATCTTTCATCCTTACATGAAAACTCAAAATGAGAATAATGAACTAAAAAGCAGCTAATAGTAATATTTACAGGCATAATAATAATAATAATACAGACATTTCTGACATGCAAATTTAGGCCCGGACCTAATGAAAGTCCTGCAGCCAGGAAATGAAATGAGCACCTGCCACCTGCCAAATACAGGGTAAATGTTTGCTGTGGCAGGTAGAAATTGCAGGTCACCTGCCAACATGGCAGATAGTTTTTCCTCATATCAAGAGAGATTATTTTCAAAAGCAATTCCTAAATTTGAAATAGTCAGGGATTATACATAATATATTACATATTTCTAGTGTCTGGTACCACTGACTCATGTTTACAATTCTAAAGCATTCAACATCGATTTCAGAAGTAGCAGGTGAGGAAATAACTTAATTTCAGACCCTATCTGCAGCCATATGGTCCATGCATGAAGTACAATTCGTTATCCAGCCTATAGATACTTTTACTTGAAAAGAATAAAAAAACTCCTTTATCCTCATTTTTTTTTGTTTTTTACATTAAATGATACTTGAGTGGAATAATTTGCATCTAACTATTATCAAGACTGGATGTCTGACCTTTGACCTCCTGCTTTTTTGCTTGTAGATGTTGCCGATGATATGTTTTTAAGATGGTCTAATTTTTCCTATTAAGCCAAATTAAGTTTTATAGACTCTGTATGAATTGTAGGGAGGTTATGATGATAGAATATGAAAAATAAACCAACCATTAGGTGCCACAAGTGCCTATAGGAATAATAAAGATGCCTTATATTGGGGACAACTTACTGTGGGTGGAGGACTAGCTAAAAATAGCTAAACTCAACTCAATTTCTTATACACAGAAAAATGACAGTATACACACTGTTGTAGTTGGTGATGCCCCACCTCACCTCACCTCACACAGCTGAGTCAAGATAGAGACAGCCAGTCAGAAAATACTGCCTTCAAAATAAAAGTATACATATTTATAAGCATGGAGGGAAATTCTAGCTATATACACATAGCCTACTTTCCAGGTTTGAAGGGATAAATAACAAAGTTTCTTTGTTATCCACAAGTTACATTGGGCAGAAGACTGGTGCTACACTGCACTCTGTGGATCTGGCCACTTTTCAATCCATGATGTCACAAGCAGCAGGTGTTTTCCATCAGCGGGCAACATGGTGGTTTAACTCATTTGGTTGTGGCCAGGAGTAAAACACACATGCTTGTAAGTTTTGGCTCGTAGAAAGCTGTCCTGCAGCTTTGATTGATCGGTAAATTGATTGAAAAGTTTAGTGAGAATAGCAAAGTTGTCGCCCCCATTTTCATGCAATTATGTTTCCTGGTGTGTATTGAGCATTAAAGCTCCATACGGCCACTAGCAATGATATTTGTGTAGACTTTTTAAATGTCTGTACTGTTACTGTAACCATCTAATGGTGAAACACTAATTGATGATTTACATTATTTGTCAATTAGTTGCTTGTTGGGTTGAACCTACAGTTTGTGGTTGAAAATGCCATCTAATTTCTAATTCTAGTCTGCATCAGCCAAACCTACCAACCTACATACAAAAACATTTTTGTATATAGGCCCAGATTTTTAATAATTCAGTGCAACCATTTATTTTATTTTGAAAGTCTGTAGCAGAAGCCGTATTTTTTCAACCTGACTGACTTGACAGCGCTGACGGAGCCAAATGCGCGTAAAAGTTGTCCACTCCTCCTCCTCGTCCATGAGGCTCGTTTGGCTCCAGATATAAACACAGAGCTGCTGTCTGTGGCCGCTGCGCTCCTCAGGCTCGTCAGACTCCTCACTACCAGCACACAGTCAGATCCAAGAGGCCGAGAAACAGGAGAAAAAGAGCAGGAGGTGAAGATCTGTGGCCCATTCAGGATGGAGGTAACAACTCTCTGACTCTTACTGTGGTTTTCTGTTTTAGCCTGTACTTTTTAGGCCATTAGAGCAGATGTTTTTACCATTTAATGTGGTTTTGTGCAGCCTTGTGTGGTTGAAGTTAAAACATGACACCATAGTGACTAACTGTAGAGTATTTTTAATGGTGTGTGTTATTATTGTGACGTTTCTGTGCAACCATTTAACAAATAATAATAATAATAATGCATTTGTGTCAATAGCTTCCACCTATGAAGTACTATGCACATTCACTATAAAAGTTCCTAATGATCTTTACAGTATTTATATTATTATATGTGATATAATACAAGATTTGACTTATGACAAACAAAGTTAGGATATGAAAAGATGGTTGTACTTTTCTTTCCTGAGGGTGTAGTTGTTCTATTATGAACATACACACATGCCTCAACATTAAAATGGGAACTGTTTGGCTCAGTGTGTTTGAGCTTCTTGTGGTAACAACTTCATAACAAGAAACCACAGAGTGAGTGGAGGGAAATGGAGCTGACAGAACATCTGTCATCATGAGCCAGTGTTTGTGCACTGTGATAAATGTAATGAAGTTGTAATGCTATTAGTTTATTTTTGTTTCTTAAATCTGCGTTTTGGTTTTAAGCTTAAAAAGTGTGCTTCTTCATGGCATAAGAGGCCTGTCTATGTCTGTTTTTCCTGTTGCTCACAGGTTTGTGGCCTCCTCCCTGCAAAACAAGCTGTTCCCTCTGACTTTTAACATCTTTCTCAGCTATTTAATGTCATGTGGCAAATAGGAAGAGAAACGCCCATTTGTTCCCCCCACAGCACGTGAGGGAGCACATTAGTAATCTGCCACAGAACTACTCTCACATACTTCCACCACCCAACGTTAGGACTCAGATATGCTTTAGCAGCTTCTAGACCAGCTTGGATTTAAAACCTTATTCTTCTTTCCCCTGTTGCCAATATTGAAAGAAAAGAATTCCCCCCCAAATCTGGAAAAGATGAAAGAATGATAAAAAAAAACATAGAGGGGGGCTTTCTAACCTTAGGTAAACATTTTTTTTTCTGATATAGTTACAGTTTCTGTGAGTTAAAGCTGTTTTGAGAGAGATAACAAACCTGAACCTGCACGAGCAGGCTGAACACTGAGATAGAGGAAGCAGGTTCAATTTGGTGACTCAAGCGTTTTCTGGATGAAACCTCACGAACCAAGCCCAAATCTCACAAGCTCAGTTCTCATTACAAGCTAATGGTGTAATTTGGGGTTGATGACAATGAGCAGCGCTGTAATGTAAATTTAAACTGAATGCTTACGATCCGCTTCTTATCTATCTGATCTTGGTGAACAACTACCGAACCAAGGTGCTGTTATTTAAGTTGAAGCATTGCTCAGTGATTTCATGGGCGATTTCTCACCTCAAAGTTATTCAGAAACAGATTTCTGTTGATGGTTTAGGTAAAATGTGACACTTCCATGGCAGCGGCGGTGAAGTAAAACCCGTGGTAAGTCTACTGAGTCCAGTCAGGTTCAGGTGTTGTGCAGTATTTTGCTGCTATTGACGATAAAATTGATGTGACTGAATTGATTTCAGTCAATTCCTGTTCGCTGAGAATTTGGGCAAAATGGATCAGTTCTCCCAGATGTTAGCTGTTGGGAATGGGATGCTTTTCGTCTGCTGCAGCCTCGGTTTGAGGTTTGATAGGAGGATGTTTATTTTATGCCTCTGTGCCGGTGAAAGCTGTGGCCGGAGGCATCATGTTTTCGTGTTATCGTCCATCTGTATGTACGTACCATTCTTGTGAATGTGATATCTCAGGAACGCCTGGAGGGAATTTCTTCAAATTTGGCACAAACATCCACTTGGACTCAAGGATGAACGGGTTTTCGAATTTGGTGGTCAAAGGTCAAGGTCACTATGACCTCACAGAACAAGCTTTTGACTTCAAAGGGACTCTATGTAAGAATCAGAAATTGCTTGCTGACCGAAGCTACAGTCTCCCCTGTGTCTCCTGGCCACGGTCGGGGGGGCTGGAGCAGGAAGAGTTGACACTGTTTCACAAGACGGGCTTCACTAGATAGAACTTTGCGGTTATGGTGCTTCTGTGTAGTTTGTGTTGGAACAGCGTAGCCACACGCGAGCGTTGCATAAGACACCGACCCGATTTATACGTGTAAGAAGTAACAAACAGTCCCTTTAGCTCAAGAATTCATATGCTAATTATGATAATTTCACAGAAATGTCTAACAGGATCAAACGATGAAGTGATGACATTTTGGACAGAAGTGGATGTAAAATGCAAATTGACCGGTCGGTGGAGCAAATCACCCGCGAGGCGGTAATTCTAGTTTCATGCTGCATTTTGCCTAAAGGACCTGTAAACAAGCAAACTAGCCTGTAAGGTCAGTCTCACACTCACCGTCATTTAAACTGCTTCAGCTGTGCTTTGATGACACTGCCTATTAGTTTAAATTTGTCTGTGTCTTCTGGCTTTAGGAAAGAGCTGTGGGCAAACATTGATTTATAGCTGCCTCAAGCAAGCCTTGAGTAGAGATTGATGCATGGAAATTCTTAAATGTTGTTTCCTGTTTTGCATCGACAGGCTATCCAGTGGACAAACTAGAAATGTAGCATTTGTGTGTGTGTGTGTGTGCGTGTGTGCATGCACCTGAGGATTTGTGCTGCATGTGTGTGTCGGTTGTGGGGTGGGGGGGTGGAGGTTTTCCTTTGATGGAAAAACAACACCACAGCTAGAGGAGTGAGTATTTTGGAATTGCCTTGCCAACCATATGGTGTGCACATTTATTATGTAATGCATAGTAAAGTTAAGAGACCAATAACAGAGGAACTCAGTCTGTACCAGCCAGACGGTACGACTTAATGAGTCTGTTTTTCCCCATGTTGCTTTACAACAGTATGTCATTTATATAGTGTCACACTATTATTATTGTTATTATGAACCAATACTTCTCTCCCTACTGCTTATACTACAGTCTGTACCACTAGAACCAGTATATAGTCCAGTGTCACAGTAATAAATAAGAGTACTGATGCGTCTTAAAGCGTTGTGTGATTATGCCACAGGGTAAAAGTATCTGCTGGTATTATGTTCAGAGCCAGTCAGAACTGGACATTATCGTGACAGATCCAGTGTGAGGTGTTTGCTGAGGCTGTATGTGTTTCAGGGCAGTATGAATGGTCCACTCTGTCCTTAACATAAAACAGACACCTAACTGACCGTGAAGCTCAGTGGAATGTAAAGCATCAGCATCAAGGAAAGCCTACGAAACTTTATCCCGTTCACAAAGTCACCGTGTAGTTATGGTTGGACCTGTGTTCAGAGTGTGAGTAAAATTAATAATCTGATTTTATTAGCTTATACAAGTCAATAAAGTCCTGTGATTAAAGCGCTTCTGCTGGATGAAGAGCACATAGTGTTGATGGGACAAACCAGCAGCATCTCATGTGATTTAAAGCTCCGATCACACTGATGCTTCCTGTTTATTTATAACATCTTGCAAACCACATCATCAACTTTCTCTGATATTGTCTCATTAGCTGTTTTCTACCTTCTGTCCACATATTTGAACTCTAGCGTCCTTTGAAACCAGTACTTTACAATGCCAAAAATACTGTATTTGCTAAATCAGTTGGAAAAGAGAAGCAAACAGCAGGAAGTGCACAGTTTCTGCAGAATATTCATATTTCCGCTGTATTACTGCTTTTCATTGTTTCACAACATATTTAGTTTCCCAGGTGATAACAGTTACAGTGTTTTGGGCAAAATTAACTCTTTGTTTCCATGGGAGTTACAGGCTACACTCATCATAAAAGTAACTTAAACTCGCACCAAGAAAGACTCTGGTGATATTAATTTCTGTTGACCACAGCGGGGCATTATTGCATATCGACAGTTAGTAGTAGTAATAAGTAGAAGAAGACCTGTGGTCGATGCAAACAATTTTATATTGTAGGAAATGCATTTGACATGTTTGTCAGGCCTGAAGGACACACACGATGTGTTTTGGTGGACAAATGTTGAATGTAAAGGAAACTGTTTATCTGTTTCTGCCGCGCTGTGTACCCTGAAGCTGATGACATAATGATACAAGCTGGAACATTATCAGCTGGCTCTTAAACTCAGAAGATATATCTGCTTAAAACAATAAGCAGTTCTCTGTCTTTGGAGATTGTAGTGTGCACAGACTTGCTGAAGCATTTCAATAGTTTGCAGTAAATGTGTGATCATCTAAAGTTAATCTAAAATCTCGTTCTAAAATGTCATATTGTGTCGTCATGTGGGATAGTTTTACTCTCTGGTTTATTGCCTGTATTTTACATCTCCTTGTTGACTTCTAGTTGTGTGGGAGCTTGGCTCGTCGGAGGATACGTGCACCTTTACGACCAATCAAATGGTTCGTAAAGCCTCATAATTCTTTAACTGCTTTTTATTGCAGTGTGGTTGTTATTATCTTAAACATTGTTTACAATTTGTTTCCATTGCAGACCCTCACACTATACATAAATTGTGTGTTTTTCTCTGAGTAATGATATCAGGCATGAGTCTAGAGCAGAGCATGGGGCAGAGAGATAGCCTGGGTGGGAACTAGACAAGATAGTGGGGAGGACACTGTGATCTGTACAAGAAAAACACACATGCTGTTGGCTTCTAAGGAAGTTATGTCATGGATGGATACATGTAGACTGAGGCAGCCTGAGTCAGGCCTTACGCTGTCTCAGACATCTGCAGATTGTCAAACATGTTGAATTTAGTCAGACTGCAAACGTGAGATACGTGCAGACGGATTTTGAGAACAGCGAGCCAGACAGAGGAAGTGGAAACTCCAAAAAAACAATATCATCATGACTTTATAACTTACTTTCAAGTCTCCCTGCAGAACAGTTAACCCATACGGCATGCACCTCCTCAACCAGCCTCTTCTAAATTTGTCATCCAGCCATGCTCTTTATTCCCTTTTTTGGCAGAAAGGAGTGCAAACACAATAAGTGCTGCAAGCTGCTTGTACTTTGTACAAACCCAATTTTTCTTTTTGCAAAATGTTGAGATTTTTAGGTTAGGTTTCTAGGCTTAGAAGGCAGGTGCACACTGCAAGTTTGAACATGTTATAAACTCACATGTTGTTTTACATTTTACAGCTAAATAGTACACTACAAGATGATTCTGAAAACATGTGAGGCGAGAAATAGGCATTACAGTAACAGAATATTGATTCATATTTGATCAGCGCTGCCTAGTTTGACCATTTGATCAGAGTTCACGAGTGATTGACAGCCGACTCATAGACGGTAGCTAGACGGCAGGCTCCAGATCAGCTATGTGCAGGGCTTCACTGAATGAAATCATCCCGTGTCTGTGCTATACTCCGCCTCCACGTCAACTATCTGATCCACTGTCCAGATGGTTTTTGTCTTTGTGATTGCTGGATCAGAGTGGATGAGAATACCAGAACACCATGTAGAATCCCCAACAGATGCTCGTATCAATGTTTTCTTGCTTAGGTTCAAACATTTGGTGGACGTTCTGTCTGCTGTGAGCTGTTTACATTTTTTGATATCTTTTCTTACTCATCATTCACTCTCCATTTCCCTGCCTTCTCATTGCACAATTCAGATTATCTTAAACGGGCTGTTATCACATTGAAATATCACGGTGCATTCCACGAAACAGGCCTGGCTCTATCATCTGGTCTCGTATCTTCATCTTTTGCCAGTCAAATTGCAGTTAAATAGCATAAAAAGCCTCTTGGGGTCTTGCCTCATGTGTTGTTGCATTTGTCACATTTAAGAAAAAAACATGTTTGAGGTCTTTCTGTGGAATTCGAACTATATCAGCAGCTTTCTGTTTCCAGGTCGTCTGGATTTATTTTCCCTCTCTCTGGATGCTTATTTTTTTATTACATATTTGTTTCCCCACCCTAGTCTGTGTCTGCGGCACCTCCCATTTCCTTTGAGGCCGGGCCAGCAACATCTCGTAGATGAGGGTGTCCGTTTACCTCATCCCTCTGATCCTGGGCCTTTCTAGTGTACTTCCACACACACACACACACACACGGGAAAACACACAAACACAGAGGGCAGTGGAAAAGTGAGATATTCAGATGAGGTCCAGTCCAAAAACACATCATGTTTTCCTGGAAAGGCAACGAGCGAGAAGGTGCCTGTCTGCTCTCTTACCACTTAACAAGTGTAGGCAGAAGGGAGCTGCTCACTATGGTGGTTTTTCTCCCTAGCAGAACACGCTAACTTGTGAAAACAAAGTCTGCAGACTCAAACCGAAGCCACTACCGCTTGGTGATGTTATTGAACAAGCGCTTGCTCAACAGCTGTGCTTTGGCAAGCTTTATTTATCTTCACTTTCACAGATTCCCAGTGTGCGGGGCTCACCAGCGAGAGCTTATGAGGATTGAGAGTTCCTAGAGAACAGTTAAAGATCCTGAGCCCGACATCGTCTTTATCAGCTCCGTGGTAGATTACATGGCCTGTTGCTCTCTGACCACCGCTGAGATATATTAGGATTTGCTGAGACTAATATCATGTGCTTCTTCTCCCCTGCCTCTGGAAATAGGAATAACGGGAACAGATAATAGCAGGCTTTGTGTGATCTGTTTGTCTCTGTGTTCTCTTTCCACATCTGCCGGTCATACAGTAAACCTCGTGTCTTCATCCACAGCATGGAAATTAAGATGCTGGTTGGGATTAACCTTTACTTATCCAAACACAGATCACTGAGGATGCACACGCTTTTTTTCCCTGCAACACTCTGCTTAACATTCACACTGAAGTCCACTGTCTTCTATAGAGGGGTTTCAGGTGTGGTCATGTGCACCGGCAGCCATATTGGAGGTCAACGGTTTTATTTTTCTAGAAACGATGGCTCAAAAGAGCTGATTACATCTTGAAACTGTACTATTCAGTAGGGCCTGGTGGAATGGTTATATACAGTATACCACAAGATGATAGAGATTTGTCCTCCCCTTCCAAGGCATCTATTCATTTAATATTTATCGTTGCATAAGGTTGTGGGCAGTGTTGCTGATTAATAAGTAGAACCTAGTATTTTGGTTTCCAAAATTAGTGCATCAATGTTGTTAAAGGGACTCTGTGTAAGAATCAGAAATTGCTTGTTAACAGCGACACTTGTGGCCATTAAGTCAATGAAAGTCAGTGTCCTGTTGCTCGCACTTGTGCTCGCTCTACATAGACATGAACGAGCATCGGTCAAAACAGTGAGGCGACACACGTCAGCTAAAACCACAATATCACTCTATATTTCAGCTGCTTGACAGTAATGTTAGCTGACCTGACGAATGTCTCTCCTGAATCGATGCCGACCGTGGTCAGAAGGAACTGGAGGGGAGATACCGGAGTTGTGGTCGGAGACGATAACGTTACTCGCTGCGGAGCCCCGTCACTTCACTCAGCAGCAGGAAACAACACGGGAAACCTCTGTTGGTCTGGAGGAGCTGCAGCATTTATTTCTGCACAAACTTCCACTGTACATTCACTAGATATTCTCAGAGCTAAACTAACTCTTCTGCAGTGTGTATGTGTGCGCGCATGCACGTGAGAGGTGGAGCGAGAGAGCGAGTGAGAACAAGCGCGGTGTGTTAGTGAAGGCAGGCAGGCAGGCAGAGGAGCAGAGTACAGCAGAGACTCCGGCCCTGGACACCAGAGCTACGGTCTCCCCTGTGTCTTCTGGCTGCGGTCGGGGGGCTGGAGCAGGAAGAGTTGACACTGCTTTGCAAGACGGGCTTCACTAGATGTAACTTTGCGGTTTTGGTGCTTCCGTGTAGTTTGTGTTGGAACAGCATAGCCACACGCGAGCGCGCATGGGACACCGACCTGCAATGACTTATAAGAGTGTAAGTGTAAGAAGTTACAAACGGTACGATACCGATACCTTGATTTGTCAGGTATTTAGACACTTTCTGTAGAATGTCTTATATGAAGCAGTAGGGGTGTAGCTGATCGTTGATGCAAAGTGGAAACGGTGATGCATATCGTCATCTTTAAGATACGCCTTTATTTTGAATATCCCAGGGCACGTCTGTGTCACCATTTCCGTCCAAGCGCACCTCCTTCCTAAACATTCGAACAGTGATTAAACATAAGAAATGTGGCACTTTATAGTGAACAACAAGAGGTTGTTCTTTTTTTACTCTTTTTATTATAAAAAGAATAGATGGCTTTTAAATGTCTGGTAGAGCACACATATTTTAGTTGCTTTTTGTGAGTTGATATAAATGTAACTGATTGGGTTAAATGGGCATATGATATCATCTAGTATTGATCGCAGGCTCCAGAAATGAATCGAATCGAAATCGTATCGTGGTGGACTTTGTGATATCAGCAAATATCGTATCATTATCCAAAGAATCAATATAATATCATATTGTGATGAAACTTGTGATTTACACCCTTATGAAGCAGCATTATTTTTGTGACACTGGTGGGGAGGAAGCATGAATTACTGTCTGCAACAGTGTCCTTTTTGATACCACCACTACAGGGACGCCAAAGTCAGCCACTTAGCAGCTTCACTGCATTGCTCCAATGTACCTCAACAGTATTAATGTATACTCAAGGGGTAACAGTGTTCACAGGGCTGCAGACTGTCCATGGTAACTAACTGGTTTCTGGGGAGGAAAAACAACCCAAGAAAAGACTTGTTATATCATCGACACAGTAGTGTCTATGTCCTGCACTGCAAATGAAGTATCGTCAGTGAATTTATCACAACGGGCCTGGGGATCCAAACTATGAAATGATTTCATTTATACCTCTTTACTATCCTCTGGGCTACCACCGTTCCTTTAAATGCCAGTTACAACAAGCATAAATTGCTTTTAAATAACGGGAAAGCTGGGAAAGTAAAATGTTTTGGATAACAGTGTATGAAGTCTGTACTGTATGTGTAAATGTAAAGCAAGGAACATATAAAGGTTTCCATGGAAGTAAGAGTTCAGAAATAGCTTGTTTCTTTTTAGCGTCAACACAGGCTCGTTTTTGGAAAACTTGAATCACATGGGTAAGGCGCTGCTTTAAGAAGCTTTTTTTTCAACGTTTCCTTGTTTAGACATGCTCAGTCACTCTGTATGCTAGATTACAGTATGTTTCAGATGTGGTCTCGCATATCCAGGAACACTCTCTCTTAGGAGCTGAGGGGTTACAGAGCAGAGCTGTGATCCAGGCTGCCTACACAGCTCTGAGGCTTTTTCCCAGGCCTAGAGCCCCAGAAATAGAGTTTGCCCTGCTCTCTCCTGCAGTGAACCAAAGTTTCCCAGTCTTCCACAGAGCTTGGGGTCCCAGCTGAGTTAAACATGCGCAATGCTGCTAACCAACCGAAGGCCTTGTATGGCTCATTAAAATAATGTGTCTCTTTTGTCATCTCAGTGAAATGGTTAGTGAAAACAGTTCAGTTTTACTGAGAGGAAAACATGTTTGCTTTGACATATTCAATTAAAAGGCAAAGACAAACAAATTATTAAAGGAACCATATTGTAAAAAGTGAGATTTTCATGTTTTGTTTTTTTTTTATTATAAAGCTAGTTTACGTGCTATAGAAATACTGTGAAAGTATCAAAACACTCAATCCATGGGGAAACACACACGGCCCGTATTCAGAAACTGTGCCTTTGAAACAAGCCGTCAGGATTTCTGTAAAAATCTACAATATTTAGACCATTTCTCAGTTTTAAATGTAATCATTCTAAATGTATCCCAGTTTATTTCCAGTTGCAGTGTATGTGAATGACATCAGCTGACAGGAAGTAAACAGGTACCCAAGCTGTTGCTTAGCAATGCAATTCCGTTGAAATGCACTGAAACGGTTGTTTCAGACAGAGGATAAATACAGGCATATTCAGGCAGACAGTACAAGGAAAATAAAGTGTTTTTTGAACATTACAGCATGTAAACATGTTCTAGTAGAAACATAAAATACAAATATGAATTTGAAAATGAGCATGATATGGGACTTTTAAATTAGTTCAGATTAGTGTACTATATTTATTGTATATCTTGCATAAGGCTGCGGACAATGACTCTGTAAAAGGTTCTTGTTTGATAGCAGATAAAAAGCTTGCAACATGCTAAACTGGAAGTTTTGATACTTGTAATACACTTCAACAACATTTGTACTTTAAACATGAATAAAACTACATCTATCAACTTACATACTGTATGCATGGTCAGTGTATTTTAAGTCAGGGAGGTATTTGTATTGAGTCTGACGTTATTTTCATTCTGCATGAAGAAGCTCATTAAAGATAAGGGGCTCGCTTTGAAAAGACGCATGGAAGAATATTAATGGATCTGAAATGACTTCCTCTAAAACTAGAAAGTTGTTTAATAGTTAATGTGGTTGAAGCCTTTTAAATCTTAATACAGCTCTCAGCTTTTATTTAAGTCACTTATGCAAGTAACTGAAAAATATTATCTTCGTTGTACATGACCATATTCCTTTCCCAAAATTAACAGTAAAAGCGCAGAGGTCACCTTCAACATACCGTTGAAATTAAATATTTTTTCTCCAAATTTACTTTTTGAATACAACTAAACCACATGTCAGGAATATAATTAACTCAGTGGAAAGAACAAAGAAATGATTGATTGTTTGGTAGAGGGGGCTGGTAGACATCCTCCTGTGTATCATTTAAATAAAGTTACAGAAGAACTGAAACCTTGATTTTTCATACGCCCAAAACACCTGAGCAGCGATTTAATCTGACAAAGCCTCACTTCCTTTGCGTGCACTGTTGTGCTGAGAGTTTGTGCTCTGAAGGAGGCATTTGTTTTTGAAGGACAGGAAAGAGTTAAACAATTAGAGGTTACAAAATAATGGTGTGGAGGTTGGGTGGTCCCGGGTGATTACTATTTATCACGGATGAGAAAAGGGAACTCAGGAAAAGGGTTGGGACGTGGATTAGGACACAGAGGGAAGCATTAACAGAGGCACTGCAGGGCGAGCTGATGCTGTAATACGTTTTGGGTGGAGGGAGCAAGGTGGTGAGGTCATGTTGAGAACAAGGGGGGGGAAAAGGAAAATAAAGCTTGTGATTAAAATGTGGAATGTGTGTATCTGTGAAGCTTGGGATCTCCATGTTTCCATGGGCTCAAACTGTGCAGAGAGGGAGGGAACCGAGAGTGGACACACCCAGGAAATGTGACAGAATTGGCAGCTGTGTGAAGAGAGGCGTGAGCTTTTTAGTGGTCAATAAAAGTAGGATGGAAATGACACGTAGCATCAAAGCCAGAAAGAGAAAGGGAGGAGCACCACAAGCAGTGACTGTACAATGCAAATCATTAATTGCCGACGTGATGGATGACAATCTGCACAGTCCTGGCACGGCACGACTCGGGCTGCCCCGCTGTGTTGTAAACAAACGTCTCGACCCATTCACACCCAACGCAAAAACGACTAGAGCCTGGAAGACAGAGTAATGCTGGAGTGTTGTTTACAAGGCTCACGTTCGTGCACATCACAGCCGCCAGCCAACTTATCACTTAGGCCACAGATATGTGGAGTGAGTTAATGGTCATGAAAGGGCAGTGCGGAGGAGGGAAGTTTAGCAATCAGCTTGGGAATAGTGGGAGAGACAGAAAGTGAAGGGGCCAAGGAGTGATAAGAGTGTGAGGCTGCAAGGACAGGTCCCTCCTGTCACAGGCTGTGGCGTGATGTTAAACAGCTGTGGAGAGAGAGGGGCTCACTTCCTGTGTCCAAACCCACAAAATACACTCTTTAGCAGAAGAGATGAATACCTCCAAGGACAGCATTCAACTCAACACACTGATGGAGATGTTTTTTTTGTTTGCATATTCATCCTTTCTGCTGTGTTTCTCAACTCATCTACATTTTCCTGTTGAGGAGAGGGAAGTGAAACACGGTCCTTATCTTAGAACATCTCCTTGTTCAGCTGCAAAATGGCTCTCTGCACATGCCATGCTTAATGAGACTGTATTGTTGTTTTTTAAGATGGATTTGCTCAGAAAGTCACTGCCTTGAATAACATCATTCAGTTTGTAATGCCTCATCTAACAGGGCAAAGGCATGCCATGCATGGATCTTAACATTCAGTAAAACTGGCATTTCTTTTGTCTCAAGGCAATATTTTAAAATGTAACAAACAATGTCAAGACTGTTAACATGAAGTATTTGTCAGTTGTTTGATTGAATGTCTTTCTTTTCCAATAGGATTCTCCATCCAAGCCATCTGTGGCTGAGCTGGCTGGAAGGTTCAAAGGTCACATTCTACCAATGCCCAGCTCAAATGACGAGGTACTTTATTTATATCTTACATAGTATACTATCCATACAAAAATGTGCAAATAACTGTGTTGAGTTACCCTAGAAGAACAGCACTCCATATTCTGTTTATTTTCATACTTAAATACAGTCGTTGGTGAATACTTACAGAATCCCTCCTCCTTTTTGTTTGTAGTTGCCGTTTCGAAGAAGACCCCCGTGTTCCCTGAAGTTACAAAATCAAAAAGATGATAATGAAGAATCAGATGTAAGTATTTTTCTTCCTTTACTGACCCATGTGCTTCAAATCTGTCTCCTTGATATACAAAGGAAGTCTCAAGAAAACAGACTTAGATTTGTTTACTGTAAATTTTCATTGCAACCTCACAATTTCAACACAGTAGACAGTGTACTGTTGCCAAATCGACAATTTATCTATTCTTTCTTCTGCCTAAACATTGGGGAAGTGTTAGTGCTGCTGTCTTTCAACCTGTCTTTGCATTATGAAAGCAGATCAGTGCAAACATGTATACATCACAAGCATGTACAACAAAAAGTTGTTTTGTTTATTTAATACTATTTAGTCTATATTATTTAGGCTTAATACTCATTGGGACATGTGCTTGTATGTTGTGATGATTTTGTGAATTTGTCTTTTCATTCACTCTGCTCTGACTGTGTTCTCTTGCAGAAAACTATCGTCTCACCGAATCCCTTTAAAATCAAGATGAAGAACTCCTCCATCATTGAGAAACTTCAGGTAAATGCATCTTACAACATTTTAATATTTTGCGAATAGGAAACCAAACAAATGCTAGCCTCTCCCATGATGTGTTATTATAGGATGTAGTACACAGACAGAAGTAGTCAGGAGATTGTATAATCAGGAGATTGAGATATGTGGAGCAGTACTGCCACCCACTGTTCAGTTGACACTGGTGCACGATCTGTTTGCACACTGAGAAAAAGAGGAAGAGCTTGTCCCTGATGCCACAATCGGCTCAGATTAATGAGCTAATGGGATCATGGGACACCCAGCCTCCAGCGAGGCTCGAACTCGCCACCAACGTTCCATTAGTTAGCAGTTCACACGGTGGGCAGCCATGGGACAAAAGGGCTGCCGCTTCTCCCTCTTCCTCTTCTCCCCAGTGCAGGTAGGATTCTCTCCTCTATACGTGAACAGAGGTTTGGGGACTAACTCGAGATTTGATGTACTGTAGTTCTCAGACTGGATATGACAGGTGTTGTTTGTGACACTTAAAAGGTTATTTCAGACCATACTTCTAGCAGGCGAGTTTTCAAAGTAAGAACGTGACCAGTGCAAGCAGAGCAATATCCTATGTGCACACCTGTATAATACTCATTTTCAAACAAAATTGCACATTTTATGGAGGAATAATCCCTGCTTTTTAATGCATATATATTTTAATAATATACCCATGTTTAAAGTAACATGACATTGGTTAATCTTTCGTTCACTTATTTCATCATATCCCCTAATAGAATGACTCTTATGTTGAATTTATGGCTCATTATCAGCTTTTACTCTCATTTTAGGTTTGTCGTATGGTCATTTTGAAAAGTGCTGTTTAAGTACATTTAATTCCACTAATTAAGGTCTTTGTTTTACAATTAAGTTTCATTAGAACAGAATGTACCAAGGAGATTATAGTATCCAGGCTTCAGGATCTTCCTTTCCCCTGTAGGCCAATCTTGCTCTGTCACCCACTGCTCTGCTGCCTTCACCCAAGAGTCCTGAGGTGAAGCTCCAGCCGGCGCCGTCGTCCCCCGACACACCCTGCTGCCCGCAGAGCCCCCTGAGCCCCACCCTGCGGCCCTCACATCAGTCCAGTGAAGAGGAGGATCCCATCAGCTTCGACAGCCCTCCTGAAGGCGCCCCGCTGCCGAGCTTCAACAAGGTAAACATACGGACTCGTGCTAAGCTATTTGTTACATCTCCTTATAATGCAGTTAGACTAGTTTGTGGTATTACTGTAAGTATCATGTTGAAGAGCACCCTAGATCATCTTATTCCAGTTACATTTTTTTCTGATTAGAGATCATTTGTAAGCATTTTTGAGTAGTTAGTACCCTCATGTTTGATATATTTGCATGGGTTTTTGTTTGCACAAGCTCTCAGTCACTAAATGACAAACATGAGCTGCTGTCATATTGAGGCCCCTGAAGTGATCCTCATGCTATTCGCCGACTGAGCTGTGACGTCACAACCGGACACATGGTCTCCGTCCCCGTTGACGTGTTTCTCAGCGGGTGTTCTGTATCTTCTATTTAAGCAGGCCTTGGATAAGCTGGAGCAAGATGCCCCTGTAGTGCTCTGCAAGGGGGATTGTAGATGTAATCCCCTTAGCCTAGTTAGAGTCCATATAGGTACCAGTTTGTCCAGTGCTCTCACGCATATGCTGATACTTGGACAGTTAACATAAATAATTTGATGATATAAATAAATTGATATTAAATATAGATTAGCTTAGCTGTCTTATAGATCTAAGTTGCCTTGATTTTTTTAAAATTTTGTTTAAAAACAGGATTTCTTCTGGTTCTTACTCATCTTTTCCACTCAGACTCGTGCACGGCTATCAATCAAAAGGCGCCCACCCACGAGACAGCACAGGAGGTCAGCTGGAGAGGAGGCGGGAGCCTTCGGGAGTACTCTGTCCCCATGTGAACTGTACAGCCCAAAAGAAAATGGGGACATGGACCCGGTTTTTGAATATGGACAGCCGGCAATTCTAAAAGATGCTGAAGAGAAGGACAGGGACTGTGAAAAAACAGAGGACGGGGTAGCAAAGAGTGACCCCCATGACATGGGAGATCTAGAGGAGGAGCAGGACGCAGAACAAGCCCAGAACTTGGAGGCTTTGGAGGGGGAACAGCAGCCTTCATCAGAGCCTTGACCTGCCAAGCAGATAGAGGGCAATGTTCAGACAAATGGGAAGGAGGAGATGCCTCGGGAGGAGCACCAAGGAGGAACTGACATGGTGTGAACTGTGAATGTTTACTTTAAGAAAATATATATACATATATTTATGAACATACATATATTTGAATAAGTTATTCAATGCTTTGATTAAGAGAACTCTTAAAATACTCCTCAGAAAGAGTTAATCCGTTTTAATTTCTTGGTACCTGCTCTTTTTAAGTCCCTCTGCCGCCCTCTCCTGGCCGTCTACAGAACAGGTCTATAAACACTGGAGAGATTCGAGAAGCAGCTGTTCTCTGCACATGGAAATAAGCATCACAGTTGATACTGTGTCCATTATCAGCCAGAGGAAATTTGTGTCATATTCTGTCAAGTCTGCACGACCAGACTCCTGTTTTTTTATGACAAATAACAATGTCTTTGATTTGCAAAGAAAAAAATGCTAAGAGTGCACTTCCATGTCAGAAGTATCTGTCATGTAAAGGACTTTGGAAATACTGAATGCTGGGTTGACAAAAGGCAAAATATTACTAGACTTCATATATATATATATTAGCAGATATATAAAAAGTTCTGACATTGATGGGTATGATCATACCGAATTCCTATCACCTTAGGTTGAAATCATGTACTTTGCTTATATAGATTTCTTTTGATGTATGTCAGTCGAATTTTCTGCGTGTCTTTCATTTTGTATTCTGCACAGTATCTATATTCCAGTGCTACTGTGGAGTGGCTCGGGCCCTCAGCAATTATGCACAGAAATGTTAAGAAAATAAACGGCTTCCTTCTTCTGTAAGAAAAATGTTGACATTGCATGTATTTCATCAAATTTTAGGGTCGAAAGAATCATGAGTCAAAATGATCAACATTGATGATTATCTTCATTCTGGTATGCCTGTCAGTTAATACTTCATGCTGTGTATCATCTCCTGAGACAATCGTTTGCCAAGGACAAAGCTTAATATAGCCTACTGGGCTTATAGTTGGAGGTTACCAATGATGATGATAAGGGATAGCATTGCCGAAATGCAGATTTGAAAAACCCTGCACACATAGGAACACCCACACAGGTGATTTAAATGACTTTCCCTGGTTAGACCTCTTCTCAGGGCTGTGTCTGTGTGAACAAACTGACAGTTTGAAACTGAGCTTGGTTAACAGCTTTATTGCACCTGTTAAGGTAGGACGACTTACACCTTGATAATTCTTATTAGTACATGAAGTCACATCATTTTCCCACTGTAGCGCTGCGGCCCATTTTCCACCTGAACAGAGGTCTAATCGGAATAACTGAAAACTGTGGACAGCCAGAGAACATTCAATTTAATGGAATCACAGTATTTATATAATTATATTACTTTAATATTTCTACATATGATCTGATCTTTTAGGACAAAATGTGCTTGTTCCTGAGGGCATTATTAGCATAATATGAAAACCTTGTAAATGTTTTCGACTTCTAATGGTGACTATTTAGAATTGCAGAAATTGCAATATGGGTAAACATGTGTCCTCTGTAGCCTAATTGGAAGGCTATACTCTACCCCAAAAGTGCAATTTATCTTGAATGTGTATCTTATGTCAAAAATGAACTTTAATTTCTTTATCCACAAGCTCATGTTTTATTTTTACTCTAAGTCCTTTTAAAACTGTTAGTGTTAGTGTAGCAGCACGTGAGTGCAGGTGCAATGTAAAGTTATGATAAAATAATTAAAATATTAATTCACATCATCAAAGGCATCTTGCCTGAAGAATATCTTGAATTTGACAAACAGCAAGAAAACATCCCAGCAGGCATTTAGCATCATCACCTATTGGCTCACATTAGGTTAAACAAACAGTTGTAAAATCCTGGAGACCTTTAGGCTACCTGGGAAAACACAGCATCACGTGGTGTGCATACTTCAGATAACTCAGTAGGCAGTAGGAACAAGTGTTTACACGCAGTCTCCGTTATATTTAATCACAACAGGACGCAGGTTGATCGCAGAACAGTCATTACATATATTCCCAGGAATACAATAGTAGTGTCACGTCCTGTCGTTATGACATTGACAGTAAATGTTTCCTCCCACCCGCTTTCTTAATTTACTGTAACTTGACAACGCCTTCAGACGTCAGCTGCACCGAAACTTGGAGGACTCGTAGGTTTACTCACCTGGCTGGCTGTGAGAGGACGAGCAGAGACAGAAGAAACGAATAAAGGAATCTCCCACGAGCTGTCAGCTGTCTAACCATGTGAACTCTTGACCTGTTGTTGTTTTAGAGGAGTTGTTGGTATTTTGAACACATCTGAGACGTTTACGGCCCCGCGATCGCTGCGGTTTCATTATTAAAAAGTTATAGTAGGCACTTCCGGATTGGGACTTCAGCCAGGCTTACAAACAGAACTCCCATTTGGCCCTGGGAAACCAGCAAACCAGCATGGACATTGAGCTGCAGCCCATCGAGAGGAATGGGAACGATGAAGCAGCATATCCGTCTAATGATCGGGTGAGTTCATAATGCTATATATATATATACATGATAGATAGTGTATATATATATATCTCTCTCTATATAGATATAAATATGATAGATAGTATAAATGATAGATAGTAACATTAATGATAGTGATATCATATCATGATAACATATTAGTAAAAAGACACAAGTAAGTAATACAGAGTATAAAACATATATATACCAGATATAAAAATAACGGGAGATGAAGAAACTGTTAAAACTGAATATAGTGCAGGGTAATAACTGAGATACGAGACTAATAAAAATGTGAATATAGTGCCGAAAGTGAAAGTATGAAAGTAAGTGAAAGTATGCCGACTATATATATTTTTTAATATATATATATATATATATATATATATATATATATATATATATATATGTATATATATATGTATATATATGTATATATATATATATATATATACATGTATATATATATATATATATACATGTATATTTATATATACTTTTTTCTTAGGTAACTAACTGATGAAATGAATCTGTTATATGTAAAATATATCATCAAGCCACCATTGTAGCATTTCATAGTAATATTCCCCAATATGTTCCTGCTCCTAGGTGACAGCAGGTAATGGAGGTGGTGTGGCCTACAGGACCCCTGATGCAACAGAGAGAGATGGGTTGCTTTCTGTACGGGTGAGCTTCCATCAAATCTTGTGCTGCTTTGTTCAGGTTTACAGTCTGTTCAAGATATTACAATAACTCACATATTCTGTTTGGCATGGATTTTCCATTTTTGTGTAAAAGACAAAAAAGGGAGCTCTAGTTTCTGTGGCAACAACTCGATTTAGTCACTTATTTTCAGCACTCCTGGAAGTGAATAATTCAACACTGTCCCTAGATGACTTATTCCATTTATAGTAAGGGGAGGAACGTGACATATGTCTGCTGTGTTTTTGTCAGACTACTGGTTGTAATAGGGACACGGTGCCCTCCGGCCATGCAGCAGAAGCTCAAAGGAATCGGGGAAATACATACACTCCTCAAGAGGTATGGAGACTTTTAGTAACAAAAAAACAAAAAAAAATGTTAGAAATTTGTTGTTCCTGGGGTTTTTCACTTCGAATTAAGGAAGTGTATCTTTTCTGTTTTCATGTGATAACTCACTGAGTTATTTCACATCCATCCCTTGGACACCAAACATGTCAGTGCAGCTACAAATAACTGGATAGTGTTTTTATGCTCTGTTAATATTCTTTTTTAAATGATGTCTCATTAAGGTGATGCTCCACCTAATATCTATTTATAGTATCAAACAAGAACCCCCAGACTGTAGCACTATTGACAAAGCAATTTCATTATGCTTTTAGAGTAGCGCCGTGTGCAGGGTAAAGAGAGAGCTGAATGAGGTCATCTTCTGGAAAGTCAGACTATGGATGATCATCATCTTCATCTTCCTCCTCATCATTGCTGTGACTCTAATTTCGCTGGCCGTGTGCTCAGGTAAGGTTTCATGATGAGTATGTTCGATGATGCTACATTTATTAAAGAATACGTGCATAAACAGAGTAAAAAGTCAGGTACAGATTTAATTCAATTTGATCTGTAACAAGGCAATTTATCATACTTTAAAGCACAAGTGTTACAAGGTCATGGCCAGCTGAAGGTCAAAGTGTAAGTTGTCATGCAATGCTCATGCAAGAACATAACATCAACACTCGTGCAATGAGCCTGTAGACTATTTCAGAGGACAATGCAAAGCTAATGATAACATAATGTTACCGTTTCAATACAGCAGTTACTTTTTCAGTTTTGACCAATTTTCTCTTTGAACAGTGATCCATGAGGACGTGGATGAGAACTTTGACCGTTCGTTGTTTAAAGTTCCTCAATATTTCAATGGGAGCTTCCAACTGCCCAACCTGGTCTTCACAGAGGAACTTTCCACCCTCTCCTCCAATGAAAGCCAAGCACTTGCTGCTGAACTTCAAGAAAAGGTTTATACCAATTATCACCTGTATTTCAAATAATGATCTATGCTGTCAAAAATTGTATGAATTGCTTTCGTATACAGTGTTTTTTCCCCCTTATTTTGCTAATTCAACAGTTGTCTCCTAGCAACCACACCTATATAAACATCATGAATAGAGAACTGACAGGATGCATACTGTATAATGGCTTATTATATAATAACTGGGGAAAAGATGCAGGGGCATTGTGCACTGTAAGGCAGTGAATTAATGGTAACAGTAGAAGTGAATAGTTATGTTATTAAGGCAAGGTAAGGTAAATGTATATACAGTGTATAGCACATTTCATTAGGATACAAGTAACATCAATGGGCTTTACATTAAAAACATACATTAACAAGTAACGTACAGAAGAATATGATAAATAACATGTAAGACAATACAACAAAAAATATTTGGAAAAGATGTAACGGTGTATTAAGGTGTATTTGTGTCCAACGCCACTTTGCCTGCAAATTGCAAATTTGCCTCAGGGGGCTTTACAGCATACAGCAACAATGACAACTGCATATTATATAGATGTAAAATCCATCACTTCCAAGTGAAAAACACCTTCTAAACTGAGACAGTAATGCCACAAGCTTCACAAAACAAAACCTGTTCATGGCTGCTGTTGCTAAAAGCCCTCTAAAGGGAAAGTAGGTTAGTATCTGCCAAAAACATCTAACTCTCTGTTTGTTTCTGCATGTGTCAACCTGCCCCACCCAGCTCACAGACCTCTACAGACTCTCCCCTGCTCTTGGACGATACTTCTCCCAAGCGGAGATCTATGCTTTCAGGTAATCACACATTACACTTACACACAGTGTTTACACCTCGGCTACATGAACTGGATTTAGCCTTTTGTCATTTAAACATTTTGAAGGGGAAACTGTGTGAACTTCTGTTTTACTCTCCCCACAGGAATGGTTCAGTCATCGCTGACTACCAGCTGACATTTCTCATGCCAGAAGAGCAGCAGGATCAGCTGAGAAACATAACTGTGAGCAGGGAGATGGTGTACAACGTGTTGAGACAGTTTCTATATGACCAAGAGCAAGATGAGTCAGGGCCGATGTACATCGATCGAGTTTCCCTAAACATGGTTTTAAGACACTAGGAAAACAAGACCAGACAGGAAAACTGGTGTATCTTGCTTTCTGTGTCATTTAAGTGTGACACTCAGCAAACACTAAACCCCCTACAGTAAGGTAGTTGTTTGTGTCAGACTTCCGTGTGATTCTCCCATGAGTCTGTAGAAATATTGCATATGATGCATCTTTACCACAGCAACCTACATGACCACAGTCACACAAACCCATTATGGCTGTAGGTCATATGGATGATCTCATTGTGTGTTCTGTTTAATAGGCTTTTAAGATTATTCTTAATTCAAATCAATCAACAGTGCATGACCTCTCCAACCCGATAGCATGCGAAAGCGTGTAATAGACCTGCCTGTCCACCGGAGGATGGTGTCTCAGTGTCATGTTTTGCCTCGCTGAGGCATGAATATTACACGTGTGTATGAAAATGTAGTACCAGCTGGGAGCAACAAAACCACTGAGTTAGGTTAAAGCTTCAGTAGACAAACATTTTTTAGCATCATTGGGCGAAAATTCCATAATAACCTTTCAGTATATTGTAATTCAAGTGTTCTGAGAGAAAACTAGACTCCTGCACCTCAGCGTTCCTATTGGCTGTTCATTCAACGGAGGCAGCTGTCAATCACCTGCCAACTTCGGTCAAACTAGGGAGCGGATGAGAAAGTTCGACCCGGACGGTGGGCGGTGCTGTTTTCAGGCTTTAAAAAATCGAGCCCTTTGACCAATCACAGGTCATTTCAGAGAGAGAGCGTTCCTATTGGCTGTGCTCCGGCTGGGTATTTCCTCAAGGGATATCAACATGGCTACCGGGTCACAAACTTTCTCATTTTACAGCTAAACAGTGCACTGCAGGATGATTCTGAAAACATTTGAGGAGAGAAATAGGCATTAACGTGACAGAATATTGATTCATATTTGATCAGCGCTGCCCAGTTTGACCGTTTGGTCGGAGTTCACGAGTGATTGACAGCTGGCTCTCATAGACGGAAGCTGGACAGCAGACCTCAGATCAGCTCTGATTGGTTGTTTTCCTCTGGTCTGTGAAATCTTGCAGATGCCATTAGGATCACCGGAGGACACAGAAGCACATGATTTTTTTTCAGATTACCTGTCTCATGCACTACTGTCAGGATATAGTGACCGTTTTATAAAAATATATTTTTTTAATTATATTTGCTCCATTTCTACCCTCTGCAGCTTTAAGGAAAAAAGTCATGGTTGACGTTAAAAAAAGTACGTAAACTAAGTACAATACGTACGGAAAGAACATAACATTAATACGGAAAACACGTCACAAACGTCCCTGAAAACACGTCACTAATGTAGCTTACGAAACAAAACACCGGTCTCGAACAGTCTGGAAAGTCCTTTATTTGTTGGACCCATCCACCTCCAGTCCCGCCCGTCCGTCATAAGCAGTCTTTCTCACTTTTTATTCTACGTCACTATCTCTGAGCGTAGCATATTTACACGGATGCATTTACATTGCAGTCAGTACAGGCTACATGGTGTACAAATGACGCGCCTTAATCGAGAAAGGCGTTCTTATTACACACATTATCCTTGCGCATTACCGTGTCATTCACACGCCTTTTCGTGCGACCGGGCTGACGTCTCAGGTAAAATGGACATCTACCGTCAAACTGAGTTGTTTAACTCAAGAATGTCTGGCTTTGCTGAGTGTATGAAATACAATTTTCCACATTGTATTTGAGATTATATTGTGTATTACTGTGCCTTGGTTAACCAAGCTTAATTGTAAGAGCAACCTGGTATAAATTAATTCTATTCATTCCCTGACTATCACTGTGATTTCATAACCATTTGTACAAAACCTGGGACTGAATAAGTGTTTATATTTGCATATCTGTGCCATTATTTTCCGTCACCAGACATGATTTGCAAACCAAAACTGTGGAACGCTCTTTTAAAACATTTGCCTATGATGCGACAAACACTGTAGGAAAATAAGCTGTAGAGAACTGTACATGAAAATGAGTCTGCTGTTTTGATCATTTTGTAAGTGAAGGGTATGCCTTCCCACATGAAACTCTATTCTATACACAAAGAATTAACCTGCTGTATTTCTAATGTTGTTTTGTGGTTGAACAGTAGAGGGAGTGCATGTCAAACATGCAAGTAACTGTTCCCTTTGTTGTTGTTTTTTTTTTTTTTTGTCTCCAAGGCTTTCTCTGTCTCTGTTTGGAGCAAACACTTGATAATTTGCACTGATATTTTCCTGTCGAGTTGCGTTAGTAGCAGGTTGCTGCATTTAGTAGCACCGGTGGCACATCACATGTAACACAACTAGAGCCGTGTCAGTGTGTGAGATTGCAGTCTGTTTCCTGGCAGTGATCATGTCAACATGTCTGTCCTCTAATAAGATTACAGCTGTCATTAATGTTTGTGCCAAGTTATCTGGTCACAGACAGTCTTCGCATGCACCAGATGGTTATTAATTAGTCCTCCCTTCAGCTGGTTGCACTCCGTACAAGACTTCATGGAAAGAGATGAAGCTTGAGCCAATTAAGACACTAATTTCCATGTAATTTTTTTTTCACTTAATTTTTGTGGTAAGAACTCATCTGATTAAAGTTGATTGTAATGGATTGATTAAAATAATCATGTAAGATATGTATAAGGCCTGTAATTTCTCAAATAAAGAATATTTTTGCAGATACAGTATTTCAGTATTTGTTACTGCTGAAATTGTGCAGTTAATGTGAAGCTCATACGCACTGCACTCATTCGGTTACAGTATAACTTCAGAGTCAGTTGATCTACCTTTTTTTACAATGGACTCAATAATAAAAATACATAGATTGGGTGTGAACAAGTATTAAATTGGCAAAGAATTTACTTGAATATAAGTTCTGGGGTTTTATAGCAATTAGGGCTGTCAAAGTTAATGCGATAATAACACATTAACTTCAAATTTGTTTTAACACCACTAATTTATTTAAAGTATTAACACAACTTGCAATGTTTAGGTTGTAGTGGGTGAAGATACTGGTATCATATGAAACTAGAAAACCTAAGGAATCCATTGGAACCAACCATATCATACTTGTTGAGAAAGGTACTAAACGTACGTTAAATTTTGCCGAGGAAAAACTAGAATGGCCATTTTCAAAGAAGTCCCTTGACCTCTGACCTCCAGATATGTGAATGAAAATGGGTTCTATGGGTACCCACGAGTCTCCCCTTTACAGACATGCCCACTTTATGATAATCACATGCAGTTTGGGGGCAAGTCATAGTCAAGTCAGCCCACTGATACACTGACAGCTGTTGTTGCCTGTTGGGCTTGAGATTGCCATGTTATGATTTGAGCATATGTTTTTATGCTAAATGCAGTACCTGTGAGGGTTTCTGGACAATATTTGTCATTGTTTGGTGTTGTTAATTAATTTCAAACAATAAATATATACATACATTTGCAGTTCTCAAAGCATATTTGTCCACTCCCATGTTGATAAGAGTATTGAATATTTGACAAATCTCCCTTTAAGGTACATTTTGAACAGATACAAAATGTGTGATTAATTGTGATTAAATATTTTTATCGATTGACAGCCCTAATAGCAATACATTATCTTTGAGTTTGAGTTTATTTGCATTCATGCTCACAGATGAACTGAATAGAAGCAGAATTTAAAAATAGAAATCTATGCATGTCGTAAGAAATAAAAACTATACATTTATTCATACATACATACTCATACAAACACATTTACAAATACAAACATACCCTTACATACAACCATGTATACATATTAAAACCAAACTAACACACTAATAAGAAAACAAACAACAAACCCCACAACCTTCAGCTATCCATCTTTTGTTCCCTTCTGTTCTGTATGGTACAACCTGACTGCTGTAGGCAGCATGTTTGTTCTGCACTGGACTTGTGTGAGATTGTTTCTGCTCCTAAGAGACTGTTTGTTTTTTCTGTTCTTGTCTGTGGGAGTACAGATGGCGGTGCACATAAAAAAGGTTTAACCCCACACATAACCAGCTGAGCTTTATAAAGGACCTAATATTGGCTATTCTGAAAAGACACGATTAGAATCACTTGAAAATATGATTGTGTATGACATAAATTCTTAATAGTACTGTATTCAGAAGGAATTACTCAGCATGTTTTCCCCCAGGGCCACCTTTTCCTGAAGGGGAAATATATTTGCACGTGCAGTTCTCAAATGTCCCTGCTGCATGACAGTCACATGCTGGTCAAAAGATCAAGTTTAAACAGCAGTGCGATCTAAGAGATTTCGAAAGCTTATTACTGTACATAAAACCAAATCACACCACCTGCTCTTTGAAACCCTCAAATATTGCAAATGTTCTGATAAACGAGAACAAACCTGCACATTTCTATTTGGAGGGGGGGGGGGGGGAGTTCTGCATGTGTCCATCTCTGTTCTGTTAAAGTAAACACTTTTCTTTATCTGTTGGCGGCAGTGAGAGATCATATGTCATGACACAGTACAGCAGTATGGATCCTGGTTACCTTATAGATACTAGCTACCCACTGGTGGTCCATCTCCTCAATCCTATTTTGAGAATTGTTAATCGTCTCAAGCCAGATTTACTATAATAAGCCCCCTGACCTTCGATAGCCTGGTTGGCTTAAATACCACTACTCTCTATCCTTTATCGTACTCATGATCCTCTGAGGTTGGTCATGCAGAGCCACTAGGTCAGTCATGGGTCACCAGTGCTGGTTAAACATGTATTTATCCGTTCTGGATGTGTGTGCAAGGTTTTTATGCATTTCTATTGACTCAAACTCAACAGATCAAATCTACTCTTAAATGCTATAAAAATAAATAAAACTGATTTTCATCATAAGGCTCGAGTTGATGTCATTAGATTGATGATTATGTACTGTATCTTAAGAAATTCTTTAATAACCTTTATCCTGTTGTTAGAGTCAGTGACAAAGACAGTTGTTTAAGCATGATACCTTTTTTTGCTTGTCACTGAGAGATAAAGAGACAACGTATTAACCCCCGACTCCCTGCATGTTGATATCACACAGAAGATGTTTGACTTATTTTCACCCGGTTGTGAGATTTAAGGCCAGAAAGGGTTGAACATTTTTTAATTCTTTGCAAAAATGTTAGTCAAGGACAGTCAATTTTATTTATATAACATTTCATAACAGGTAAACTCAATGCTTTATATCAAAGTGCATATACAGGAACACATTATAGGCTATTATAATAAATAAAATACAAGAAGAATAACAAAGCTGACACCCACCTTGCAAAAGTCTTTGACAAACTACACAATCATCCCACAAACCACAGACAGACAGACAGACAGACACACACACACACACACACACACACACACACCAGCTCTGGATCTTATTAGGTAGTTAGAAAACCACCACCGGATGACCTGAGAGGTCTGACTGAACGCACAGTCCATCTGTCTCACAGTAGATAATAAGATATATCCAGGGTACAGTACATCTGACCTGGCTCTTGCTAACACTGTAACTAATTTGTTAACATACCAGGAAAACTAAAGGTTCCGTAAATGATTTGTAAGACCATCACATAAGTTATGCATGAGATCTAAAGATATTTTTATAAATTGGCATGTGTCTCTTAAATATGTATTTGTTAAAAAAAAATCTGAAAAAGTATAATAACTGTTTTGGAATTTTGATAGTTGTAGAGTATCAGCAAGTTCCCTCTTGGGCTACGACACAATGTTCAAGGAAAAATGGTCCAGCTTTTCAGGTAAAATGGGCCAGTATAAAAAGAGGGCATGCAACACAATAATATCAGCTGAAATCATTTGAATTTTAACAGTAGATTAACACTAAGTATTCTTTGGTGTGCCATAGTACCAAAACCATAAATACATTTCATGCAATTAAAAAGGCCCATTTTACCTGACTCCACACTATACTTTCACTGGACTTTCACTTCAGTGAAAAGTAAACACTTTTTGGTGTATTTTCCTTGTGTCCCAGACATATTGTTGAAATTATTGCAAACCAGCACAAACTGACAGTACAGTATGTGCAGTGTTATGTACTCTCCTGCAGCATCCCACAATGATGTTAGCCATAAGTGTCTGGCCTGAGCAGCAGCAGCAGCAGCTTTTTCACTCCTGACCTGTTATCAATATTAGAAATTAAGCAATTATAACATTATCGCTCCTGTATATTTTCATGTTGTTGTTTGATGCCTCCGAAACCCATAAGCACACAATTTAAAATTCTAAATAATTAGCTTTTGGAAAAAATGCACACGTATACACGTTTCTCCTTCTATTTAACAAACCCATACTGTGTATGACCATATTTATAATACATTTTAATAGCTTTTATGTAATATTTAATGTAAGAGGCTTAATGCTTAATGTGTGTCTGTTCTTGTTTGTAAAGAGGATGAGTTGGTTCCAAGAGGAATTCCCTTGGTTAATTCCCTGAGGTTCCCAGAGTTGTGTGACAACCTTAGAGAGTGGGCGTAGCTGTGTGGGCAAATTTAGATAATTTTTTTTTTTATCTGTATGCATTAAGACATGTGACTATGCAGCTGAGAATACACAATAATGGTAATAATAATAATAATGGTAGTTATGAAAACACCTCTCTAAAGGCCAGATCCATGGGGGAAGTCCTCAGTTAAACCCTGTATGTCTCTATTAGCTCCCCTCCCTCGAAGCCCACTTCAGTCTGCACAGTGTCCTGAGGTTCTAGGAAGACTTCTGCAGTTATCCTATTAAAGGGTTATGTGTCCTTTTGGCTGTGCCAAGATTTAAAGATTAAGGTGGTCGTTGCACGAGATATCAGCCAGACCTCAGTGCGGCCAGTGCTCTGTAGGCTACCAACACTGTCCACTCAACATCAACCTCACCACTGGCTCTCCGCAGGATTCTGGCCCAAATCACAACTCTGGAGGAATAATGGGTGCCAACAACGCCACCCTGGATGATATCATGGAGGAGGACATGCACCACTGGTACACCAAATTCATGAAGGAATCTCCTTCAGGACTCATAACGCTCTTTGAGCTCAAGACTATGCTTGAAATGAGCGGTATGACAGAGGAGGCCAGCAGCTATGTGGACCAAGTCTTCTTCACCTTTGACATGGATGGGGTAAGAAAACACCTGCAACTGAGTTCTTCTTCCCTGTTGAGGAAAAAAAGAATGGATTGTGCAATTGGCAAACTGACAAGACAGTTTGGTGAATTCCTGATGCACCTTTTTGAATACATCAATCAGTCCTAGTATTGTAGAACCAAACTTTGCAGTGGAAGATAAGCGGCTCCCTGCATTATTTCAAATGTATTTTTTGTGCAAAGAGTGTAACATTTGAGTGTTCAGAGATTGCAGATATCTCTGGATCAATTCAGGTTAACCTCTTCTCTACTCTGAGTCCTCACGTCTTTCACACAGCTTAGGATGAAAGCTTGTGAATGTGAACAACACAATTTACAGTATCTGTGAATATCTAGTGTCCTCAGAATTGCATTGCACCCATAGCCCTTGCATAGAATAATAAAACGCTAAATTATGCACCTTTTTATTTTGAAGATCTTAATTGAACTAATACCTTTTGGTGTTGCTCTGCAAGCAAATGGATTCAAAGTCTTTCCCCTAACTGTATCTTTTATGTGTCTTTTTGCAGGATGGCTATATAGACTTTGTGGAATACATCGCAGCAATAAGTTTATTACTGAAAGGAGAAATCAACCAGAAACTAAAGTGGTACTTCAAGCTCTTTGATCAAGATGGAAATGGGAAAATTGACAAGGAGGAACTTGAGACTATATTCAAGGTACAGTATAATTTCTTTGAATGTTCCAGTTTCATAGATCTAAGGAGCTGAGCAGCTCAAAGTTTCCTGAGTCCTAAAGCTCAGACGCTTCACTCACAAAGGGTAGAAATGGGCCATGAACTAGACGTGACAACTAATCCTGGAGGGCTTCTTATCCGAACGCAAGTCTAAATTTGGCCATGCCTATATAACCTAATTCAGTCACTAACGTACAATACAATGTACAGTAATCACCCTGCAGATTACATGACAACTTTTGACCTTATCACCTTTCTATTAATATCTATAGGTACTAATACTTTTCACCAGTCATGTCAAATCATGGCCTATACACTGTGGAATGCCATGCAGTTCAGGTTGCTAGTTTATGTCATGGTAGTAGTAGTTGTTTTAGTGTCGGTAAAAGGTGTAACAGATACAATATACATTTACTCATACTTTTTCTTTTTCTTTATATATTTAGTTTTACATACTCACTTATTAGGTCTCCCAGTTAGTTATTGCATTCAGCAGCTGTTTGAGAAAGGCCCAGTGTTTGCAAGTGTCCATTTAACTAACAATGAACTGTGTAAACTCTTCCGTCAGGCTATTCAAGATATCACCAGAAATTACGACGTGCCTCCAGAAGACATTGTAATTCTTATATATGAGAAGATTGATATCCACGGAGAAGGTAAGGGATATTTTATTTTTAATCCAGGAATAATGTAATAATAGAATAATTTATTAGCCCTGAAAATAACAACAGTGTCCGTGGTTAGAAATAATGTAACCATGTCCAGTGAAATATTGCATGAATATGAAGCATCGTGAAATTTCCTAATGTGTCATTTGTAATTTTAAGATAATAATCCCTGTTTTGACAAACCTGCTTGAAATGTGTTGATGCCGTTTTCATCTTTTCTTCTTCAGGTGAGCTGACACTAGAGGAGTTCATCAGTGGAGCCAGGGATCATCCCGACATCATGGATATGCTCACCAAGATGATGGATCTTACCAACGTCCTGGAAATCATTCTTAATGGTCAAAAGAAGAAAGCTATCAACTGAATCGGTGATCAACAAACTGGATTGTGTGGAGAACTGGGATCATTTTTGGAGGATTTTAAGAATGCAGCAGTGTTGAGGAAAGAGTGAATGTGCTTGATTGGTGAAGAGCCAAGTCCCGTCTCAAACTGCACAGATTGAACTGACTGAGAAGTCCCACGCAGATATGATCTCTCTGTGTGTCGACCGAGGGAGGCAGAGAACTGGTCGTCTTCCCTCTGCTTGTGCTCTCACATTTCTTCAACGGTGACCCTTCAGTTTTGTTAAGTATTAAAAACAGGAGATGTGTTTGGAGAGTCTCAATGAAGGGAGGCCCAACTGCATTCAGCATGATTCAAGTAGATGGTGCAAATTAAGATGCAAATCAAGGTGACGAAATCACTTTGATTTACTTTATTAAGAGCTGAGCTGGAAATATTATGGAACTCTTGGTTTACAGAACTGTCAGGCAAAAGAAGACAACTGACAAACTCTTTGGGAATTTCTTACAAAACTTCATTACAGAAAGCACTTCCTGTTGCCATCTATGACATAATTACAGCATTTGGGCGTTAAAATTGTAACACTATAGGTTAAAATCTAAATCAAAATGTTGTTCTTTGTATTGTGTTGTTGCTCATGTAAGATCGGCATGTAAACTACACTGTTGCTTTTATACAAACTGGATGGTAATTGAATACCCATGTAGTGACTGAATGTAAAAACATTTGACATAATGCTTTACTATATTTTGCAATAATTAAGGTTACATTGTTGCCTTAAAAATCAATACAATGTTTTTGTTAAAAACCTTTTTTTTTTATAAATAATCTTCACACTGGCAGTTTACTAAATCATTCTTCCATCATCAGATTAAGATGCAGGAGTAAAAGTAATACAACATGTTCTTAATGTGTATTACATTGCACAAACTGGACTATTTTTCCTTGCATGGGTGCCTTAACATTGTCTATGTTTAGTACATGATTATGCATAGTACTGTATACAGTAGCAAATAGTGGAGGCTGTGTTAAACAATTATAGTGTAAAGCGTCTTTGAGTCCTTGAAAAGCGCTATACTGTGTAAGTTGAATTTATTATTATTATTATTAATTAGGAGTGAGAAACGTTATAAGTTATGTAAAAGAGTACATAAAACCATAAAATCACATATACAGTACGTATGCATATATGCACATATGTAGAGGCATTATTATTTGTGGGTCAATCAATAACTAATAAAGGCAGTCTAGACACCTGAGCACTGAACGAGCTCAAGGACGTCATCTTGTGAGCACAAGAGCTCAAGTGATCCAACCTGGTGTTCTATTATATATATGTGTAGGACACAGATACAGGAATGGGAGATAAACTCTCATATTTCAAGGACCTTCTTCATTGAGGTTTTATTGCTGGGTTGTTCCCTTTTATTACTATATCAATTTATGGTCCAAAGAGAGGGACAGCATGCTTCAAGAAACTCTGTTCTGATAAGCAGACCTGATTGTTGAAAGGATACAAGTTTTGTAATTATTGTCTATAGAGTCTATTAAATCCATCAGCTCAAATATTATCTGAATTCTATTTTAATATAAAAACTTATTTTAAATGTAAAGTGGAAGCCAATGCATACATGGTGTCCAAAATAACCAGACTGTTTCAAAATGCAAACTTACTCTTTGTTACTGCATGTAAATATATTTCAAATCCTACCTGATGCCAAGAGCAGCTATCATATTCTAAACAATAATCTTTGTCCTTTTTATGTGACGCAAACTGGTATTTTGTGTTCAGGGTGGTGCTTGGCTCCTCTTCTGAATTAGTCTGCCAAGGGACAGACTGTCTGCAGAGCTTTCATTTCCATTTGTGCAGAAAATACCAGAGCTCTTCTCACACATGAAAGAACCTTATTATCTGCCATCATTTCATTTTGAGGGCAACCAGACCTAGAAACAAATGTTTGCACCCAGGCCCACCTGGACCGTTCCTTTATTTTTATGATTATGAAAGACCATAATAAAGCTTCATCTTCTGGCTGATCATGCAAGTTCTCTTTGCCTTTGCAGTATTATAGAATGTGCAAACAGACAACAGAAGAAACAGGAGTTCAAGCCAAGATAACCTGCAAATGTAAACACAGCTAGCCTTGGTTTAACACTAAGGTTCTTTTTGATGGTCAAAATCCCTCAGCTCATTTTAGAACATAAATGAATACAAAACCATATTATCCCTTTATACTGAGGCCATTCAAACATAATGGTCTGCATGGTTAATGATTGCCAGAGGTACATTTTGGTGTACACTGGTCAGACATTGTTATGACCTTTGAGAAATTGCAGGTTGTGCAAATCAAATAAAGATAAGACTTTGACTCCACATAGCACCCAAAGCGTTCCTAAATGTATCGGGTGATGCAATTACGCAACTGTACTGATCAACCCACCTGTGCTCATCATATAAATTCTCCGGTGTCTGCACTTGTGGCTTTGCACTGCACACTGCTTCCTACTGTCATCCACCACAGCACAGGAACAGCCAACCACATCCAACTGGAACCATGCAGCCTGCCGAAGCCACACTAAACAGAAACAGCCTGCACTTGGCTCTGCGACGATACAGCTCAGCTGTCAGTGACATGGAGCAGACCGTTCTCCTGCCCAGCATGCTGCGAGATGTGCCTTCTGATGAGATGTGGGACTGTGAAACAGCAGAGGAGTCCTGCAGAGACCTGTATGGCAACTATCTGATGCTCAAGGCCATAAGAAACACAGTGGAGAACAGCCTGGTTCTGCTGAATGACAACAAGGCCAAGAACACAGCGCTCAACAAGACCCTGGAGCCTCTCTTGGACACAGATCCTCAAGCTCTCTTCCGCTTCCACCTGACAGGACTGTTTTCTGTGATGAGTGACCTCACCAAGAAGACCCAGAGCCTCACTGGGAAATATATGGACATCATCGGAGTGGCAAATTAAAAAAACATGCAAGATAAATGGACATCAAGCAATATATCTGGTTTGTACATGTGCTGTATATGTAACAAAGTCACCTGAACATGTCAAATGTCTGAACGGTTTATGCTCAGTGACCCAATGCTTCTAACTTAATGGATATGGAACAAAAGTACATTGTCAATACTGATCAATTCTATCTCTTCATTTCCTTACTGTAATAGTCCCTTGGAAACTATGGTTTGAAGATATGGCAAATGCTGATTGATTAAATGATCATGAAACAACACAAGTGTTCTAGGCTTGATTAAACACAAACTCATCATCATGCTCACAAATACAGAAATTTTAGTCAGAAAATGTTGAATTCAGGTATTTTTTATTTACATAACAATATTTCACACAATAAATGACAGAAAGATTTCACAAAAAGACCACTCAAGACAGATGGTAGTCTGCAAGTGTTTTCTCTCTTCCTCCCTCTTCCATCTCATCAGCCGCCGACACTTAACGCACAGGATGGAAAGGCTCGACGATCTCTGCAAAGGTCTTTTTTTCTGGGGAGATAAAAGAAACAGAGAGAAACCACTTTATTACACACATACATAGTTCCACCATGTTGTCAAATTCTATGTGAAGACTTACAGATGTCCAATTGTACTTCAAACACGACAGAAAGTATGGAACAAACTACACAGCATGGGGCTTCCCTCATATTGAGCATGTTTTAAGATCTGTTATCAGCCTATGATAGCGGTTAGTGATGGTAGAATATATGAAAAATAAAATAAGGCACATAGGATAATGTGCAATAGAATAACAGAACATACAGAAACAAAGTATTACAAATATGCTGGATACTAAAATATATTCTGCATATATATATTCTGAACACTGCATGCTTCTATTATTAAATTAACAAATAATTCCAGCACTGCAGGTCCTTCTTTGACCTATCGTTGCCCTGTGTTTGATGTCCAATTACACAGAGAGGTGGATGAAGTGGGGCAAATCAGTGTCCCTTCCCAAACATGAATAATTATTAAATATGAAGAAAAGTGCATCAAACATTAAACATGAATACAGCTGTATTGTTGGGTTCTTGTTAGAGCAAAAACACAGAAAATGCACTTACCCTTTGCTGCAAATTCCTCTGGGTGGAGTCTGATATATTCGTTCATATCTCGATCAAGTTTGGCGAAAGTGAAATTTTCATATTTTGAAATGTGGTAGCCGATGAACCAACCAATTGTTGCCAATAGGACTTGTCGGTGAACACCTAAAAATGAAAAAAGGGGACAAATGATGATTGTGTTTTTAGCACACAACATGACAGTACCATAATAAGAGCTTTACAATGAAAGGACAAATAAATGCTTTCATTGTGCTCATGTGGGATCACAGGCTTGCACCTTATGCTTTTCAAAATAAGAGGGAACAATTTTCAGAAAGTTCAATTTAGGTCTTTTTTTTTACTGGTGCTACCAGGTACTGGAATGATGTCAAATTCAAAACTATAATAAAGAAAGAAACGAGGCAAGTAGACTAGGCTACATCAGATTGAATGTACAGTTTGGATATTAAAAAAAAGCTCTTAAATGAAAATAATCCCCATAAAACATAGTCTGGAAATGTTGTTGAGTGAGTTTATTGTTCATTCTGTGTTCAATAAAGCTGATACGATGCATGCTAACATTACTAAGCGACTCTCTATATCTGTCTAACGTTAGAGGAAATAAAGGACACAATCAGCTATCACAACGTGATGTCATAACAAGTTACTGCTCTGTTATGACACAACTTATTGATTATATGCTTAGTGCAGCAGTTTGTATGCATTTTGATTAAATGTCACATACGCTTAAAGAGAGAAGTGCAGCTCCGTAGACCAGATGAAGTGTGAAAGACGGATAATAAACAAGCTGACCTGATTTCATCGGCGGCCTGTGGTTGATGGCGTTCTGCAGCATGGCGGTGCACCAGCCGACCCCGGCCAGCCACACAGAGTTCCTGTTGAGGACTCCCGGAGGAGGGAGACCTCTTCCCTCGTCTGGTACCAGCCCCATGGCGACAGATTCACACTTCAATTCAGAAATCTAAGTGACCTCCCGGCTGCCTGCGCTTACTTCTCGGCGATCACCTCTCGTAGGAAGTCAAGGGCATGGTGTGCAACCGAATGAAACGTCCGGGCACAAGCAACAAGAAGCGCTTCAGTTCCGCCTATTCTGTTTCCTAGCAACCAACGCCAGAAGAATATACATTACATTTAGCAATGGTTATTACTTTCAGATAATTGATTAGTTTGTATTATAAAAATAACATAAAGATAACACTCTTACCCACACATGTTAAAGGGAATATTTAGGCTCGCTGTCAGCAGCTGAACCACTACTAACGTTACCACTAGCCTAGCTAATGTTGCTAGCTAGCTTAGCTAGTAACAGTTAGCATTAGTAGAAGCTATTGTAGGCTAGCACTGTACAAGGCCTATGGAAAGGAGGCTAGGGCACGCATCATCAACGCGTCACATCTTGGGGGGTTTGACACATGCGCAGTAGAATCTGGTCTGCACTCACTGCAGAGATTGAGCCAATCGCAGCTTCAGTTAAACTGCGCATGCGTCATACCCACGACCCGTGACCTGGCCACCTCCTATAGGCCTTTGCTGCTGTAGCCGGACGCTATGTGGAGTATGTTGGAGTAGTCTTAATATTAATAATAACGTTGCAAAAGCCAGATGAATTGCCCCTTTTATTAAGTTGTTGCCTCATCATGTCTGTCATAACTAGTTTTTGCTCTATATATGCATCTTTGTATGTGGTCTAGATAATATAGGCTAGATATTAACGTTAAGTTCTACAACATGTTCTGAGCTGAGCAGCCTGCTGCCATGGTTACTGTTGGCTGCACAGCCGACAGATACAAAACTTTATGGAATAAAAAGTGTATTCTTTATGAAATGCAGTGGAATAAAAATAATATAACATTTAACAACGTATAACTGCATTAGTTAAAACTACTCAGAATAGCGCTGAAGTGCAGCACTTGATTAGATGTATGAGTTTCTTTTCTTCTTCTTTAGTGTTGGCCAAACCATCTTAGAGGTGCATTACCGCCAGCATCTGGACTACTGGAGGGTGGAACAGGAGATTGTGCAGAAACAAAATAAATACAATAAAAATAAAAAATAAAAAATAAAAAATAAAAAATAAAAAATAAAAAATAAAAAATAAAATAAAATAAAATAATAATACAATAAAATAAAATAAAAATAATAATACAATAATAATAATAATAATGATGATGAAAACTCTAGATTCGTTTAACTAAATCAGTTTCTCAGTTTCTCTTAAAAACTGAATAATTTCACAGTATATGTTATCTGCTGTATTCCCCAATAGACCTGACAATGCAAAGTCTTGATGTTTTGCCTTCCTTAGTGACTGTACAAGGTGATTCCTCTGGATACTGTAATTCCTGCAGTGTATCAGTACATGGTCGACAGCTTCTGGTTGATTACAATTTGTGCATTTCCCAGTTGGGTATGAGTTAGTTTGCATGTGAACTGATGACATCATTGAGTGCAGTCCTCCTCCTCCTCCTCCATCAGACAGGCTGCTGAGCTGAGCTGCCTTGCTGCTGAGGAGACCCAGCCAGAGGAATGATGCCCTGCCCAGCAGTGGCTCTGCCTGTTTGATGAGGTGACCTATGCATACCAAGTAGTTCTCAGTCCGGGGATCTCCCCGTGTTTTTGGTAAGTGAAAACTATTTACAGACTCGATCCGCAGGCTGACTTAGATCTTCTCTCCTGCATCTGCAGACAGTATCTAACCAAGATGGCTCTAGAGTCCTCCGGTAGCTGCTAGCTGCTACTGCTGCTAGCTGCGCCCTAATGGCATCAACCATCAACCCGGACTGGACATGAAGCATTAAGAGGAAGAAATGTAGCAGTAACTCAGATGAAGTGTGTGCAGAATGCTACAATGTTACTTTACATTACTAAACCAGATAGAAGGGCGAAGCAGGAAATGCGACACAGGGAACAATTTGTATGGAAGCGATTCCATCTGAATTAAACCCTCAAATCTGGCTCATCGGATCCACGTTGGCATTCAGGGATTCATTTCGTCTCTCAAGCAACAGTTTGATTTCTTTAAATGTTTTTTTTTAACAGCGAGATATGTAGTTTTCACGCCCGTCTAGGCCAGCCTCTCAGTGCTGCAACCAGAACGAATATAACGGTGCTGCAGAGAATACTAATATTATACATCACTGTCTCCGGTTACACGCAGCTCACACGTCGCTGTGTTGTTTGTGGACGCTGACAAAAGAATGAGAGATCCATCAGCTAGACTTCTGTGCATCATGTTGCAGATTATTTACTCAAACAGTGTTTGGAGGCTCCGTGGCTCCTTTATCCCTCCTAAAGGGTGCACGGCTCCCTAAAACTGCGCTAAGCAAGACACACCAGGACTCTCAGGTTGTACAATGTGCACATAGAGCCCATCATATGATGTGAAAATTAGGAAAAACCAGTGGAGAAGTGAAATAGAAGCGCTTCCTTTGTGTAACTACATATTGTTGTTCCCAAAGTTCAGAGTGTGCTCAGTGTTGGAGGCTTTAATGATGGAGCATCTATGACAAAACACTATTTAATACAATATGTAGGCCTATTTTGTGCTTGATGTGAGTAGCCTATGGAGGTTAAAGCAGCAGTAGGTAGAATTGGACCATATCAAAAAAGTTATTTTTAGAAAACAGTCACTATATCCTGACAGTAGTGCATGAGACAGATAATCTGAAAAAGAATCATCTGCCTCAGTGTCCTCAGATGCTCCTAAAGGCATCTGCAAGATTTCACAGACTGGAGGAAAACAGCCAATCAGAGCCAAGCTGGAGCCTTGCCATCTCTGAGCAGCTGTCGATCACTCGCAAACTCCAATCAAATAGTCAAACTAGGCAGTACTGATCAAATATGAATCAATATTCTGTTACTGTAATGCCTATTTCTTGCCTAAAATGTTTTCGGAAACATCTTGTAGTGTACTGTTGTAGCTGTAAAATGAGAAAGTTTGTGACCCAGCAGCCATGTTGAGATCAGTTGAGGAAATACCAATACTCATTTTTACAGCTAAACAGTACAGTACAAGTTGTTTCTGAAAACATTTTACGTGGGAAATAGGCATTACAGTAACAGAATATTGATTCATATTTGATCAGCGCTGCCTAGTTTGACCGTTGCGTTCAGGGTATTTGTGCAACTGAGCTAGATCTGAATTCAAATTTATATACTGAAGCTCTGAACCAGGGCATAGTGAACTCAAAATTCCTCTGATTTGTGTTAGTGAAGATTATTCAGGTCAGGTTCACCAGTTTCACAACAGTTTGGTAGTTTCCTCATCATCTTCACTATCTGTCCTCTGGACTTTTCAGAATTGTGTCAGTAGCATCAACATCTGCCAGAGACAAATGTGATCACTTTGGTCAATTGCAATGATTTAATGTTAATGCATTTACTTATCACTGTTTCTTTTGTCCCTTTATTCTTCACAGTTTAGCATGAGTATGGAAGATTATGACTACCTGTTCAAAATAGTTCTGATAGGAAATGCCGGAGTTGGGAAGACATGCCTTGTCCGGCGCTTTACTCAGGTTTGTATAAGTCAGAGCTTATGAGTTTGGAGTTATTAAATGACAGAGTATTATAGTATCAGACTGTATGTTTATGGTTTTGTTTTAGGGCCTTTTCCCACCTGGACAAGGGGCTACTATTGGAGTAGATTTCATGATTAAAACAGTGGAAATCAAAGGGGAGAAGGTCAAGGTACACACAGTTTTAAACTATTTTTAAATATATAATCAGATGTCTTTATGTTTTGTAATAATTTGGATGGAAAGTTGCTCATTTCATATATTGTGTTTTCCAGCTGCAGATATGGGACACAGCTGGACAGGAGCGATTTCGCTCCATTACTCAGAGTTATTACCGTAGTGCCAACGCCCTCATTCTTACGTACGACATTACCTGTGAGGACTCCTTCAGGTGCCTTCCAGAGTGGCTGAGGGAGATTGAGCAGTACGCCAACAACCAGGTGGTGACTATATTAGTCGGTAAGAAGCTCTACCTTGTTCTTTAATAACTGATAGACCTCTTTTATCATCAGGCTCATTGTTCATTATGAGAACACTGTGAATAATAGTGTGCACTATATTTTACTGGAACTGGCCTGGTTTTCAGAGCCCACTTAAATGTGAGCATGAATCACCGAGCTGATGTCAGAGGCTGCTTCTGAATAGATTTGCAAAACTCAAAGTCAGTGTTGTTATTGTGTGATTTCACTTCTCAGGAAAGAAATAATTTTTTGTCTGGAATAAAAAGCTCACGCGATGTCTTTGCTTACATCCATCCCAAACATGCATGCACATACCTACACCTCCACTTCCATATGTCACACGTACACCCACCACCGTTCAGAAAGACAATCTGTGCTGTGATGCACATTCTTATGTATGCTGTGTTCACACCAAGAGCGATGCAAACTTTTCGCGCGGCGCGATGACATACAAAGTTAATGCAAAGACGCCAATAGATGCGAATTTGCGTCGGGCAACGGGAGTGACGCAAACACGCAAAATTTGCATCATGTACAACATGTAACATGTACAAAGCAGCAACAGTGGATATTTCTTCCACAGTCGATGGCTGAAATGGTGGAAAGAAAAGTTGTTGGTATCTATGGAGACAAGCTCCTTCTCTTCTCCGGCGTGTCTCGTGTGAATAACACAAATTATACCGCCGGTCCAACATGTGCGAGTAAAGCGAGGCGGAAATTTGCTTTGCTCTTGGTCTGAACTCAGCATTACTTGTTACGCATGTTGACAGATGAATGTTACATGTCTTCCAGGTAATAAAATAGATCTGGCAGAGAAGAGAGAGGTTCTGAGACAGAGGGCTGAAGACTTCGCTGAGGCTCAGAGCATGCTCTATCTGGAGACCTCGGCCAAAGAGTCCGACAATGTTGAGAAACTTTTCCTCGACCTGGCCTGCGAACTCATTCGAGAGGCCAAGCAGAACAAGCTGGATAACAATGACACTGCCCCAATGCCCGGTGAGGGTAAAGCCATCAGTTACTTGAGCTGCTGCAACCTCAATTAGAGAGAGCTCACACTTCTGGCCATGGTAACTCAGTAGCCATTGACTGTAGAGGGCAGGTGGCCGAGCCCCAATGCCTCCGTCCCTCTAAAGTGGCACAAAGCCACTTCTTAGTCCCGTCATTTCTAGTCCCATGCCTTTTTTAAGATGTACAAGGGAGTTAGTCAACTAAAGTTTGGCCTTCCAGGAACAAGCATTTTAGATGCTGCCAGTATGGAGAACTTTGTCCTCAATGCAACAGGATGTAAAGTATGCCTGCCTGATGCATCCAGGAATCTGAGTAGGGCTCCATTTTTTCTCCTCTTCATAGTGAAATGGTAGAATTTCCCTGTTTGGGCTTTATGATCCATTTCCATTAAACATCAATATTCACCAGCAGTATTACGTGAGTAAAAAAGTTCTACCAGGTATTTTGTTACAGATTCCACATAGCTGACAACAAGTGTCGTGATCATTGGAGGTTATCAGTAAATGGTAACAATATGTTTACACACAGTAGGTTTTTGAGATTACCAAGTCTGATCAAGTTGCAAAAAAGTTTTGCAAATTTACCCTAAAATCTGTTGCACAATCATTTATTCCCCCACTAGTTTCTTCTGCTCTGAGAATTGCATAAAATTTTATTAACTTTCATAATCTCATTTCTGAGTAGTTCTTTGCACCCGTCATTACAAACTGTGAAATATTTGTTCCCGATAGATTTTTACTTGCTGCTAAAATATGTTTTTGTGTCAGATAACATAAACTGAAACACACGTATAAATACTACATTGAAACAGTATTCTGTGACGCCATTATTATTATTTTTTAGCATACTTGCAGTGCTTGCAATTAGTCGGTTGATATAGTATGAAGCAGTTGGAAAGACCTCAGATATTGTCAGTCATCAGTAGAAATTATAAACCGTTTAATCAATTGACTCTTTTATTTGACTGTCAGCTGTTTCTTTTATCCATAGACGTGAATATTTCTGCCTTTGTTGTTGCTGCCTAGCCATGAAATTGTATCACTTCTTATTTGTTTGAAGGGGTATGTTCATGTAGTTTCGTATATGACTTGTACTTCATATGCTTTTATTGTGGAATTTATTGATTGTCCAGCATGTTTTGCCATAATTTGTAGTGTCTAACTTTATCTTTCATATATTTGCCATAATTGTAATGTACTGTATTGCACAATGCCATATACTGCACACTTATTATTTTTATTGTAACATTTTGTCTTTTGTTGTACAGACTTGTAGTACATCTTGGCACTTTGCTTTTATACTTTATATTTTCAGTAATCCCTTTGTACAACTGGCGAGCATTTTGTTTTGCCTTTTACCTTAGATTTAACAGCAGTGATTTATTGTTATTCCTTTGCATCTTCTTGTTAACACAATATGGGAAATACAAAGGAAAACACTATTGGGATGTTGTGCTTCTTTTCCTTTATGTGTACAAAATAAACCCTAAAAAATACTCTGTATAACATTAAATAATTACACTAAATATCGTGCATTTGTCATGTTATTATTGCTTATGGACAATTGTTGCAATGACTATACACTGCCCTCCCTTGGTGACCAGGATTAATTACATCTCTGCGTACGTCGAAAATTTTATTTTGAAATGATTTACCGGAAGTGTGTATGCTATAAGTGCATTGACGCTACTTTGACTCATTCTATGTTCCTGCTGTCGCCACTAGAGGGCAGCAAACACTCCTGATTTTAAATACACAGATCAACATCTCCTAGCATCAACATAGAGGTCGACTCAGGAACTGATAATGCTTAACTTGACCTGTGTATTTAAAATCACAAGTTTTACTGCCCTCCAGTGGTCACAGGTAGGAACTGCCTTAAAGCAATAGTTAAACTACCGTTGCAGACTTAACAATTAGTAGGAATAATACAGTTATCAATACTGATTATATTCTTTTGAGGTATCAATAAGGCATTTATGTGTTGATAATAGTATCGGTATTTCTAATGTATACTTTGTTATAAAACAATGTAAAGCCCTGCATCATGTAATGTGCTAAGAAAGTTTACATTTCCCAAAAGTGTCATTTGATTTGCAAGTATGTTAACATAGTTGCAACTCTTTTAATATTGCAAGTTCCTCACAGTGACCACTAGAGGGCAGTAAAACACTCTTGATGTTAAATCACAGCTCATCTCCACCGCGCAAAGACTATAATAAGACTGATGAGGGACTCCTACCTTTTAAAAAACTAATCTTTATCATAAACAAAGAACTTTGTCATGTATGTATACAATAATACAAGAACCATATAATAATAATAATACTAATAATAATCATATATTAATTAAAAATATAAATATTTGGTAAATCAGTGTTAACTGTTAAATAAACAGGTAAATAAGCAGGCTAGTTGCTGTTATATTATTTGTTAAATAAACAGGTAAAAAAACAGACTACTTTTTATTACTTGACGCTTGATTTAAAATTTCCAGTATATTCTTTCAAAATAAAAGCACCAAAGAAGTATAGCTATACACCGTGGCAACACAAAAGCGCTCGAAGCAAACGCAACAACGCCTCGGTAGCTGCTCGGTAGTGATGATGCCGCATGATTTGGGTGTGTTAAAGCCGCAGATACCTCCATGGTTAAAGCAGTTTCCGGTGCAGAATCAATGTGCACACTATGGAACTCAGACTCCCATCAACCCTTGCGACTGTATTTACAGGAACCATCTGCTTTCTGCTGACTGCTAGCCGGTCGGCTACAGTTATATTAAAGTTGTTGAAACATTGGGAAGACGTTGAGCCCGATGCTTCCTGTTCCTGTCTCTGCTCTGCTGCTACATGTAGGTCACACTCTGTCTCACAACACCTCCTGATCTGCTGACAGGACAGTCTCACTTCCTCTCTCTGACGGGACAGGTCTGTTCCTCCCAGTGCAAGCAGAGAGAAAGAGATGATGAGGCGAGCTGTGCTGAGGACCAGTGTGTTGTGATCTGTGTGTTGTGTGTGTGACAGTAGCAGTAATAATGAGAGCTGGAGTCAGGACGCAGCTGCTGGAGAGCAGATCTGCAGCTCGATGCATCCTAACCATCATTCTGGGCTCTTTACATGTGATCGCCCTCAAACCACAACTCCTCACCCGGCTCGGTGGCTCACCTTCCTCCACTGAGACCCCCATCAGCTATGACACGTTATATTTGGACCAGAAGGTGAGTTTAAAAAGTGTTTCTGTCATTTCTTATAACTGTATTTTACAAGTTTGTTTTGCACTGGTTTCTTCCTCTTTTACTTCTTTCTGTTTCACTTCCCTTTTAAATGTTTAGTTTGTACCCTATAAGGGCTGCACTTAGTGATGTAGAAAAGTAACAATTTAAATAGATACAAATAATCACCATATTTGGTCTGAAACAATAAGATAATACAGTAAATATGATCAGACTGGTGTTATAATGTCAGTAGGATCTTTACAAAACAAAACACATAAAGTCATCTGAAAATATAATTGACTGATTATTTATGACCTTTTTATTTACCACTACTGTACATTACTTGGGCTCATTGTTTGCTGTTATCTGCATCACTTGCTCTTTCTAAAATATGAATGCACTTAATTGTGTAGAAGTTGTTCATGTGTTGTTTGGGCAAACAATAGGTGTTTCCCTCAGGCTTCCTGTAGTGGAGGGAAAACCAGCACAACTGGCTGGCGTGTTCCTGCCAGCAGAGTGTAACTATCCCTTCTGGCTTCCTGCCTAAAAAGGTCTCCAGGGCCCAGTGAATGTTAAAGACTTTACCTCGGGGGGGTTGACAGATCTTCATTCAGCCTTTACATTTTCCATTTACTGTTACTTCATGGAGAATCAGATTGCATGTTGAGTGTATGTGGTGGTGCGTACAGCAGCGTAGCATCATGTTTAGTGACATGTGAACCTGACTCATCCAGTCACAAGACTGTGTTTGTGTCTTAATTACTCTCCGAGCTATTCCTGTAGTCAGGGATTCGGTGAAAGGTAAACTCAACTACGTTACCATCATTTAAAGACTGAACATGTTTAGTCAAACTTCACAGAGTCACAGTATCTGTCTGTATTTATCCTTTAACTTTCAACCCTGTTGAATATTTAAACCTGTTTCCCTGCTAAGTTGGACATTGGCCAGCTTTGCAAGCACTTTCCAAGATCCATGTTTGTTGACGCTGAGAAAAGATAATCCAGTCCATAAGAAAGTCAATCAAGTCAAACAATCCCTGATACTGTTTCAAACAACGTCGTATTAATGAGAGGATTAATAAATACTTTAGAATAACACACAGACTAAGTGTAGCCTATATTAGCAGAACACAGAATATTAGTATATTTAGAGCCACAATGATTTGTTGATTCATCATTGAAGCTGTTTTGATAATGGATTACTAATTTAAAGGTACAGTGTGTAGGATTTGGTGGCATCGAGTGGTATGATTGCAGATTGCAACCAACTGAGTACCTATCTGCTCACTCCTTCCTTTACAAGACTGCGGTAACATGAGCCGCTGATTGCAAAACTGCGGTAACGCCATTCGCCTCGCTCAGAGGCCATCCTTACCATAATAACACTACTTTAATCAAGTCAAGTCAGTTTTATTTGTATAGCCCAAAATCACAAATCACAAATTTGCCTCAGGGGGCTTTACAATCTGTACAGGATACAACACCCTCTGTCCTTTACAGTACGACCCTCACATCTGATAAGGAAAAACCCCAAAAACTTTTAACAGGGAAAAAAGTTGAGGAAACCTCAGGAAGAGCAACAGAGGAGGGATCCCCCTTCCAGGATGGACAGACGTGTAATAGATGTTGTGTGTACAGAGTAACAACATAATGAAAATACAACATAGACAATCCATATGTACAAATACATGTAATGTGAACATATGTGAGAAGGTGGATCCAGGAGGATGTCAAGCAGCTTCCCGGCGTGGCCAAACAGATAGAGCCAGAGCAACACGACCTCCTCTCCACGCCAAACAGATAGAGCCAGAGCAACACGACCTCCTCTCCACGCCAAACAGATAGAGCCAGAGCAACACGACCTCCTCTCCACACCAAACAGATAGAGCCAGAGCAACACAACCTCCTCTCCGCGCCAACCAGATAGAGCCAGAGCAACACAACGTCCTCTCCGCGCCAACCAGATAGAGCCTGAACAACACAACCTCCTCTCCGCGCCAACCAGATAGAGCCAGAGCAACACAACCTCCTCTCCACGCCAACCAGATAGAGCTTGAGCAAATACATGTAATGTGAACATATGTGAGAAGGTGGATCCAGGAAGATGTCAAGCAGCTTCCCAGCGTCGCCAACCAGATAGAGCTCAAGCAACACAACCTCCTCTCCACACCAAACAGATAGAGCGAGAGCAACACGACCTCCTCTCCATGCCAAACAGATAGAGCCAGAGCAACACAACCTCCTCTCCGCGCCAACCAGATAGAGCCTGAACAACACAACCTTCTCTCCGCGCCAACCAGATAGAGCCAGAGCAACACGACCTCCTCTCCACGCCAACCAGATAGAGCTCGAGCAACACAACCTCCTCTCCACACCAAACAGATAGAGCGAGAGCAACACGACCTCCTCTCCACGCCAAACAGATAGAGCCAGAGCAACACAACCTCCTCTCCACGCCAAACAGATAGAGCCAGAGCAACACGACCTCCTCTCCACGCCAAACAGATAGAGCCAGAGCAACACGACCTCCTCTCCACACCAAACAGATAGAGCCAGAGCAACACAACCTCCTCTCCGCACCAACCAGATAGAGCCAGAGCAACACAACCTCCTCTCCACGCCAACCAGATAGAGCTCGAGCAAATACATGTAATGTGAACATATGTGAGAAGGTGGATCCAGGAGGATGTCAAGCAGCTTCCCGGCGTCGCCAAACAGATAGAGCCAGAGCAACACGACCTCCTCTCCACGCCAAACAGATAGAGCCAGAGCAACACGACCTCCTCTCCACTCCAACCAGATAGAGCCTTAGCAACACAACCTCCTCTCCACGCCAACCAGATAGAGCTCGAGCAACACAACCTCCTCTCCACACCAAACAGATAGAGCGAGAGCAACACAACCTCCTCTCCACGCCTACCAGATAGAGCCCGAGTTTATTCATATTCCCGCGGTAAGGGGGATCCTTAAGTGTGCAATTGAAGTTCATTTCACGAATGGATGGATGGTTACATGGCTGGATTATTTGGAAACCTTAGGAGCTACGAAAGTCAGACGGCGGCTGGCGGTACCACGGTTTTACGTTACCGCAATTTCACAAGCATGTCGGAGAACTACGGTGGCCTTCCGGTAACGTAAACACATGAAAGGCTCTCTCTAGAGCCAGTGTTTGGTTTGTCCGTTCTGGGCTCCTGTAGAAACATGGCGGACCCTCTCCCTATGTAGATTTGAAGGGCTCATTCTATACTACTACTATTATACACTAATGAAAACATAGTTCTGAATATTATATTCCATTTCTGCTAATAGATGAAATGCTACACACTGGTCCTTTAAGTCAGTGTGATGCCAGATTCTCAAATGTGAGGATTTTCTGCTTAACCTTGTATTACATAGTTGGTAGATTAAATATCTTTGTGTTTTGGACTGTTGTTCAAACAAAACAAGACATTTGATTCCTTCACGTTGGGCTCTAGGAAAGTGTGATGAGCATTTTTCACTATTTTCTGATGTTTTATAGACCAAACGTTGAATTGATTAATCAATAAATAATTGGCAGAAAATAACAGATAGTTGCAGTCCTAAGTATAATATTTACAATGTGTATGCACAAAACAGTGTTTGGATTAAGCGACACAATACTCCACACCTGGTCCAACCCACGACATCCTGCCTAATCAGCCACGCTGACAACAAGATAAAGACCATTTCCTCCCTTCTGACGTCTATTGTCTTGTCTGATGTGCTTTCTTTGGCCAATCAACAAGAAATTGCTCGCTTCTTCTCGACAAGTACAACAAATAAAATCCCTGTAATCGACTTTTCAGTCGCAGTAGCAACAAGTCTGACTTTTTTTGAATTTTTACAAAAGAATCCTAAATCATGCTGCGTTTTTTCTGCACACTCTGTGGGACAAGCTGCCGTGAGGAGGAGAGCACCGAGTGATCTAGAAGAGGAAATCCTCTTGGATGCATTTTGCCTCCAGACAATGAATGGAAGTGTCCTTTTAGCATCCTCCAAATTAAGTGTTGTAGTTTACTGGAGCTTGTGCTTTGCTTGTTTCCCCCTCATGTCTTCATTTGCTCGACTGTAACACAACAGATGCAATCTCTTTTCTTGTGGAATACTTAAAGTTCTGCTCCAGTGGATGTGCAGTGTGTGAACTGAATTTTAATTGGAACAAAGTGCTGCCTGCAGTGACCACATGGTGGCACTACTCGTCAGGGTGTGGATTTGTGAGAATAAGCTTTTGTGATGTGAATACTGAGTGGGTGAAAGTGATACAGAACTCACCAGGGGTCCTGTTGGAGAAGCGCCACCACTTTAGTTTGGCATTTTAGTTTATAGGAATATTTCTGTTTGCATTGCAACAGAATTTGGCTTTCGAGAATTGAAGAGTTTCACTCCCACTCTACCATTTTACAACCCTGGTATGAATAGAAAATAACTAATGTGACAAATATATATATTTTTCTTTTTAAAGGACATACGGCAACTTAAATGCTTTATTCACAAAATGCTAACATTACACTTTGTATGTCCGATACAACTGCAACTTATTCTGCTGCCATACTGCCGAACTTCTCCTTTAAACTGTCTCATGCTCCCCTCGCACTTAAAAGCACTGCCAAGCGCTAAGGAGTCGAGGCTTGAATGAACACATTGAGGCCCCAGAATCTTTTTGGTGTCACTGGCTCATAAAATTGCTGCCTCCTTTGTGTCCACTGAGGAGGGAAGTGAGCGAGGAGGGGGGAAAAAACAAAACAGAAACATTTTGTATTAAGCGTTGGTGCCGTTTCAAGGGTTGGACAACACTCGGCAGCCTCGCGGGGCCGTCTTCTCTGTGAAGTTGTTGGTTTCTTTCTGTTTTTGTTTAATAAAGAATACAGGAAATAGAGTTGAAAGAGGAAGACACCCCAGAATCCCCGAGGTTGGATGGAAGGGATATCTCGGAGCTCATCTAAAGTGGAACTAATGTGGCATCCCTTAAAGTGGCTCCAACATATTTTAATACAAATTGGGGCTAATTACCCCCGAATCCAACCTCGGGACCGTCGTTTCACAACGCCACAGTTGGCACCGGGCCAGATATCTGTTGATCACACCCAGCTCAGAGCTGTTTATGTGCACTGGACTGCATCCTCTGAAATGCTATGTGTAGATTTTAACGTCAGCAAATAATTGTCACATTAAGTTTTCTCTCAACAAGTGTGACCGATGCACCAGAGACATTTAAATTTGATGTTTACATGTTGCACTTTTAAAGCTGCAGTCGGTGACTTTGAGCAAATTCTGATAAAAAAAAGTGATTTTTATAAAACTGTCACTATATAGTAGTGCATGAGACAGAAAATCCCCCCCAAAAAATCATGTTCATCTACCTCCTCTTAGTGCTCCGAGTGGCATTTGCAAGATTTCACAGCGCTGAAAGAAAACAACCAATCAGAGCCGAGGAGTCTATACAGCAGCGGTCAATCACTGTTAGCAAAACTTGGGAACTCTGATCAAACTGTCAAACTAGGCAGCGCTGATCAAATATGAATCAATATTCTGTTAATGTAACAGTGTTAATTACGTTAACAAAAACTATGACGAAATATGTTCGTCAACGGCCTTTGGAGACGATGACGAGACGACCAACAACGTGCAGCTGCAGCAGGGCTCAGGCCATCTCTGTCCTTCTTGTCTCACACCTCAATCCTGACAATTGTGCTACTAAAATACATAAAGTTAGCGGTTATAGCGGTAACGCATATTTTTACATGTCTGGTGGGCAGATTGGCTCTCCTAACAGACCGGTGGGTGTGACTGAACATCATTAATGAGCAGGAGTCAGGAGGACTCACACTAACTGAAAAGCTGCATTCTTGATCATTCAGCCTGTGTTTTTCATCAAATCAAATGACTTTTTGGTGACTAAAACTGGACTGAAACGTTTTGAGTTGTCGTCGACTAAAACTAGACTAAAACTATGAAGGATAAAAATGACTAAAATGTGACTGAAACATCAGAAACATCTTGTAGTGTACCGTTTAGCTGTAAAATGAGGCGGGCAGTGCTTGGTATTTCCTCAACTGTTCTCAACAAGGCGACCGGGTCACAAACTTTCTCATTTAACAGCTAAACAGTACACTACAAGATGTTTCTGAAAATATTTGAGGAGAAACATATGCAGAATATTGATGTATAATTGATCAGCACTGCCTAATTTGACAATCTGAAAAAATTGGAGTTTCACCATCACTGATTGACAGCTGCTGTTTTTGTGCGGGCGTGGTAGAAACTTGTAAATGCCATTAGGAGCACTAGGAGGAGGCAGAGGAACATGATTTTTTTCCACAAATGATCTGTCTCATGCACTACTGTCAGGATATAGTGACCGTTTTATAAATATAACTTTTTATCATATTTGCTGAAAGTTACCGACTGCAGCTTTAAGTAAGTAAGTTGCACTGTTCGGCTACTCTGAGAGCAATTATGATGTCTGTTATCACTTGAGTACATTTAAGATTATGCACTAGTTTTATTTTTTTTATTTGTTCTAGATCGACCATTTTGGTTTCCTAGAGGATGGCACGTTCAAACAGAGATACCTCGTGTCTGACAAACACTGGCAGCAGCCTGGAGGACCTATTTTGTTCTACACTGGCAATGAAGGCGACATCACCTGGTTCTGCAACAACACTGTAAGTATCCCATGTGTGACCTTGTATTTACACTGCACATGATTCTCACTCTGATTCAACACCTGTCATTGTTTTCTCTGTAGGGCTTCATGTGGGAAACTGCGGAGGAGTTGGGCGCCATGCTGGTTTTTGCAGAACATCGTTACTATGGAGAGTCCCTGCCATTTGGACCAGACTCTTACAGCGTAAGTGAAGATGCAGTGTTACACTTGGAGTACATCTAAGTCTGATTAAAATCTGATTAAATATGTTTAATTACATGTTTTTTGTTTCCAGCCAGTAAAAATTTAACAATACTAACAAAAGCATGCCTTATATTTTAAGATATTTATTCGAAAAGAGTGTGTGTGTGTGTGTCCATTCTGAAATTCTAGTATTTGCTAGCTAAAGGTGTCAAATTTCGCTGTCAGTGCCAGTAAATAATTTTACATGTACTGTATATAAGGGCTGTCAATCGATTAAAATAGTTAATCGCACATTTTTTATCTGTTCAAAATGTACCTTAAAGGGAGATTTTTAAGTATTTAATACTAAAATATGCTTCCTTTATGCAAATATACTGTATAAATATTGTCCAGAAACCCTCGCAGGTACTGCATTTAGCATAAAAAAACTATGCTCAAATCATAACATGGCAAACTGCAGCCCAACAGGCAACAACAGCTGTCAGTGTGTCAGTGTGCTGACTTGACTATGACTTGCCCCAAACTGCATGTGATTATGATAAAGTGGGCATGTCTGTAAAGGGGAGACTCGTGGGTACCCATAGAACCCATTTACATTCACATATCCAGAGGTCAAGGGACCCCTTTGAAAATGGCCATGCCAGTTTTTCCTCACCAAAATGTTGCGTAACTTTGGAGCGTTATTTAGCCTCCTTCACGGCAAGCTAGTATGACATTGTTGGTACCAATGGATTCCTTAGGTTTTCTAGTTTCATATGATACCAGTATCTCCACTTGAGCCCGCTACAACCTAAAAATCACAAGTTGTGTTAATGCGTTAAAGAAATTAGTGGCGTTAAAACAAATTTACATTAAGGCGTTATTATCGCGTTAACTTTGACAGCCCTAGTATATATATTCTTTTTTTCAGACATTCAAACCTAATTTTGCAACAATACTTGTCATTCGCTTGCAGGACGGCAAACACCTGAACTACCTGACCTCAGAGCAGGCCCTGGCAGATTTTGCAGTGCTGATTCAGAACCTGAAGAGCTCTTTACCTGGAGCTCAGCAGAGCCCCGTCATCGCTGTCGGAGGTTCCTATGGAGGGATGCTCGCCGCCTGGTTCAGGATGAAGTACCCCAATGTAGTTGTTGGGTAAGATATCAGTACAGGTCTGCGGGCCTTCAGGTTGGATTCTCCCAAAGATGTAGCGGGAAACTTTGTATAATTTTGCAGCTCCAAACCATAGCAAATGGTAAAGGAAAGGTTTTAGCTTCATGACCTAGAAATCAAACAACAGGGCTTGCTATGCTATGATCAGCAAACCATTGACTTCTACAACTCCTTTGTAATCACTATGCAAACATGTTACACAAATTCTATAAAGATGACCCAGGATAGTGGATGTGCAGCTTGTGTAATTTTGAGAAATGCAAAGTGGAAATGTTTTTGCTTCTTATTGTATTTCAGAGCTCTGGCAGCCTCCGCACCAATATGGCAGTTCCCTGGTATGGTGCCATGTGGAGACTTCTACAAAATAGTCACACAGGACTTTGCCAGCAGCGGCTATAACTGTGATGCAAACATCAGAAAGTCTTGGAAGGCTATTAACAACGTCTCTTCCACTGGTAAGTCGCACAGTCAAGATGGTCAAGATGATTTATCTTATCCGTCATATTGTACATTTGAATTATTCAGAATGCTAAATTAACCATGTTTCATCTTCTATATGAGGAAGGCTCCCTGGATTTTAAGAGTTCCTACACGTTTGTCCATAGTGTCTACATTTGTGAGTTTGATTAATTGTCTACTAAAGCCTGCAACCAGACAGCTGTTACTAAAACTTGTTGTATAAAGTGGGTATAAAGTCTGGAGCCTCTCCGCAGAGGACAGATTGTAATGTGTGGATCCATAAAATTTACAACCTCTATAACTCAGACTACCTTAGTTCTTTAGTATTCCGCTCAGATCTGAATAAGAAAGTGTGCCCACAGGATCCCCTGGTACCTTTTCCATTTTCACCAGCTTAAACTGTAGGAGTAAGCTTTACTGAATTGAGTGCTACTTTTTATTCCTATCACACCGTTAGTGTTAACAGTACACCAATAAAAAAAGTTGATACCACTTTCTAATAAGGTACTCCTTATAAAGGGTTTATAAGCTGTAATTAATGGCTTGATTTATTGTTATTAAATCATTTAATGCTTTATAGACCAGTTATAAGCTATTATTAAGAACAACTTTCAGGTTTCAAGGTTAGAGAAAATCCTCCTCCAGCATAAATTAGCCCTTAAAGTCATTATGACTTAATACATTAAAGGTTCTATATGCGGGATTTATAGAGCATTAATATAGCAGCAAGCAACTGTTTGCTATGTAATGATACAGAAGAGTAATGTCTACCTGAGCAGAGAATGAAGTCACACTCCCTCTGTCTGTGTTGTAATCCGAGCTTCTCTGTGTTTTGTTGACATAGTCGGGCCGGCCGCACGTGCATGTTAGTGCATGTCAGTGCATGTGAGGCCGCCGGTCTTCTCTGCACCCACGGCGTCATCGCAGAAGGGTAACGCCCACCCACCAATTGCCTTCCAGGTTAACACTGTAAGCTCGGTCAGCATTGTTAGCGCTGTTAGCACCGTTAGCTGCTAGCCGACGGCTCAGCTGTCGCCATGTTGAGAGCTGTATGGAGGCAATAGATATGCTCTGAATTCCGTATAGAGATCCTTTAAGTTAGGGATGCACCGATACCGGATCGGATATCGGGCCGATACTGACTAAAATAGCTTGATCGGATATCGGGGAGAATGGGGCAGATCTATTCAATTAAATTCTATGTTTATATACCATATATATTATATACTGGTATTTTAATTTCTGTTTACCAAGTTGCTGGTGTACAATTTATTATTTTGATAATAAGTATCATTCAGTTAATTTAAATCCATGTATTTATCGGTACTCTGTATCAGTAGATACCCAAAGCCCAGGTATTGCTATCGGTGTTGGGACTGAAAAAGTCGGGATCAGTTCATCCTTTCTTTAAGTTAATAAGTTAACTTCAAGTTAATAAGTGAACTTATTAACTTTAAGTCGGGATCAGTGCATCCCTACTTTAAGTTAATAAGTTAACTTCAAGTTAATAAGTGGACTTATTAACTTAAAGTAGGGATCAGTGCATCTCTACTTTAAGTTAATAAGCAAACTTCAATTTAATAAGTGGACTTATTAACTTAAAGTAGGGATCAGTGCATCTCTACTTTAAGTTAATAAGCAAACTTCAATTTAATAAGTGAACTTATTAACTTTAAGTCGGGATCAGTGCATCCCTACTTTAAGTTAATAAGTTAACTTCAAGTTAATAAGTGAACTTATTAACTTTAAGTCGGGATCAGTGCATCCCTACTTTAAGTTAATAAGTTAACTTCAAGTTAATAAGTGAACTTATTAACTTAAAGTAGGGATCAGTGCATCTCTACTTTAAGTTAATAAGCAAACTTCAATTTAATAAGTGGACTTATTAACTGGCAACAGCTGGAACCAAAATATTCCCTGTAGAAGTGGGATGCAGGGGATTCGTAGCAACATCTACGACCAGTCTGTTGAATAAAATGGGGGTGAGGGGTCACTCCCTCCAACAAGCAATCAAGTCTGTGTCAAATGCAGCAACAAAAAAAAGCAGCAAAGGCTTTGGATCAAAAGGAAAGACAGCAACTGGGTATCAAGATGAAGACAGGAGGGTATTGAGGGGGGGATTGAAACATCTAGTTCTATAAACTCTACTACACAACCTGGCAACCCAAAAGTGTTTCTTATTAATGGCTTATAACTGTTGTATAAAACATTAGTGAATGATTAACAACAATGAATGAAGGCATTAGTTAGAGCTTATAAATTCTTTACAAAGGGTGCCTTGTTAGAAAGTGGCACCAATCTATCCCATCGCTTTCATCCACATCAGATATTTATTCTCATGCTGTATGTTTTTGAATATTTGTGTACAGAAAATGTCACTCCACTCATAGGCCAGGCATGTATTGGAGCCAGGGCACTCAGAAGCTGTATTGAAAATTCACAACAATCGTTATGAATGACATCCCGTGACAGTATAGCCTGGTATTTGTCATTATCAGCCAAAATACAATTAAACATGGGAAACATCTGGGCGACCCAGAAGCTTGAAATAGATGGATGCTGGTTGTCACCTTGTGTGTATCTTTCCTGTGAGCATCTGTCCCAAAAACTTGAGATTCTGAGCACTGAAATTGATGGCAGAGCCGTAAATAGCAGAGGATTTGCTCCACCTAAAGTTCTCTTCTGTTCCACTAGCTTTCAGTTCTGTGTTTCTTCATGAGGGTTTCTGCCACCACGCTCTTCTGAAAAGATGAAACATTAACGTATTCTGTACATATTCTAAATTAAGTGAATATTTACTCCTTAAGTTTGAGCACCCTGTCACTTCAATCACGATAAGAAAATGATTATTTTATTAGCATTTAGCAGCTGAACCTATCATGAGGTTTTGATAGCATACCTGTGAAGACCCATGGGAGCTGTAGTCGTTAAACGCTAACAAAATAACCTTTGCTTTATGTTGGATAAAACGACAAATGTCAAATTTTAGCACCCAGCAGTAGACATAAATGCAGTCACATGAAAAAGGATTTACTAATGTAGTGACATTGAATACTTTTTTGCTCTCTTTTGACAAGCGTCTGGGCTTCAGTGGCTGTCAGAAGAATTCAGTTTATGCGCCCCTCTTAAAAACAAGAATGATGCCGTCGCCTTCAAGAGCTGGCTTCAGGAGACCTGGGTGAATCTGGCTATGGTGGACTACCCCTACGAGGCAAACTTCCTGCAGCCGCTTCCTCGCTGGCCGATCCAGGTACAAACAGACACTAGTAAAATACTGCCTCTAAGAGTCTAAACAGTATTTTGAAAACCCAAACCAAAAAATATCCAATAACATTTAATACAGGGCTGTTCAAAGTTAACGCGTTGACGCAAATTTGTTTTAACGCCACTAATTTCTTCAATGCATTAACGCAGCTTGCGATTTTTAGGTTGTAGCGGGCTCAGTTTTAAAGCTAGAAGATACTGGCATATGAAACTAGAAAAAACCTAAGGAATCCAACCAACCATGTCATACTAGCTTGTTGTGAAGGAGGCTAAATAACGCTCTAAACTGGTGCTAAATTTTGGCGAGGAAAAACTGGCATGGCCATTTTCAAAGGTGTCTCTTGACCTCTGACCTCCAGATATGTGAATGAAAATGGGTTCTATGGGTACCCACGAGTCTCCCCTTTACAGACATGCCCACTTTATGATAATCACATGCAGTTTGGGGCAAGTCATAGTCAAGTCAGCACACTGACACACTGACAGCTGTTGTTGCCTGTTGGGCTGCAGTTTGCATTGTTATGATTTGAGCATATTTTCTAATGCTAAATGCAGTACCTGTCAGGGTTTCTGGACAATATCTGTCATTGTTTTGTGTTGTTAATTGATTTCCAATAATAAATATATACATACATTTGCTTAAATCAAGCATATTTGTCCACTCCCATGTTGATAAGAGTATTAAATACTTGACAAATCTCCCTTTAAGGTACATTTTGAAGAGATAAAAAATGTGCGATTAATCGCGATTAAATATTATAATCGATTAAAAGCCCTAATTTAAAGTTCTAGTTCAACTTCAGATAGATTGACTGTCAAAGGTCTTTACTGTATTGCAACTTTAAATTTTGTTTGTCTTTAGTTAAGCGCCTGATTTGGCCTGACAGCCTGTCCTTTAATTGAAGTGAATGTACGATTCAGCCGATTGTGCTGCAAGTGTTTGTTGTGGTCTTCCAAGCTTTTGTTTACAACAGCTGTCAATTAACTTCATTAATATTCATAAGGATCTAGTTTCTTTTCGATTTGAAGTATTCTTTAGATGAGCAGCTACGAGTAAGCCACCGTTCTTTTCTTCTCCCCGTACCAATGGTCCTTTCATTTGCACACTCCGTCAGATCTCTGAGGTGTTCTTCTTAGGACGCTCACATGGCACCGCAGAAAGAGGACATTTGCCCAGAGCAGCTCATGAGGCCATTAAAACAAAGGTCCACCACTCTCATTTGAATGAGACTGTAACAAATACTTCACTAGGCACTTGATGTGTGAAAAAAATAATCGCATAACCTGCCAACATTGAAAAAAAACAAAAAAAAAACTGCAATCATGTAATGTGGCAATTTTTTTTTTTTTTTAACTCTCAGCATAACAAAACGTCCTTTGTTTTCATGTGAAAGAGCTTGTGACAGTATAGCGGCTGTTTTGCGGAGGCTGATTGACTTGGATGCAGTGTATTCTACCAGTCACCTTGGCACGTCACGTGCATAAACCAAGCTCTGCTATTGACCCCCGACTCTCTGTTTGGTGCCTCAACACCCCTACGAGCCCCATACAGCAGACTCGCACTAAAACTTTAACTAGTGTGATACATTTTTCTATTTGTTTATCATTTAGCTACTGAATAGATCCAGCAGCACCATGTCAGGTGACATAAACACTAAATGGTCATTTTGAGTTTTTTGGCTCCAAGCCTTTAATGTATGCGACCCCTATGGGTGGTTTAAGCGGTTTAGGCAGTGGGTGCAAAGAGGAGCTTTTTTAATGACAAAGCTAATGTGATTATCTGAGTGAGTGTGAGAACGGGGTATTGAGGGCTTAGAGGAGGGAAATCTGTTGGCAGAGATGAATGTATAAGCCTAATCCTATCTGAAAAGTAAGGAGAAGATGCTTTGGAGCAATTGCAGTGTTTTTTTTCACGGTATAAATCTTTGGTTGGACATGTCTGTGGCCCTCCTCATCCATCGACCACCAACTCCTCCCCGGCCCGCAGACAAAAGCCTTAGTAACAGACTCCACACTAGCGCAGCTCCCCTCCAACCTCCAAACAAGAAAGCCCAGTTTCTCTGCCTCACAAAGAGCGCAGAACAACAGCCACGGCCAACTCTGCTGCTGCAACCATAACAACACGCAGTGAAATTAAACACAAGCTCAAACGCAAATATTTATCATCCACGCTATTAATTCTGAGAAATCAACCGTGGTCAAACAAAATGGTAGTAAGGAGAGCAAAACCTTTACATTTAAATCATTTACATCATTGGCTTTAAGTAACGCTTTTCCCTCTCGTGCCAAGATTAGAGCAATAAATTCCAGTTCATTCCAGGGAATTTCATATGCAAATCAGGCGCCACCACGTTTTATGTGGAAAAACACTTTATGGGCCACAAGAAAGCAATCTCCAGTCTTGTAAACAGCCTTGGATATAAGGAAATTAGATATTTATATTTTTCTCTTTAATGCTATTTAAAAAGAAAACGCTCGAAGCTGTTAATAGCTTTAACAGCTTTCCTAAACTGTAATGTTGTCATTAATTAATTCTTTTGTGTTTTGCTTGTTAACGTGTTATGTTTTCAAGGTGGTGTGCAAGTATCTTGCTTTGGATCCCACTGTGACCGACTACCAGCTGCTGCACGGTGTCTCCCAAGCAGCAAAGGTCTACTACAACTACACCGGAAGCGCTTCCTGTCTCAACACATCTCAGACGGCGACCGGCAGCCTCGGCCTCCTCGGCTGGTTCTACCAGGTGCGGTAACGCAGAGCGCGGGGGATCTGTCTCGCTGAATAAATCGCAGCACAGATGTGTCAGTGGGCAGCTTTACCTGTCACGATGAATACGTGTTCAATCCCTTTTTCCCAGGCCTGCACAGAGATGGTGATGCCCATGTGCACAGATGGCGTCCAGGACATGTTTGAACCTGAGGAGTGGAACTTCAAGGCCTTTTCTGACGAGTGTAACGCCATGTTTGGCGTCAGGCCACGAGCCGACTGGGCTGGCACGGTCTACGGGGCGAAGGACATCGCCGCACACAGCAACATCGTCTTCAGGTAAACATGGTTTGTTTGACTTAGGCAGAAGGTGCTCTGCTACTTCTTTCACACCAATGACCAGGGTCAGACCAGGGTTATCTGACCCATATTCAACCCTTCTTTTGTCAGCTCAAACCAAGCCAGTCAACACGGGTTATTCTCAGTTCAGATACAACCTGGGTCACAACCTGGGAGCAATGCATACCAATTAGCTTAGGTGCTAGAATTTGACAGGGGGCGGGGGTTACACCTCTAGAGGACTATAGAGGCCCTGTTCAGACCTGGTATTAACATGCGTACTGAGTGATCCGAAACACAAGTGGACAGCTTTAAGTACGTCTGTTCACACCACATGCATCTCCAGTGACCACTTGTGATCCGATCTCACTTCCCCGCTCTAAACACGTAGTAAACACACGGCTAATACAGCAGACCTTGTGATGTAATGGTACAAGAATGTCAGTAGTAATATTCTACATATTCATGAATTCAGGTACATTTTATGAACATCAAAGTATAAGGTTATTGTACCGGCGGCCTCCGGGGACCTCCGTGCCGCCTGCACCGCTGCCTTTGCCAGGCATCAGCAGTGTACAGAGCTTCAGAGAGCCGGGGATGAGAGCGGGCATCAGCTCCGTGCAAAGCAGCGGAACAAAAACACCGACACATCTCTGACAGTATGATAATAATGCACTTCCCGTGTCTAGTCTGATAGTCTGTAGATATGTAGTCTATAGATACGATACATTTTAATAAAATACAGTTGTACCGACAGAATACAGTAGAGCACAGAAGGTGTTTCCATGCTGCCAGGCAGACAAGCCCTCATGTCTGCCTGTCTATTTACATGAGGAGCACAGTGAGACCCCGCGGATCCCAGCGGGATGTCAGTTGTGTAGGCGGTCCTTAATGTGGCCCAGGACACATTGACGTACACACTGCTAAAAATGTGGTCTGAGTGATCGGATCTAAATCAATGCGTCTTGAGTGCGTTCACACCTGTACTCAAAGCTGTCCAATTGTGATCGGATCTCTGAGGACGCATGTTATTACCAGGTCTGAACAGTGCCAGAGTGAGGGGATGATAGTGGCATCATCAATGTGTGCAAAAAGGTCAAATGTCACAGAATGATGCATGTTTTTGGAATAATATGGTGTAAATATAGTACATACAGCATGTTTACCTTTGTTAAATGATAAATTGTTATGTTATGTGGAGCTTTAATGTATGCAAAAACATACAGACAACATACAGATTTGCAGTATCTGTCAGTCAACACTCATTTATCATATATTAGACTACATTGTGCTATCTAATATGATAATATACATTTACAAAAGGATTAGAAATGTATGAAGACTGAAATGTATATTTCATTCACTCCACCATCCCAGCAATGCTTTGCTACATATAGTAGACCTACTAAAGTTTTTCAGCTGGACATGTGGCAAAAGAGCTTGTCCAAATGTAATAAAATGAGTTTATATTTCATGAACTTTGCCCATTGCTCGATAATGTAATGAACCAGGACTGGGTTTGTTACTTTATAACGGATGTAACAGGTGACGGTTGTATCTTTTTGCAGGTATATTTTGAAATGTTCTGTTTCTTCTGGGTTTGTCTGGTGCAGTGAAAGCCATTGAAGTGCTGATTTTGAGTACCCACCTGGGTAGCCACAGGAGGTAGTAGACACAAGTTTGTAAAACTTAAATGAAAAAGCACCGACTCTGGTGTGGCTCAATCACAAACACTAAGGTGGGTCTGAATAGGTTGAATACCAATTAGCAGCTTTTGTCAAGCTATAAAAACGTCTGGCAATCAGAACTTTTATATGTGAGTTTTCAAAGCAACTCAAAAAAAAACATCATAACATGCCAATCATGTAAAAAACAGCACTGACAAAAAGGACCAGCAGTTTTAATTTGTAACTAACAGACCATGTGGGAGGGTGACAGATATTGACATACAACCATATGCAGCGGTGGTTTAGTCAGTTAATATTAAAGCACATTCTATGATGTTTTTACTCTTCTTAAATCTGTATTTTATGTCCATTATCTTTTTTATTGGGAAGTTCTGGTGTTGAAAAGTGCTATTTAAGTAAACTGACTTACTTGTGAAGTTGACGCAGCCCTGTAGGCAACATAAAATTTTTTATGAATAATAAATTAATTTACTTTATACTAGGGCTGTCAATCGATTAAAATATTTAATCAAAATGAATCGCATGATTGACCATAGTCGATCACGATTAATCGCAAATTAATCTGACGTTTTATCTGATCAAAATGTACCTTAAAGGGAGATTTGTCAAGTATTTAATACTCTTATCAACATGGTAGTGGGCAAATATGCTTGCCTATGCAAATGTATGTATATATTTATTATTGGAAATCAATTAACAACACAAAACAATGACAAATATCGCCCAGAAACCCTCACAGGTACTGCATTTAGCATAAACAATATGATCAAGTCATAACATGGCAAACTCAATCTCAACAGGCAACAACAGCTGTCAGTGTGTCAGTGTGCTGACTTGACTATGACTTGCCCCAAACTGCATGTGATTATCATAAAGTGGGCATGTCTGTAAAGGGGAGACTCGTGGGTACCCATAGAACCCATTATTGTTCACATATCTTGAGGTCAGAGGTCAAGGGACCCCTTTGAAAATGTTCATTTTTTCCTCGCCAAAATTTAGTGGAAGTTTGAAGCGTTATTTAGCCTCCTTTGCAACAAGCTAGTATGACATGGTTGATACCAATGGATTCCTTAGGTTTTCTAGTTTCATATGATGCCAGTATCTTCACTATAGCTATAAAATTACAACCTCAAAATCAGAAGTCGCGTTAAAGAAATTAGTGGCGTTAAAACAAATTTGCGTTAACATGTTATTATCGCGTTAACTTTGCCAGCCCTACTTTATACACTTTATACTTTGTTTATACAAACAATTCTACCAAAAGTCACCAATGATGTTATTGTGTGGCTCTAAATGAACAGCCTAATATGTGGTACACATGTGGTGTCTGATCATATATTTCCAGTGCTCACTGTCTCTGCTGTTGTGTTTCAGTAACGGAGGACTGGACCCATGGTCGGCTGGTGGAGTGACTTCCAACATAACAGATTCTCTGGTTTCTGTTCTGATTCCCGACGGAGCCCACCACTTGGACCTCCGCTACAGCAATGACCATGACCCACCTTCAGTACGCGTGGCCCGGGCGTTAGAGGTGATGTATTTTCGAGAGTGGATCAGTCAGGCTAAAAAGACACCTCAAACTGCATCAACCCCCTAGTCCTCTATAAAAGCAGCCCAGTGTGACCCAACCGGGGTTGCATATATAGCTTTAATCAGCGTTACACGGTATTTCACAGGGTGCTCTCTGCATCATCATGCCAAAGTTTGTGCCTTTTTTTAAATGAATGTTGGGGATGATTTTTTTTAACAATGAATGATGACATTTTTATTTAAAAATGTTAACACAACACTTGATTTTAATAATGTCATTAATCACGTGAGAGTGTTTTAAGCTTAATCATGTAGCCATGTTCAGTGCTGGAGTATCAGACTGCAATCTTCTTTCACCTAAATGAGACACACTCCATTTCTTTATGCCAAACTATAAATATATCTAAGGGCTCGGAGAGGTACTGCATTATGAGATCAAATGAGATTGACTTTCTTTCTTAATCACATTATCGTCATCAAAAGACTGGATCATCCTCATTTAGTTTTTTCCCCAGTTTGTTGTCAGTCAGTGTTACAATCAGGGATACATTCATTCATTCAAATCTTTACTTTCATTTTTGTCTTTTAGTTTCATCATTTACAAATTGACACCCCTTATGTCTTTGTTGTTGTCAGTCTTGTTGATTAGCCGTTGTTATCACTCAGGTGTATTTGCTCTTTCAAAATAAGCTTCTTAACACTTAAAGAAGTGTCAGGAGAAAAGTTGTAAATGTCCTCTGCACAGAGTGTAATATTAAACTTATTGTTCACAGACAACAGTGCCTTCCTCACTCTTTAAGTGTTCTATTTATGTCTCATACCACCTTTATTTAATATGCTGTCATTCCCAGAAAACACGTCTTCCAGTGAAACTAATTAAAAAAAGCTACTAATGATATTGTCATATAATCTTTCTAATTGTCTTTTGATCATATATGGATGTACTGTTGCTCTGTCAAGCCGACTCTTTGTCACGTTTTAGAGAGACTGAGGCTTTTAAGTTACTTCCTACGTAGCAGGAACAATCGCATGTGCCTGAGATTTAATAAAAACCCAATCGGAGGAGGCCAATAAAGTCAGTGGTGGGAGATTATTGCAGCTCCGCCTGCTGACCTCACCCCCGTGGACCAACCTGTGGGATTCCCCCTGGCACGCATTCATTCACTGGCTGCCATTAAAGCTCTAAATTGCAGCACCGAGGCAGCCCATAGACCTGGTTTGTTCCCCCCTGCTAGTAATATTATTAATACAACTCCTGGGGTGCCGGAGAGGTTGAGAAGGGTTGATGGAAGGTTAAGAGTGGATGCGGGAGTCGGCAGGGACCAAGAAGTCTTTTGTAGTTCACCATGAAGTCACAGTTTTTTTTTTTCGTTTTTTTAAGTCAATCTAAAAGACTCCTGAAATACTAAGACTAAAACACTTTGACTGGCAATGAAAACACGTCTTTTGAACTATTCTGGCCGTTTCTTTTCCTCCCCCCTTCTGTTAAATCAAACATTCCTGACATGACATGACTTTGTGAAGCAGACGGGGTAACATGTCCTGCACTGGTATGTGGGTTGATTTTCTACCGGGCGACACAAAGCCTGACTTCCCAACATTTTGTCACAGGCTTGACTGGATTTCAGACGCCCCAGTAGAAAGAAACATAGCTAAACATGGGGGAGGACGGGGTCTCCGCCACTAAATGCCGTCCTTAAACTTTTTTCTCAGGACTTTGAGAGGTCATTAATTTTGCCAGGCTTTTCTTAGTCTCTGACACCGGCCATCAATCAAAGGTGTTATTAGTATTCTCTCGACCCCAAACTCCGAGTACGTCCCTGCTCAGACAGGGACCACACAGTAGTAGGAAGAGATTAAGCCTGTGTGTGTCACATCACGTTGCACCGAGCACCCCGCTCCCTTGGAGTTGGGTGCTGCTGAATAAGTAAATTCTCAGGGACTGCCTGGTGTTTAACAATATCTGAACAATATGGATCTGTAACAATTTGGTTGTGGGAAAAGGCGCATCAGATTACTAATGATTTTCTCCAAATTAAAATTCTCCAAAGCTCCAAACATAATGAGTTTTTGAAAATTCAATCTGTAGTTTGACCTCTGTGATTAATGCTAAAATAAACGCTGGTCCATTATAGGAATTTAAAAACTAAATTTACACTTAATGCCTTGAGAGTGGAAACGAATCCAAAGCTCTCAGTTCCTATATTTCTTTCCGAGCTGCTCTGCCTCAGCCCATCCCCTCTCGCCCTCGCAGCCTTTATGCAACAATAGAAACTTGTTTCCGGGGTCTGTGCGTCAGGCTCTGTGATGTGAATGACCCACCAGCACAAAAGCCAAAGCCCCTTGACTGGAAAAAAAGGGGGATATAGCTGCCACGACTGTGATGATGTCACTTTGCCAAAATTGTGCTGCTAGCAAAGAGAGAGAGGCCGAATCAGTTTGGGCAGGCGTTAAAAGCTCAGTACTCCTCCTCTGAATTCATGAGATGTTGTGATATGGTTTCAGCTGACCTCCATTTCCCTCCTACACTTATCATGTAATGAACTAAAAGCTTTGAATTTAAAAATAAATGCCTGACTGTAATGGCAGGTGAAATGACTCTGCAGTTCCCACACATGAATTCTTGTGTTTTTTTTCTAGGTAATATCAGAAGGTCAGCTGTATAAAGAGATATTCTTTACTTTGTAACCATTTGTTGCTCATAGATTTGAGTTTTTCTGGATTTCTTTTCAGTCACAGACTTGTGTTGGGCCACAGATAATTAGATCAGCGCTATCACTTTCACTGTCCCCTTTTCTCCCCAGGAATTAACATAAGAAAGAGTTTTTAACGGCCTCACTCCCTCGCTGCTTCACACTTTTCTTTTCATCCCCTCGGCTCCAACTCTTAAATGAGTCACTGCCTCACCTCAACATGCACTTTTGAAAGAGGAGGGATCTCCTTTCAATTATTCAGCTGCAGAATCACTTAACTTAAAATCATAAATGAAGATTTTGAATGTGATCAGATGGAGACTTCTGCATTCTCTGGCACACAAATAGAAATTATGTGCAAAAAGTTACACATTTTTATTGTAAACTATGCCTAACAGTCCATTCACTTGAAATCCAGTTGAAATTCCACTTAAATTGGGATAAGTGCTGGCAACATAACAGTCTGGCTGTTGGACACATCCTCCGTTGTATTCACTGCTGGCCAAGAAACTTCCTGTAAATACGTTATTGTTTACAACAGAAGTTTCATACCCAGGATTTCTTAAGGTCAACATTTCTTCTGGCACACTGAGCCTGAACTGCACTTTATTCCCCTTTAATTTAACAGCTCCGGCAGCTTTTCTAGTTAAATCGACTGTTCATTATTGAGACCCATTTTACGAAGGGGCTGTGAGGTGCAATTTAATGAATCTCTGGCACAAAGCTCCCTTTCACTGCCGGGCGAAGAATAGAGGCTATTTAGACCCTGTAGGGCTTTATGTCAAAGGCAGCCCATAATAGTTGTCAGGCCAGGGCAGAAATTCCCACTGGCCTGGGAATGCACTAGAAATCAACTTTTGCCATGAGCAGATTAAGACACAAGCAAGCAGTTGGGAAGATTCTCCCTAATAGTGGCATCTGTTTGGGCACAACGATTTTCCCACAGAAAAGAAGCCTTTCTCACTACTTTATAGCCTTCATTTGATAGTTGGGTTTGTTTCAGTGCCTAAATGAACAATAATTAGATTACAAGTTAACTTCTATTTGATAATCCAGACAGGAAACGCATAAGTAGGCATGATGATTGAATAGCGTAATAATGTTTTGAAAAGCAAGCAGGAATGGTGTGAATAATGACACTCATTAGTTGAGGATTTAGTGGAATATTTAACTTTAACTTTATCAAATGTATTTATTAAGATCCCCATTAGTTGATGCAGATACATCAACTGCTCTTCCTGGAGTTTAAATGTGGTTTGTTTAATAATCATGTATTTCCTTCATTGGCTACTAATTTGAAAAAGAATAAGTAAATTTAGTCCTCCGAAGAGGGGGGGGGGGGGGCAAAAATAAAATAATATAATATATATAAGGATAATAATAATAAAGTATAACAAAATAGAATATTTTCTTAAGTTCAGTTTAACAGAGATTTTGGTATATCAATTCTAGCCAGCAAAAATACTCTGTCCATCAGGATTTTAAAGGCTTTTCTGCTCCCTGTTACAGTAATATCCTCCAGTTTCATGAAAGCGCTTTTGGTTCAGAGCACACACAAACAGTTAAACTAGAGGGGGAGAGTTCTGACAGAGGTTATTGTCTTCAACTCAGCAGGGAATTTCAGACAAATCCCTCTTAGATGCAGGTGGTCAGGCACAAGCAAAGAGTTAAGTCCTGCGGTCTCTTCGCCCCTCCTCTTTGATGTTCTGACATCATTAGTCCAGCCCCCCGAAAGATCTCCCTGCCTTCCTCCGAGCCCGTCACTTCTACTCTGGAATGTTTACAGCAACTTCATGAGCAGCATCAGGACCAAGTGTTTATCAGAGGAAAAAAGACATGCTCTGAAGAAACTTTTGGTTCAGGGATCACAGTGGATGCCACAGGTGTAGCCGCCGGGCTCAACAGAGTAATGGCTGTTCAGACTGCAATCATGAACCCTCAGTTCATGAATTTCTGCTTCCCTGGTTCTGTGATGGAGTACGACGTGGAGAAAAGTCTGGATGGGAGTCTCCTCGGTGAGGCAGAAAATGATGAGGACTACAAAGAGACCACTAGGGACTTGCTGAGCTTCATAGACTCAGCCTCCAGCAATATCAAGCTGGCTCTGGACAAGCCTGTGAAATCCAAGAGGAAAGTCAACCACCGGAAGTATCTCCAGAAGCAGATCAAAAGGTGCACGGGCATTATAACTCCGGGAAACGTAGCAGAGCCCCCGGTTAAAAGACAGGGCTCCCCCCTGGCTCAGCCCTTGCAGAGCAAACCTCTGCCCAAACGTGATGGGGTCCAGGCCAACTTACAGAGCAAGAGTTTGGCAGCCCTCTTCAGCCCTGTGAAGGATATAAGGGGTGAAAAAGCCAAGAAGCCACCCCTGAGGCATCGCAATCTGCCCCCCTCTTTCTTCACTGAGCCTGCCAACTGCTCCAAAGTCAGCTCCACATCTGGGATGACCCTGAAGGACTTGGAACGAGGCAATCCCGAGGCTGCAGAGTTTTTTGAGCTCTTAGGGCCCGATTACAGCAACATGGTCAGTGACCAGGACCTTTATCAAAGTATGCCTGTCCGGGTGCAGCAAGAGATGGGAGGCCCGGATCCCGCTTCCTATGATGGGCACCCTTTAATCGGTGGTCTCCTCTACTCTGAGCCCTGGACTAGCTGCTCAGGACCCTCTAAGAAACCAGGCCCAACCCAGCCTCCGGTCTACTGTCCCTCTGAGGCTGCTGCTGGGTCCATAGAGGACAGCGCACTGTGCACTTTGGCCTTCCCCAACTTCTTCACAGACTGCTCCATACCTCAGGTCACTTATGATTTAAGTGGTGGTTATAACAGAGCTAATTATTCATCTCTATGAGAAACTGACAATTCTTAGAAGTGCTGGTAAAGCAGATACAATTGCTGTGACAGGTTTAACAATAGTCTAAGAGAGTTGCATATTACTGTGTCATATTTGTTTTATCTGTTGTGGAAGTAATATTGCAACTGGATTTAAATCATTTGAATCATTCCCTCTCGACAGCAACAATGTGTTTCACTTTCCCCGAGAGAAACAAGGAACTTAAAATGCTGTCTTTCATAAACAAATGTCCAAAGCTTCTCAAGTAAATGCATACCATGTAGGCCTACTTTTCACCATCCCAGTTTCATTTACTACACTGTTCTGTTTATCATGTGGTTATTATTTTCTTTATCTCAGGCAAATTTCTAATGACACTCTGAATGAAAATATATCTGACTTTGGGGGTAAGCTTCAGTTTTGCCAGCTGTGTGAGTCTGTTCATTAGGATGTAACTTATTAATCTGAAGACATTTCATTCTAACATATTTTACAAAAAGAAGACTTACATGCTGCAGAAATAGTTGTTGGTTTAGTCCACTAAACATCACTGATTGCTAGAAAATGATATTATAGAACTGTTTGTCACATTTGACAAAACATGCTGCAACAATCTCTCAGCGAGGCACTTTTTCGTTCCTGTAAGTAACTGTACTGTGTAGAGGGGAAAACTCATTCTGCTGAAATGCTTATTACAACAAGGTGAGATGCTATGTTTGTTTTACTACATTTTACAGCTCGGAAATGATTTTCCACTTGTATCCATTTTGTTGGAAAAGCCTTAAATGTATCTAGCTATTGTAAGAGGACAAAATAAAGCTGGTCTTTATTACCGTGACAACAGTCTCTATTTTTGTGCTCATCACTAATCGTGCTTGTTGAGGTGTGATTATCAGAATACAAGAGCGTACAAAGCAAAAACACAACTCAAAATATTTTTATTGGTGCTTCATTGCCCTGATTTTTTCTTATCTGTTTAACAATTCTTGCTAGTTTGTTGTATTTATTTAATGCTTTTCTCATCTTTCTTTAACTGTGAAACACTTTGTAACCATGGTGCTTTATAAATGAAGATTTAATATTTGAATGCAATCCGATGCAACTGTCTTCAAATAAACTATGACAGAGTTGATTCAACACACAAACAATAAAGAAAAAGTAGTATTTCCTTCAGGGCTGACACATTGCATTGTGTTACATCATACAGGTGTTTGTAATTGTTCTAGTCACAGAATGTATTTAAATGATATAATATATAGAATTCTCTCTAATATGTGTACTCGTATTGAAGAGACCATTTACTGTAAACCCAATGCTGGTTATACCAACGTGTTTTGTTTGTGTCTGGTTCAATAAATTGGAATTCCAGTCACATTAGTCGAGATGTTGGACCAAAGGAAAGAATTCAGCGCTGCATGATTAATTTTACATCTCTTCTGGGACTGTGCCGGCTGGTAAACACTCTGCGCGACATAAACACCTCAAAGTGTTGTGAGATTAGAAAACTGAAAGTTCATGTAAATGTTAAACCTCTTAACATCATTGCCCTTAATTAACTTTGCGACGTTTCAACAAACATGTTCTTATTTCCACTAATGAGCGAAGATGGAGGACGTGTGACATTCATTTAAATTAAATTCACACGTTTTTACCACACCACTCCACTGGTCCATTTGGTGGCTAAATGTTTATATGGGCATTGTGCTAATAATTGCTGATAATTGAGAGGGTCCATTCATTTCCTGCAGTTTTTACATTAAGTTGGCTGGGATCTAAACTTCCTCCCAATTTATAACCTTCTCACAGGAGATCTCTCCCTGGACATGTGAATACCCTACGAACAGTATACATTAATATCACCCTCTGCTGGCTGTTGAGGGTTCATTCATTTACCTTCTAACATGGAGGCAAACCTCATCATAGTGCAGAAATTCTCTGTGCATTCCAATACTCATGCTATACTATTTAGTATGCCGGAAAATATTTTTGTTTGCCCCAATATATAGCATGTCAAATGCAGTATGCCAAAAATACCAGGATGTCCTACTACATCCGGTCCCATTTTGCAGTATGCGAGCGTGCATGCTTTTCTGGCTATTCTGACCCACAATCCTCTGCACAGCGGATATATGACCGAGAGGGTCAAAGTTCAAAGTGCAATGTTATGACGAAGTAGTATGTCCCAATTGCATGCACACTACATGCAACAGCATGTACTTTGTAAGGGCAGCTGCAGGACGTACTAAAAGTAAAAAGAAAAAGTATGTGATTTGGAACGCACCCAGAGCCGTCTAAAGTCTGCATGGTGAGCTCTTGAATGTGCAGTGGGTGGGAACAAAATGATATTCACATTGTATGAGACTGCGGCCTTAAAGTTACTAACTAAACTAAATGACAACAAAATTGGCATGTTATGGGGCCTGCGTATTTTTTGTGTAAAAGCAATGAGAACATCCTAGTTCCTGTTACAAAATTAGAGACATTCTGACAAGAACATTATTTAAAGGTCGAGTGTGTAGGATCTGGCAGTATCTAGCAGTGAAGTGAGGAGATTGCTTCTCTAGAGCCAGTTGTTGTATGAGTATATCGAGGTCATTTGGGGCAGAGCCAGTGCGTGGTGTGTGTGTGTGTACGGGGGAAGTGAGTGGTGAAGCAAGAGAGAGAGGGCGATGAGAGCGAGTAACGTTATCAGGTTATTATACACTACAGAAAACATACTTATTATATTATATTCCATTTCTGCCAATAGATCCCCCTAATTTTTTACACACTGTTCCTTTAAGTCTTTTCTAATAACACAAAGATACTTTTCCTGTGATATCCAGCTGTTTCAGCATCGGCAAGGAACTATAGAAGATGGATGTCAAATCACGGGAAGTCCTTACACTTTATCATTTTTTTCAAAACTTTCAGAAATATAATGCAACTACTTTAGCTTTTCAGTTGAATAAACACCCATGGTCTGGCTCAGTGGACACACATTCATACTGACCAGTCTTCATACTTTGGCAGCTCAGATGAAGTTTACTTGGGGTCAAGTGTCTCGGCTTGTTGTTGAAGAAGGCGAGAGCAATTTCCAGTTTTTTTTCCCACGCTTTATTGACCCATAGCTCACTGCTTTTCTCTATTTTCAATCAAGAAACAATATAAAATGTCAGAGCACCACAAATCTGTCCATCAGTGATGTATCCTCAGGCCTACAAGCAGTTGCTCAACAAACACACTAGGTGGCAGTAATGATCCATTGAAAACTTAATGTCCACCACTCCCAGAAAGGCACTTTGTATCTGATGTATGAGATGATGTATGAAGTTGGAGCCTTGTGCGGTAAAAACTGTGTGCTTTTTCAGATGTCTTTCCATGAAATTAATCTGTCCTGAATTTAGTATGTTGCAAGAATGAATGCTTGCAAACTATGATTTTTAGTCTTTTTCAGAGTTGGTTTAAATGGATTTCCACTCAGTAGTGTGAAGACGTTTACTCCTGTAAGCATATTATAAGATGGTGTACATATTCATCATAATATATATATTTTGAAGCTAATATTGTCTGCCAGGCTCTTTTTTCTTTCCTCCTGCCAGCTGGCTTTGTTTGCAGATTGGTCAACAATACCCTATATGTCATACGCAGGACAAAACAATAGCTGGCAATTTGCAATACAGCAAACTACACACACAGAAGGCGTATGGATTTTCTGTCCCTGAGTTGACACTGGCTGATACATTCAGATTAGACCCTACTGATGGAGCCACAACTGTATCCTGCTTTGATTTATGGCACACTGAGGATGCAGTGTTTGTCAAAGCGATTAACAAGATCTGTGCTGGCGCAGACCTGAATATCAAGAGCCAGATACCTAGGTAAACTAGATAATATTCAGCAGATTTTCTCTGGCATGGTATGTGATGTCCTATAATGCAAAAAAAAATATACGGTGATGCACACACGTATAACAAATGAAAACACAGGAGTGTAACACAGTAGCACGACCAGTGCTGCAGTAAAGTTATATATTTTAGAGTTGTTTGCTTCATAGTGCTACACTGGAAATTGAGTATCCATCCGCACTTGCCCTCTCACTGACCTTTCACAGCTAGTCCGCCTCGTGTCTTGTTAACGCCACCGGGGTGGAAGCACAGTGCCAGATGATATCCACAAGCCTTTGTAGCCTAGCCTCTCTCAGTGACATGCAACTTTTGTCTCTGAGCTCAAGTCAAAGAATCATTTTTACATGTTTGTTTTACGGAGGGGCAAATAAATACTATGATAGAAAGAATTCACATGTAGGTTATCGAAGCATGGCATTACCATTATCTTTAATTAAATGCTTTGCTGGAAAAATTTCACATCACAACAGGTTCATGCTTGGATTAAAATAAGCTGTGAGTGGCTCATGGTATCTGCTTATTATAGTTTATCTGCTTGTAAAGATTCCATTTATTGTTTTGCATATTTGCCAACATACATTATATCTGTCATAACCTAATATTGGCCGATAATGTCCCCCAGCCCGTTCTCATTCCCAGGGCATCAAATACCGCTTTGTCACAGCCGTCAGCATTAGATATCGACGCACAAGGCACCCTTTAGCGTTGGTATGAGACACCGAGCTTCGTAAACCCATCCGCATCAATATTAACGCTCAGGGAAAGTGCGCCGGGAGTGTGGTGACGTAGCTTTAAGAATGAATAGACACACGCTGAGCGGGAGGAAAGGGAGGTGGATGGGTTCAACAAACACAAGGCTTTCATCCAGGAGACCGCTGTTCGTGTCCTGTGCGTCACATTACAATCAGCTGTTTGTTCATGTCCCTTGTTCCTAACGTTCAGTGTCATTTCCACTGTACAAATGTAGTATAGTTTTAAGCCCAACCATGTTGTTTTTTTCCTAAACCTAACTGCTGTAGTTTTATTGCCTGAGCCTAAGCATGTGTTTTTCTTTACTCAGCACGTGTTTACTGCGACTGAAAAGAATGACGCCGAGGGGTCTAACAAAGCGTCAGTATGTGACAATTTGGGACGAGAATGTGTTGCGTCCCCTGTGCTTCAATGTCCAAATAGTGCTTTTCTATTATCGGCCCGCACAGCAATAGATGTATTCCTTTGGTTCTTCCTCCCACGTCCTCCCAAAGATTTCCTATCAAAGTCTTCAGATAGGTCCTTTGTAAACACCAAATTAAACTTTAAATCCTTAACTCCAGATATGTTATTTCATCACAGAGGGTGTTGTAGGCTGCTTCCCACCTTTCAAGGCCCTCCTACTGAAAGGCTGTAAATAAAGTCAGTGCAGAGAGATATGACTTCACGGCACATTTCTCACATCTTGCACTGCAAGACCTCAACCAGTGATAGCAGTAAGTGTCTCTGAACATTAATTTCAAATTAATAATGTATCCCTGCCTGATCCTTTTTCTGGTATTGAGATTACCCAAAAAAAGACAATTTGCTTACAGCACAATATATTTCTTTCCATATGCATTTCATGTCTCGCTGCTTTCCATTTAAGTCTGCATTCATTTTCAGCAGCTACGACGCACTGTTTTTCTTCCTCAGGGTGTTGTGGGTATGCTTGCTTACATCTGTGTGTTTTTGTCAGTGTGATAACAATTGCAAACTGTGCAGATGACAAAAAGTCTTGAATAGATTAAAGACAATACTGCTGGAGAGTTTTCATCTCTAACAGATGCTTCCCATATTGTCAAACAACAACTCTCTCATGCAAATCACATTAATAAATATCAATCTAAAAGCCATTCCCTACTCAGATGACAGACTTTAATAGGTGGAGTGGCTCCTGTTATGACTTCATGAAAAACAACTCCTTTTACTTCAGCATGATTAAATGGACAAACCTGAACTATCAAAGCAAAATGTCACTATAATAAACTTAATCTGATGTTGATATTTGTAGGAAGTGGCTGATGATGATCCATTGCTGTTGTTAAGGATTCTGAAACAATATATTTTTATCATGTTCTTAGTGCTTTTCTTTTTTACCTGAATGTTATCTTTTGAGTCTCTTTCACTATGAGCAAGCCATCCATCCATCCATCCATATTTATTCTGCTTATCTAAGTCAGAGCCATGCTTGGGTGAACTGAGTAACCAAGGCATCTTTTACCCATGCAGCCTCCTCAGGTTCCTCTCCTCATAGTTGGTCATGCTCCACGAGAGCCACTGCTAGAGATTTTGGGCCCCCTGACAACAGCTAAAGAGAAGCTTTAACACTCTGAATATCTAATATCTCTAAACACATCCTGTCCACCTCTGGGTCCCTTGAATTATTCAAGGTTCACCCCCCATCAAATCGTGTCTGTGTGCACCTCCAAGGAGAGGTAACTGTGGCTTCCTACCAAGGTCAACTCTTATTGATGACCCCCCTCATCCTGTCAATTTCTGCCATTTGTCACTGCCATCCGGTCACTATCGGAAGCATGTGACCACAGGTGAAGGTCAGACAGAAGATCAGCTGGTAAATCAAGAGCTTTGCATTGTGCTTCCTCATTATTTTTCCAATACAGTGCTCATATTACTAATGTTCCTAACAGTCAAACTCCAAAACCTTCTTAACCTTGTCATAGCTACATGCTCTCTCACCTGGATGGGGCAGGTGACCTTTGAGAGAACCACTGCCTAAGATTTGGGGACTGGAGATTTGACCACTTTCAGCAGCAAAACTGATGGTTAACATTAGAAGGATGACATCATCTGCAAAACAGCAGCACAGCATTATTTTTTCACTATGCTGCTGCCGTGTATTGATTTCCCAAACTTTCTTAATTTCCTGTCTTTGAATATGACAAACCGGAAAGGGGACAGCGCGTAACTATTGGTGATCTCAGCCCGCCACACTCCTGCAGCACCTCAGGGAACACGGTCATTAGCCTTCTCCAAATCCTCCAAACACATGTAGACGGGATTTGCATATTCTCATAAGCCCCCGATTATCTTCATGAGGGTAAAAAGCGTGTCCGTGTTGCATAAGCAAGGCAGAAATGTGAAGTTTAGTGTTTTTCCCAACATTTTGGCACTGGCCTTCTGTGGATAAACCAACAGTGCAGGATTCTAAGCTAAGCAGGTGACAGCAGCGAGCGCAAAGGGAATTTCAAACATACTAACAATTAGCAATGTCTCTTTCAGTCCAAGCAACTGTGCACTGCCTGATGCCTCGCCCGAGTGCTTACGGATAAAACAAATTGTGACTGCTTATTTATCTACTTGTCTGTTTGTTTTCTTTCTCTGCTGTATTCCAGCACTGTGTGGCAGTGGTTGGTGTTAACTGCATGGAAATGGATTTGGGCGGCATGTCCAGTGGCTCAGTGAGCCAAGTTCCATCCAGATACTTCCAACAACAACATGAGTTGTGGAACGAACTATACTGACATTGTTTACGTGACGTCTTCTGCATGTGCCATTACACACCCGGTACCAGGGCCAGCTCCAGTCCTTTAAGTACCCTAGGCAAAATTTGGATTTGGAGCCACCACTCCCTGCCGTCGTCAGCGCCGTTCTAGGGACAGGGTTCAACCCCCAGAACCGTAACCCAAGCCCTGCAAATTGCAACACACATCACAATGGTTTTAAGACAAAAATAAGGATTTTTATAAATAACTGTATTCGTTATAATATGAATAAACAATTGGTGCCTGATATTGTTGACTTTTTGTTTATGTTTATTTATTTTGCATAAATTAAGACTACACAAACATAACTAACATACAGTGCAGGAAGAGGCAAGAAAACCCACTGGACTTATTTGAAGTCTTCACCTTAATAGTGTTCAAATTTCACAATGTTATAGAGAACATAAGATTAATATACAGAAATAATATGACTACATAAGTGATGACAAACAATTAGAACAAGATATATATAGTAACAAAATAACAATAAATATATAAAAAAGACTACTTAAGACCAAGGCTTAAAGTGTTTCAGAGTCAGTTTCACGACAACGAGATTTACAGTGGTGAAAAGTCTTTCTTTCTTTTTCTTATACATATTGACAAAATAATATGCACATAACTGTCACATTATGCCTCTCACTCAATTCATTTCACAACCTTCCTCCTCTACTACTGCCCACCAGATGCCCTGAGACTTCTCCACCTGTCCCAGTTACCTGACACTCACATCCAGCCACGCCCTCCTGCCCTGCAGTAACTGTCCAGCCATTCCCACCACCTGACCTTCCCCGCCCACCAGCTCACCTGTTTCCACTTTCCCTCATCAGCCCCTTTTCCTCATTCAGTTCCCAGATTGTGCCTTTGTTTTCCCGTCATCTGTCCCTGAACCTGCAACCTGAACCTTTTACCCTGAAATCTGGAACCTGTACCTGCCTGCCTGCCTCTCGGTAAGCTTATGTACTTTCTCAATTGTCTGTATTTGTCCTTTCCCTTGTTGCCTCACACTCACCTGCCTGATGGATGATGACCAAATCATATTTATAATTATAAGCGAGTGATGAAAAAAGCACTCATTCTAATTGCCAACGGCAAACAAAATTAGCAGGGACACTTAGACCCAATCGTTCCCGCAAAGTCCGCAAGGGCTTAGGGCTGTCCCACTGTCAAGTCATCAAGTGTATGAGGGCTCTCTTGCAGACATTTTGAGCCCTTTATGCACACTTTCCATAAGTCTGCATCTCTGCAGACTTTGCCTGCAGGAATTCATTCATAGCGTTATGACGTTAAATACGAGGTTACCAGGGCAAGCCCGGAAGTGGTAAAAAAAAACAACAGTAGGCTAAACAAGGCATATGGGTGTTCAGCCTGGCCTATTGGGTGCACTGGTATGCCTACATTTGCAAAGAAACACAAGGATTTAAGATGGTACATTAAAAACACATGGAATCACACCTATTTTATTCATCAACCATTTCTTTTCATTTTTGTTTAATGATGGTGTTGATAAAAACGAGCAAATTGATTATTTCACAATTACCTCTCATCTACTCGGTAAGGCAAGATCCTGGAAGATGTGCAAATTAGGGACCAACACCTTACAGATTTTCTCAATCGCTTTGACTCATTTTTTGAAACAGTCTTAACTTTCTTTAAACTGAAAGGGCAATTGTCGCAACTGTTTGATGGGACATCACAACTCTATTGCATGTTTGCAAAAGGTAGTAACTGACCCAAAACACTTACATACATGCTTCAAAAACTAGTTATTGTGTCAGTAAGTTGGCCAATGCCACCAAAATGAAATGTTGTTTCGTCATCGTGTGAGCCGTACTTGTCAAAGACATTTAGGCATTTTTTCATAATGGCAGTCAACCCTGGAAATGTTTCTTATACAAATCTGTTTTGTTCTACTTTTTGTTGACACTGACTACTTACTGTACTACACCAGTTTTGTCTACCTGAAGGTTATTGTGTATCGCACAGAGCTTTTTAGATTCCCATTTCAACAGCAGGTAAAATTTTACTGGGAAAAGTCAATACTGTAGTCTACAATACTGTAGTACACAGAAACAGGATATGCACATTTGTGTTTACAGTAAAAGTATTCGTGTAGTAATGTGTTACATGTACTGCAAACAGAAAATTCACATTTGAGCTTTCATGTAAAGTCATATCCAATGAACAGAAAATTTGCCACAAAATGGCATCCATGCCAATAACAAACAAATTAAAAACCCTGCAACAATGAAAAAAGCTGCAGTAGTTCAGTAAAAAACAACAAAGAATGAAATTAATAAGAATGCATGCTCATGGAGGATCTCTTGTTGGGTATCTAAATATAGAGTACGATCTATACCTGCTCTATATGAAAAGCGTCTCGAGATAACTTCTGTTATGATTCGACCTATAGAAAAATAAATTGAATGGCTTCGATGATGAAAGGGTGTTTAGAAGTTGCGAAGAGTACGACAGTCTCACTGAGAGTCAACTCATCAGTTTTCATCAAACATGTGCAAGTGGTTATTGTGCAAATTGTAGACAATTGTACTTACTCTTTGCATACATGTGCAAAAACACGTGCATTTGCTTGAATGAATGAGAAATTATAATCTGTTGTGAACCACTAACTAATTGTTCAGAGATTTGAGCTCATTATTTTGAAAAAAATAATTCTCATTCGAGAATTGAGCCAAAGCGAATGAGAAAAACTGTAATTGCCTTGGCCCTGAATAAGGTAAAAAATGTCAAATAGAAAGTGCCAAACCCATAATTGTACTTAACATGTTGAACGTTATATGTCACAAAGTGCTGTCCCATTCCTCTTTATACCATTTCGAGCCCTTGCACCCTCTCACACTCAGATTTGAATCTGAAATGCATTCCATCTATGGTTGTGTCAAATACCTTTAGCGCAGACAACAAAACACAACATTTCATTTCCATTATTATCACTTACTGGCTTTAGGTATAGCAACAGACTCAAGAAACAAGGTTGTTGCATAACACCTCTGCTGAGGGCTGGATATGTATAGCCTGTCTGTGATAATTTAATGCAGCCAAGTCTGCCACTGCACACGGTATGATAACACTTCTTTTTGTGAATTCTGCTTGTCTTCATGCAAAGTGGGAACGTGACATTCTCACCTCAATATAGATGTTACTTTGTGAAAATCATTAAAATTCTCTGCCAACAAGGTACACAGAGCTGTTCAGTTATGGAGGTTTCTTTTTTTTTTTCTTTTTTTTTGCTGCAATTATCTCTCTATTGAATGTCTTGACTTATGACTCATAACATCCTGTAAAATAAATTTCCTCCCTGGCTACTGCCAGATGCAAATGTTCACGGATGTTAGGATGGAAGTACGTTGTGAAGCCTCTCTGTCTTTGTATCATACCGAGGGCAGGATCGGATCTAAAGATATAAATGATGTGGCTATCATCTGAAGGAGAGGAAGTTGTATTATACCACCTGCACATCCCTTGAGAAGCATTATAATCTTTAAAAGCACAGAAAATCCCATTACCTGTCACCGATTTCTTCCCTCATAATTGCTGAAGCCTCCCCTTTGGGAGGGATGGGGGGGTGAAGGACGCCAGACACGCTGATATCAGACTATCTTCAGGAAAAATCTAGGGGACATCTATTTTCATCTTGTCACTCCCATAGCAAGGTTTGGCCTTTCTCAACCCTTGAAAAAGAGTTTTGATATAAAACATTACTGCAATGACACCACTGCACCATCATCTGATGCTAAAGACCTACAAAGCTTGAGGCCGTGTACTCACAGCTACCACACTTGTTTACAGGTGTAAACTAGTGTTAGACTGAAATACTGGTTTGCTAATATCTGTCTTTGATATAGCATTGGCCAGTTGCTGCCAATATATCTGTAATTTGGATGTCCAAAATATAACTGGTCATTTAAAGAGCCACTAACCCAAAACAAGTTTCATCAGTATGACATTTTTCATGAGTTTAAGTTTAATATGATCATAAATACTTTCTCTGATTTGAAAAAAAAAAAAAATCCTTTTCTTGGCAAAAATTAAATCATTAACTTTTAAGGTGGGAATGTTCTGATTAAAGGTAACACATATTAGACTGGTATGGGATTCTGGCATTGACCCTCTATCCCAGTGATTCTCAAAGTGGGGTCCGTGAAATAGTTTTCTATAATTATAAAGCTGCGACGTATCATTAAAAAGTGCATATCTACAGATGGGCACCATTTGCACCAATAAAACAAGCATTGTGTGTCCATTACGCCCATTCAAATTCGATTTGGGCCAATAGAAACTCTGATATGATTGTGACACACAGAAATAAGTTCATTATTTTTAAGTTGAAGCACTTACTGAAAGTCTGCTTTAGACTGGTGAGTTTAAATATCTGGATGTATTAGGACTATGCCAGTCTTGCTGCTGTTCATTTTCTGAACGCTTTTTAGATCAATTACTTGAAAGGGAGGCTATAAATGCTGTCCAGTTGAGTCCAAATGCAATTTGAATAAAATCACCCTCTTTTTTTAAAGTACAGAAGTGGTATTAACATCCAATATCATCGCAAATTTCCCCGCTGTGCGACTAATGTAGGATTATCTTATCTTAACATGATTTAAACTGAAATGTGTTTCTGTTAATCACTATCAAACATGTCTGAAGTATTTAGGTTGAAAAGATTTAGAATTCAAATAGTTCCAATGTCATCTAAGAGTGCAAAATGGTAGTAATCATTATGCTTTATTGGTGTTACGATTATGAGGGGGTCCTTGGAAAGTTGTCCCCCCTGTAAGAAGCCCCTGGCCCCAAAAAGTTTGAGAACCCCTGCTCTATCTATCCATCTATTGACTAATACATACATCTATCCATTCTTTCTTATCTGGGTCAGGTCATGCTGGGAGCAAGCTGAGCAAAGTCAACCTCTTATCGGGGACTCCAGGTGACATGTGTTTCATCTTAATTGTAATTGCCCAAGATATTTGAGGTACCTGTACAGGGAGGGCTCATGAAAACATCTTATCAAATGCTTGAACCATCTCAACTGGCTTGATGTGAAGGAGCAGGGGTTCTTCTCCAGGCTCCTTCTGGATGCTCAAGCTCTTAATGCTTGATTTATACTCCTGCGGCTGTGTGCCTACGTGGTCTGTGCGGGCTGGTGTAGGCATACATGTATACAGTACTGCAGCGGATTTTGCTTAGCATGTAATTTCTTTTTGAATAGAACCTGCAGTTTTCAAATCCTTTGTCAGGCGGTCTTTGATTTTATTTGATAGGCTCCAAATCCAAATTTCACCTAGGGCACCAAAAGGGCTATAGAGCCGGCCCTGCTGCAAGCTCTGAGGCTCTGCAGGAGTTCTGCGCAAGCTTTTCTGCCCAAGTATAAATTAGGCATAACCCTCTTTCTAAACCCAGATATCCTATGAAGCACTTTGGCTATGTGCATCTACAATCTCACTCTTTTGGTCACCTATGGGTGACCTTTTGGTGCAGTGTAAGACACCCAAGAGACACAGCGATGAGCCTACTGCAAGTCCAAAAAGTATGATGGATGGGGCCAACTCCCAGTGAGGACTGGCAAGCCCTACTGCATCAACTGTGTTTGGTACTGGCCCATATCTCACACCCACACACAAAATACATAAAGAAACCACGTTGGTAATCACGTTGGTTCACAAACACTTTCCCCTCAGGAGCAGCACAAAGCCTGTGACCGACATTATGTCGTGTACTCTCTGTCACCAAAGATCACACAGTCCAGACAGCGGTTTGTTCTACTCCCCCAGCTCCGTTTGTTCAGCTTTACATCGAAGTCAACCCAATTACAGAGTATTGAAATACCTGGGGTCTTCTCTTGTCCACTCTGCTAGGACAATAAACAAGATCTGGTTGTAATTCAACAGAAATAAGATGCATATTTAGCCTTTGAAAACTGAATTATTCATCTGCGAGATGCTTACAGACATTATATAAGCCTCCGTCTCATCACAAGAATAAATATGTATTAAATATACTGTATATCAAGTTGTTAAAATCTAAATGTGGTTCTACATCATATTGGAGCATCTTATGCTTTTGTCATGCAACAACACGGCCTCTTTTTTTAGGATTTTGTTTTGTTTTTGTCCTCTGCTGGAGCACATTTCCGTTGTTTCTGGCTTTCATCGCTTAATCCTCTCAGCTGTTTAGATGATTTGACAAATGTCCAAGAAATTCTTCTGTCCAGGTGTATCCTTGGATGCGACTGCTTTGTTTGTTTGCCTTGTTATTTCTTCTGCACCGTGGTGCAGGTTGAGCGGAGCGATTCTCTGAATGATGGCATGCCCCCGTTTTTAATGAACTGTTTATCTTGTGTCTGTTTCTTGCGTCAACGTTTGATGTTTGCTCATGGAGAGAGAGAGAGAGAGAGAGAGAGAGAGAGAGAACCCCTGCTTGTGACATTTTGTGTTGTCTCATTTGAAATGTAGATTTCTGTACACTATTAAAAGAGCGATAAAAGATAAAAGGAGGAATGATCTCAAATAATTTATAGGATTCTGACTATCGAAGACATCAACTCTGAGGGTACCGAGTTGTGTTTGTGTCTTTTGTGATTTTCCCCGTAAGTAAGGTCTCTCAATGTGATACTGTACAGTTCCTTCAGGATATAAGCAACGCGTTCTCATCCCAACTCGTCCCTCGACCCCTCGCCCTCACTTTTCGGTCGCAGTAAACACGTACTTAATGTTGTGAATTAAACAAAAACACTTGCTTAGGTTCAGGCAATAAAACCCCCTACGGTTAGGTTCAGGAAAAAACAACACGGTTGGGCTGAAAACTACCACGTTTGTACAGTGAAAATGACACTGAACGTTGTGAACACGGGACATGAACGAACAGCTGACGCCCGGGACATGAACAGCGGTCTCCTGGATGAAAGCCTTGTGTTTGTTGGACCCATCCACCTCCCGTCCCGCCCACCCTGTGTCCTTTTCGCTCAAGTTCGGAAACTTGTGTTTGGTGGATTATTTCTCCGTTGTTACAATGCTAATGGTCATTGTATTTTACATGGTTGGAAAGCCTGTTTATTTACCTTCACAATGATGTCCAACTTGTAAGGATCATGCATTTGTGGGATGAGCAGCACAGCTGATTATGTGGGTAGCGCCCAAGAAAACTTTGCCAAAATGCTCCGTCAATGGTAAACAGTGTATTCTCCTGTTGGTGTTGACTCTTGTTTTGAGTTGTTTGGTGGATTGGATGATTGAACTCTCTATCAGTAACAAGGAACAAACAAGACATATTGGCAATTTTACACTTTATTCATTTAATACACCGCCAGGAGCCTCAGTAGCGGTGGAAGATCCATACGCAACCACAACAGCCTGGCACCTCCTCCTCATGCTGGTCACCAACCTGGTCACACGTTGCTGTGGGATGGCGTTCCATTCCTCAACCAGGATTGGTTGCAGGTCAGCCAGCGTGGTTGTGTTGGTCACTCTAACACGTACAGCACGCCCAAGCTGATCCCACAAGTGTTGAATTGGGTTGAGGTGTGGACTCTTGGCAGGCCGTTCCATTCTCTCTACTCCCACATTGTGGAGGTAGTCTGTGATAACCCTGGCTCTGTGGGGGCGAGCGTTGTTTCTTGGAGGATGAAGTTAGGTGCCAGATTGTGCAGATATGGGATCGCCACTGGCTGCAGAATCTCATCCCGATATCTCCCTGCATTGAGATGGCCTTCAATGATGACAAGCCTTGTTTTGCCAGTGAGGGAGATGCCGGCCCACACCATGACACTGCCCCCACCAAAAGCTGTTACTCCATCGGTTCAACAATCAGCATAGCGTTCTCCGCGTCGTCTCCATACTTTCACCCTGCCATCCAACTTTGGCAGACAGAACCTGGACTCATCACTGAACATGACATTCCCCCACATGTTCAGGTTCCATTGTCTGTGTTGTCAACACCAGCGCAAACGGGCCTGACGGTGAAGGGCAGTCATTGCAGGCTTCCTGGTAGCCTTATGAGAATACACTGTTTACCATTGACAGAGCATTTTGGCAAATTTTTCTTGGGCGCTACCCACATAATCAGCTGTGCTGCTCATCCCACAAATGCATGATCCTTACAAGTTGGACATCATTGCGGAGGTAAATAAACAGGCTTTCCAACCATGTAAAATACAATGCCAATTAGCATTGTAACAACAGAGAAATAATCCACCAAACACAAGTTTCCAAACTTTGTTTTTCCAGTATACATCACCACACTCCCGATGCACTTTCCGGATGCGGATGGGTTTACATTGTAGGTAATGGAAAGCTCAGTGCATCTCATGCTGACGCTCAAGGGTGCCTTGTGCGCATAGATGCAGTTTGCGTTGGTTCAGGGGGTTCACTGAACCCCCCAGGAATGCATCTTATATTTTTTTTATAATAACGCAGAACTAATAATTTATTATAATGATGAATAATATCGACCTTGATGTGTCTTCTTGACAGAATAAGAAACCAACAAGACAGAAATTAAGAAGAAAATAATATACAATACAGCCAACAGTAGCCTATGTAAACTTTCAGGCGATCTGAACGGTTTTTTTTGTGAACCCCCAAGCTTAAAATTCAAACTACGCCTATGCTTGTGCGTCGGTATCTAACGGCGACAGACATGACTTAGCGTCGGTATTTGACGCCCTGGGAATGAGAACGGGCTGTGATAAGATAATAAGAGACACCCCAGGTGAATACGGTAACAAAAATTGAACTAATAGATATTGCCATGAAACTTCCCCGGATATTTTTTGTATTACGAGTTTTCTGAGAATTTATGTTAAAATATGCAAATGAGAAATTATCTAATCAAATTTATGCCAATTTGCAGACATTTCCAGAACAGAAATCTGAACATTGATAAAACCGCCAGGTCCAAAATTCTTGTTTCATTTTGTTGACATGTTAGAGTCAAAGGTTTTTACTGAATGAATTTCTATCACTACACAAATCACAAAATACCATCAACAGCCATACAAAATCCATTTTCACCATGTTTTTAGGAATAAAATGTTCTATAAATCAGGCTATGGAGGATATATAAACAAACCACTCGAATGAAAACCTTCAGAATGTCGATAGGAATGAAACTGGAAAGTTTGTATATAAGTGCTACTGAAGTGGAGATTTCTGGATCAGCGTTTGAGAAAAACCTAATTTTGAGAAACACAGCCTTTAAAGGTATAAATTGTAAAATTCCACACATTTTACAGGCCACAGGGGAATAGGGTAAAGATCTTTAATTAAATATCATCATGAAACTCCCCCTCTTCATTACTTATATTTAAAACACAAGTTTTCTATAATGTTATGTTTAAATATACAAATGAGGTATTATCTAATGCTAACTTTTGGTGAATTAAGGAGAAATCTACTGATGCAAATAGTCACAGTGCAGTGAAATAAACACCTAAATGTGTATTTTATAGTTTTCTTTCCACTAGTCTGAAAGAAGACATGTTATGGAAGCAAAGTAGCCCAAAATCTTAAAATTGACCAGTGCATGAAAAATGATGTTTTTGCCTGGGGTGTCTCTCCTAAAATAAAGTTTACTGATCCTCGAGGAGAAATCAGGTCATTGCAGCAACAGCAAATATGGCTTACAGTCCAGTGATGAAGAACACAATTTGTACTGTTAAATACCTTTAAGAAAAGCAGTAAATTGAGTCCAACAATTTAACTTTGCCTTTGAATAATGAGGTCTAAAGTGTTCTTGTAAAGTGTGCATTTCTAATGCCTGCAGAAAATACTCCTCTTGACCTTTTCAAATAAATATTTTTAAAACTGGTTTAAAATGTCTTTGAATATGTACAGTAGGTTACATATATTTATTCAACAGCAATGGCTATAATTCAACATCTAGGACCTGTTTTTATATAAAAAATTCAAAAGATATTTAAATGTTGTTGAAGCAGTGGTTTAATGTAACTCACATCTGGAGACTTTTCAACCAAATTTAGACCAGTTTTGACCAAATCACCAAATCAAAACTTACAGGGAAGCCTGTTGGCTCTAATGTGATATTCAGGTAAACTAATTAATCAAAAGTCATAGTTGTTTAGTCATATTTACTCAATCACTATTTCCATCCAAAGTTAAAGCAATAAAGTTATAAAGACACGGTGCCTCTTAATGTCCTTGTTCGTTTTTGTGATATGCTAATGTATGCAGATTAAGCACATTAGCATTTCTGTCCCAGGAGATGTCTGCGTGTACTGATTGTATTTCTGGGGCCAAAAAAACTCATATAGACCAGCCAAGTTTTTCTCCACGTCTGGTAAATTGTTCCATTAGCCTTCCTCCGAAAAAAAATAATTCTAGGCTTTCCAAATAACCAGACAGCCTATTCTCCAGCGATATCAATAATTATTACTAGTTTCCGACAACACAATTACATGTTGGAAAGATATGCTTCATAAGTGCTCAGTGCTGTGGAATACAGTTCGCAAGAGAATCTATTTCCTCTATGAGGTGTGTGTAAAAAAAAAAAGGAAATCAACTTTATTTATTTCATTTCTCTTTCCAACAGCCATTTAACAAGTAGAATTTCCTCAAGCAGAGTTCTGCGCCTGATGACATCCTCTCTCAAAAGTTAACAAATATCTCAAACTCTTCCACAGAAACTATGCTGGCTTACCAAGTGCAAGACCGACTCCAAAGCAGATGTGTAATAGGTGAAATTGTGTCGAGCAGCTGCATTCGATACTGGTTCATTGACCATACAAAGACAAATGACTAACAGCTGTGTTACAGTCACATTCTCAGTAGGTGCATTTCCTTCATTTACTGTATCCATCCTTTGTATACAGTATGCATTCTGCTATCTAACTCTCCCACAACCAATAAACCCACAACACACAAACCAAACACTGCACTGCATATCGTTATCATAGAGGCCACACTGAAAATGACCTAGCATCATAATTTACCAGCCCAGTTGCACAGTCGTTTGTGAAATAGTCACGAAATTTAATGTATTGATTATTGTACATAGACACGAATTTAAAAAAAAATTCTGTGATGGTCAGCACGAAATCAATTCGTATGTAATCCACGTAAGTGTTAACCGGGAAGTATGGAGAGCGGCAAACGCTGCGTAGGTTGGAGGTCGGGATGGATGGGTGGCTCAAAAAAACACAGGACTTTTGTCCAGGAGACCGGTGTTTGTGTCCCGTGTGAAACCAGAGTTCAAAGTTGATTTATTTGTCATGTAATTTCCATACTTAAGTTAGGCCACTTCCAGAGTTATTTTAACCCTAACTGCGATCTTTTCCTAAACCTAACTAAGTAGTTTTGTTGCCTAAGCCTAACCAAGTCAATCTTTTCCCAAACCTATCTAAGTAGTTTTATTTTGAAAAGACTGGAGCAGATATTGACACATGCGTCACGTGTTGCTGGACATTCGTAGGACAACGCACAAAAATACGTCTCTTGAAAGTCGTGCTGAGCGTCACTAAATAAAGGGAAATTCATGTCTATGTACACGAATCAAATAGATTCAATTTTGTGACTATTTCATGAACTGCCGAGAGTCTGTGTTGAATTTACTCATATTTCTTAAATGTCTGATGTGCTAATGTTAACTGGAACAAACTCAAGAACAGGGCTCATTTTAGCAGAGCCCCTTGTGTGTAGAATATTGAGCTACACAAAATGTGAATACTTCAATATTTTGAAACCTTAAGATCCAAAACCATGAAGAGATATTTTCAGGGGTTTGTAGTAGTGGCAAGGCATATCAAAATGGTGTTTATCTATCAAAACAGTTCCCTGATATAGGGCGGTACCTCACACAGTTTTATGTTCCCCTTTGTCTCTGTTATTGATAGGGCTGGTTTGGGCTGACTCATCGTAGCTATACACTTCAGTCAGAACTAGTGCTGGAAATCAACTTGGAAAAGAGACGTAGGCAGGCTTGCCTGTGATGGCAGTGTTTTATAAAAAAGACAAAGGAAAACATTTGAAGACTGTTGAAGAAAATGATACACTCAAAAGAATAAAACTACATTCACCGGGAAAACCAAAAGATTGACGTACTGTTTTTCAATCAAACATGTTTTCTTTCTTTTTTTTTATTTAACTTTTTGTATTTATTTATTTACAATTACAGTTATTCCTTCAGGACATATAAGTACCAAGGCCTTTAATAAAAAGAAAACTTGTTAAAGGTAAAAATCTACATATATAGATACAGTTATACAGCATACACTATATGAAACTCATTGTCACCAGTATGCAAAGTCATTCTCAGTTTCTAAAGGTGTCTTATCTTCATTGCAACAAGACACCAGATGCTCACTTTACAGGAAAACAAGCGTGAATTCCCAATAGCTGCGACCAGATAGGCACATGCATCCATGTGTGTATGCAGTGTCACACACACACACACACACACACACACACACACACACACACACACACACACACATAACCTCACTAACACTTGACCTCCATGGCAAATATCAGCCTCATAGATAGAAAGTTGCATCTGAATGCAATGATAGGGGGCAGGACAAGTTGCTAACCCACGCCATTGAAACAGAAACTCTCTGCTGATACCGGTAGTCGCTTTATCACTATCGCGCCAAACCCGGGTGAGCTTGTGCGTGTAAAGGCCAGTTTCCATTGTCACTTCCGGTCTAATGTTCCCGTTTGACCAATACTGTCGGTTGTTGTCCATTTTGCGTTTTTCCGTCGTTCTTCAGCGATAAAACCGGGTTGATGTGAAATGAGCTGCTGCGCTGACATCAGTATGGCTATTTTAGGTTACAGGAGTCTGACAAGACTGTTTATGTTATCTGCGGAGTGGGATGGGTGACTTTTACATTGAGGCGGCATGTTAAGGGGCGGATTTTAGGGCAATAGTAGGAATGCAAAAGGTTTTTGTTCTCACAGCTAGAGGCCCAAGGAACACCGGCTGGCTCGAAGATCGCCCTAGCTCACAATGGCCCGATAGTGAAAAAACGGCCTTTGATGCCTCCCACAGGCGTCTACGAGAAACATTTCTTGAGTTATGAAAGAGGGCGTGGCTTAAGTATAGGGAACTGGGCTAACCCAAACCAATGAAAGAGGAACTCTTTGCTGAGTGCAATAATGCCTCCCACAAGAGTCTGCGACAAACGGTTCATGAGTTTGGCCGTGGTACGCAAATCCATTTAGAAGGTATGCGCCTTTTTGTTATAGGCCACTCTCACTGCCACATCACTTTTTGCCATATGGCGTGAACACAAACGCACACCATCACACCCACACACTTGACCTCCATGCCAAATTTCACCCTCCTAGGGCAAAAAACTGTGAGCTATAGAGCTGCTGGTCCCAGCTAAAAAGTCGGATTTGATCCCAGGTTATTATTGTAAAACAACTGCCAGTTGTGACATGCTTCGGGGCTCTATTTAATGAAGTAAATCTAACAGATGTTGCACTAGTTAAATTGAAAATGAAACTCATCTCAATGCCCATGTTTTTACCTATTCCTAAAGCTCTCACTGTAATGAAACAAACACATCTAACAAAACTCTGTGGATGAAGGGTGCAGTCACCTCAAGAGAAGCACAGCCCAGCCAAAGGGGTGATGAATATAAAAATGGCTATGAGGAGTAAGACAAGGCATTACATGCACAGCAACAACATTATTGACTCATCAATAAACCTTCATCCCAAACCAGTAAATCTGTCAAACGCTTAATCAAATAAAACCTCGAACCATCAGCATCTGATCCTCAACATGAGGGCGCATTAATGTGTTCTATTGACATTAACACAGGCGTGCAAAACTGCATACAAATGATGCCAAATTAAAGCCGGTTCACTCGAGGCCTACAATTACAAAAAAAAAAAAGGATTCCTGCCATAAAAGCTGACCTCATTATGGTGAATAGTTTAATTGACAGCCTACCTTTGATTTTTATGTACATAATAGTATCTCTTTTTAGAGAAAAGATAATCTTTTCTCATTAAATATTAACTGGAAAACATTTTAGCTTCATGTGTAACTACAGCTCAAATCCTATCAATCAGGATCATTAGTATGAGTGTAGTCCTCTGTGACCTTTTCAGATCGCATTATGATAGTGAACACAGTGAGAAGGTCAGCGAGTGTCCTCTCTGTAGCAAGGGGGGGGATGGCACAGTGTGAGCTGCTCCGATTTAGATATTACAGGAAGTACCGATGAACATACTGATGAGGAAAGGCCCATAAACACTCCACAGAAGCCTAAGTTTGTTATCGGAGACTGCACTTTTGACCTATTACATGCCAGTTAAAATCATACAGCTACAAATGGGCATGAATTGTAAATGTCAAAGCAGACTTTACCTTGTTCTATTTTGTTTGATCTCCTGACATACTGACTAAAACAATCATCTTAATATAATATTATATGCAGCCTGCATGACTTCCTTGTATGGCCATATTGATGACTTGAAATTAAATTATAAATTTTTTGAATTTCTGTTAAAAAAGAACAAATCTGCCTAATTCTTCTTGTATATTCTTTTGAAGTCGTATAGAAAGAAACTAGTATCAAGACTGCACAATCATCTCACTGACGGTTTGTTTTCCTTCTTTCTTTTCTTCGATTTTCCGATTCATTAATAGGCTAAAAACTTACTTCAACTAACTGTCGGCTTCTTGCCCTACAAATACCTTTATGTCTGCCCGCAGCACCTCCAGCTATGGAGCAAACTGAGAGCTCTGACTCACCTCAGCCACTTAATTCTGGTCAGGTAAGGCTGAACTCAAAACAACCCCAGCTTTGACCTTATTAATTAATTTCTCTGGGACTTTCTATTGATTGCAAAACCATGGCTGAATAGGCTGCTGGTGTGAATTTGGGCAAATGTAATACAAATATGGAAAGAAAACCCAAGGGCTGGTGAAATGAATTTCAATTTGCCTGTGTCTATCAGTGATATACTCAGAAAGAAAAATATTACAACAGCAAAAAAAGAAGACTATGTAATGAGGGTTATTGTATAACCATCCATCCATTAGCTATACATCTTCATTCTATGTTATAATCTAAGAAGGCCCCAGCCTATCCCAACACACTTCCACTCACTTGTATGTGGATAGTGAGAAGAAACCATTTAGACATGTGAGGAACATCCAAAACCATTTAATAACTGGGTCAGGCTCGGTCGGTCACATAACCGTCACACACAACACTTTTATCCAAAATGTCTCTGTAGTCCGTATTGAAGCTCTAGTGTGGCCATCAAATAGGCATTATCAGTTGCTATAAGCACCATAGATGTGGGTCAATAGGGGCCTACTGCGCCTGTATACTTTGTAAAAGTGAAACTTAAAAGCAGCACATTGTAACATGTTGTAGAACTGAATGAAATGTTATGTTTATAACACAAACAAAAAGGCTTATTTAGGTTTAGGCAACAAAACTACAACTTCTTTAGGTTTAGGCAAAAAAACAGTTTTAGGCAACAAAATTGGAACTTATTTAAGTTTAGGCAAACAAAAACAGTTAGGAAACAAAACTACAACTTCTTTAGGTTTGGGCAACAAAACAACAACTTCTTTAGGTTTAGGCAAAAAAAAAACAGGTTTAGGCAACAAAACTCAACCTCGAGTATTTGCATGCAGTTGCAATCATCTAACAATGAACTTTACACTACAGTCAGATATGATATGACTATATTTGAAGATCTACTCTATAGCCATTCTTACTCAGCCATGAAAAACAATTACAGAGCTAACATCACTGTGAAATGCAGCAATACATCACCACCATTATTCTACCATCTGCAGTGGGATGGCATCTATTGGGCCAGTAGTTAGTTAACAGTTACCGTGCCACTTTTCTATGACTTCAGAGGTGTGTCACATTCGTAACACTTGCACTTGCCTTTCATAACAGCATGAGTCACTTTTTCTGTCACCATTCACTGGGTATGCATATAAAGCTCATGTTATTTGAGAATATTCACACGTAACGACTGGATGCAAAATGTTGCGTTCATGTAGCAGTGATTAGTAAACTTGCAAGAAAGCTCTCTAAGTAGCTGACATTCATGAAGAAAAGGATTAACTGTACTGTGATGGCACAGTCAAAGGTGTTATGGGAGACATATTCTACTGCTATTCATTTTAATTTGAGGAGTTCTGCCTGAGCATGAGATTGCCTTTTAAGCTAAACTAAGTGTTGTAATTCTACTAGTGTACTGAATGATTTAGAGATGTAATAATATGATGACATTATATATATATAATGTAATTATTATGTTGGTAAAATATCAACCTCATCAAAATGATATTTTTCCTATAAAACTGGGGAATCATTTGTGGTGGTTTGTCCTGTGCTTGAAAATGTGACGATGTGATATTTGCACATTGTCTATTCTCGTATTGTGTGGGTGTTATCATGACATTTAATGTCTCCAGAAACAATTGAAGTACAGGCAGTGATAACAGAATAGCACTTGAGGCTTTTATTCCTTTTTTGGGAACACAATGCTTACCTACCGTTTAATTTTGTAATTAACATACATGAATCTTAAGCTCATCTTAATTGAATTGCGTTGATTTTAATTAAGGGCTATTTTAAAACTGTAATGGGACACGCCGCTATCACTCTTTGTCTGATAAATGCAGGGGGCAGGGCAAATGAACACGCTCACCTTTAATGAAAATCAAGAGATTGTGCATTAATAATGTATGAAGTACAAACGCTAGAAAACAAACTCAATTCAACAGACACACTGTATTTCTGTAATGTATGTCACTGCAGGTGATGTTTGACATGTAATGAGTTACAGAAATAAGATAAAAACCAATAAACATGACTTTGTCCTCCCAGGATTTTGCCTGATCCCTTTCTCTCATATCCTTTTGCCTCACTTGACACCCTCTCTATCATGATTGATAGAAATTACACAGTTATAGTAGACAGAGGACAATTCCACTGCATATTTCTAGAAAAGGTAATAACAGGAAAAGGGCTTTTGTCACAGATTTAAATCAAAGTAACGGACCATTAGTGTTCTCCCACAAACCTCTGCTCCAGTAGGTGAAGACAATATCAAAGGTGGACATTTTCACTTGAAATGAATTGTACACATACATATGACATTACAATTTAATGAGCCACATGTCTCTGAATGTAATCCCCTCCGTGATACCCATGCTGTGCAGGCTGTATTACATGCACTGTAATGCATTGTACTGCTTCGCCGTAGAGGCTTTGGCAGTGTGCGAGTGTGGAGCACACTGCGTAATATCATCTCAATGTCATCCCAGAGATTATCGTGAAATAGCTTTGGAGTTACTGATGAAACTGAAAGCGTGAACTAATAATAGCATGAACAAATAATGCTTCATCAACTCCGCGGATGAAAATGAATGATCAAGGGAACGGGCTCTGAGTGTTGGTTTAAATGGGAGGAAAAAATATCCACCCTGTGATACTCTTAACATTTTTTCAGTTTGTGTAGTTCAGTGTATTGAAGTGTTGGAGTTTACTATTTTTAGTGAACCCACTTTCCTTCAACATTCCTCATCAACTACTACTTCAGCTGTAATTTCATACAGTTCTTGCAGAACTTCAAACAACCTCTGAAGTGAACTTGTTACATTCAATCAAAGGTGTTTGCATGGGCTTAGAGGATAGCTAGCTATCCACTGTGTGATTGCAGCCACACCCCCCACTCAAAACACAGGGTCTTGTGGCTGCGTCAGTGCACAATGATAATGATAGAGACGAGCCCATGCTCCTTGATTCTGAGGCTGTGGCATCAAAACCTGATGTTTGCATTTATGTTTTAGCAAACATAATGCTCATTTATTGTTGAATAAATCAAACTATAAATATCTCAATGTAGCATCGCGTTTACAAAGAGCGAGTACCAAAAAGGAGTGTGTGAACACTTGCCAAAAGGTGTGTTTTTAACAATGTGTTCTGTTGGGTTTTTCCTTTGTACAGGCAGGCTGTCCTCTGCTCAGAGGTGCCCTTGTATTCTGAGCAGCAGAGAGACAGTGGGAGGACTCGTGGTCTGCTGGTCTTCCTATGCCCTGCTGCTTCCTGCTGCGGGGAATGAGAGATGCTTTCGCATGTCTGCTTCGCCATGGTTACTGACTGTTTGAAAAACAAATATGTTTATTCCCACCAGACCAACACTAAGCCGTCACTACTTGCTCAGGAAAAAAAGGTTTGTTTCCGTAAGCCATCAGGAAATTAGCCTTTAGGCAAAAATTGGGCAATTGTTTTCAAAATGCCGGAATGCCTGATGTGAAACATCTTTTTATTTATTTCATCTAGCAAATGTTATTGCAGTGGATTAACCCCGGTGATATACTCTAAGCAAAATCTAATTTGATGTGGCTGTCGAATAGCTGTCGGATATTGCACGGTGAGGAAATGCTGCTTTACTGGCTTTGACTTGAACACCTGGAGGAGCTTACAGTTTGAGTAACGATGAGAGCACACCGTGGATTTACACTTTGTGGATAACTTAATGAAGCAGATGTGAAAAGAACTCCCCAAAAGAGAGAATCAACTGGAAACATGAAGCACAGGAACTTGAAAAAGCAACCAATCACATGATTGATCACTTGCAGATGAGGGTGTATTGCATTGCATTGCATCATACAGATGTTTTTATATTTCTGGTGTTTTTAGGCTACAACCATTGGGTCTGAAAAGTGAAGCCTGTGAGGCTGTGCCTTAAACTTGCATTCTTTCTGATAGCCAGCAGGGGGCGACTCCTCTGTTGGCAAAAAGAAGTCTGATTGTATAGTAGTCTATGAGAAAATGGCCCTACTTCTCACTTGATTTATTACCTCAGTAAACATTGTAAACATGAGTTTATGGTCTCAATCGCTAGTTTCAAGTCTTCTTCAATACAGCATGATGTTCATTTAGTAAATTATGGTCCCATTTAGAGTCAAATAGACCATAAAGCAGGGGATGCTTTAGGGCGTGGCTACCTTGTGATTGACAGGTCTCTACCGCGGCGTTGTCCGGTCTGGGAGTAGTCTGAATTTTCCCTTTCACAGTGTGTTTTCAGTTCATGAAAGTTAATTGTAACATTTTGGTAACCTAAAAATGTCTTACTCAGCATTCGTTTGTACTTAGCTCCACCCTCTCGTGTCACTTCGGGTTGCAAAAAAAACAAGATGGCAATGGACAATAACCAAGATGGCGACGGCCAAAATGCTGAACTCGAGGCTTCAAAATGGCAGTCCATAAACCAATGGGTGACATCATGGTGACTACGTCCACTTCTTATGGTATATACAGTCTATGGTTACAACTGTTCTGAGCTGTGAGTTTAAAAGCCTTTGTGCATATTCAACACCATTTTTTTGTGTTAGAGATAAGATGTTAAGAAGCATTATTAAGGAGCATTATTTTTCCAATGATAAAAGCAAAAGACATCAATTATTTGTCAGAAATCAGACACAATCCAAGCTGCAAACTGAATTGTAGCATATGCAGTTTTATCATGTGCATTTGTCTTGGTTGTAAATAGATTACACATAGCATGCACAGATCATGTTCGTGCTGTGAGTCCCAATTAGCAAGCTTTATTTTCTAATGATTTAGCCCTTCAAAGAAAGAATCTATTTCCCCTTCCATAACATTCTAAAAACAAATCTGTATCTAAACCAACATATTGTACTCGTACGGTTATGGTTTCCAAAAGGATAACAGCAAACAAAACTTGGCTCAACAACACAACAGTGAGATGTTTGCACAGTCTGGGTGAGAGAGTGTGTCCATCTGTCATAACTTGTTCATAGCAGTTCTTTTGCTTATTGGTTTTTTCAATACATCCCTTCAGTTTCATGTTCTGTCTTTTTTCTGCTCACTCACCACTGATCGAACTGATGTCCCTCCTGACTTCTCTTTTTAGACCCTCCCAGGCAGCCGGTTCTGTTTGTTTTGTGTTAGCAGTGGCATAATGATTTCAGATATGTAACATTGCCACTTGCCATATGTCAGTGTATACTGTAAATCAACTGCATTTTACATTGAAGCATCCCACAATTTTTAAATCCATATTGTGCGACATTAAACAAGAAAATAGTACATTTTCAAATGTATCTCCAGGTCTAAGGAAAAATGATTCTATGATCACATGATTAAGTTTGAGTTCGTTTATCAATACAGTGGCTGGCTCATGTTCTTCACATACTCAACTTGCTGTAAACGCATCTTATAGATGTCATCTTATATCCTGCCCTTAGTAAATGATTCTCTCGCATGTTTGTCCTGATACTCCCTAAAGAATGTGATATGTCTAATTACAACTCAATTATCTGAATTATCAATGAAGAAAATGTGACAATCTTACGTGAGTCTTAAACACCCCTCTCGGAGCTTGGCATTTCTGTCACGATCGCAGGCTTTGTAATTAAATGGGTTTTGTCTTCACATGGATCATTGCTTTCAGCTGATTAAGGAATGATAGGAAAGACTATATAAATCAAAGACAACCAACCCAACTAATTAGCTATCCTAACCATTACATCCACCAACAACCGCTGGAGGTGGTTTCTCTTACATAATAAACTTCATTATTAGACTGTGTCACTGCAGCTTGTAATGGATCACATCTGAAGCCAGCAAAGCATAGTGGGAGAAAATGGCATATTGTATCATTAAATCTTCTGTAATGTCATATTTGAATGGCATACAGATACAGGAAGATTATCAGTGCTGCTGCAGGTGAAAACATACTTACAGCTATTTTTAAGGTTTTGGTTCCCAAGGGCAAACAGGGGGGCTGGGTCATTTCAATTACTGAGTCTTTTGAAAGACTTTGGCTCGATTCTAATTTGTCTTTATATCAATTAATAAACCTTGACAGCAACATTACATCAAGGTACAAACCATAAGTATGAAGGACATGCCGTTACTGAATGGTTTAATTACAGAATGGTTTAATTACAGAATTCTACATTGACATTATGTGAATACAAAATAACTCCACCCCCTCCATGTGTGTGAGCAACACTCTGGACACAAAGCCGGAAAGATAATCCACTAACTGCAAAAAATCTGTGGCAATTGTCTGCATTGGGTAAAGATTGTGCCCTCAAAAGGTTCACCTTCAGAGCAGGGCTATTATGTTTCTCCTGATATGGGGCTGATGCTAATCAGTGTGGATTGTATTTTACGCCTTAAGGCAGGAAAATGTGCTGATGAGAGCCCCACAATAAATGAACCTTATCACCTAATGGCATCTCAGCCCACCCTGTGACTTACTGAAAAAGCCCTTGCTAAATGTCACGGGCAGGCAGAATGCACATGTGAGATAATTAGAGAGAAATGAATGATCCGCAGATGGATTGGTCAGTCATCATTATTGCTGTTAGCAAACTCAGGGGTTTCTTGGAAACAATAGCACCGATTTCAAATACCATCCTCAGAAAATATTCAGGTCGATGCTCAAATGTAATGATTACAAAAGTAAAACTATTGGCACTATTGGAAACTTGAAAAATCCAATCGAATTAACATTAACCTGCATATGTTTTGTAATTGTGGCTCTTAAACTACAACTTGCACCACATAACAGAGCTCTTAACACATGCCAAAAGTCTGCAAACTTTACAACCGCAGCCCTGGTGCCCTGCTGTGTGAGGTAATTGCAGTAAAACCCAAATAATAGTTTCTGGACTGAACAAAACGCTGAGCAGGCAACGTATTCACTTGTATTCAATTGTACACACAGAGCTGCCATTTGACGTTAATTAAGAACACACAATTACTGTAAGTGTTTAATCTCACACTATTCATGCTTTAATCCTTGTTAATAAGCTAGGCTGTCATTAGGCACGCAGAGTAGAATTTGTTGAGTGGAAATTCTACAGATGTAAAAGCTTCAAGAGTTGAAATGTTGGAGTTGAAATGATGGAACTAGGGCTATCAATAGATTCAAATATTTAATCGCGATTAATCACTTGATTGTCCATGCTTAATCACAAATTATTGGCATCTTTTTTTTCTGTTCAAAATGTACCTTAAAGGGAGATTTGTGAGTATTTAATGCTTATATCGACATGAGAATGGGCAAATATGCTGCTTTATGCAAATGCATGTATATATTTATTATTGGAAATCAGTTAAAAACACAAAACAATGACAAATATTGTCCAGAAACCCTCACAGGTACTGCATTGAGCATACAAACATATGCCCAAATCATAACATGGCAAACTGCAGCCCAACAGACAACAATAGCTGTCAGTGTGTCAGTGTGCTGACTTGACTATGACTTGCAAATGCATGTGATAATCATAAAGTGGGCATGTCTGTAAAGGGGAGACTCGTGGGTACCCATAGAACCCATTTTCATTCACATATCTGGAGGTCAGAGGTCAAGGGACTCCTTTGAAAATGGCCATGCCAGTTTTTCCTGTCATTTTCCTGTTTCCCAAGCTAGTATGACATGGTACCAATGGATTTTTTAGGTTTTTCTAGTTTCATATGATACCAGTATCTTTACTCTAGCCTTGAAACTGAGCCCGCTACAACCTCTGAAAGATTGATTGCATTAATGCATTAAAAAAATGAGTGGCCTTAAAACGAATTTGTGTTAACGCATTATTATCGCGTTAAATCTGACAGTTGGAACATGTAAATGCCTTTGACAGAGAGACTATACTGTTTAAATATAGTTATGTTTATGTGTGAGGAGTAATTGTAATAACCATTACAATTAAACAACAGTAAGCAAGGTGTACATAACAGAGTGCTGTCCATTCTATACATCCATCTAGAAAATCAAGATGGATTTGGTATCTGGCTGATGTTCGTGTATGTTGGGTGTCTATTTGAATTTTAAATAAAGGGTAAATTCAGAGTAAGAAATCAAAGTATTATGGCCTTGCCATGCAGTGCTACACAATAGCCTCCACTAGTTTTGCAAAAGCAAAGCATCAGTCGCTCTAGCTCCAATATACTTTATTATATGGCAAAACTTTCTGTTCAGAATCACAGATTATGAAGCTGATAAGTGGGTAATTGTCAGTACTGCAAAGAGGTTTTTAACAGTAATTGCTCACTAATTAACCCTCCTGGGTGAACACAAATCTTCACATGAAAATAAAGCATTTTTTGGCCGTTCATGCAGGCTGTAATAGACTTCAACCCTACCTTGTGATATTGAGATTATCACTCCAACCAAACACTTGTGTGTGTGTGTGTTTAGGATGGAAACGCCCTGTAGAGCAGGGCTAAGTAGGCAATCACTCATTCTGAGTAACGGCAGAGGTGAAATGTAAGTAAACTCTGTGAATGTGCACGGCCACCCAAGTGCCAGATGCTGTGAGCTGGTGCCAACATGGCATGTGAGTGACTCATTAAATCAGAAGAGTGAAATCCATTGGCCTTTCTCTGATGGCTCTGTCGCTCATTCAAACCAGCAGCAGCCATTCTGCCCGAGACTTTCTTCCATTGGGGAAAGCAGCCAGCTGGGACAGTTCCCGATTCATTATTAGCATGGGAAAAAAAAAGAAGCAAAAAATAGATAAAGAACTTTAAAAAATAGCATTGCGAATAGGACCATGGGGAGGCAGCTATGGTATTAGAGAAAGGAAAACAGTTTCCTGTAAGCAGCAGATTATGAAAACATTAAGCAACAATTACCGTAATGAGAGTTATTGAAGCGGCAAGGTAGCAGACAAGCTGTGTGCATCTGGTTGCTGCATCTGGCTGCAGTGGCAGAACATCCAAAGGGGCAGGCGGGAAGTCATTCATTTGTTATAGCCATTCCTTCCCTGTGGATGGAGAAATGGCTTGTCAGTAATTGTCATGTTCTGAAAATGATCTCACATGCTGCATATTGATGCGTGCACTGCGATGGATACTAAGTGCACTGTCAGAAACTTTGAAGATGTCATTTAGGGTAAATTGAGGGAATGACTTTCAGTGGGCAATTTGTGTCCCTCCCTCTGTGTTAAGAGATGAGCACAAGATAGATATTATCAATCGCTGATAGTTTCAGCATCATGCTTGCACCGTGTATCTTGGCCCACCATGGCCCGCAAATATGGCATTTTCCATAAGGCCCTGACACTGGCGCCGATTTATGACTCCTAAAAAGACCGAAGTCAGACCAGTAGACTCCAGCACCCATATATAACTCCTAGTGTCTGACTATCAGTAAAAAAAATGAAGAACATAGTATCAAATGATAACTGTTAATGTTTCATGCTAATTTACTTTCACAGACTCAAATCTTCATATTTTATTTTGTCAACAAAAAACTAAAAAAATCAGCCGCAGAGAGCAGCCAAACTTGGCTCTGCATTAAAACAATGCAGAAATTGTATTATTTCAACTAAGGCAGCAACCTAACTGTATTTTGAGCATATGTGCTGCTTCAAAACACATTATGCTATCTAATACACAACACTGTGAATTTCATACAGTTAATATGCTTGATATCATATCCCTTGATTTGATAAACTGGCTTATCATCGCTATTGTCATTAGCATTTCAGTGTCTTCCATACATTCAACCACAGATGTAGTGCATGCTGCTTATAAAAAACAAATAACAAATAGAAAAATCTATCAGGTTCATTTAATACCATTTGTTTTTATGTTTATACTGTACCCAATAACAAACTATGTATGGTTCCAAGCCCTGAACATCTGCAGGAGCAAACAATTTGACAATTAAATTCAAAATGACCTTTTCAACTAATTAGTTAAAAGTTTTTCTCGTTAACAACAGTTTGTTTTTTGTTCTTTTGAACAAATTGGAACAGTTTTTTCTCCCCAAAGACATTGCATTCCCATCTGTTTCCATCATCAGGCTCTTTTGAATGGCTCTTATCCACATTATGCCACTATCCTTGAAGCAGACTTTTAGGTCTGGAAATGATCTTAAATGAAAATCTTAATTATTTGAGAGTATTGTGGATCACTGCCATCCTAAAATATATACACCAGCCTCTCTGATACAATGAATTGCTTGGTGCATGTGATGTTCACAATAAACTGTCATTTTGTGTTTTATTCATTTTGTGTTGCATTCATTCCCATTTCCTGGTTTGTTACTGGCAATTTAGCGCACAATATTGAATCCTGCCCTCACTGCACCCAGCGGCTCATTTAATCAGGGAGTGGGATTAAGGCTGAGCAGCCCAGCCCCAGACGAGACGTAGGCTACAGTAACGTGACTCTCTACTAGGGACTCAAGATGGATGGGCTGGGCTATAGTCTGGATGGAACGCCTCCATTGGGCCGTTTGGCCTGGTGGAGCCCATCAATCAGGGCGGCACCAGAGGTCTAGGCTGAGGCTGTGTAATGATGCGAACAGCATGTGGCCAAGCTATCCCTGGCTGCTCAGGTGTAAGGGTCTGCCCTGTCCACCGGTCCTCTCAGCTCCTTCGCCACTATCATCCATCATATGCCGGCCAGATTCACGGCATGCAACAGATTTCACTTCAGATCAAACTCAAGCAAACTGTAAATGGAGTTCAAAATTAAACATGTGATGTGATGTTATTTTTTTAGGCCAGTCATGTTCATCAACTTAGAATTATGAATAATTTTACTATGTAAATTTTGAAGCCTCAGTGTGGACCTATGGTAGAAGTCAAACATTTCAACAATTAACCGCTGACACCCTTTACTGTAAAACGGATGCATGATCCTTGACAAGCATCACATTTGGATTTCTAATCTTTTAAATGGGAAAGCAGTGCAGAGGTGAAGACCAGACAGATCACTTTCCCTAATAGCAGTTGTACAGGAAGTTGCCATTAGCCATATTTTATGTGCCCCATACTTACGGCAGTGTGGGCGCTTCAATCTTTCTATAAAGTTCATTAAAGGACATATTTTATTGCACATTATGTGCTTTATATCCCTCACACAAACATATTATGCTCCTGGATGAAGGTGGCCTTATGAGTGCCATAAAGCAGGTCTCATGAATATGATTGTAAAAGCTGCTGCTCAGTATGGACTCATACAGTGTGAAGGGAAGGTCATTTGGTAGAAAGCATGCACTGCAAAAATGTACGCTTATAAAGATGTCTTTGGTGGGGTTTCCAAGCTGCCGGAATACATCTGCTGCAGCCTAATGGACTTCTTACACCCACTGGAAGCAATATCTGGGTTGGATTTCAGTATGTTATGGGACTGAATTAAAGCAAACCCATTCTTTGGTCAAGGATTTGTTTTATGCTGTCGTAGGGTGGGCAACATTCAGTCCCCAATGGCCCTGAAATTCCATTATAAGGGCAATACTGGAATATTTTTTTGTTTCATCGCCATCATAAATTGAGTGTACATGTGACCTCATATGTAAAGGTTAATGAGCATTGACGAGCGGCACATATATCCTGCTCTTGTCTCCTGCATGCAGTTGGTATTTGTATATCCATGAGTGTGATAATGAAAGATGTTGAATCAACTAAGCATTTTCCATTTTTCTTATGTAATCAATGTCAAATTATTTTTTTAAAAGGCAGTGCGTATGAATGGCTGATAATTGTTTTTTGTTCGTCTTTGATGATTACTAGGTTATGGAACAATCTCTGATTAAACCTCAAATTGGATTTGAAAACGGGGATTTGAGGTGTGAGGAGGGGCTTTATACAATGCATTTTATATGGATTTTACATTTTGCTCTTTCTCCTGAATTTCAAGAAATCATTAGGAAATATGCCTTTAAAAGGTTTATTAATTTTACATTAATTGTTTCATTTACCTGCAGAGGGATTTCACACTCTTCTAAAATTGAATGAGTAATATCCCCTCAAATCCTTGTAAGCCTTTAAACTCCAGAGAAGGAATATTTCCTGATAGAGTTGCAGCACATCCAGTGTCTATTTTGTCTGTGTCACATCTTGTTAATCTCATCCATATTTGGGCATCTTATCAGTGAGACCTTACTGAGTGAACTTCATAATTAAAGAACGTATTAGTATTCTGACTTTAATTACATAACTGTGTAACTTTGTTTTAATTAAGAATACCCTTCCTCCCTAGTGGGAGCATAGTTTGACTGCCTTTTGTGTGCAAGGGCGTAAAAGCAATTTCTTACCCTGCACGAGCATGATTATTCCAGAGTTCACCAACCCATATTTCAGGAAGTACTCCATGACCTTGAAAATAAGTGAATGACAATGTCTCTTTACCTATCACAGCATGCAAATTGCAAAATTGTATGCTCCATTACTACTTGTAGTTGCCGCCAATCTCATCACAGCCTTTCACATTTCCTACTATGTCCAGGCATAAAAAGAGCTCATGGCCACTGTAATCCTGGGGTTAATAGCAGCCTTTTATAAAGGGTGGTGAGGGTGAACATCCTTTTTGCAAAAAGAGGGGCAATGTCCAGATATTATTAAGATGTGTTGCCAAGACATAATGGGGTTCCAGCACATTACATACACCTCTCTATGTCATTAGGTTTTGTCAGGCATAAAAACACTCATTTTACTAATATGGACAAACCATTCTTCATTGGCATGGTAATGACTTGGGAACTGAGTGCAGTCCAATCAAGTCATCACTATGTCATGGATGACCAGGTTCATTTGCCATACCACCATAGATGGCACTGTTGCACTGCTGACAGGCTGACTGACAGCATGTTGATGTGACAGTCATGGAGCACAGATTGTGGTGTCACTCCAGATCTGTGCATTTGCTGAAAAGCTGTGGTGCCAGATTAGCAGTTAAACAATCAATATTGAAAAACTATCACACAAATAAAACTTTCTGCTCTGTTTGCTTTGTCTTTTGTTGTTGTTAGACATCAAATTCATCTCATTTTGTAGTTTTAGTGAAAGAATCCATGAAGTTATAATAATAATTATTGTAATTATAAGACACACTCTTGGATATTTTGACTTTTTGAGATATGTTTGGCCAATTGGAAAAAGAAGCAAATGTAAATTTCATACGAGAGGGAATGAGGCACCCTGTCTTCATTTCCAGTAAAGCTTCAGGTGCTTATTTGCTGTGAATTATAGAAATATGAGGTGTCATTCACCTTGACAAGCCTATTTTCTGCCCTGTAATTCCATCTGTGCAAGTTAAACATATGCATGCCTTTATTATAGTATGCAGCATGTGTTGACTGTCAATCCCTTTTTCTGAGATTTCAGTTGTTGCATGTACCAATTACTGCGAGGTTTTGAAAAAAAGAGAAGCTAAATCAAGAAATGTAATGAAAAACATTAGCCCGTTCTCTCATCAGACTTGATATAATTTCCAGATAAAGCATATCAATAATATGTTATATTGAGATCCACATTTTTCCATGGTATTTTATAAAACCTAAAGTGTTTATTGTAAAATGCATTAAGACAGTAATTTATGTTGTATGAACACCATAAGTGGATGATTTGTAACAGATTTATCCAAAATGTGGTTCGAGCCTTCACAGGTAAATACTCAGTGTTCCTCTGTGGGCGTTGACTGCATCACTATGCTGTGGAAATGAAAATTAGAGCTGAATTTCAAAAGGATATAAGGCACTTCAACAGGCTATTTATTTAGGCTAACAGCCATAGCAGGCCACGCAGGCCTTCACCAGGGCTATGGGCCTGTCTGGTGGCTCTCCAATTTAACAAAGTGATGTTTTAATGAGCCTGGCTCCAAGGGAGAGAAATGCTATTCTCATTTGAGTTCCTCGCTGAAAAAAAAAAATCCCGAACACCTGGTACTGAATAAATGCATGGTAATGGCAGAACAACATACTAGCCTGCTGACAGAGGAAATCATCTTGTTATCACCATCAGTTTGTCATAACTAAATCAAGCATTCATTGTAATATTGAACCTGACCATTACATGCAATGATGGTAACATTGTCATTTCAGTTTGGAAACAAAATAAGACTTGTAAATTGAATATTGATGTAATGACATTGTGAATTATGCAATGAAAACATCAAGCTACCATCCCTCGCAGTCTGGGTGATAAGGATTACCTCTTTGCCCCAGCCATAACAAGCATATGAGCAGGCGACTTGGCTCCAGTGCTTTGACTCCTTTTAGAGCTTCTCTCCACTCTGATGTGCACGATCACACTGAAGTGTGATGTGTTCATAGATCAAGGACGCTCATACTCATATGCTGTGAGACTGGCCTCATTAGGGCTAGAAAGTTCTAGTTGGAGACTTTATCCGTACCACAAGGGGTCTATGAATCCTTCTCTGAATCACATTTACTGGGGCAAAGCACCACAATGTAAACATCAAAGTTACTTTGGAAGGATGTTCTCTGCCATGATTTAGACACTGACCCAAGGTACCATCATAAAGTACAAGATCAAATCATTTACCGTGAAGAGAGATCTTTGGCCAAATGTATTCATTTTCAAATGTTGTCGATATATTTTGGTATGATGTGTGTTTAACATGTCTTCATTGTAGGAATATAAATGGAGAATAAATTTAATGCAAATGGATATATATGGCTCCCATGTTTTGACCAGTTTATACAGCCTAGTTAATAAAATGGACATTCATACTACATACTACAGACCACTCTACACTGTCCTGTATAAAATAGCTTAAAGTGCATGGCAATGAGGGTGGAAATTGTAACCTTAACAGCCCATTCCTGAAATATCATTAAAAACACATCACTGAACTGAATTGCCTCCAATTGCCAGGAGCTCACATTGTTTATATTGTCTAAATGCGTTCAACTTATAATAATATGAAAATAGCCTATTTGTCTGTGGCTGGTTAGTCTGTGTTTCTTAAAGATATTTCTTAAGATCTTGTTAAGCAACAGAAAACCTTGAAAAAACGGAGTAGGCTACCTAAAGCTAACAACTTGTCCAATAGTTTACTTTATATTTCACATGTGTAAAAGATGAATCATTTTCACATTGATGTTATCTTTGTACAGTAGCCAAGTGTAAATTGGTTCTTACACAAGTAAATTACTTCCTTTTTATTTCTTAATCCAAATGAAATTGGCTGTAGCCTACTTGTCTCCAGTTCATTTATGACGCAAGCAGGTCATGCGCAGGAGAGGCTATGTTACTTCTGGCTGACGTCTTTGTTTGGAGTCACAATTTGGGAAACGGGTTATAAATGTTTTTCGTGGTTTAGCAGACGGAGTATTTTTGATTTAGGTGGTTAGAAGAGTCTTTAAGGATTCTGGAAATACCTTCAAAACAGCAGTACGTGTTGTTTAACGCCCTCCTGGGTTTCTGAAAGATGGTTGTGTATTTGTGTTTGATGAAAACAGGTGCGTGGCATTAACGAGAATTAGCGAGCTGTCTGCGACTCCACATGACAAAACATACGAGGCATAAACAGCAGCTAGCTTAACTATAACGCAAGGTATTGTATGTTTGCAAACCTCCTGAAACATTAGAATAATTTATTTCTCTATGGCCTTGGTCATATTTGAAAACTAAATTATATATTGTGTATTTAGCAGTGCAACTTCCAGCCTTTCCACCTGTTGTTTTAATGATATCGGTTAGCTAAAGTTATCTGTTACCTGTAAATGTTTGCTTCTTTAAAATATTTTCCTTCAAGTTAAAGTCATGATTATATGGAAAAACAATACATACATTTCTACTTAAATACTAACAAATGTGTTTTCTTTTTCTGTATGTAGGTCAGTGGTGATTTCAGGTTTTCGACACTGAGTTGCCAGAGGATGATAGACTTGGAGTTTGGTGGATAATATCATGTTCTCATGGGTGAGTTTCTGCCATTCAAAAGTAGAAGTTATCCAATGCCCTATATGCCCTTTATAATCACATTCATTTCCCAAACATCTTGTGCTCATCTCATACTTTTTGCTACATGATGTTTTACATAACTCTGTGAAGGAAGTTGGACATTATAGCTGGGTGCAACAGAGTAATCAATGTCTGCTGTCTTGTTAGATTATATTAATTTTGTCTGACTATAAATGTCTTCAGGGGGATTTTAGAGTAAATTTTGCTCAGCTATGTTCATCCTCTTAATCACATTGCTCAATCTTTTTATTGGAGCCTGTTCACAACTGTCAATCTTCTTCCCAATAATAATTTACTTTGATTATAAGCTATACTAAACTATATTTCTGGTAGAGATCAGAGAGTATCTTGCGATATCACTGATTATTGCCATGACAAAAAGCCATGTCAAAGTCTGCAAAATAGGAGTATGGTATTAATAATATGAATTTGTCTGTTATTATTACCCCATGTTGAAATGAACAGTTTTAATAAACAGTGGGACTGGTGAAAGACAGTTTGTGTTATCATACAGCTACTTTATGATTTAACAATGTGAAACAAAAGAATACCATACATTTATGACTGACATGGTCAGGCATTTCCCACAACAGTTAAAACATTCTAATTCCGTTACCAGCTGAAAACTCAGACAAGAAAAACTTTTATTTCTAAATCCTAACAAACTAGCAAACATAAGCTTGACAGGCTGGCGAAATGGAGAAATCTTGCCTTCTTGTCTGCTACTCTGATTTGGATGCTCGGCAAAGGTCTTACCTATCACATTAATGTCAAACTATGGATTATACTACTTTATGAGATGTCAGCGGTCATTTTAATACATCACAGAATTAATCTTTTTTTTTCTTTTCCTTTTTGTAAATTTGGGGACGTCTCAAATGTCTCTCTCTAAACTGAGAACAGAAGTTAATCAAATAAAGTGGGATTGAGCATATCAATCATCTGGTCTCTTCGAGGGTCCTTGTTGACCGCTAGAGCACATGTCATCATTCATTTTCAACCAATTTACTTGATGAATAAACAGCCCGGCAGAGTGTTTGGCACCCATTTTGCATTTACATAAATCTAATTTCAGGTGAAATATTCAAAGCTCACCTTTACCCCTAGACAGCCTTCAGTCCTTATGTTGTGAGTGGAACAACCGCGTCCACTGAGTGCTTAGCGAAGGGGACTAAAGGGGGTTGGCAGGCTTTATTTGACTGCTCACAAATATATTTAACAATATCTGAGAAACATTTCTGATCCTACTCACACTGATTCGCATGATTTCCTAAGGCAAGCTCTAATTTCCATGTCATTCTTGTGACAATGCTATGATTATGTATATTTGTCAAATGGCTACAAAATTACTCTTATAGATATTTTGTTTCTAAGAGTCACCGTAGGTAAAATAATCTTAGTTAAAGTTGGAGTGAGTTGTTTTGATTGGATGTAGGTTGTATTATTTTGATTAAGCCTGTAGGATCGCTTTGGTCATGTTATGATTTGGTTTGAATATGGTTTACATATATGTAAAATTAATAGGAACATCTGTTTCCTTCAATTTCTGCAAATGTGCAGTAAGTACAGGTTTGATTGACACTTAACATACCGTATGGATAATGAAAGATGATGTCCTCTCAACCTAATTACTATGCCCTATAGCTCCGTGTAGTTATAGATAGTTTGGGTGTTTTGAAGTGGTGTTGAATGAGGTACTTATCCATAGTAGGTGTATTACTTCATTCAGGGCAGAGATCCATTCAGACTGATGTCAGATATGGGTCACTTCAAACATGAATGTGAACAGTCTAGGCAGAAAGATTGGATCTGGTGAATTAATTGGAATTGAGCATTATAGTTCATAGGGATAGTTTGGGTGTTTTGAAGTGGGGTTGTATACTTATCCATAGTAGGTGTATTACTTACAGTAGATGATGGTCGATGTGCCCCCCAGCATTGAGAAACAGACAGGAGCACCGGCACCAGAGCAAAGCAAAACAGTACTTAGAATATTTTCACTGTTTTATCTTGCCGTCAGACAGCCCTTTCCTTCTCCTTTCCGATGGGGAACTGAACTGAAAGTAAAACTAATCAACAGTATGCTCTCTGCAAAGCCAGCAGGCTCAGATGACATAAACACTATAGATATTATTTCTATATATATAGATTTCTCTTTCAGTTCAGTTCGCCGTCAGAAAATATTCTAAATATAGTGTACACTGATATAAATTTTTTTTAGGTGAGCCTTTCTTTTAGGTAGCTAAAATATGTTTTCTGCCGTCCTTGTCCACAGCACTCTATTGTTTTTTTCCGGTGCTGGTGTTCCTGTCTGTTTCTTTATGCTGGGGGGGCACACCGACCATCATCTACTGTAAGTAATACACCTACTATGGATAAGCGCCTCATACAACACCACTTCAAAAACACCCAAACTGTTCCTTCAATGCTCAATTCAGATTTTTTTCACCAGATCCAGTCTTTCTGCTGAGACTGTTCACATTCATGTTTGAAGTGACCCATATCTGACATCAGTCTGAACGGATCTCTGCCCTGAAACGCCTCACATGCAACCAATAACGTCACACACACACACACGGAGGACAGCCCATTGGTCCGAAAATAAACACTGGAGTTGTTGAAGAGTAGTTACTGCCAGACTCCGTTAACGCATAATAACAGATCTGGTTTCCCCGTTACACAGGTGATACTCCTGAATCATAATGTATGACTTTGTATGACTCCTAAAGAAAGACTTTTCATTTCGATATTTAACTTTAACAGCTCTTCTGTGAACCAAGTTAGATAAGCTAAACTGTTTGACATCCCGAAACACCACCAGTTAGCACGTCCACGCAATTTTTATAACGTGATTTCATTAAATCAGAGTTTAATGAAGATCAGAAGAACTGAGTGAGTTGTAAAAAGTCTGTTTGATAAGTTAATTTACATTTTCAAGCTTACCAGAAAACCTCTACTCCTTCTTAAAGTTCATTTACGATTTCTTACGACTCATAAACGGACACTAATTCATTTGGCGAACATGATTTAACATAATTCAGTATTCATTTTAGCTCCATGTAAAGTGAATAAATGCGATGTTTCCCAGATAAAGTTTGTCTGCCTTAACTATGCAGTTTACACATTTTTATGATTGCTGATTTATTAAATCGGAGTTCTACTGAGTGAAACATGACGTCGAATTTAGCAGAATAACTCAGTAATATAGAAAAAGTCTTTTTTTGTCAGGTAACAAACATTATCAGTGTCTGATAAACAATGACGGACTGCCATTTAGTGATCTGCACCTGCACAGTGAAGTATGACCGTTCTCACAGCAGTCGAATGACCAGTAAACGGATATGTATTGGATTTGGGACCTCATATGAAAGCTGCCCATATCTGATTGGAAAAAAAAGTCTGATTTCTGTGTCTACACTACTCTGAAAAAATCTGATCTGTGTCACATGAGAGCAAAAAAAAAAAATCGGATTTGGGCCACATTTGCTTGTAATGTGAACATAGCCTAGAGATAGTTGTGGTTTGCTGTTGTTTAACTTCTGACATTGATATCGGTAGTCTTTAGCAATGATTCATAGACCGCTTTAAGCTGTGAGGAACATATTTCTAACTTTCAGGTAAGAGGAGGAAATGTAAAACAATAGAAAGCAGTCAAGAGAGAGTCAGACCTGATGTGGAGTGGGAGTTAAAGTGTGTTCTGTTAACAAAATGAGACCACTCATCAAAGCAAGCACAGGGCTGTAGTAGGTGGTAAAAATGACACCCACTGTATTTTCACTGCATCACTGTGTGCAATGTGGACACCAGCTGCTTCAGAAATATCATACAAAGTACATGTATCTGTAGGTGGGGGGGAGGGCAGGAGTAAAGCTATAGATCATACTGAGACGATCAAAGGAAGACTACAGAAAAGCCTGCAATCACAATAGATCCTCTTTTTGTTTATACACTACTGATGGGAAATAAAAGACTGAGCTTAGCTATTTGATTTCAAATGGTTGTAAAGGATTCCTGCTATTGTTGTAACAACAGCTCATTATTAACAATATTTGATACAAAAGAAGTGTTGAAATGCTTCTTTGCAACATATATTACATCCAGAGGCTTTTTAATGAGTTCGCTGTCAGACGATCAAAAAACTGTGCCACCAGGCAATTGCACATTTAGTCTCTTCTAGATAACAGACTTTAGCATTTGTGTTTGAATCTATCCTCTTCTCAGCACTACTGTCTATTAATTCTGACTCTTACTGAACGTGCTTACAGCAGTTTGTGAAATATTTACAAGTTATGATAACAATCACAGCAGGGCATGGGAAACTATAAGTGACAAAATGACTTAATGGAATGACTGATATGGTAATCATAGGATGGCCTCAACATTAATTGCCACAATGAGATCTGCTTTTGCATCATATAAAATAGTGTATGTCTTCAATTTGGGCATTAACACTACTGGGGCTCCATATTCATCTTAGATTGCTTATATTACATGGCTGATTGACCATGACAGATCCTCTAGCTCTTAGATTATTTTGCTATGAGATGAAACCGATATTACGTCAAGCCGTCCAATAAGCTCCCACAAAGGTTTTCAGTCTTCTGATTTAACTTTGCATTACTGCTGCTAATAAATGAAAAGAAATGTCCTCAATCTCAAAGTCACCTCCGAGCTCTAATGTGGTCAGTTTTGTAGATTGCATGCGAGCCTGCGCTTTCAGATTGGCTGGCTTTATTTTTAGTGCTTGTTTTGAGGTAGTGAGTGGCTGTAAGGCACAAACTGGTTGCAGACTTGACTGAGTATCAAATTGTCATTTCGAAAGTGACAAGGTGCTGATTTGCCCGCCTGGCACTGAGCGATTGGACATCACTGTTGACAAATGGGCAGTGGAACAAAACTGGCAGGATGCTAGGGAAGACAAAATGCCTTCAGTCAGAGCTTTTTTTCTATCTGTTATCACAGCTGGACAACAGCTAGTTAAAATTCCTGAATTTACTGATAGTATAATCGTTTTGCTGCCAACCGTTTCTGTGTCAAGCGCACCTCTAGCAAATATTTATCTGCTGTGCTATTATTGTATATTCAGTCTATGATCATTGTCAGTTATTTGTATGATGTGTTTTAAAATTATACAGGAACCACTGTTGGGATTGTCTTTACTAACTTACATTTATTATATTTTATGGTTTATTTATATTCACTTTGGGGTATGTAATGAAACAGTCATAAAAAAACATGGCATCTTGGGGAAAGGAGAGCAGGCATGAGTGGGTCAGTGAATGTTATTACAAGACAACAGTTGTAAAGGGATTAGAGAAGGAGGGATGAGATGCAGATTGATGCAATTACTGCGGCATTACTCAAACAAACTGGGGATTTCAATGCATTCACAGCCACTGCATGTACTGATGGCACCTTCCTCTTATCATTTTATCTTTATCAATGTTAAATTCATTCATAAACAAAAACTTTAAATCAAGGTATAACTAGGCTTTAAAAAATGTTGTAATCTGAAATATAATTAAAGATTTGAAACCACAAGTTGATTAGTTTATTTGGAAACTTAACTAAAATAGATAAATACAGTATATACAATCTTACACTGGTTTAGTTTTCTGCCTTTTTAGCTTAAAGAGTTAATGTAGTTTTAGGATTTGTACTGTATATCAGGCTATCTTTAGTATTTGTATTGATTGAAAAATATGTGTAAATAAAAACCAAGTCTGAATCAGGCTTGTAGCCTACCAGACATGGCTTCGGCAGACTGTGGTTTCTATCGCATCATCCTGTTGAGAGCTAATGCATTATTCAATCCTTGCAATGCTTGAGAGTCAGAATAAGAGTAGAACAACCATTCACACCCGTTCACCAAAGGTCTGATCAGATCCTGGTGCCTACCCCAGATTTTCAAAACAAATTCTGCAGTCAGAACGTGAACAGGTATCCGTCCCAGGAAACCCTCACTGGATATATTTTGAAGACTCATCTTGCAGTGGTAATGCATTTCCCCTCACTGCCTGTCTACTCTTGAAAGAAAGCAATCTAATGAAAAAGGAAAGGAGAAAACACATGTTGAATTCAGCTGCCTCTGAGTCCAAACCAATCCCAGCTATGGCTACAGATAACACACTGAACTTATAATTGAATTAAAAGTGAATCTGCAGTTAAATATAAACTGCAGAACGGTGGTTGAATACATTTTTAGATTATCACCTGAATAGGCATGGGAATGGTATTTTTTTCTTGATATGCAGAATTGTTAATGATTTTGTTGATTGATTTCTGAAATGATGACTGTGACTGTTCTAATGTAGATAATTTCATAGTGAGACAAATGACAGATTTTGATTCTATTTTCCAGTGGTATTATCAGTATTAATACTAGTGTTGGTATTAGTTATTGGTAAGGGAGAATGAAATACATACACACAGGACAAGATCACAGATGTTTTCATTTTATAATTAAATAAATTTCAATCCCATCACTGGCTGTCACTCACATTGTTGTCTTGTCAACAGATAATAAGCAGCTGGGCCCCCTGCTTTAAATCTGAGGACATGAGGTGCTCCTGACCCACAGCAGCTCACCTTAAACTTGTGAGCATGTGATGGCAGCAGAACAGCTCACACCTCCCATTAGGTGAGAGGTGAGGAACCAATTACCTAGAGATATGTCTCGGGGCCAAAAATATCATTGTCAGCTTGTCACAATGTGAGAAATAGGGGGGAAAAAAAGAGAACGGTGACAAATCGCAAGGTAACATGACAGATTGCATTATCTTTTAGTTCCCTCCCAGATCTGATAGGACCGACAGAAGGGCCCATAAGCACAGTAGATGGGTTACTATATTGTAACATCCTGTGAAAACCTGTTGATCAATGAATTTTTGTTTGTTACCACATCTTCAGGACACCACTACGATGGGATGCAGCTTCTTGCCCAAGAGAACTACAGCAGGGTGGATGCTTGGCAACAAGGTGAAACTGATCCAAGGTATTTCACTCTCTCTTTACACCACATTATGTTTCCTCACAGCACCTAATGGTAAAAGTAATTCACAATTTTATAATTTAACCTGCACTGATTTTTTTGGCCACTCGGGGGCAGCTGAAGCAAGTTGTAAAGACAACACCAACATATTATCACCTTTTAAGTTGATACGGCAAACTCGTTCACAAACAGTTGATTATTTACACACTCTTGCAAATGCAGAGATCGTTAGTATTGATTCGGAATATATTCGGCCTCCTGGCAAATGTAAGTCCGATATTAACTCTTGTTTTAGCTCTGTTTTTCTCTCCACTTACGCCTGAGAGAAATATCTGACTTCTTAGCAGCTGAATGTTCCACTATGTTCACCAGGTAGTCGCCAACCTTGTCTGTCTGCTGTTTTGCGCTGGGCAGTTGGCGTAAAGTGAGTTTAAGAGCTTATTTAAATAAGTAAATGGTGAACGTCAGATTGAATCAAATACCAAGGGCTTCTCTCTCGTTTCACTATTTTGCACTGATGTTCAGCTATCATGCAGGAAGGAAATCCATGGCAGGAGAGGCAGAGATACCAATTTCTCTGCTGACAGTAGCTTCAATAGACCATAATGCAATACAGACACAAGATATGATACAGTGTGAGTAAGGGATATGACTCTTACTTTTTTTTCCACTGGAAAAATCTGATCTCTTGCTCTCACTATCACTGTCGCTGTCGCTATCACTATCACTCTCCCCACCTACACCTAAGTTCACAGGAGATCGTCAATAGTCTGGGAGATGTACAAAATCACTAACTGAAGTAGATAAGGCAGGTAGAGGAAAAGGGGGTATACCAAGAAAAAAGTAAATTACAACCGTTCATCACAAAATAACCCCTGAAATGCACTGAGCATCACAGGTCGATGATGTATAACCGTGTAAGAGTATCTGTTTATGGAATTATTTTTATACAGGGATAGCAAAGTAAAACAGGTCAGCAAGACATGGTTGTCCATTTGATAAATCAGTTGCCATGGGCTCTATTAATTCAGTATCCTGCTGAGTGTGACTTGCACCCAATGATTTATCTTGTTCTATTTCATAAAATAGACTTAAATATGTGAAAGAAATATGATTATAGCAGCCAGGGCTATCGAATAGGGCTGTAACAGTTCATGTATTTGTGACGAACCGTCACGTCACGGTCCGGTGCACGCAGCCGCACGCAGAATACACGGTATGTAGCTTGATGTGCGCAATGCGGAACCAAAGATCACAAGCGCAAGTTCAGCTTGGACACTTTTAGCCGTACGCAGTTAGCAATATATGCTGAGGATAGCACAACAAGCTGACTGGAGTGCGAGTCAGTCACACTATGATGAGTGCAAATGAAATGACGGAACTGGAAGTCCCAGTCAGTTACAACATCAACGGAGAGAGAATGGTGTATAAAACAGGGACTGTGTGTTGCCGTTGCTCCACTCTTGTAGGCATTGTGAATGGAAACGCATCGAACATGCTAACGCACATTCAACCCCCTCACCCAGATGGTGCCGATCACTGGGATAATAAATGTTTGGGTGCTTGAATATTTGAATATAGCAACTTTTATTTTTCTATGTATTTTGCATTTCATAGTATAAGAGATGCTTTTCAGTTTTATAGCCTCTTGTGACCTATTGCCTTTTGGGAAAGTGCTTGTTCAGTGTTCATAGAGTAAATGTTTCTTATTTTACCAAAGTATCCAGTAGGCAATATGCTACCTCAATCCCCAGCAAGAGGATTCTTGTCTGTACAAAATAAAGAAAGAAAAAGGTATCCTTATTTGTTTTTTTTCCCCCTGCTGTACCGAACTCGCACCGAACTGTGACTCCTAAACCGGGGTGTGAACCGAACCGTGACTTTTGTGTACCGTCACATTCCTACTGTCGAAACCAATAAGCAATGTCCGTCACAAGCTTATGCTGTACAGGAAGTAAAAGCTATAAAGTCAAGAGTCTGCGTGGCCTTGGCGAATACTGAAAACGCTTTACTGCCAGTGTATTTAAAATGTGCCCTGCAATAAGGGAGAGAGATCACAGCTGCGTAACAGTGTGTACAATCAGTGTAAGCAGTGATGATCTGCTCAGGTAACCATTTCATTTTCACAGGACATAAACTGATAGCAACAGCTGAGACTGACAGCAGGATTTATATCCTGACACTGATATGTACATCATTCTGTATCAGCTTCCCTTGAAATGGAACAGACGGATATGTGTCTGCAGCTGTGCAAATTCCACAAGAAGTGCACTTGTATTCTTGAAGGGAGGATAGTGCTCTTCTTTCAAAGGCAGTATATTTTATACACACATCTTTATGACACAGGAGATGAAGCAGAAAGATAGGGGTCCCACGGATAGATGAGACATTGAGATGTAGAACTGAAAATGCCAGGTCCATTTGTCTTGTCACTAATGGAAAGGACAGCCAATCAGTCAGTAATGACCCTCTCGCTTGTCCAAATAACAGTGTCATTATAATGATGAAACAAATGTAATGTCAGAAAGTATTTAATCTCTTGTCTCGTATTGTTACTGTGTGTCTGATAATGAGAATGGACTGTGCTTGAATGTCATCAGGTAAAATGTTAGGTGGTATTTGCGTCCAATAAAGTAGGGATGTGACTATTTATGCAATAACAAAATTGTTTCATGGTGCCACATGTAATTTAGCACCAATAAATAATTACTATATTCACTTTGAGAAAACAATCAAAGCAGACCAATATTGAGAAGATCAGCTTCCTCTCCTTGTGATTTTACATTTTGTACCACCAGGTAAGATTTCACAGAAAATCTAACGGATGGAACATCTCCTGTTAACGTTTAGTGAATGAGTGAAGGTGCGACCAGTTGTCTTGATAAGTAGTGTCGCATGTTGCAGTGAGAGGATGGGACTTTTGTGCCTTTTATTCTTGTGCCTTTTCTACTTTTTGGGGCGGCTGTGGCTCAGAGGTATAGCATGTTGTCCACCAATCGGAAGGTCTGCGATTTGATCCCCGGCTCCTCCGGTCCACATGTCGAAGTGTCCTTGGGCAAGATACTTGAGCACTAATTGCTCCTGAAGGCTGTGCCATTGGAGTGTGTGAATGAGTATTTAGATTAGTTCCTGATGGGCAGCTTGGCACCTTGCATGGCAGCCTCTGCTATCTGTGTATGAGTGTGTGTGTGAATGGGTGAATGTTGACATGTAGTGTAAAGCACTGTAAGGGGTTGGAAGTTTAGAAAGACGCTATATAAATGCAGTCCATTTACCATTTACTTCTCCTTCCTAATGAGTAATGTCTCAACTCTGAATTTGGAAGATGTACAAAATTAGCTTTCTCTTTGTATTAAATGCTTGTCTTTCAAATATATGGTAAAAGGGATTTATCTTTTTGAACAAAATGTGTGCAGGACAGCTTTTTTGCTTTATTTTTTGAAAATGTAATGCAAAAATTGCATTGGACACCAACCAAAGGTGCAGAGAAAAGGACACCAATAATAACCAACATTATGGGAAATGCAGTCTTAATTCTAAGAAAAAAAGCAAAAAAAAAACATTCCAGAGAAAGAATAGAACTGGCATAAGATATGGATTATCAGTTGTTTTCCCCTTGGCAATTATACCAAGGTACCACAAGCAATTTTCATAAGTGTGTTTTGGTATTCTTGGTAGGATATTTTAGAGCAGGAGTGCACATCTGAGTCACGTATCTCTTCAGTCATATTGATGATTATAGTGCCAAGATATTGGATCAGCTCCTGCACTTGGTTAATGCTAATGTAGTTGTGTTTTTTTTAACTCTCCTGGATATCAGTGAAACATTATTCTTTATTAAATCATTCTAAGAGCACAAAGAATTAAGGAGAGGGGAATATGCAGAATTATGAGTTGGAGAAACCGTAAGACTTTCCATCCGGTTATTCTGTTTGCTTTCAGTAAAGCTTAAGCTACTCATCATGATTAATATTAACCATAGAGCTGGAGAAACTGCACTTATTCAAGTAGTCATCTGAATTTGCTAAAAGCGCTGTATTGCATTAAGTAGTATCTCCTGCTTTTATAACAGGTTCTTGTACTGGGGAAAGCACTTCTCTCCACTGGCTATATTAAACACAGGCTGTTGGTGGTTGTGCAAAATAATGAGTGCTCTGAGGCAGGCATATTTTATCCTGAACTAGACGACCTCTAGTCTAGATGTTAGAGAAACTGTCTTTCTATCAGTCTTGGTCAGTGTCCTGTCACAGTGCATTTTTAGTTTTACCAAACTGTCCGTTGGGGTTTGTCTGACTTTGCTGATATGGTCTTTGTTCTTTGGTTTGCTATATCAAAAGGAGCAGGGGGTAGAGTAATGCAGCTCCCTGAGAGGTGAGCCTTTTAACCTCAGCACAATAAAGTGAGGCATCACAATTCAAAGGACCGCTCTACAGTCTGTACACAGTAATCTGTTCAGTCATGCGTCACTGTCACCCACATTCTTTGTGCCATCACATTTCTGTCTTGTCGTAAATACTTCAATCACAGCATGTCTCCCCTCGAGGAATAGCACTTTCTTGAACCAAAGCGGAGGCCAGGGCAGTTTCACATTCCAGCCAACAGCTCATCCATCAGATTGAGCAATAATGGCACCTTCTGTGTCCTAAGAACAGTTTTCATAAGACAGAGGACTTGACTTTGTGTGAACAACAACAGTTTATCAAAAGGTGCCAGCACTACATGGCACGTTCCATGTGTGTTTGTAAAATCTATTTTTAATAAAAGACAATGTTGAAAATAGTTTTTTATGTGCCACTTCTGCTCACCATAGACTCTACAAAGATGGATGTAGGAAGGTGTAATGTCACCCACCGGTTTGCACTGGAGCAGTGCTCCAACTGGGCCGAAACTCAGTGGTACGCAGTCCCACCACTTCTTCATTTTACTCCTTGTACCGTGAGTTTTTCTTGTGCACCGGCACTTCTCACGAGCTGCCGGTACTCTTTTCTGCCCTCTCAATCTCAGGTTCTCTGGGAGATTCATTATGCCGATTCATTACGGCGCAGCGCCAGCGTATTTGCGCCTCACCTCATGAGCCGTATGAACATAAAAACCATGTGGGGAGCATCTGGACGAGCCAACGCATTGGGGGAGGAGGGTGGGTGGGTGAGGTAAGAACGACGGTGCTGTAATTCATCAGTACAATGTTGACGTCCTTTTTGCAAAATAATTAGTTAACTGTTCATCATAACTTTTCTTTATTTGTCAACAAATATAATTAATGGAACACTATTTAACAGTTATCTGAATCTGCTCTTTTTGGGCAAACCTTTCCAGAAGAATTGAATGTTCAGACGAAGACTGTTATATGTGTAAATAATAAAATAATAATTCAACTAGTAATAATAATGGTCCAAAATTATGTAAAATTGCATAGTTTTAAGTCAAAAACCTTCACAATTTCTTGGGGGAGGACCCCCAAATCCAATATCTCCTGGTATCTTTTATTCACTGTTGAAATTCAAAATGTGTCTCTTTATCCTGCTGCATAATATGTAGGAGCATCCTGACAGGGACACTGCTCCTAAAACCTGAATGATCCCCGACTATAGGCTACAAATAACACAGGAAAGCACTTTAACTATTAGTACTAAACACACCACCTTAATCCTTTTAATGTTCCAGTTGGAATATTGATATAAATAATAAATATGATAAATAAGAATATAGATGATATGAATATATATTGGAGTATTACAAGCCTACTATGAAGTATAATAATAGCAATAAAACCACAGCTGATTATGACTGACACAGTATAACATGCTGAAAGAAATAATGAATAAATAGGAATAAGTCGCAAGAGCTGATACCGGCCAATACACACGCCAGCATGTGAATAAGAGGAGTACTGGCACTTATTTTTTTCCACTTCAAGCACTGCATTGGAGGCGGTTTGGAGCCCAGAGTTGTGGCTTACAGTCAGTGTCATCTTTTCCTTTTGGAGCCGGGACCATCCAAGTAAGGAGTGCAGGATGTTTCCTTTCACGCTCTGGAAACACGCCCCACTACCTTACTGAAAACACCGGTCAACAGCCTGTCTGCTAGCTCCCTAAATACAGCTACAGTAGCTACCTCTCTCCATAACATCACACCACCGCGGACTGCAGTCAGTGAATAAATACTTAATGTAAGTAAATTTATAGTGACTGTCTCCGTATCGAACCAACAACCATAATTTGGGAATGTTGTAGTATAAGCAGTGTCATAGTTGCATACAAGTTGAAAGTAACTTCAAATAACTTGAATCATCACTGCACTGTGGTTCAACTTTATTATAAAAGGTTCTGCTTGACAGCATCAATGCATTATCATTCGACTCGTGTCAGAGCGGTGCGCTACAGATGAATGGCTTACACCAAAAGGTCATCTCCACTGAGAAAGGATAGGACAGTACAAGCCAAAACTACACTTTCAAAAAAAGGACAAATACAATTATTCGCATAGGCACACTTAACAAATATAGGAAGAAATCTTTGTCGACCCTATTTGTCAAGATGAGGAATGCATACAGTATTAATCGAGTGAAGAGTAGCATTATGTTTTTTTATGGTATCAGCACAATCATCTGTCCTGGCCTCATTATTTAGAGTGCAAAACAAAGATGTTGCCCCCATGCCACTGCTCAATTCAGGAAACATAAAACTGAAGCAATGTCTTTAGAGATGATGAGGAGAGACTAGATAGTGAGAGGGAGTACTATGTCACAAGAAGAAGAAAAGTGTTTGTGTCTTTCTTTATTTGTGGCTGTGCTTCAGTGGAGTAACCTCCAAACACAAAGAGAGTGGTAAATCTCAGATTGAACATGTGACTCATTGGCATAGCAGTGCCATTAAATCACAGCGTAAGATATGTCTGGCCACACTCAGAGGGTGTTGCTGCCTTGCATTATGCAAAATAGTCAAACCAATCAGTGCACCACATATATGGACATGTCTGCTGTTGTCATGGAAATCCTTTCAGAGTGAATGGTTTGAAACAATTAAACCAAAGAGTATAGAAGCCAAGAGGAAAAACTGCTTTTTTGACAACAGCCGCTAGATGGCGCTGCGGTAGCGCTGCCGCCATTTTGGACTGAAAACGCCAATGAGTCCATCGCCATGGATGTATAAAGAGACGTCTGTAAATCAGAAGAGAATTTTTTTTCAGGTAAATCAACTTTCCCGTATGAACACTTAAATAGTCCTCATTTAAATCATTATGTCCTAAAAGGTGTTAAATTAACTAATAGCCAAATCCAGAGTTATTTTCCTCGGTATAATGAACGTGCATCAGACCCACGGGACTGCACCGCTTATATGACATTTCCAGTTCTGCCAGCTTCCTGCTAACTATGCAGTTGTAATAATGGATATATTGGCTGCAATTCATCACTTTTATTATCTTATAATACACCCATGGGCTGTATGCTGTAAGCCTGTACCGTGGTGGATGTATTAACGTCTCTTTTCCCCAAAAAACGGCTAACGGCCAGTAGCTAGCAGTGCTAGTAGCACGACATAAACAGAATTTAATGTACAGTAGTTGTAGGCTATTTACTAAAACGCAGGGCAAAAGCACAGGACACAACTTCTTGTACATCCATGGTCTGTGGTCTATTGTACGATCGATTTTGGAGGTCCTTGAAATGGGAAAAGCTGTATTTTTCTAACTTCCATTTATGTCCAACGTTCACTTTATGCTTCTTAGGGATGCGGCTGGGCAAATCATTTTAATAAATAAGTAAGTAAGTGAATAAATAGTTATAATAGTATACATATTTAAAATATTTTATTGTTCAACAGACCATATATATACATATAAATGATTTTGTTTTACTTTTGTTCGGCACTTTGAAAGCGGACGTTTTTCTGGTGTCCGGTTGTCGCTTTAAATCCAAAATAGCGGAAGCGTAGCTTTGCTGCTGGGCGCTGATGTTGCAATGTAACGAACAATTGACTTTCACTTCTTAGCAATATAAGTTCTTTGATTAAACTACAGCCATATAAACTAAATTAACCTGCTGAGCTTGTAAGATCATAGAGAAAAGCTACTGTAGCTTGAAATACGCTGTAGATGTTCTTTCACTACTGGAGGACTCTTTCACTACTGGAGGACTCTTTCACTACTGGAGGACTCTTTCTGTCTTGGTGCATTTATCCCATTTTTTTTTTTTAGCCTGTTGTCCTTAGCCATCATATCACTTAAGTCTTTCATTTGGAAGAGTGGTCAGATTAAAGGCTAGAGGTCACCCAGTCCAAGAGTAAGAGACTAATAGCAAATTGGAAAAAAATCCTTTACCTCAAATGACATTTTAATAATATTTTGAGGTATTGTGCTGGGACTATACCTTTATGTAAATTCTACCTGTTTTCTCAGCAGCACTGGTGTCAAGAGTTGTCATGACTTTATTTTGTCTACAAAGCCTCCTTTATGAACTGATGCATTCATGAAGTTTACCTCACCCTCTGATAAATTAGTATTTGTATAAAACACACTCCTAAGCCGAAGATTCAAATAAGTGATTTTCCAATTTATTGCAATAACATTAAGTGAGTGTTCCCATTACAAACCTGATAATTAATCCACATAAATAATAGAGCCTATCCCTAGGCCAATCATTTATTTCCTTATCCACACTTGATAATCATGCATAGTCACAACTCAAGGGCCCATTTTCCCTCACCCACAGCAGTTAAGTCACTTTTCATTTTCCCCTGGGATTAAGTGGTTGGCAGCTTTATTAACATTAAATATTCTGGACCACTGCACCATAACCTCCATAACAAACATTTTCCTTTTCTTTTGGTCTTTACTGGGTAAACAAGAAAGACTTTGACTTCCCTTGTGGCCTTTATGAGCAGAAAAAATGAAGTTAATTAAAGTTAGTAATCAGTACTTTTTGTTTAGAAAATGAGTTATTGTTTGCTTGTTTACATGCTTCAGGGTATCCTTAGGATAGAGTTCTATATCTACAGAGACATCAGAGCTAACGTCTAAGGAGGGGGAAAAGCTTTTGTGTTTAGTGCTTGTTTTTTCCCCCCTTATTATGCCCATTAAAACAGTATTGTGGTGATTTAATCTAGTGCGCTTGACAAATTTTCACCCTTTATCATATATCCCCTATTGTCATGCTAATTTATATAAATATACATTTTCATCTTAATGGTAAGGACAATCCATTAATTGTTTTGTGTATGCAGTTGTCAAATTCCCATGCATAACACACAAAATAACTGGTTCAAGGATAGTATGACAGTTTGAAAGAAAGACAGCAGATGATCTTATTTGTGTTTCTTTGGACAAAATTTGATTAAAGAGGTTCCCCATGCTCTGTTAATATCCTCTTTGACTGATAGCTTGCACAGCAGACAGCAGCTTAGTAAGGCAAAGCCTCTTATTTTCTCGTGAATTGCTTGCTCTAGAATTGATAACCTGCATTAAAATTCATTAGACTGCTAACAACGTGAACATTTGCATAAATTAGTTGTTTTCTTTTCATTTATGTTTGACCAGCAGTGGCGGTTGGAATACAAAACCGTAGCTGGAAAACATCTGCATTTGTATTTTAGGATGCATCGCACAAAATATAGACAATAGACTAAATGTTCTTCGCTATAAAGACTGAAAAGATGTACATAAAGGCCATAATATGTAAGTTATATATTCATAAATAAGTTCGTGGTAAGACAGTAGGTTATGTGTGTACATAAGTGTATTGCTGACAGTTGTGTAAGTTTAACAATAAAGGAGAAAAATCTTAATACCAGTGAATGTAAAGTAAAGCTCTGTCCTACCTGCATATATTTTGAGTGTGGGTGTGGTGTTGATTGACCCTGCTGTCTCACAACTGGGTGCACAACTGAAATGAAAGAGCTACTCAGAGTAGGAGCGAAGTGGCAAAACTGGATGATGAGTTGTGCAACAGTTTGGAAAAAACAAAACATAAAGTAACACATCCTAGTGAAATAGTTTTGCTTACTATTTATGTTTTTAAATGTGAAATTAGCAGCAGCGCTCAAAGCAACACATTGATGGTACAAAACAGGGACTTTTTAGCTGGGGAGCTTGGCCCTTGACACAGCTGGTTAAAATTTCACACCTGTCTTTGACTCAGCCCTGCTATAAAAACTCGATATGCATGGATTCAGCTGAAAAGGTTGCTGTGACCTTGTCCACCCTCAGATCTGGTTCATCCAAATTACTGATGTTAATATTACTCTTGTGCTGATATTAACGTTAGATAAGATATTACTGCTGTAATAACTATAATATGTCACACCACGTGTTCTATTTAACAGCCTGATTCCAATCTGAAAGCTGCATTATAGAATACACTTTTATTTTTTTTATTTTTTTACAATATATCAGGGATCATCTGATATTACTTAAAAATCATACTTGAATACCATAACTTCAAGTCCTACTATCCTTTACCCTTCATATCTCTTTCTCTTCTTGTTCCACTTATCATTGTAATATCCTGAGTAGTCAATCTGCCATTTTTTTATTGTCCCATGAAGGTCCTTTTATTGTCATGTTGTTCATTTTTATTTTCATTAGGCATACGTGGAAGGAAAGGTGAAACAGGCAGCACTGTCACACTTTTATCAAATGACTAAATACAGAAATCATACACTTGTAATGGAAGAATATACCAGTATATACTTTGCGTTCAGTTCTGCTCACCACAGGCACCAATAATCATTCTTCCACTTCAGAAAATCCTCATTTGATCTTGCATTTTTTCATCACTGCAGTGTGAAAAATGCTCCCTCAAACAAATGAATTTCAAGATATTAAGTGTAATTTATTCATTTAACAGCCCAGACTAAAAAGGAAATCACATTCCTCTAAATTGCGGGCATCTGTAAGCATAGTTTAGTAACATAGATCATCTTACTGTCTGTTATGGCTGCACTTGTCCATAGACATTTAGGTGATGTAATCTTTTTGTGGAGATATTTTTTGTTTTAAAGGGCGGGTCCATTATTTTTTTTGTTTTTTGAGGTTTTTAATATGATTCTAGTATGTATGTTTTAGCATCAAAATGCTATTTCCCCAGGCCCTTCAAAAACCTTTTTCCCATGTGACCTGACGTAGGTTTCTGCATGATGACGCTGCTACATATACAGTATACATCCGTATAGTCGGTGTATTGCATATATTAACTTAAAAGGTGGTCAGCATGCTCCAAGTTTGGAGAAACAGACAGGAGTACCGCCACGGCAGCTGAGCAATATACTGCTGTGTCAATGCAGCGGTAAACCGGCAATTCCCGTGTTCTGCGAGGTAAAATGACTGTTTTTGTTAATGAAGTCTGGTGGCTTTGAAGAGAGCATAGATAACAGTTTCAGTTACCTGACGTAAATGGCTGATGATGGCAAGGTGAAGCGGTGAAAATATTCGGAATATAGTGTAGACTTAAAATGACGATTTTTCTATGTGGGCCTTTTTTTAGGTGGCTGCTGCTCCCGTCCACAGCTGTTTCATCTTGCTGTCAGACAGCCATTTCCAACTGGGAAACTGAAGCAGTTATATCGCTCTCTTTAGAGCCATTAGACTCCATTAATAAAAACAGTAATTTTACTTGCAGAACATGGGAGTACAACGTACATACAGCCCCACTTCAAAAACTCCTGCTTTTTGTTAACCGCTGAGTTAGGCATTTCCATTTGTAAACCCCTGAAAAGAACACAGATGGACCCACCCTTTAATTGGATAGATGACAATCGACAAAAACAGGAAATGTATGTAGAGAAAGAACAGTGACATAAAATAAAATTCCCTGGCCTGATTCACATTTACGACATGGCATGGCATTCATATGACATGTGCCTGCCTTTGACAACCAGGCCACAAGGATGTCCTGTTTTTTTTTTTTTTTCTTCTTTTAGCAGCAAATTATATTACGTGACAGGACTTTACCACATATTATGGAGCAGTGAAATGATGACAGATTACTGACGCATACTGCAGTCCAGTGGAGAGAAGCTAGTATAAAAATAGCTTGTGACATCTTATGATACATTAACTTCTGTAATGTTGAATGCCTTGTTTGCACCCACATTTAATCTATTCTGTTCCATACATTAATGAAACACTAGTCACTTTACAGTAAATTCTCTTAATTTTCACTTCTATTATATAAACTAACCTGCAGCATAAAGATAGCACTGCTGTTATTATAGTGTCTAAGCTTGTTTACTTAAAGTGCATCAAATGATTGACACAGTTTAATCCATGCATGCTTAACCATCTGAAACACGCCCACTTCTGCTTGCAGGAGCTTCCAAGCAAAGCTCACACACGAGAATTGAAAATGCATATGTAATAAAGATAGTTTTGGACATCATAATTTCTGTGAACAGTGAGCGTGAACATCTTGTCTGCCTCTGTGCTCTTTGTTTAAATATCAATTCCCACAAAGATAACTCTACCAATACATTTAATTTCATTAGCTTATTAACAAAGTCATGTTTTCATTTTTAACCTACAGTACATATGGACCAAAATTGAAGAGTGCTTCTCATTGCTTTTGTTAATGTGCACATCAGCACTAATTGAAACAAGTAGCACTGCTGTTCACTTTGGGCGGGGCTGTTAATGTTATTTGAGGGGAGCAAAGTGAAGGACACACACAATCTTTGTGATTAGCTTTCATTATTCTAAAAGCTGAACTAGCGTGTACCAAAGCTTTCGTTAATGCTGTGTTGAACTACTCGCTCAGTCATTTCTTTAATGTTAGGCAAATGGCTCTGTAATTTTGCATTCCGTTAATTCTTCATTCTTTATTTATGAGACACTCTGGCTCCTGCAAATATTTATTTTCATTCATCATTTTAATTTTACAGATTGGACTGATAGACTTCCTTCAGTGACAGCGACAATAGAATTTGAAAGATGTGACTGGCTGCTCTTCTTTACCTACATATTCTAAAAGCAATCAGGACTCTTAATGTAATGTCAGACCATAATTTGGCGTCATATAAGGCTTCTTATTGCTTATTTAGTTTAGTCACTGTCATTTTTTTTTTTTTTTTTTTTTTACACTTTTCCAAAGTGACTAACAATAAGTGCATTCAACCAGTACAACAACAAGCGCGTAGCGTACAACAACACAGATTGCAAGAATCACGCAAGGTAATCTTTATCAAATATGCTGATCTACTTAAAGTGCTTCATTTATAGGCAATAAGAGATAGCTGAAGCTAGCTTAGCATACTTGACATAAAGTGTCCAAAACAATAACATTTTACAGTGTCATTTTTCACAAACTATTTGGTTTGCAGGTATAGATTTTTGAAAGAAGGCATCCTGTCAACCACTTCTTGTCATGTAGTCAAGATTTCCTCTGAGCTTTTTCATTGGCCACCGTTAGACGCAGTATGCAATGTAAATTTATTGCAACAACATCTTGAGGTCGTTTGAGCAGCTGCTTATGTAAAACGCAAAGGACCCAGCTGATGCAATAAGTATTTACTGAAGCACAGAACCACTAACCAAATTTCCTCTCTGCTGGAAATGCAATATGTAACAGTTGTCATTTCCAGTTACTCAGACTGAGTAGGTGGCAGGTGATTGACCCTGTAAACATATTTCGTGCCTGAAGACGTGTGAAACCAGCCAAAAACAATGATAATGGACAGCCTGTAGTGGTCTGCCTCTGCCTCCGATGCTTCTGCTGCATTGGAATGATCTTTGCTTGTGTGGCACATAGTCGTTGATCCTACTAGAATGGGGAGAGATTTTTTCTTCGTAAATGTTTTATAGCCAATCCCTATATCTGAAATACAGCAAATCCTTTGTGAACCCACAGTAATGTGAACACAAAAAAATAATAATATTAGTAAGTGTTAAAGTGTGTGTGCAAGCAGACCTTATTAACATATGGGAAGGATGAATCAGGGTACCAAAAACAGTTTGGCAATGATAAACAGAGTACGTCTGTTCTGGCAGTGAATCACTAGGTTTTGTTGTGTGCTTTTAGAAATTAGAAAATACTGTTTAGGTTCATACTGTTGTAGCCTACAGAGTGTGCTACTGCAGCTCTAACCATCTAAAAAGGCCTGTTTCAAGGTATTAGATGCAATTCTGATAAAACAGGATGATTTAATATATAGTCAAATAAAGGTGGCCTAATGGGATAATGGGATATTTCAGTAATATTGTACAGGCAATCAAACCCCCAAAAACTTTATCCATGTAGGAAAGACACAAAGCAAGCAATTAATGGATGTAATTAACTGAAATGTCAGACTTCTGCTTGGTTACATTTTTGAGCATCAGCAGAAAAAACTTTCTCAATTCTTGCTCAGATGCACAGATTATATTAAGAATCACGTTAATGGATTGTATCTTTATAGAGAGCAACTTTACAGCAGGCAATATCCAATTATGATTCATTTTGGTTCCTCCTTTTCTTTCTCCTTTTGTATAGTTAAACAAGTTTGTCCAGGCATATACTATTTGTAGATGATGATATACCAGATATACCATATACCACAGGTAGTGGTGATCCCAATTTTACCTAATATATTCATGAAACATTACATTTCAAATTAAATAAAAAAGAATACGATGCAGTAATCTCAATACATGTACAAGTGCTGCTGTAATCTCTGATCTCCTGCATCAAATTTGGTGCAACAATTATTTTTGCCCTGTGTGCTCAGACCTGAGCCCTCCTTATAGATAATTTATCAATTCAAGTGCTTTGGCATCAGCGAAGAGTTGTGTGTGCACACAAGTAAATGAGTGCATTCTCAGATACTATTGGCTTTCACACTGTGAAGTTTCCTGATGGCTATCAGGAAACTTGGTGCTCTAATTGATTTGGATCAATTACAGCTGACTCCTGGTTGTCATCAAGAAGAAAAGATCAATATTCTTACTCATGCCAAGAGAGGTCAAAAGCATTTTGTACGTAAACTGTGCTGCAGATGTGAAGTATGGCCATGCAGACGTTATATGCTTGTCAAATCGACACTTAACAGGCTACAGCTATAAAAAAAAAAATAATGTAGGTCAAATGGATGAGAGAAAAAAGCTTTTTTACCTCTGGTGTTAAAAATAGCTAATTAGTTTCCATTTTACTTGTTAAGAAACATATTCATTTCAAGTTAAAAGAGCCTATGTCCGTCAGAAAGAAACTGCGCTGGCTGATATTTGTAACTTAATTAGCAACAAACTACTTTAGCTCCAACAACAACTGGAAATCAGCAGTTGTTAGACCAGAACCTTGGAAGCTATGGTCTTAGGTTCAAACTAGATGAGGATAATGCAATGCAAAACATCAAATGGCATCCATTATAGGCCATGCAGATGGATATCAGAACACTGAAGCCAAGTGTGCTGAAAACGACCTTGAATGGAGGATGTTGTAATGGATCACTCGCTGCATAAGCAGTCATTTGTGCTCTGTAGATGAACATTAAAAGGACAAAACTGCACCATTTAGTAGTGCACCGTGCTAGAGATGACTAACCGACAACACATTACTGATTTTTACTGCTGGGATCATAGCAGAGGCAGGGTCAAACTGTTGGCATTTTATATTTTGCAACATGAAAAACCATTTAGACAGGAAGAAACCATCACATTAGTTCAAGCAGCAAACTTCATATGTGCCATGTCACCTGGCCATCAGTAGATTAAAACAAACACCCAATCTCATTCAATGGATCACCTTTCAAAGAAGGTGGTCCATTTGATTTAAGCTGTGGTCTCTCCTCATATATCCTGATATTTGAACCAAGTGCCTGTGATGCCCATCATATTGACCTGTGTTCACTGGAACCATATGTGAAATCTACCGTTAAAAATCCGGGTGTGATAATGGACAACAATTTTAAATTGGACAAGCAGATAAATACAGTGATAAAATGTAGCTTTTTCCAGCTGAGGCTGTTAGCTAAGGTCAAATCCTTTTTATCATGTGCGTGATTTTGAAAGGGTTATACATGCTTTAATGTGGACAGGACTTGACTACCGTAATGCCCTTTATGTTGGTGTTAGCCAGGTCTCCCTCCCAGGCTTGCATTTGGTCCAGAATGCCGCAGCGCATATTTTAACTGGAACATGTAGGCGAGAGAACATGTCCCCCGTACTAACCTACCTCCACTGGCTCCCTGTATGATATAGGATTGATTTTAAAATGTTATTGTTTACCTACAAATCATTAAATGACTAGCTCCAACCCATCTCTCTGACCTTTTACAACCATACGACCCATCAAGGTCACTCAGGTCAGCTGACCAGCTGCTCCTTGTTGTGTCCTAGAGAAAGGTTGAAGCACAGTGGTGACCGGGCCTTTGCAGTTGTAGCCCCCAAACTCTACCATTAGGTGCTTCTGCATGTTAGGCTGCCCCCTACACTGCCTGTCTTAAAACACATTTTTATTCCCTGGCTTTTAACTCACTAGAGTTGCCATTTTATATTATAGCCATTTGTCTTTTAAACATGTCTTTTGTGTTTTTCCTGTGTTGTGTTGTATAGAGCTTTGGTCAACTGTTGTTTTCAAATGTGCTTTATGAATACATTTGGATTAGATTGGATTTATACCCATACAGTTCCAAACTGCCTCACACTGATGCTGCCTGGCAGTTTAGTGTTTCCCAAGGCCAAACAGCCGTCCTCTGATCTTAGGTGCTTTTCCCATAATGACACAGATGTTCTACAAAACCCTTGTAACTCTGACACAGGTCTGTACCATCGTTGTTTACAGCATTAGAGATAGAACATTGCTGTTAAAGGAACACTCCAACACTTGGGGAATGCTTTCAGTACAGCTCAGCTTAGCGAAGGACTGTAAGGATGAGGAAATGGTTAGTGTAGCTTCGTCAGCAGTTCCTTTCAACATCTCCAAAGGCAAGGCAAGGCAAGTTTATTTATATAGCACATTTCAGCGACAAGGCAAGTCAAAGTGTTTTACATAAAACATCAAAAGCATCCAGACAAAGTGCAAAAGCAACACAAACACAAAAGGACATTCAAATACAATTAAAGAGCCAAGAGAATAGAAAATTAAAACAAGCTAAAATAGAAGATGACAGGTATAAAATACAAGAATACAAGTTACAGTACAGTGTAAGAAATGAATAATTATTTGATTTAATAAAAGACAGCGGCAAACAGAAAAGCTTTCTTAAAGAGAACCTATTTTGCTTTTGTGCTTTCCCCCTTTCCTTTAGTGTATTATATAGTTTTTTTGTGGATGTAAAAGGCCTGCAAAGTTACAAAGTCCAAGGCAACAGCCGTTATGAGAAAAATAAAATGTTTGTTGAACATTAAAGCATGAAAACATGTTCTAGTAGCAACCCAAATGACCAGCAAGCACCTGAAAATGAGCATAAAAGGTCCTCTTTAAAGACTCTATTTTTTTGTATTTAACACATGGAGAAGTAGAAATCAAGCCATTCTGGGTGTAAGAACGATTTCCTTACAAATTGAAACATTGGATTTCTTCTAACAGCTGGGTGCAGTAGTGACTATATGCAGCATCTCATAAGTCATGTCCTCACAGCAAAGTTACCAGCTTTCAAACGTTAGTTCTTCTGACTAAAGTGAAGTAAATGTATTGGTGGCTAGCTTTATAGCTAACAAGATGCAGGGTCGAGGGGAACATGCACATTTTGAGAAAATAAAATTGTAGTTAGAGTTAAAGTTGAATGTATCAATCTGGTGCACTTTGAGAGCAAAATTAACCCTGGACCTTTCCAAGCCGACCTGGAGCCGGTTGCGGTGCACCGCCCAGCTAGGGCCAGCCTGCGCCGGGGAAAGGTCCCACGAGAGGATCCTCCCACACCGAGAGTGCAACATTTAAGTAAGACATATTTTCTCACATTTGATATACAGTAGGCTAATATAAACTAAGCTGTTTCGCTTGTTTAAGATAGGCCAAACACACCTGAGACCTATGTACGATGTCAGACAAATACATTTCACAAAATGTCTGAGTGTTCTTTTAATAATGTAATTGGGCAATTGTCTTTGCAGTTTAATTAGATACATAGATCCGAAAGCAATAAACAATGACGATGAGTATTACAACGGATGGTAGCCAACAGTGAATTGTCTGCATGTGAGTGATAATTATAGTTGCAGTGTTTCCCCGTTGGGCTCTTTACTGTGTGGCACATGCAACAGATGGGGGAGAATACAAACAACAGGGGATTCATTAAGCCTAAGCGTATATCATGTGATGTACACATAAGAATACAAATAAAATATTTTCCTCATGACAATACTATGCATATAGACATATTCATGGGGGTGGGGGGGAAGAAGATAATAGCTTTTTGATACCAGGATTAGTGATGTCCACCCACATTCACAGACGTCGTCTCCTGCAGACAAAGCAGTGCGCCAGATCGCTTTGAATTAAAGGCTTGGCCACCAATATTCAGTATGCAATAATTGGAGAGCACCTGTGTTATTTGTAAATTACATTTGAATAAAGCAACTTGTCCGTAACAACAACAACTTCCACTGCTTTATGATTTACCATTGCAAAACTCTGGAAAATTTGCCAAAATGTGGTATTTAAACCGTCAACGTCCTGCCTTTTTTGCTGTATTGCTTGTCAATACATTTAGACAGTCGGCATTCATAAAGTATAGGTATGAGCATTTGTAGAATGACACTGATGTAATTATACGTGGTCGTGCTTATTATTTCAAATCTAAAAAACTTCTAAATCGTGTCATATGCCGCATTTCCACTGCATGGTACGGCACGGCTCAACTCGACTCATTAGCAAAAAGCTGTGGATAGTACCTGGTACTTTTTCTGGTACCACCTTGGTCGAGGTTCCAAGCAAGCTGAGCTGATACTAGAAGGTGGAATTAAAACACTGCAGAGTGCAGAGCATTGACTGGTCAGAGAGAATCGTCACTTGTGCGACACGGGACATCTTGCACAAACGCGCCATTTTTAAATAGCGACTGCAAAACAACGACGTACAGTCGACGAAGTTGCCGATGAAAGGATTCAACAATGTTGTGTTGAAGATGATGTCACAGCAGTTTCACGCGGGCATCACTATGGCAAACAGCTGAGAATCCCACCTGCACTGAGGGGGAACTATCCGCAGTGGAAAACGGAGTAGAGAAAAGCACCTGGTACCAAAAGTGAGTCGAGTTGAACCGAACCATGCAGTGTAAATGAGGCAATAGACTAACTATCTCACAGTCACTGGGTCCTAGATTTAAAGTCAAGCAATAAGCACCCCAACTAGAGAACATGCTCTCCCTCACATGAACGCCTACACAAAGACACACTCACTCATACAGTAAATAGAAACTCCCACACAGACAAGCATGCAGTTTCACTCAGAATAAAAGCTATAACAGAGCTTCTGTTAGAAACACTGACATACTGTAATATACTTCATATATCCAGCAAACAAAAGCAGTGAAGAAAATGTTGCAATCTGAAAGAAGTGGAAAGCCATTGTTCCTGAAATAGGCATGCAGAGTTTAATACAAAATGTTACAATCAATGATCTATGTACAAGTGAAATTAAGTCAAGAGCATAGCTGACACGTTTCAGCCATTTAGGATCTCATCTCACATGTATAAATAACTTGTGAAAGAACGCTATACTGTGGTCTAGTTAACAGACAACTCTGTCTAAACTGTGAATTTCATTCTTTGTGCAGAAAATATTACTCTATATTATTGTATTTTTGGGTTTTCGTGGATGTTGTGCTGACCCCCTGTTCAACTAGGATTATATGTTGCTCTATTCTGACGATGGTTGCAGTGTGGTGCAGTGGTCTGCAGATACAAAATGTTGATTAGGCAAAGGGCACACTTTTTAAGGTTACATCATTGTGATGAGCTAACATTTCTAAGCAAGCAAGAGACAATTAGGTAACAACGAGTGACAATGAGAGCAGAATTTGAAATGTGTTAGCCTCAACAGTTTTCATTTTAAACTTTGAACACTGTCCACAGCCGTTTTTGTGGATTATGCTGAGCAACCGAACAATGTTTCTGAAAAGATATACTGCTCTTATGTTTCTCAAAGACGTATTGGTTGAGGTTCATATAGTCAGAAGTGCAAATACCTGGATGTATTACTACTACTAGGTTCTAAAATGTACCTGTGTCTACAGAGTAAACACATGCTGTGTTGCTTTCTATAAACTATTCCTTGTGACAGTGTCCGTTTGGTGTCATTACACCATTCTATCATAACCTAATTTGCAAATTTATTGAGGATAAAATTCCATGCATAGTGACTATAAAAAAACAAAACATTTCTTTTCAAAAACTTTTCATTGATTCCAACATGTCCTCCGTTTTTCACTTGCCTATAAGGACAATTTTTCTTTAAAAAAAATCATTGCTATATGGATACAAGGAACTGCTGAAACCTGAATGACATCTTGACATGAAACTGTTGAGCTGTGGACAACTTGTCTTGGCCAAAAATGTTGTTGATGAAATTGTCAAAGTTCCACTGCACTCCTATAGGAATTGTACAGAATGAACTCTGGGTTACATATTGATCATGTTGCTTGCAATGTGAAGAATACATAAGATTACATTACAAGGGCAATCATATATATATATATATATATATATATATATATATACTTCTGTTGCTTTAGCTAAAAGCACAGATTTTTCATCCTAATAAATAAGAAACTCATGTGAGTCATGTTGAGGACTGCACAGGAAGATAGCCCCTTTTATTACAAAATCCAAGTGCCAATTGCAGGCCTCAGCTTGAAGACTAATAAATGCCGTTTAAAACTGGTGCATTCCCTGATCTGACGTGAGAATGAAAAGCTTTGCTGACATGCTGTTGACAATGCATGTATCTATCAACACTGTTACTAGCCATTCTGACTGTCGAATTGGCACTCTATACTTATGTAACCCTTTTTAAAGTGTTAAATATGACACTGTAACTTGGGATAGTGAGTATTTCTCTCAGTATTTTCCACCTACAATAGGAATTCAGTTGAAGTTAGAGTAATTTGATGATCCTCGGTGTTCAAAAAATACTTTTCAATTATGATTTAATTTTATTGTGATCCCCAAGGGTGTAGTTATGGCTGTGTTACTACTGACAGAATTACTTAGCAATACAACATTGCACATTGAAAGGCCAGACAACCACCAAGTGAAAATGGTCTTCACTAAGCTGGACAGTTTATTGAGCCAATATATATATATATATATATAGACCAGTCCTGGTAAGAGTACAGACTCTTTCATTTCCAACAAGTAAATCTTTAAATTGGCCTTGACAGTGAGGTGAGTTCCTTCCACAGTGGCCAGATAATTGACATTAATGTGTTGTTGAGGCCACGGTAGCAAATACCAGTTTCAACACAAATTGACCTTTACTGAAAAAGGTAGAACTCAATTGACACTTATCAGTGCATTATTTACTCTGCGCTGCCTAATTCGGAGCTTTGAGGGGGCCGAAAAGACCATGACACATTGTCATTCACCTGTAAAAATGTAACTTTGGGGAAATGACAGTTTAGTAGTTATCCAGCACTGTCCTCAACTCAAGAAAATCCAGATTCTAATTGATGCTTACATTGGCGACTGAAATGCATGGCAAACAAGTGACAGAGGCTGCACTAATAAGTCTCCAGTCACTCCAGAGTGTTTCATACTGCTTGTGCAAAATTAAAATGGGCCAGTTTTACCATTGCTCTGCAATACATAAAAGAAATAAATGAAAACTACAGGGTTCTGTTTTCGAGTAATAACATAATTAAAAAAGAAAATTCACAAGTTGATTTTAACATGTTATAGTAGTGGATGGTCAGCGTTCAAAGCACAGGATACCTAACTTTTACTCTCTCTAATGAAGTTTCAAATGAAAAGTTAACTGGTTTTCTGGCCTCCAGGGGGTCAGTAATAATCAAATAGCCAATTATGCAAGCCTCAGATTTCCAGGAAAAATTAGTTGTTTCATCTTCACACAGTTGGTCAAATTTGATCTCAGTGCAATGTTGATTTCTTTTGACTTTACTGTGTAACAATGGATCAAATGAGCATGTGTAATGTGAAAAAGGTCGCTTGTAGTGATGAACTCACAGAAAATAATCACCTGATGCTGCTGTTTCCATCATTTCTATGGAGCTTTACAGCTTCTTTCAGCTCATTGTTTAGGTTTTTGGGAACACACCTTTACTGTTAGATTTGATTAGATACTTTATTATTGCCATGCAACAGAGTTGGTGGTTTGTTTTGGTACAGCGTGATAGCTCAGTTCCAGTACAAAAGAAAGCGAGAAAAAAAGAAAGAAATAAGCTAAACAAAAAGGAAACACTCATCACTCTCGTAACGTTATTCAAGCCCGAGGCAGGCAGCTGTTTTCAGGGAGAAAAGCTCTAAACAAGCTATACAGAACCTTCTCCAAATGGCAGACAGACAAAGTTAGCGACTAGCTACTGAACATAGTGGAGCATTTAGCAGCTAAAGAGACAGAGATTTCCCTCAGGAGATGGTGGAGACCAAAACCAGAGCTAAAAGAGAGTGAATATTGGACTTAAAGGGAAAATTTGCCACGTTTTTTGGTGGATGTCTAATTAGTGCTGATGGTAAATGAATTCAAGTTTCTCTCTTACACCAAACTAAGACGGGCTTAATTGCCTTGTTAACTCAGTGTAAAACACACTTTATCAAACTGGACAGACCCAAAATATAACTCACACATCTTGGTTAGTCTTTCCACTGTTCCAACAATCAGCAACTCTGGTTTGGTTGAAATAAATTCTTATTTCACAGTGAGATGTGCCGGCTCTGCACGCTGTTTCCCCCCGCTGTTTCTTCCGGTCGTGCCGGCTGCCCGCTGAGCTGCTGCCCCGCTACAGGGGCTCATCGGCGGCTCTCACTCCTTCTACGGAGGCAGACCATTAAATTAGCAAAATCCAATGACAAAAATCGCTCTGCTGGTCTTGGTTACCTTTTCCAGTTTATATTTGAGATCCTGAAGGAGGTCTCCAGCATACCTTTGTTCCAGTGAGTAGGAAAACTTTCATGCATAGTAACGCACACACGGCTTCCTCTCTCGGGGTTGTCGTCAACGACAGCATCCAACAAAAACGGCCCACTCTGACATTCATCACAGCAGAATGATTCCGTTTCTGTTGGCATCGGAGCACAATTTGAGCAAAGGCTCCACCAATCGGTGTTTGCTCTTGGTAGCTCAGGTTCTGGAGGGTCCCAGCCGGCCATATCCTCCCCTCTGCCGCAGCAGCCTCGAGCGGCATCTCTCCGGCTGAATACGGCTGAATATTCCAGTCAGCAAAAACACTGTAAAACGTACACTGTAACAAATCCTTGTCCAAAGTACCAAAGTGGAAGTAGCACTCTGTAGTTCTTCCTTGCCTACAACTACGTCACTGTCACGCCCCTGGATGCAGGAAGAACAGCAGATTTTGCAGCTGCGCCCAGCTGTGTTCCGGAGAACCTCGGCAACAACGGCAGGCGTTTTTTACACTATATCCTTAACTCAGATAGATGGAGAAAAGGTTTTAAATCTGCAAATTTTCCTTTTTAATTTTTCAGCTAGTTTGCCAGAAATATGACTTAATATGAATGCTAATGTTACTCCGTATCTCCTGGATATATAAATGGGAAACTGTTTGCAAACAAGCTCACCATCTTAAAAGGTGATGATATGTCGGTGTTATGTTTGCAGCTTGTTTTCGCTGCCCCTAACGGGCCAGAAAAAGTTGATCAATTATATAGCAGGGCTTAAGTAACCTGTAAAGGCACCAATAGGCCTTAAGCCGTCCTTAGGTAAGGAGTGTTGCTTTTGACTACAATTGTTTCAGTGTCTGCACATAAAATCCCACTGATCCATTGTACACATACAATCTAAATTGCTGCACATGAAAGCACATCCTTATACTCTAATTAACGTATGCATAGACATGACAGGCTTTCTGAAGACTGACATGCAAGTGGCAAAGTGCGCACGGTGTTAGAACACCAAATGAAAATTTTTTAATTAGAAGGCGTTAAACGTTTCACTCACTTCATAGTGACTCATAAGTGCAAAAGACTGTGATATAATTCTTACCATTGTAACAGAAAGTTAGTAAGTAAGTGAAATATGTCACATAAAAAAAAAATGAACAGATGAGCATTATCACACAATCAACATCGTTAAATTTCAAACTTTCATACACATTTTTCTTTCTGATTTTGTTTTGAAATATACAGCAATTTAAGTTAAAGTTGCAGCGGGAAAAATGGAGAAAATATGATTTTAAAAAAAGTAATTTTTCTAAAACGGCCACTATATCCTGACAGTAGTGCATGAGACAAGTAATCTGAAAAAAAGTATGTGCCTCTGTGTCCTCCGTTGCTCCTAACGGCATCTGCAAGATTTGACAGACCGGAGGAAAACAACTAATCAGAGCCGAGCTGGAGTCAGCTGTCCGGCCGCTGTCTCTGAGCAGCTGTCAATCACTCGCGAACTCCGATCAAACGGTCAAACTAGGCAGCGCTGATCAAATATGAATCAATATTCTGGTACCATAGAGTGATTAGAATTGTTTTAAAACAGTCAAGAACTACAGGATCACAGACAGTATGTGTTGGTTATAGAAGAGGAGAGAGACGTGGACTGGAGAGAGATGTTTTTAGTGGAAGTTTAAAGATGAGTACTGCCTCTAAGTGTTGATAGAGAGGGAAGATTGAAATGTCATAAGAGAACTGGGAGTTGTGAGGAGAGTCTTCGGCACATACGGTGATTACAGGTTACTGCATATACAAACAGACGTGCCCAGTGCTCAGTTGCTGTGAACTGCAAGTCACAATAGCAAGCAAACAGGTGGTTTAGAGTTTTAAGATTTCAATCGGTGTATCCTGGTCTACGGAAATTTGAAACAAAATTGTATAATGTAGCATTTTAAATAATTTTGCTGTATTCTCAACTGATTCTTTTGGCAGCCCACCAATACAACCGAAAAACCTAACACCACAAACCACTTTTTTATTGACGTGACTGGGATGTACTGTTTCTAAATGCCCTCTTAATTTGTTGGGTCTGTCAGCTGCCAGAGTTTTCAGACATAACATACACACTGGTCTCTCCTCCTCTCCCACCGCATTCACTGTGAACCCAAGAGCACAATAGGTTTCGAATGTCTGTTGTCATATTTTATGACATTATCACCCTAAAAAATGTGGAGAATAAGATGTTGGGTTATTGTGGTTATATAAATGTAATTTATGGTGCTTTTGGATTGCTGCTAGACCACCCCGTTTGCTGCCTGCGGGAGAGTAAACGTTTTTTGACTGCAGTGAAAATGTTGTTTTTGACAGGCTAAACGCCAACAAATATGGACTGAAGCAGATATTTCGTTAGATAAAAAGGATGTTGGGAATTTTGGAAAGTATTACATTTATCTTTTTTTCAATCAATTTTGACTTTTGGACTGAGGCAGTTACATCGCTCTATGTGTGTGTTAAAGAGAGAGGGTGGAAGAGAAGGTGGAAGATCATTTTTCTGTAAGTTATTAATAACAATAATTGAAATGTCAACGTTATAAATGAAGAACTATTCGAACTATTCAGTGCAGCCCTACTTTGTCATATTTTCTTTTGATTGCCGTCAGCTGAGCATGTTGACTTATTCGTCTGAGCATTGAATTTAATACTCAATTCTGGGTCCTCTTTTGTTTGGAAGACAGTCCAAAGCTTTTCAAGGCTATAACCTTGTACCAGTGTAAATTGGCATTTTGAAAAGACACATGACAAAAAAAACACATTTCCTTTAGTGCGTTGGAGTCTGGAATACACTTCTTTCCTTTGTGCCTTGTCTTCAGTGCTCCTGTTGGCTCAACATTTTTTTCATTGACAAATGCTGACAAGTTTCCATGTAAGCTCAAACAAAAGATGCATGTAGTTCATATGCCTTTGAGCTGATTTTGTATCTATCCATATTGTAGTTGGAAAAAAAATCAGAACCATCAGCTGTTCGATGAGAAAAAGGAGGATCAAAAGGAGAGCCGTGGTTTTGATGACGTATTTTACTCTTATGTCCTTATCGGGGACGCATCAGGATACATTAGCGTTTACACTACAAAAGATATGTGGTCAAATGCGTCCCAGGCCACCTCGGCAAGTGGTTTGAGTGATTGGATCACACTTCACATTGTCTTGGTGGTTAATACTTGTATTTAGCGCCGTCCACTTGTGATGTGATCGCCCAAGACGCATTTTAAAACCAAGTGTAAAAAGGGTCACAGACGCGTTTTCAGGACTGGCACATCGGTAGCGTCATTATGGAGCATCATTGCCCCCTACTGTTAGAGGGTGTTCTGCGGTTTAACTGCTGTTCTTTGCTCCTGACTTTGTTTCATAAAACCCGATTATTATTAGAAATGTGTTGAATTTTTGTTGACAGTTGTAGTGTGAAAAAGACAATTTGTCACTTTGGACAAGTCAAGACAGAAATTAGGGTCAGGTAATGCAAGCTGTCCTTAACCACAAAATGTTGTCCAATGTTGTCTACCCTAAGATACAACTCTTGGTTGAATTGTAAAAGGTAAAATGGATTTACTTTTAAGTGCACATTCCAGTTTGGTTGTAATGATTCCCTTTGTTTTGAAAAACAAATGTTCATTTAGTCCTTCTTAGGGTGATATACGTATGAATGCAAAAATACTATTTGTTTTTTTTATCCCAAATTGTTTGTTCCTTTTGAGGCAAATGCTTCGTAAAACAATTTCAAGGAGGTTCTTGGATGCATTCCATTCAATCATATTCTTTTCACACATGTTACAGTTTAACTACAGCTCTTACTGTAGGGGACCATTATTATTGTCAAATGACATTACAATCTCTAGAATTATAGGAAGAATCAAGTGTGAGGTGGTTAGCATCCTTTCCGTCTCAGACTACAAAACCCACTTGGGTATTATTAACAAAGTGTCATGTGCACAATCTGTCACTATTCACATCATCGGCTGCCCTGTGGGACTTCAGTCCTCCCACACAATGCCACTTTTCAGGCCCAAGAATTATGTCCATGTTCTACAATGCTCAGAATTTATTTCATGTGTCCCTTTTCTATTCAGTATAACTACCTCATGATATGCTGAGTACTGCTCAGTCACTACATCTCGCACACAGTTGCAATTATGGCGTATGTCATGCTGCCTGGATTCACTTGGTGATTGATTGTTGAATATATAATTGTAGAATGACTTGAATGTACCTCCCTAGCATATATCTTGCAAGACACTTGTGTGTTACAGTATATGGGAGGTCTTGCAGTCCTTGCACTATGGACATACGCAGTTAAATGCAGAAGTGTACTGTGATTAGTTTCTATGCAAATGCCAATGAGACACACTTTTAAACGCGATTGTTTTCATTAAAACTTTAGTCTGAATATGACTTGACACCACCATTTGGTCAGTTTGATCCACTCAGTTTAATTCTACCATTGTCATGTGGCAAACCTGTTGAGTACATTTGTACTTAAAAAAACAAAAAACAATATTTTAGATATTACAGAATCCTGTATCAAAGTCTATATGTAAGTGCTGATTTAATATTTCTGTAAACTCTTTTGAAAGTATCGGATACTTGTACATATCTACAGTGTTCTGTGCAAAACTAAACATAATTCAGAGTTATTCAAAAGAGCTTTGTAGTACCTGCATACTATGAATACAACATATGCAGAGGGTCCACTATATTAGACAAGCAAAAAGATTAATGATATGAGTAGTTGGTATTTCAACTCATAAAATATGTTTTAATTGGGAAGTGGGATCAGTGCTTGTTTCAGTGTTCCACTGTGGATACTACCTTGCATGAATCCAGCCAGGGTCTGAAATTAACTTTTTTCAGAGCCTACCACTGTGGCACGCAAGTATTTTTTTTTGTCTGCCACTCAGACATTTTATCTGCCACTTTTGAAATCCATGCGCTAAATGAAGGAATAATTTTAGAACCGATGTCATTCAATGTTCGATATATTTTACACACAAAAAAAACATTATATGCATATTAAATTCCAGTGTTCAAATTACACTCTAGCTTCCGGGGGAGCCCTATTTTTTTGTTGGTGGGAGGGTACTGTACACAGTACTGTATTGTACTTTGTTTTTTGTCATCTATAGTGGTTATTTGCATAAAAACACAAAATTCAAATGATTAGGAAATAAATTATTGTATTTTTATTTTAATATTTGCTTTGATTAAAACATCATAATAACGTTATAATTTACTTTCGCCCACTACTAATTTTTACTGAACAGAGCTTGAACGCATCATAATGTAACGTAAGTAGCTCCATTATTTAGCCAAGCAGAACTGTGCTGCCCACCGGCTTCTAACAGGTAACATTACTAACTCTCCTCCTGCCAATTTCAACACTGATTAGTTGTACACAATGTAACATTAAAATAGGAAAAATAGAGAAAAATAGAGTGAACCCTTCAGGTTTAGTAGCGCCATGCTGTTGAGCGCTTTTTTTTCTTTCTCCGCCATGGCTCCGGTCCCAAACAAAGTGACACATGATACACATGACACATGATCACTATCGTTTTCCCTGTCTGCCAAAGTGAAGATGGCTTGACGACTTTACACGCCACTCCCGACGACTTACCCGCATTTGTCGGATGGCGGGTGCTAATTTCAGACCCTGAATCCAGCAGATAAAAAGTTGTAAATCTTTTAATCCTTTTTTTTTTCTCTGACAATTTTTAGTAACACTTAAATGTCTATGACAGTCACCATCATGGGGCACATAATTAGAGTTATTACTCTGCCAACATTACAGGATATCAAAGAATTATATGTGTCAGGGTCACATGGTTCCTCTCCCCTGGCACCTGCATGGATAACCTTTGCAGTCGGCAGCTCATGAATAAATATTAGTTCAATTTAACAGTTCAGTGACTGCTTTAGGTATTTTTTGGATTATGAAGTGAAAGAAGCCATTGATGAACTAGATTGTCCAATTGGGAAGTCATTATTCCATTATTGCAACACTCAAGGAATGTACTGAATTTACACGTATCCCTGTATGTGGAATACCGTGAATATTCTAAATCCAGACACCGTTCATTTTCGTACCTCAGGGATGATATATTTTTGGACACATATCCTTTTGTATTGTTGGAGCCTTGAATGTCCTTCACTTGCTGGATCCTTTGCTGCTGATGTTCTAGTGGAAAAAGCAGACTGATGGGAAGGGTACGTTCATGAGGTCGGCCTCTTTATCTGTAAAGGGTCAGGATAAGCCTACATGTAACATTAGTACCAACAAGGTCATAGCCACAAGTATAGAGGGGAACGTTCTCGTCATCCATCATATGTACACTCCAGTGCTGCTGAACCATTTCCTGCCATGCTGTCACACTCATAACAGCTGTTACAAGGAGACGCAGCGAGAAGAGAAAAAAAAAAATGAAGATCTTGCTCTTATCTTCCTTAAATCAGTACATTTTTATTTATTATTTTTGTCGTCCTACTCCTACTTCACCACAGATGAATTTTAATTGACTTGGTATAATACTGCAAGGATAAATTAACTGACTCTGTATCAAACTCAAATATTTTATTAAGTTCAATAACTGCATTTGACTAATTCACATAAAAGTATTGACTTATCTTCATTGGCAGAGCGGTTCGCTCTCAAATTCTTGCAGGTTTCCAGCCAAGAGAATCCAACAGCTTTCTTATTTGAAATGACAATTATAATATTTAATGTTTAGCTGTATTGATCAGTGGCAGGGTCATAGACAGTGTTTTATATTATTTAGAAGAAGTTGCAAAACAACAGCAACAGGGGTTCCAGAGCTGCAAGTTCAAATTTGGTTGCTTTTCATCTCATTAGTGTACTAATATTTTTTTAAATAGATTGATTTGTGTATTTACATAGCATTAACATTAAAACATAATAATTCAAATGTTAAAAGGTCACAGGAGAAAAGCAAACAAATTACTAATTTGTGCAGAAAGAAACAAGCAAACAATTGAAAAACAATCCGCAAAATCAAAATGGTTCACAACCGTACAGTATATATACAGTATATTGGACTGAATCATAATGACAAACAGAAGACAACATCATAAAACAACCCCAAAATAACCATATCCCTAAAGGAGGAAATTAAATTATAAGTGTTGTGTTCGTGCGTTTATGCAAATAGTGAGCAAGATATGACACACTTACTGTACATTCAGTAGGCCTAAATGTTAAATGCATTTCCCTCTGTGGGGAAAACTGCATGCAGTTTACTCAGTTGGGCACAGTATGTTCAGCTACAGATCAAATGTATTCTCCCTTTTCATCTGGATTTGTGTTTGGATAACAAAAGACACCATAACGCTGCTGTGATATTCAATCCTAGTCATTATTGGCTGTGATCACATAGGAGTTTTGCTAACCTGTAAACCTGTGAAATGAGATACTTTGCTTGTGGCAGATTCCAGTTCCTGTAACTTTAGACATGCAGGATGGATTTGTCTGCACTCTTTACTGTAATGTGCCTTCCCTGCTGTAAACACCAGTTGAAAACCTTTATCGAATTAAGGAATATCTCTTCCCCAATCCCCATAGAAAAACACGTTGTTCTTTTGTTTTGGTCAGATGAGGTTCTTCTATCTGACAGACCAGTTTACCTGGAGGTCTTGTGGGTGTCTAGGTGTGATTAGTTAACCAAAATGAAAATGCCATTTCATACATTCCCAAACAAAAGTAAATGATATAGAGGTTGAATAAACAAATCATGCCTGGTGTGAACACAGCAAGTGAGAGAACTAATATTTTGTATTTATTCTGAAGCAATACGTCAGGCAGTCTGGTTCATGTCATGTTGTACAGTACATCTGCATTTGAAGGTAACACAGTAACAACAGTAAAACATCATTTTGAACAGACTTGCCCTCGTCACACCAAAAAGTTTCTCAGTATATTATTGTGAAATAATATCCTGCACATGGTTTTGTGTTAGTGGATATGTTCATGGAAGTAATTACATGGGTAATCATCACTCACGGGCAGACCATAGGCAGAGACATGAAAACAATTCCTCTGGTTTTATGTTACACTCTGCCCGGTAAAACCCTCTGGTAGGTCATATGAATGGACTGCTAATAGCCATATACACTGTTGCAGAGTAATTCATCTTGAAGTTATCAGCGATCTGAGTTAGCTTTGAAAGGAATATGAGAATCTATGAATAAACATTTCCAGACAGCCTCATTGGCTGGGAGAATTATTGATTAACAGTTCAAAACAATATTCCCTGTTTAGAAAAGAAAGAGCATTGTTACACAGATATTATAATCTTACTTGTTGTGGCTACATAATGACGGAGACAAATTTTGCAGCAGTGGCTGTTTTTCATGTAAAGCTAAAAAAAAAACTAGCTAGCTACAATATATGTCTCACTTGTTTGTATTCTGCGGCACTGGGTGCAGCGTCCAAATACTAGAGCACATACAGCTGAAAAGCACATTTCTATGGTGACACGTCTATGACACTTATGTTGACAACATCGAATGCAGAATTGTAGCTTCAGAGAGCCTTGTCATATCAAGGGTAAACACTGTATTTTCTGTTTTAATAATTCATGAGCCGAACTGTAAACAAATTGCTCAAGGCAAAGTGGTGATGCATGTTTAAATTCCCACATGAAGTCTATTTTTTACTTTGCATTGTACATGGAGGACAGAGAGAACCGCTAGCTAATACATGTGTTTATTACTAGGGAGATGGAATATTTATTGACCCATCAGTGAATCCAATTGTCTTTGAGGTGCAGAGAAGTCGCACAGATATTGTTTTGTATCTCCAGTCCCTGTCTGACAGTGCGTAAACAGTAGAAGTGCTGCAAAATTAAATGGCTTGCCAGCTCAACAGCAACCAGGTCTATTCTCATTTTGCCAAAAAGAACCAGCTCATAATGAGATTAGATACCTCAGCTTTGGAAGACATCTCGAGTTTCATTTTTATTTATCAATCATGCATGAGGTCGCAGAGATAAGACCAAGGTCAGCGAGGCTCCCTGTGCGGAGGGACTCCCATTAATACTACAACGCTGATCTGTCTTTCACACTCACGCCAGCCGTGCACCACCTCACTGCAGTGGCTGCACAGCACGAGCTTGAGACTGTCAACAGAGTAAACCATGCCATTACATTAGTGCAGCCGCATCCATTAACACTGAGTAACATTTTTAATGTTTCAAAGAACATTTCATTCTAGATGAATGTCAAATTTAATCATCAAAAAAACAATTTTGGCCCAAAATGAAAAAGAAAAAAAGATTGTTGCTTTTAAACAAAAGCTCATTGTATTCATATTTGGTTCATATTCATTCATATTCAGTTGTTTGTGACCATTTTTTTCACGGTGGCCCAGTTAAACGTATTTCAAGATATTTTGTAAACAGATATATCCAGATCATTGCATTATGGACTCCGAGGTAGACCCATAGTGTTTACCATTTTCCTAATATATGGGTGTGTGGCATAGTTTTTCAGGAAGGATTTTACTCCTCTGAAAGTTCCAGGAATGTTAACAGAACAAACACAACAAGGACAACCCATTGGCCAGGTCCGTGTACAGAATGGGGGGACAGTTGGCCTGGCCCAAATCTTGACAGGTTTTAACCTTCTGTGGCAGGAGGAAGCCCACCCTCCATGTGGCAGACAGCCAGCCAGTTGGAACAGACAGTAACGTGTGCATACATTTAAAATATGCAATTACTTGCAGATTAATCTCCTGAGAGTGGCAGCAAAGATTACAAATGTAATATGAACTCTGATGATTTCTCAGTAAATTTAGCCTCAACGCAATGCACGGAAATCACCTGCCTGTGGACTTGAAATATGCCACATGTACAGACACTAAATAACTCTGACTATTCATGCAAAACAAGATATGCTCAAGGCAACACCGTCTGAATTAAGAAGTGGGACAGTCTCGACTACATTATAATTGAGAACATACTGTGTAGCTTTCATAAGATTGATTTGTTTATCTAGTGGCTTTGAGTTTCGTATTGGCACAACCACTGGAAATTATCAGATAAATCGCAACATACACAGTTCCTTAAATTTATGTTGTTGCATGAAAGACTGTCTGGAATAATTAGAGCACAGAGCACACGTCTCCATTCAAGTGACAGGGAAAAGGCTGCCACTTGAAACAAACAGTAATGAAACAAACAGTAATGCTAAAGTTACAATTTCCACCAAAGGTCCAAAGTATAAAGATTGATTTGTGGAGTTATTTCTGTTGCGTAGGATGCAGTGGAAACCGCTTATAGTGATCACATTTGCTTATATGGATCAAAAAGCTTGGGAAAGAATCATTCCTATAAATACGGTTTAAAGAATTTGCTTCTAGTAATCACATAGTCCGCTTACAGTTTTCATTTTGGGTCATTCCTACATGATGGCATATGGAAAAACATTTTAAAACTACGTTTTTTTTTTTTTTTTTACTTGTCTCCCTTGGTACTTTGCCTCGTGGACCATCTGCTTTCTGGCTGGATACCTGTGCTGCGTGCACATTGATATCATGATGGGAAAATTTGTGAAAAACAAACGTGCACGGGGAAAGCACATGTGGTTGAAGCCGCCGTCGTCAAGTGGTTTGATAATGCCTGGTCACGTAATGCCCCCAAAGTGAAACTTTGCTGATCTTCAACTGGCTCTCCGGCACACATGCAGACCGGCGTCCGTCTCCCTCCATGCCGCTACCGGGTGAGCGAGGAGCCCCGGCAAAGGGGTACCGTTCATCTGCACGCATGCTCGCGCTGCAGAGCCGGCCAAAAATGGTAATGCCTCAAAAAACAGGTGAATAGCCAGTAAATAGCGAAGCGGTCCGTTTCATAACTTTGTATTTATGTAATAAATATACAAATGTCAATTAGATGGTAATCTGCATGAGAAATGTTGCACAACAACAGAAATTTGGTTATAATAATGATCCGCTTATAGTGATCAATTTGACCCGGACAGACGTTTAGTCTCACACAATGACGGCGACTCCATCAGAGATAATTAAGTTTCTGAGGTGAGGGGCCACAATTGTGAGGGAGACCTTTCTCTACCTTTGCTCAGACAAGTTTATCACCTGATTGAAAATACATGATAATTTCCTGAAGGCTGTAAGGTTTTAGTCGCCATTTCCAAGCATCTCCCTAATTCCCTTTCCCCTCCTCATGTTCTCTGTTTTTCTCTGTATCTCTCTTTCCCTCTCGTATTTATCCTTTGGAAATCACGGATGTCTACAACCAACCAAAGACACTGCTATTGATTATCCTAAACCACTGGAAACAAAAAAAAAGAAAAAGAAAAAGGATTTTTGTTTCACATAAGATTAAACTATATGGCCTAAGAAAATCTTACTCAATAGCCAGTGGTGACGCCACAGCAAAATGATCCTCAGATGCTTGCAATTATAAGCACATAATAATATTATGCAAATTCCCTCTGTTGTGTTGTTGAAATGAAGATGGCAGAATGTTCAGGAAGAAGGGATGGAGCAGAGAGGGAAGTAGAGGTATAGACCGTTCATGTGCTCACATCATTTCAACAAACTTGTGTCCTACAACCACATTTGACAGAATGATCCTAATTTGACATTCAGTCACGTCTTTTCATGTCCCTTTTGCTCCTGGCCCTTTAACATGCTGTATAAATAGAAATCCTTAAATATGGGCAAACAGTAGATCATCAAGACAAAGGTTGAAAAATCCATTTTCTGTCCCTTAATTACATTATTCCTCTGCTCTCATATATTTATCTCTCCTTCTTTGCTCTGTGCATGTCTGTTTGGTCAGTTTAATAAACACTGGACTCTCCCTGACCCTACAAGAACACCAAGCGCTGAATATATTCCCAATGATCTATTATGCATAAAAAATAATTATAAACCAGTGCTCTCTTTTTCACATTTAATTTGCCTTTTAACTCTCTGGAGAGCGCCGTAATGCACTTACCAAAAAGAGCACTTAATTCCATGATTTTCATAGACAAGTACATACTGTGGTATTTTGTCATCTCCGTTGATCAGGGGAGAGTTAAAAGGTTTGTAGCACTTGCTATGAACATCTTGATGAAGATGAACTCGATGTGTGAGTAATTTTCTGTATTAAGGGACCCGGTGGCAGTTTTTCATTCAGTCTCCCTCTGGCCCATCAGTCTGCTTTCCATGCCCATTTTCCAGCTGGCTAATGTAGTCTTTCAATTTGTGGATGCAGTCCACTGACAACTGATCGGATTGAAGAGCTTGCTGTATTTAAAGGAATATAGCTAGTGGATGATACAGCAAAAGGGCAATTGTGCATGATGCTGCACCAGCAGCAAATTAGATGAATAGGCTGATTAATAACACGAGATAGTTCTTTAGTGATCCTTACCATCAGTGCCTAGTCTCTGCAAATACGCACATTTTAAATCTTATTATGAATAATGCTTAAAACGTTTCAAGGGTCATGCTGCTCTCAGTGACTAATTTAACCATCACTCATCATACATAACTTTGTGATTATTTTGTCTTCTCTCACGTGTACTTGATCAAACCTCAACAATTTGATATCCCAGTGTTTTAATTGCATTAATGCTTGGGAACATGTGGGCTGCTCATCTGGGTAATGCTTTATAATAACCATCATTTATAAATGATAGTTAATTAAACTCAGCTAATAGTTATTTTACAGTTCACAAACAACTAAATGATGATAATGTTTACTTATTATTAGTAATGCTATAATTTCTGTTATTTTAACAGTTTATTGTTGCACACATTATAACTAATTACATTAGGTATTTGTAACACTTTGTTAATGGTTAATAATTGGTTTGTAAACAGAATTGTCTATAAACATTATTTGGATGGCTATTATAAAGTTCCAACTGACGATTATAATCCCTTGCTAAATGTTTAATAAATACTTTGTAAAGCATCTATAAACATTATTTAGATAGATAGCTCATACTTTGTCAATGGTTGATAATTGGTCCATCTATGTAATATTTATAGATTTTTAACAAACAATTACTTAGAGGTTTACAAATCATTTCGTAATCATTAGCAAATACTTGATATAGTATATAAAATGTTATAATGTGTGCAACAATTAACTGAATAGTTTACTAATGCAATCAGAATGTAATTGTTATCGTTTCTTATCAGCTATGATACAATATATATTTTATAATCTAATTATTTCATGTTAAGAGTAAGAGTATAAGAGTATTTTCTTCATTGAAAGAAGAGCACAGAACGGCACTGAAGGCTTTTCTCAATGTCAAAGATTTTTTTCGCTCTTCCTCCGACTGGCTTCGGCAAGAGTTTGATTGACAGATGGTTCATCCAATCACCTGCCAAGTATTTTTTTTTGGAAATGCCTGCCCTTTTTCCAAACACTTTCCAATGACGGATTCTGAGATGGTTCTGTGTAACTAACCATCTGGAGCATCAGGTTAATGTGACATATGAGCGTAGACAGATATTTATGTAGGCAGCGAGTCACAATATTGTCAAATTCTTGAGTACATAAAACATATTAAAATGCCCCCAAACTAGTGTAGTTCCAATAAAGCAAGTAAATATCATGCACACACACTGAAACAGTTTGACATTTTTACTTGCAACCAGATGAAAGTTTTTTTTAGCATAAGAGACTAATGTGTGACATTTTCAGATAAATATTCAGTTCTTCGTTGCTAATTTATGTTACACAACATTAAAGTAACATCCACCCCGTAACAAATCCTCTTACGCTGCCATGTGCTAGCTTTTCTGACAGCTGCTTGCTTTTCTTGTCCTGAATAGGGATGAACAAAGAACAGGGTAGCTTGCATGAGATGTGATGGCAGCCACAGCTGAAAGGAAAACAGTAACAGTTCCATCCACAAAAGCTCAAATTTCAGAATAAAAAAGTACATGTCAACAGCAGTGATAATTTATCACCAAAGATGTTGCCAAACTACATAAACAGATTTTTATTCCACTCGGATATATTGTGTTTTTTTTTCTGTTTTAATATCTTACATAAAACTGATTCTAATGTTGCATGATTTAAAGAGCTCATACATAGCACAGGCTTCACTCCACTGATATTTTCCCTGAAGTCTACGATTATTTGTGTTCCTCAGAGTTAGATTTAAACCATCTTAAATCAGAGCATTTATTATTCCAGCTGTTGGGAAAGGGCAGGTTGGGACTGTCTGTCTCCGCTTAGATGTTTTCTCAGCTGCTCTCTCGGCATTACACACGCCTCCCCAGGCAGTGGACAAGAGGCAGGACCTGCCCCCTCTGTCAGGACGAGCCCCCGGCTTCCACCCGCGGGAACCGCTCGGATTCAGGAGGCTTATTAAACTGGTTTAAAGGATGTTGTATTTTCTGTCCGAGTCTAAAATAGTCCTGCACTCTCCTTGCGAGTTCCGTAACCTCACGACTGACACAGTTTGTTGGGCAGAGCCACCCTCCCCGTGAGAGTTTGACCTTATCATGCCTTTTTTCCCCCTCTTCCTCTATTTTGAGGGAGGAAATATATTTGTATAGCACTATGGGATGTTTCTTCGGAGAAGGGATAACCTCTCCAGCGAATGTGCTTGTGTATTTGATACAGTTTGGTTTTCCACCATTTGTGGTTCCTCCATATGCTTTAAAGTGTCAGTAGGCAGTATATTTGTGGCATCATTGTGCAAAAATTCCATAATAACCTTTCAGCATATTGTAATTCAAGTGCTCTGAGAGAAAACTAGACTTCTGCTCCTCCTCATGGCTCTGGCACATGATGGGAGACTTTGGCCAATCACAGGTCATTTTAGAGAGAGAGCGTTCCTATTGGCTGTGCTCCGGCTAGTGGGCGGTGCTTGGTATTTCCTCAACAGATCTCAACATGGCTGAGGGTCACAAACTTTCTCATTTTATAGTTAAACAGTAAACTACAAGATGTTTCTCAAAACATTTGAGGCGAGAAATTGGCATTAGAGTAATATAATATTGATTCATATTTGATCAGCGCTGCCTAGTTTGACCGTTTAGTCGGAGTTTGCGAGTGATTGACAGCCGGCTCTCATAGACTGAAGCTGGACAGCAGACTCCAGCTCGGCTCTGACTGCTTGTTTTCCTCCAGTCTGTGAAATCTTGCAGATGCCATCAGGAGGAGTGGAGGACACAGAGGCACATGATTTTTTTCAGATTACCTGTCTCATGCACTACTGTCAGGATATAGTAACCGTTTTATAAAAAATAACGTTTTTTATTCATTGCTCCATTTCTACCCACTGCAGCTTTATGCTGTAGGTTAAAGTTGTGGCATTACCTTGTTATCAATAGTGTTCTTATTATCCTGGTGCCAGAATTCCACTTTCATTAGCCGTTCAGTGGAAGGGATGTTTTGGATCACTTTAAAAGGAAATATCATCCAATGTGTGGTGATATTGTTTTTTTTTTTTATAGATTACAGTATCTTTGGTTTTACCGTCTTTCAGTGGCAGTCACAATTCTTCACTCAACTTATCAGCTTTTCAAAACAGCCACGAGCTCTTATCATCTGAAGACTATTTCAGTACTATAATTGGTTACGGCTTTCACACATTTTTTGAAAGTAATATTTGCAGCTCACTTTATGGGGAAGTAATTTACACCTTAAAGAAATCTGTGACCTTCTTTCCAAATGATGCTCTAATGCTTACATCAATATCACACAGCATTTATGTTTGCAGAAAACAGAAAATGTTTGAAAACAATTTCCTGGAGACCAATGAAGGCTGTTGACAAAAAGACACCTTGGGAACGGCTGTAATCACTCCACTACACAGGGATAGACCCTGTTTGTGAGAGGATGGGCATAATCATCCAAAACCTTGAAGGCTGTTGTCAGGGGAGCAGGATTATAGTAGCGTTTAACCTGTTAACTATAGCATGAAAAACGATTCTACACACTAAGTCTTATTATTGAGATCTAAATTTCAAGCATGGAATATAAAAATATAGTATTTCTGCGCACAATATGCATGTTTAAGTAACTTGCCATGAAACATATTCACAATAATAGCACAGGGCAATATAGGTACATAATGCCCAGCTTTGTAAAATATATCCAAGCACTGGGATAAACTCCAAAAAGCATGATCATCAAGCTAAAAGAAAAAAAGAAAAAAAGCCTGAATTTCTTAGTAGAGCCGACAGTTCAGAGTTAAGAGTTCTCACCCGACAATAGCAATATGCAATTATAGTTTCACAGGCCTAATGATGGACTACTTTTACAGTCATCATCTTGCAAGATTACAAAATTAGTAGTCTAGTCATCTAGTCATCAGAGAAATTATTCACCTTTTAACTACGATTTAAAGTTCAACAGATGGCTGTGAAAATTCTTACAATACATTTATGATACAAGGCATGCATTATGTTAATGTTTGCCAATGCTCTTCAGTGGAGCCAACAATATGACTTGTACAGTAAATGAAAGGTGCATGATTATACTGAAACAGCAGGAGTTGCCACTTTTAATGCTAATCAAGATATGTGATAAAAAGACAACAATGTCATATTATCAGTGTCATATTTAAAGAGTTTTGTTTGTTTAGACAGTGGTATACTGGTTCATCCTTATACTGCCTCTAAAATGAAACATAAGACCTGTGGATGTACCAGCAACAAGATCCTACGACCCAATGAATGCCTACAGTCAGTTTCAGTTGCTGTCTGTAACCAGGTCTTTTAAAGCAGTCAGTATAGGGAAACTCATCTGGAGCTCTAAGATCTATTCAGACATATGAGCATTGCAAAAAAGATACAACACAAACCCTCTCTTGCTAATGTGGAGATTACTGTATTTATTATATTACATTTAAATTTTGAGCGTTTAGTTTAGCGTTTAGTCCAAATTTTAGTTCCTAGATCACCATCATTATTAGCAACCCATCATAATGAGAGCAGACGCCAGATATAGATTTTTATTATAGAAAGAAAGAGAGGAAGGTATTGAAAAGGTGGTCATTTCGGCACAGTTCAGAGAGCAACCTAACCTATAATCCAGTGCTATAGCTCCATAGTCTTTTACTATGGAGGTCACAGGACCCTACACTAAGAGATCATTACCCTGTGTTATTCTGGTAGCGCTGATAATTATTATTTTGTCATTATAGAAGCCTGAGTCACTAAAAATATTACAACTATTTGGAGGCACTTCATTATGCTATTATTTGGCCTTTGCTTGAGTATTTCCACAGTTTAGACTGCAAACAAAATGTCATCAGGCTTTTTGCATGTGGTCCCTGTGGCTTTGAAACAGCCTGCTGGAGGAGATCTCATTGGGCAAATGAATGTCTTTCTTAAAGTCATTTTTGTATATTAGACGTTTATTAACTTTTGTAACCGCACAACCGTGCAAGATGCGGTCACGAAACAGGTGTGTAGTTGAGATCAAAATTAAGGTCGAGTTCGAAGACGGGCATGGTCTGAGTGAGGGAGTGAAGGTGTCCCTACTTTACACATCTAGTCCGAGTTGTCATCGCGACTCGTGTGACCCCACTACAAGATGGTCTTTAGTTCTTCATAATTTGGAAAGATTTTATGAATCTGATCTGAAGTTTTATTCAAGTTCTATGATTTACTTTCTGCTTATTCTGTTGTAAATTGTTGTTAAATAATTGATAGTGGTAGGTAGTTGTAGTAGAAGTGGTAGCAATAGTAGCTATAGTATTAGTATGAGGAGTATACGTAGCAGAGGTAGTAATAACAGGAGATGTGCAGTAATAGTGTAGCATTAACAATTACTGTAGTAACTGTAGTCACAGCAGTAGTGGCTGTTGTTGCTTAGAAGAAGGTAGTAGCCTAGTACTAATAATAGCACTGAAGCATTAATATTAGCATTAGAATAAAGAATATAGAATATGACAATAAAGTATGTAGAGGAAGAAAAAATGGTCAAAGAGAAACACAGTTCAGCAAAATCCTTTGCCGTTACAATTTTCAGCACGACTTGGCATTCATTAGATACAACAGCTATCAGTTAGACTGAAGGACATCGTATATAAACAACACATTCCTCCCATGCCATTTTCCAAGACATTTCTGTCAGGAACATTATTTACGTACTGGTCTCCCTTACAGATGGATACCGAGTTACTTTCAGCCACTTTCAGGAGTGCACTGCACATTTCACATACAATGGCCACGCTGTATTACCAGCAGTGACGAACTCCTGGTGTGATTGATCAGATGTGTGGTTCCATTGCCGGGACAGCCTCTGTAACAAGGTGGTGTGTATGGTGTGTCATGTAAGCTCCCAGCCATTATCTCCCAGCCAGTACAGAGGACCTTCGTTGTAACCCGAGCGGCTCTTTTGCCCCGAGGCACTCGGCTTGCCAGTGCCCAGCTCCCACTTGGAAATTAGTCACTGTCTGACAGGTGGGGATGGATGCCTGTGATCCTGGCCAGATTCATACGCTTTTTCACCCCCATCTATCATCACCCACGGCTCCTTTTGTCTCAAACTCCCTCCTTCACCATTCCATTTCTGTTATGGACTGTTTACTCCCTGGACATGAGTTGATCACCACTGGTTTTGGCACATGAAGTAATGAAGCATGCTGCCCATCCTCATTATTTGTTGTACATGTGTTCACGTATTTACTTGTGTCAAGCCCCAACTACGAATAACTCTAATAAGACTTACAACGAATCAAAGTATCTAACTTTGCTTCGCACACTTATCCAACACTTCTGTTGTATTTGACTTGTTTCACTGTGAAGCTGTGTGGGAGACATTGTGAGACTCCGAGAGAACTGCCACAGTGTATAAGCCAAGTATGTTCTGAACTCGCCAGTACGATGCAGGCAATCTGTTTTGCTTCGTGGTCATCACTATAAGCACACTCGTGTTGTGTGTGTGTGGGTGCACTTGTGTGCATGCAACTGTGAATTCGAGTGGGTGTGAAAATGAAAGTGCAATGTGAGTAATCAGTCATATTTTTTTTGCTTTTATTAATGAGATGTGTTTTTAAGTAGCTTAAATGGATCTGTCATTTTCTGGCACTCTGTGCAGTGTTCAGGGTGCATTTTCTCTCCCACCTATGGCAATATTGCTCTTTTGAGGCTCACAGTGTGTGGGCTGATTGTAAAGAATTGAGTGTTTCACACCCTCTGAAAGGACTTTTTCCTCTTAATGCAGTTGTAATCTATCCACGTCAAGTAATAATACATAATAATACTAAAAAGATGAAGACATAACAGAATAACTAAGCTGTACAAATGAGACACAAGTTTCAACATATTTACAATCACTTTATTCACAAGTGTATTTAACAAATACAACAGTTTAGATATTTAATTTAGACTACGTTAAGTTTGCCAAACCAACAAAGCAACATTAAAGTGATAATCCATCCAACTTGTATTAAACGCTCACTCCCTGTAGACTTAAAAAGTCTATTTAAAAATGTGTATTTTGCTGTTGTACTTCACAGATAACAGAGGCTGCTTTCAGCTTGATTTCACAGCGGTTACAATGGATTCCAATAGTGACAAGTCTCCACTATCCATCCATATGATCAATATTTTCCAAAAACGTTTTGGCAAACATGTCTAAATACACTCTTTCTCTCAATCCTCAGGCGCAACCCCGTTGAACTTGTGAGAAGGCGCATGTGTTGGTTTCGGCATGTTAGAGCGCCTGCTCTTCCATTGGACAGCAGTTCAGTTGGTGAGTGTTTTATTCTCAAAAGATACATTATGGGTCGAGAATCACTTTAAGGCATACAGTAAATATAACGCACCTGAGGCAGTGAAGTCATGCATTGGGATATGACTGCAAAAGCTCAGCTCAAAATCAAATACTAATGAACTCTGGCACCATTAAACACAGAGCAGAGCACTTCTTTTTCACCAACGGGCATATAAAAGCACTTTTTGTTTAATTCACTTGCAGGAGAAATTACTCAAAATCTTGCTACGGAGCACAGAGAAAATGTCCTGAGCTGCCTGGTTTTTTAATCACCTGGTCTAGTTAGGTGGATGTGGTGAAAAGAGAGTGGAGGAACCTAACCTTTTGACTTAAAGAAGCCACAGATGCAACAACTTCCTCTCCCCAGCTTTTGGTGCAAGCCTCCCCGCATCTTCGATTAATATTAACTTGATCAAAAGACAGTGGCTGGCCTCGGAGCAAACTAATATGCTCATTAGCATTGACGAGGGTGCCTGGGAGCAGTTCATGTGCATTAATGAAGTTAAGAACCGAGCCAAACAATCGTACCCAGCTAGCTTTGGAATGCACAGCCAGCCACACGCGGGGCTCCCTAATGACCCGAGGATCTGAACTTGGGCGGAATTCAATAGGCCGTTGTAATATGGCTTTGTTCAACAGCTCTGTACTGTTATCATGTATAGCTTATGGTGCTTTTGTAAATCCTGTGAATAATGTTCAACTGCCCCGAGTCGGATTTTATTTTTAAATGCAAACAAATGAAAATAGAACAGCCTCCCTTAACTACATGTTGTTCCACTTGCAATGCTAGAAAACACTGAAAGAAAAAAAACAAACAATTTTCCCTGCATATTTAGATATGTTTCCCCAGGGATATGTTTAATTTCCATGGATGAATTGCCCCTCACATTTTCCCTTCCTAAAAACTGACTCACTGAAGCAAATTAGTTTTCACTCTTTTTCTTGGGGACAAGGGGTCATTTCATTACATTTTCTATCGACACCATGGATATGCTGTGCTTTATATTCTGCAGCCAAGATTATTTGAATTGATTGACCACTGACATTTTGCAGTTGTTCCCTGTGATGCAAATTTTAACTGCAGGAGATGGCAAAGGGCATTATTTTCAAAGTATTCACACCTGCCTGGAGCCAGTCTGGGGTGCAGACTGGCTGCGGGGCCATAGCTTGCCACATGACCATTTGAAAGATGACATTTTATCAAGGCCATCTTCAGTTGTGAGTATGGGTGAGTGCAGACAGCGTTCAGGTCAATTGTCCCCCGTGTCCATATGTGCTGCAAGGTGTCTGGACCGCCATACAAATTGCACTCCCCCTCTCCTACTCACCCCGTCACTTCCTGTATCTCTCTGTCTTTCTCTTTTCCTTGCTCTCTCATGCATGCACATGCACACAAACACAGGGAGAAAAAAAAAAATATAGTGTAAACAAGGAAGATTACAGCTAAGAAACAATATGCAAATATCACCACAGCAAAGGTGTAAAGCTGACAAACATCTTTGTGAATTGAAAACAAGAAATCCTATTCTCCCCTATTAAAAATCCATATACTGTGCTGAGCTATCTTCTCCTCAAAAATTAAAGGCTTTATGAAATCAAAAGCAGTCGTAAAGAATTTGTATGTGTGAAGAGGTGATAAACTCGATGGGTGCATGAAAACAAAAAAAGTAATCTACGTCAAGAAGCAAAAAATACACAAATGCTCTGCATGCTTCCACAATCTAGTGCTACTAACCACCCTGTGGGGCCTTGTTAGTCAGAAGCTACACCTAAGTGCAAGCAGCATGCAACCTAATTTGGCAGACACACAGTAATTAGATGCCTTCCGTTCTTTTTTAAACCAATGTTATTTCAACCAACAAGTTGCATTTGTACTCCGGCTCACAGAAAAGGCAACGTCTGAACTGAATGATGGATTTTGGTTCCACCTGGCTGACCTTTGGCCGAGGTTATCAAGCATTTGCAAGCGGTGGTGTTGGTCCAAATTGAAATGAGAGAGCAGGATGGAGCTTCCCCGAGCATCATGACCTTTGCTAGCCACTCCATCAGCTGCTCGTCACCGTAGACTCATTTATCAGGCACGGCGTGCTCTGAGGAAACTCACAGGTGCTGCCCTGGATGGGGTCTCATGACATGTCGGGTCATCTCACACGATCTTTGCTGGAGGCAATAAGCGAGTGGGCGGAAACACAGTCTTCACCAGTCAATACTGAATGGGATAGAGCTCTTCTGCATCGCTGCTAATTTGCTACAAAACTCATATGATGGCAGATGCTGTTCTTTGCGGATGAAAATAGTCGTTTCTGCCAATCTCTGGCTAGTTATCAACACAAGGACCTTCCAGTTGTTGCTCTGGAAGTACATATTAGCACACTGTTTCTTGCAGGACACCTTGCTTTGAGAGTCAAATGTAAAAGATAAAACAAAACCACAGAATACTGTATTGTGTAAACTGCAGGCAATAAGGAACAGTCAGTTTGTTTCAATTTGCATGTAATCGTATAAAAAAGACTCTAAATATAAACTTGGGAAGGAACCATTCCTATACAAATGCCCTTTAAATAATTCCCTTATCAAGTAGTCCGCTTACAGTGTTCATTTTGGGTCTTTTCATACATGACAGCATATGGAAAAACATTTTAAAACTACGTTAGATTAACGTTAATTGAATTTTTATTTAGTTTTTTACTTTACTCCCGTGATACTGTGCCTCTCGGACGTCTTCTTTCCGGCTGGATACCTGAGGCTGATGCTGCATGCACATTGATATCATGACGGGAAAACGAAAGTCATCTCTGAATGAAAAACGAATGCGCACGGGGAAAGCACCCATGTCAAGTGGATTGATAATGGCCTGGTCACATAATACCCCCAAAGGGAAACTTTTTCCGATCCTCAACGGGCTCTGCGGCACACATGCAGACCGGCGCCCGTCTCCCTCCATGCTGCTACCGAGTGAGAGAACGAGGAGCCCAGCAAAGGGGCGCCGTTCATCTGCATGCACGCTTGTGCTGCAGAGCCGGCCAAAAACGTCAATGCCTCACCCCTCGGTAAGGAAAAGGCAGAAGAACTGGCAGCGAGTAAAAAGTGAAGCAGTCCGTTTCATTACTTTGTATTCATGTATTAACTATACAAATGTCAATTAGATGGTAATCTGCATGAGAAATGATGCTCAACAACAAAAATGCGGTGATAATAATCATCCGCTTATAGTGATTTATTTGACCCCGGACAGACGTGATCACTATAAGTGGTTTCCACTGTATATGTATAACCTGCCTGCTGACTGAGCATTTTATCTGTGCCACTGAATTGTATTACAGAATTGTATTATGCTGGATTGTAGTAGTGAGAACAGCTGAGCTATGGATATCTGTACATACTGTCCATAATATAGATCACTGTATGCTGGAATAAGCTGCAACAGGGAAAGTCCCTTCCCTGGATAATTAAAGGTTAAACTATAGCATTTATGGGTATCTGTCAATGACATATTGACTGCTTTTCTTGAGTTACAAAATTTTATATTTACAGTTTCACAGGAAAGCAGAAAACCACGTTAGAGCTTTTGAAGCCAAGAGCTGGTGGTTTAAAGATATCTCTACTATAAATACACCATTTTTAAAATGGGCCCATCCAATTCATCCAGTTCCTTTTTATAATGCTGTATATACATTTCTGACAATTCAATTAGACATTTAACATAAGATTCCAGACATATTGATAAGTCCCCTTATTCTTCTTTTTCAATGTTTAAAAAAACAAAACCGTACCAGTCAAAACAGCCAGTTTTACTTCTTAATGATGATATGTCCTTCAAAGTAGTTTAAACCTCAGAAAAAATAAATGTTTCAAGTGTTTCCCTTTCATTGTATCATCTTAAACTAAGACATCAATAGCATTCTTCGAATTCCTACATCATCTACTAATGTCAAACTCCTTATTAAGCTCAGGCAATAATGAGCCGCTCAGAAATCAACAAAGAGGACAGAGCTCCTTAATGGGTATTTTTGGCTGTAATCTAAGACATTACTGACAGGAATAACAATTAGGAGTGACCCCAGCACCGTTCAAAAGTAGCAAGATGTAAAAATTGAGAATGTCTGTTAATCATACTAAAAAAAATATATTCAAAAGCATTTATATCTGCTGGTGGCTGGTATTCTAATTTTGAGAGACTTGTAATATTTAGGTTTGTCTTGGTGTATTAACTGATTCACACACAGTGAAAACCACCGTCAAACACTATACGAGGCACTTTGTCTTGAGCGCTGCAGAGTCTCTTAGCCAAACCGTTTGTAAAATAGCCTAATTACTCCACTGAATGCTAACAATGAACACATGGGGCAAGCTCAAACTCCACTAAATCCTTTCTTATACTGCCTATACTCATACTGTGATATCAATATTGATGTCAAAATCTGGGCTAGTACTAAATTCATTACCCAAAATATAGAAAAGCTGGCTCATTAAAGTATGGCAAGGACAATAGGAAGTGCTTGGTTTGAGGGCATCCTCTAAGGCTGTATGTTAAAATGACTTTGAAGGTGACTGGATCAGTTTCTGACTGCTGAAAGATGAACTGGACGTGATAATGGTTCCTGCACCAGACCTGCCTGGGCTGTCTCTGTGTTGTAATTCAGCTTTTTAAACTGGAAAACATGAAATATTATTTACTTTTACTCAAAATACGTCAACGTCAGTCACATTCCTGTTTTGCATGACAGGCTTCACCAGATATAACTTTCTTTATTTTTTGTGCTTCCGTGGAGTTTGTGTTGGAGTCTGAGTTGTGGTGGGGGCTGGTCGTTTGTTGGCATTAGCGGAATCCATTTCTAACCGAACATTGGCAATGATTGCACACTGTTAGCCCTGTAGAGAGTAAAGACACTTCACATTAAAAGCAGTCTACAGGCTGATAGAGGAAACCCAGAAAGTTGCGGAAGGTCTAATTTTTTTTAGGTTACAATTTGTTCACACATTGGCAATAAAAAAACGATTAAAAAACGTTTATACGTGTAAAACCTTAAATACAGTCCATTTAAAGTGAGAAATGCTAAGCTGATCTGAGCTAGTGAGGATGCTTAATTCAAGGTCTGCCAGCAGATGCTATTGGAAGTGACATCAAATCAAAAATGTATCTTTCAATAACAAAACTGCCTCATAATTAACAGTGATCAAGTGAGTGTTTGATCCAGAGAAAGCTCGAGTCAAATGTGAGATGGCGTGCCTTAATTGCCCTTTCAGTGCAGATATATAGGCTGGTTTGGTTTGGAGTTGTGAGTTATGTGAGGTTTTCTGATACTGTGTTAAATAATTTGTGGTTATTGAAATTAATTTTCCCTGCTGTGTTGCTCTTTAGAGTTAGAAGAGAAAACAAATTGGTCAATAAATCCTGCTGCAAGGCCTTCGATGACCTCAGTAAAGTTTGATACTTGTTGTTGCTATATGTTTTTTTTTATACTGACACAGTACGTTCAAGTCTGACGATCACCAACTGGAGTTTGCAGCTGGTGTCGACTGTCGTCTAGGTGATAACAGTCAAAGGTTTAGTTTATTGCTGATGTGTTTATGTAACCGAAATGTGAGGAGACTGAAAGGTAAGAATAAAAGATGATGATTCAACTATAAACAAAGACATGCATATTCACAATAAATGATGAATACTCAGTTAAAGCAAAGCAGTTTGAAAAATAGCATTTCATCAGTATTTTAATGTAAATTATATTGATTTTACAATAAGACAGTTTCTGATCAAAATGTGAATGTTAAGTAAGAAGATATTGTCTTTTTTTTTGTCAGTTAAGCATCAGGCGATGTGACACATACTGTATGGCTTCAGTGAATGACTCATGCTTATAGTGTAATTAAAGCCTTAAGTAAAAAGACATGCAGTTAAATGACATACTGTAGCCTGTATGATTATGCACTGTGACATAATCTATGTTGTGCATGATGGAATTTGTCACATCAAAATAATTCTGTTTCATTCCAGCCATTAAAAAAACTGATTTATATCATTCAAATAAAATGTAGTGTAGGTCACCTGTGTCAGTAAGGTATTTTTGGAATACATCTGTTCTTATAATGCATAATGTGTCCACAGACTGAGGCATCATAACCCATATGTTAGGCTGTGACTCAAATCAACCCCCTGTAAAAGTAATGATGGGCGGTTCGTGACACGCATGAATACTCTGCTACGTACCACACTCATTTACAAGCGAGCCGCTCAGCTCCCCTGTATGCCAGTCATAACTCAGGCATTTTTTTGAGGGACGATGCAGTGGAGGAGGTCAGACCACAGACGCTGCTGGCTGGCTGATAATAGCTGATGGCTTTGAGTGGTCTTTAGAGTGGGATCTAAGCAAAAAATCCTGATTACATTCATATTCAGACCATGAACTGATCAAGGGCTTTTTCTCTACCTCTGAATGAGGCAGCACTTTGCTTGGAGATTGTCTCTTTCAATTGTCTCGACCAATTGCAAATGACTATACAAGGATCTAGTCTTTCTTCTATAATGGTAGGAAATTGGATGAGGAAAAAAAAAACTTGTCGCACTACTTTATGATGACGTATGTGTGAGTGTCCACCCATGTGAGTGTGTGTAATTTATTGCAAGCTAAGCCTACTTTATAATTCATATCGTCTGTATAGCATCCAGCACATTTGCAGTGCATGAGCTGCTGTACTTTTCAAACAGCTTGCTTCTGAAGCCGTCTCTGGTGACATGCTACAGCTATTTTCTGCTTAGGGCCACATATTAATAAATGTCGGTAGTGGTGAGCTGGCCTAGGCACTGACTTAATGTACTGCTGAATCGGTGAGTTGACCTTCGACCCTGACACCACCCTTCAGCTCATATTAAGACAACACGAGCAGGGGCGCTGAGCTGCAACTTGATTTTGACGGACATGCAGTCGTTATCTCTGCTTGCCACCACTAATCATATGCCTCCACAGAGTAATGGCTCAGGTCACAGGGATGACAGAATTTCAAGGGCAAAACTCACCCAGCGTTTCTGTTTCAGACAAATAAGTCAGCCGGTGTGTTAGCCATCACACGAAGCACAATGTGACCACGATGACACAAGTGCAATATGCTGCAGCTTTCTACAGTCAATAAAAGCATTGGTAAAGTGCTCAAGTGAATCTGTCCAACGGTAATGACTGGATGACACTTCAGGGCGCTTAAGTTATGTTACGCCCCATGTAATTGTATGACACAACTGAGAGCATCCTACTCTGTGAAAATAATAAGTTACCACCTCATTTTATTCTACTGCTGATTCTTTATTTAGCAGTATGTCCTTACGGGATTCCTACACATTCAATGTGACATGGATACCCTACGGCAGTCTTTCCCAAACTTTTCCCATACAACTAAACTGCATCTCCGCAATACGTTATGAGGGATCGTATTTTCTCCCGGATTAAGGGCGCAGTTTTAAACACGTGATTAACGTCAATTGAAACAAAACAAAATGGAAAACGCAACAAAAGTACTTGGGTTTGGGCAAGAAAACTACTCTGTTAGGCTTAGTAAAAAACATCATGGCTTGGCTTAAAATGACTTAAATACAAAACAAAAATGTAACAAATTACTAAGTTTCACACGGGACACGAACAGCGAACTGTTGACCATTTTTCATGTAAGAAAGAAAATAAATCACTAACATTTAAAAATAAAAAAATCCTCTCTTTGCACTTTTCTTTTCCTTTTCAAAGTTGTATTTTTCCCTCACCTCCATGAGCATTACTGATACTAGTTCTCCTGAGGAAAGAGAATAGTCCGATTAGAAATGATTGCCTGCTTGTCCCTGTTGCCACGTCTCCGAGACTTTCTCACAACCATTTCACATAATCGTCATTCACTGCAGTGATCTTCTCATCTGCATGGTGGCAGCCCTACTACCAGCACAAGGACAAGAAATTGGACCTCAGCGGGGAGCTAAATGCGCCTTCAATCTCAACAATCCTTTTAATCTTTCATCAATCATGTGGAAGCAGTTCGGAGCCCTGATCCTATTACGGTTTGAGGGGAATAGCTTGAATTGACAAACACAAGAACTGCAGTGAAAGTTTGCCACGCAAGAAAGTTGTGATGGAAGCTGGGGTTGGCTTGGCAATTTGACGAGAAAATCCTTAAACTGGTATGCTAAAATAGAAAGCAAACAAACAAACAATTAGAAGTGGTATTTCACTTGCCTTCATCTTAAGAGAACATTAAAAAAAAAAACGGAGATGGTTTTAAAAATTGTTTTCTTCAGCAGCACTAAAAGTGGCCGTCACTGAGACGGCAGGACCGAATGGAATGTAAACCCTAAACAGGGTCTGAATTTACAAAGTCTGCTCAGGCCAAGTTGCTCTAAAGTGGCCAATTTAGGAATAAAGCTGAAGAATAATGGGCGGTTCATCACAGCTGAAAGTTTCTCTAATAGTAATTTACCAAACGTTTTAGGTTCAAATGTGCTCCCACCTCAAGACTAATGAGCCGGAAAGGTGATTTAGAGTAAATAAGGGTGTTCTTATTACAGAGATGCTGTTGCTGCAACAAGCACTATATCACTTATTTGTTGCCTCAGGTTTGTATGGCAGAATGTAATTGAGATAATGGTGGTTCTTTTATTGGGTTCTGATATTGAACCAATAAATAATGTGAATTCCAAACCTAATCAGTTTTATTTGGAAATGCTAAATGCCAACAAAAAACTGTAATCTGAACAATTTTTGTTTCAGTTTCAAAGCTGAAATAACATTGATGTTGTATTTATTTTAAACATCCACTCTGATATAATACTTATTACAGGGAACCACTTTAAAATTGGAATTTTCTTTTGTGCAATTGTGTGCCTGTTATTTTTCAGTGTCACTATAACGTGTGCAGTTGTGCTCAAAACGACACATTGCATACATTAATGACATATTGTGGCATCTGTTAGCCTTATACTGTTATTAGCATTTTTGCTCACAAACAGTAAAGTAGCCATCACAGTTTGGACACTGAAACTGACTCATCAAGAAGAGACTATAATTTAGAAATGATTTGGGGTTTTAGTCATCAAGCTGAAGAAGCAGTGACTGCTAACAGAACCATTCCCACATATACATAGGGCTTAAGCTTTTGGATATTCAAATTTAAGCTAATGTATACACCAAATATTGGTTGGATGGTAACGAGAGGTAAATATTTAAGAATTGTTTGGGCATCTGTCATTTGCTGCTATCTGCTATTTTATAGAGAAATATCTCTAACGTTGCTTTAAAGGTTCTCTATTCAACATTCAGAGCATTAAAGATGCAGTAGGCAGTATATTTTTGGCATCATTGGTCAAAAATTCCATAATAACCTTTCATCATATTGTAATTCAATCACAGGTCATTTCAGAGAGAGAGCGTTCCTATTGGCTATGCTCTGGTCATGTGACCGGAACTCGGCGTTCCTTCAACAGATTTCACAATGGTTGCCGGGTCACAAACTCTCATTTTACAGCTAAACCGTGCACTACAAGATGATTCTGAAAACATTTGAGGAGAGAAATAGGCATTAACGTAACAGAATATTGATTCATATTTGATCAGTGCTGCCTAGTTTGACCGTTTGGTCGGAGTTTGCGAGTGATTGACAGCCGGCTCTCACAGACACATATGGATAGCAGACCTCAGATCAGCTCTTACTGCTTGTTTTACTCCGGTCTGTGAAATCTTGCAGATGCAGCTAGGAGCACCGGAGGACACAGAGGCAGATGATTTTTTTCAGGTTACTTGTTTCATGTGCTACTGTCAAGCTATAGCGACCGTTTTATAAAAAATATATTTTTTTAATCATATTTGCTCCAATCTTGTCTACTTCAGCTTTAACATAGCCGCAGACAACTATTTGCTATGTAAAGGTAAAGAGGAGTAATGTCTACCTGAGCTGAGTCTGAAGTCGCTTTCCGTCTGTATGTGTTGTAATCCCAACTTCTGTGCTTTGTCTACATAGCCGGGCCAGCTGCGTGCCTTTTAGTGTATGTGAGCATGCCCCACTGGCTAGCTCACTGCCGAGGCTTTGCACTGCTCTCATACGGCGGTTACAGCTGATAACGCCATCCCGACCCACGACGTTGTCGCAGAAACGTAGCGCCCAACCTCCAGGACCCCCTCAGGTAAACACTGTTAGCTCTGTTAACACTATTACTGTTGTTTGCACTGTAAGCGCTATTAGCAACGTTAGCTGTGAGCCACCATATGGAGAGGCAATAGATATGCTCTCAATTTCACGTTGGTTTAGCACCTTTAAGTCCAGTGACTTAAGAGACAGCGAGCTCAGTTTTAAAGCTATAGTGAAGATACTGGCATTATATGAAACTAGTTGTCCTAAGGAATCCAGTGGTATCAACCATGTCATACTAGCGTGCTGAGAAGGAGGCTAAATAACGCTACAAACTTACGCTAAATTTTGGCGAGGAAAAACTGTCATGGCCATTTTCAAAGGGGTCCCTTGACCTCTGACCTCCAGATATGTGAATGTAAATGGGTTCTATGGGTACCCACGAGTTTCCCCTTTACAGACATGCCCACTTTATGATAATCACATGCAGTTTGGGGCAAGTCATAGTCAAGTCAGCACACTGACTCACTGACAGCTGTTGTTGCCTGTTAGGCTGCAGTTTGCCATGTTATGATTTGAGCATATTTTTTTATACTAAATACAGTACCGTTGAGGGTTTCTGGACAATATTTGTCATTGTTTTGTGTTGTTAATTGATTTCCAATAATAAATATATACATACATTTGCATAAAGCAAGCATATTTGCCCACTCCCATGTTGATTGACAACCCTAAAAAACATATATTGTACTCATCTTGCAAAATATGTTCTGCTGTGACAGATAAGATGCTATACAACATTATGTCACCCATGCTGCACTGCATTACAAATACAGTATATTACAAATATCAAGAAGCCACATACAGTGTGCTGGTGTTTTCTAATGAGGAAATCATTAACAAAGAAATAGGAAAGTGAAAGGAAAAAAGAAAAAAAAGAGGACAGGGAGTGGGGTACAGCATATCCCTAATTAAGAGTTTTATGGGGCATATAATTTGAGTCACAGCACTAAGCCTTGATTCAAAAGCAAACACATTTTTCTTTGGATATTACAAGAACACAGTGCAGCAGGCTGAAATCTCACAAGTTCATTGCCACTGCGTAAGTTATTCACAGACTGAAATCTGCTATATGCTGTTGATTAAACAACACTGGGAGTGCTATGGCTTTAAATAGTTCATAATGTATGTTGTCCTAAAACAGAACAGATAACTCTGTCAACAGTTTGAATGTCATTGATCTGATATTTGATAAGTCTACTATCTAATGACAAAGTGAAGAGAGAGGGATCTTCAGTTACACAGTTAAAAGATGTTTTGTGCATACTGTCTCCATCCGCCATACAGCAGGCTCTAATTATAACAGTGATTATGAAAGCACACAACTACCGTGTGCACATTCACGTTACATCATTGTCACTCCTCTGAACAGATACTGTACCTCCTGGAGTTATGATGAGAACAGCTGTACAGCTGTGATATATGAATGCATTTGTTGATGTATAGCTCATTGTTCTGCCTTTTGTGTAATTTTGAAGCTTACTGTATTTCACAAAGCACAGAGTTCATATTCTTAGTATTGTACTTGTATTGTACTGTAGTTCTGAATGCCAGCAGGATATCCTCAGGTCAAGGTGTAGGACTTCCATTAGACAGTATATTTTGCGGCCATAACTACTGAACTATTGTAACTAATGGAGATACGGACTTAATTCAAGATCCTAAGGGGATGGGAGAAATCAATTAAAAATTAAGTGACAGGAATAATGTTCAGTGTTGGCAGAGATTTGCACTCTGTAAGTGCCTTCTAGTTTCTACTATCGATATGGTATACTTCTTAAATGCAGTATTGCTTAACGTCTGGCATCTGCCAATGTTGTTAATGTTATCTCTATGCGATGTGTATTATGCTAAAATTATTGTTTTATCTTATTTATATTCTATTTTCTGTGCTTTTTATTATTATTTGCTGTTGCAGTGGCCCAGTTTCACCACAGAGATCATTAATGTTGCATTTTATTTTACTTTAAAACTTTAGTTACATTTTTGTTTTGGCCATTTGGGGGGTAGCGGGAACAAGTAGTTAACACAACACTGGCATATCATCACTTAAAGTTCATATGGCAAACATCAGCTGCTTATGTACACTTCCAGCAGATATAAGCAACATTATCATTTACTTGAAGTCATATATCTGGCCATCTAGCTGTCCAATATTCACTCTCTTTTAGCACTGTTTTTGGTCTCCACCAACTCCTGAGGGAAATATGTGGTTCCTTATTGATAAATGCTCCACTATCACCAGCTCGTCACTTACTGTGTCTGTCTACGGTTCATGGTGCTGAGCAGGTAGTGTAAAGTGGCGCTTTTAGGAAACAAATGCCCGCTGCGGTCGAAATGCGAATTTGGGTGATAATTCTCTGTAGATTCATCAATATGAGCGACCTCTTTCACCGTGTCACATTGTTTACACATTGTCATTGATACTATGAAAATAATGGTTACAGAAGCTTTAATGAAAGGCCTACTAAAGATTGTTTTTGAATTAGCTTAAATAGCAAAGTTCCTTAAAACATGAGTGTTTTTGATCAGACACAAATTGCAGTTTGTTGCTGGCAGGATGAAAACAGCACAATCTGTGTCATGCAGCTTTACTCAGCTTTAAAATGTGTGTATTTGGATGTGATCTACAATACGCCATCAATTCTGTTTGATGGTTGAGTACAGACTACCACTGTAAGCTACAAGATGTAACCTGCATCAATTTATTTTTTGCACATGGGGCCCCATGAAAAGTGGTGCATAACCAGTGAATTACAGCCTACCACCTGCAAACACGAGCCTGAATGCGGCTTCTCAAACTGGCCCCCTTTCCTCCTGTTGCCTGGGTCAACGGCAAATCTCACATTCCCACAATGACACGACCACAATGCCAGGCCAGTCTTGAGTTTTACATTTGAAAGCATATTTAACTTTTCACTCATCCATTCACCGCCCGTGAGCAGTAAGACTCTGAGCCTGGCCAAGATTAGCTTTTGGCAGACAATGCAGTGAATTAAAGGCCACACATGGCCCCTCTCTTGTTCTCTGGGTGACCAAACACACTTCCAGGGCCAGGAACTCTTGACCAGTCTTTTTAACCCACAAGGAGAAACTAGGAATTGGAGATAAGTATATGGCAATGGATTTAGGTTCAGAACTCGGCCAGACAAAAGTGTTGTCAGATGGTACAAGACAGATGGTCTTTTTCCTCGCTAACCTACCAAACTCTAGTGTCAGAGGTTTCAGCAGAGGTTGAGGAAAACACTTGGGCCTATTGACAAATGCTGAAATATTTACTTTTATAAATTTTAGTTGTCTATTAAGGCATAAGGGAGCCTGTTAGTATCTCAATGCCAAAACATGTTCATGTAGACTATTGGACTAAAAGCCTTAGTTTAAATAGAAAATGGCTGAAACATCACAGTTAATATTAAGCAGATGTTGCTGTTCCTTCTTACATGTTTATCAAGGATTCACAAACAAGTCTAACACGCACCGCTGATTATTCTTCCCTAACATTTATTAATTGCTGAAGAGAAAGCCTAATTAAAAACAAAAAAAATACAAAAGCACATCCCCAGGTAAATAAATAGATAAACTGGAGAAAATTTAAGAATGCTAAAAAAACATTCTCTTAAGAATCTCAGTAACTACTGTATATCTAACAAAAACAAAACAGTTATGATTTATAGTTATGACTTAGCACACAAAACTAGGACTTTGAATGACTTTTAAATCATGACTTAGTGTCTCATAATTCATATTTGGTATGTGATAGAATGTTAAAAAGCGTGTTTATTGTTTTCTTAGAGGAAATTCTCCATAATCACTTAAAACAGTTAAAGCAGCAGTAGGCTGTATATTTTTTGGCATCATTGGGCAAAAGTTCCATAATAACCTTTCAGCATATTGTAATTCAAGTGTTCTGAGAGAAAACTAGACTTCTGCACCTCCTCATGGCTCTGTTTTCAGGCTTTAGAACATCTAGCCAGTGACGGGAGATTTAGGCCAATCACAGGTCATTTCAGAGAGAGAGCGTTCCTATTGGCTGTGCTCCGGCTGGTGGGCGGTGCTTGGCATTTCCTCAACAGATCTCAACATGGCTGCCGCGTCCCAAACTTTCTCATCTTACAGCTAAACAGTACACTACAAGATGATTCGGAAAACATGTGAGGCGAGAAATAGGCATTACAGTAACCGAATATTGATTCATATTTGATCAGCGCCGCCTAGTTTGACCTTTTGGTCGGAGTCTGTGAGTGATTGACAGCCGGCTGGTAGACGGCAGCTGGACGGCTGTCTCCAGCTCGGCTCCGATCGGTTGTTTTCCTCCAGTCTGGGAAATCTTGCTGATGTCATTAGGAGCACAGGAGGACACAGAGGCACATGATGTTTTTTTCAGATTACCTGTCTCATGTACTACTGTCAGGATATAGTGACCGTTTTTATATAAAAAAAAACCTTTTTTAATCATATTTGCTCCATTTCTACCCATTGCTGCTTTAATAATTGGTGGAGAGAAAGCCTATTTAAACAAAAATTACAAAAGCACATCCCTGTCAGGTAAATAAATAGATAAACTGGGGTATAATTTAAGAATGCTAAAAAAACATTCTCTTAATCTCAGTAATTACTGTATATCTAAAAAAAATAGTTATGATTTATAGTCATGACTTAGCACATCAAAACAAGGACTTTTAATCATGACTCAGTGTCTCATCATTTATTTTTGCTAGATTTGAAAGAATGTAGAAAAGCATTTTTATTGTCTTAGAGGAAATTCTCCATAGTTAAAGTTAAACACATACTTAAAACAGATTACAGAAAGTCGTTTTCACATCATCCATGGCACCCTGTACACACATTACGACTTTATTACAGTATGCAACACAAAGTCTTATTTTGATTGATTATGACCTAATAATCTGTGATAAGTATGCAATGCTAAATATCTAATTTTGAGTCTTCATAGGAGAACATCAGTCATACTTTATACTTCTCGTTTGGAAGCCTTCACTTGTTAAATGTTTTTTTTCCCCCTAGTGTTGTCATATATTTGTATGTTTTCCTAGATGGAAAGGCCTTGCATATATTAGGTGAAATAAAATAGAAAATAATGTGTTGAAGGTTAATAACGTTTGCACATTGTCATTCCCTTTAGGATTATTATTATTATATCTGTTATTTTTTTTCTCGAGGAGAAAAACCGGGGAGGAGAAGCAGAAAGAGGCAGATCTGTGGAGGGACTATGGCTCAGTACCGAAGGGGGCGACCACGTACAGTCGCACACTGAGCCTCAGCCCTGTTCCAAACTCCTAATTGTACATCGTGAGGGACCAGGCGGCTTGTCATTCTCCAGCATATCGGCTGGCGTGTCACCTTATCTCCCGCTGTGTGTCCGGGGACTATTTCACATATTTCTCCCCGAAGGATTTTCACGGCGTTCAATTAGGTGTGTGTGCATGCTAATGGACATCTTGGACGGCTGCCTCGCTCATCCATGTGTGCCTCAGTGAGAGCTCCGTAAGCAGCAGCAGCAGCAGCAGAAGCACCTTGGAGCAGCAGCAGCACTACAGAGCAGCAGCAGCAGCACCTTGGATCATCAGCAGCAGCAGCAGCAGCAGGAGGAGGAGGAGGAGGAGGAGGAGGAGGAGGATTTTTCTGTGCCGTACCGTGTCGTGCTCAGTGGAAATACACTCGCCTGCTCTGGGTAACGTTACTATCAAAACGAGAGGGAGGGAAGAAGAAGAGGGAGACGAAGTAGAAGCATAAGGGGCTTTTTGGAGGCATCTCCGACTATCCTGGTGAATTGTGAACGGGACAGGCCTGCTACATTGGATGTGTCTTCAGAATGGTAAGGTTCATTTCAGTGTGATTTTTGTGCCAGTGTTGCAGAAACAGACAGCTGCACGCAGGCAGGCAGCATCCTGCAGTAGCGGAGCGGACAACTGATGTAGGAGAGCCGCGATCACTCTCACTACAGACGGACGCTTTTCTTTGCATTTGCAACGTTTGTTTATGCCGATTTTTTTTTTTATAAATCTGCCCATTTACGCACGTTATTACTCGGACAGAGAGACAGAGAGATAGAGAGATAGAGAGAGGGAGAGAGATTAACGGAGCTTCTGAACGGTGCAGCACGGTAGGATACCTGCTCCTCGGGTTTTAGCAGCCTAAAGGGTTTTGTGGACCACCTTAACATCGCACTGTGTGAATGTGATAGCTAGTACGGGATCAAAAAGTCCTCAGTTTCCTCTCAGAGCAGGCTCAGGAGCAGCAGGAACAGGGATGTCTGCAGCGCGTCCTAAATAATGTCAGATAGGTACATCAATAACGGATGAAGGCGGATCAGGACTTGCTCTCTGAATCTAGAGGTGGGTTAAAGTGCCCTGCTGTATGGAGACTAGATATGTGCAGAAAGCTGCTGTTCTATGACGGTGTCTGAATAGACTGCAAGGATATTACTAAATGCAATTGTTTGTATTTAAAGGCATATAGAAAGGGACATGTAGATTTGTTGTGGTTGGGATTGGGACTGTATCCACCCCTCTGTTTTATACAGGTGAGTCCATATTCAACTTTGTAGTATAGCCTCTATCATAGTGTGGCAGCAGAACCAGTGAATTGCGTATGCGTCTGCTGAAATGCTTTGTAAGGCTCAGAGAAAACTGCATAGCTGATAGTTAAGCTCCAACATAATAATAATAATAAATATTAAAATTCTTCCCACAAATACTGTGATTTTAACATCAAATCAAATAATACATCTTTAACTTGTCCCATTATTCAAATTATATTAAATTACATTTTAGATTCACCATAATTTGATTAGGCTTTTTTTTTTTTTTTTTACGATTTTGTCCTGTTAAATTTATGAGGCAAAGCCTTAACAACTGCATCATCACATGGGGTCATAATCAAACCAATTAAGTTACTGTAGGTGAAATACATTTAGAAACCTCTATTTGATTGTTCTGCAGTTCAGAAACATTTGAGACTGGAGGAGTAAAAGTGTGAGTAGGACCCCTGGGAGTCATTGTTGGGGCCCTACACACGGCTTAGAGCAACTCTGCACTCTGATTGGGCAAGTTGTAAGACTAACACACACACACACACACACACACACACACACACCTTTGATGTAGTAGTACTCACGCTGGTAGTAGATTTTGGTGTTACGCTACATCACACCAATATACGTAGATCATTTGTGGTAGAATTTCTCCAGTAATAGACAAAAGTATACTCAAGAGTTGTGTAAAATGTGAAATGTTAAATGTATACGTGAACTGATCTTTAACTGAAGGGTACGTTACACCTTTGTGTCCGAACAAGTCAATCAAAAAAAGTACAATTGCCCCATCGTGATCTAAGTGAATGTTTTAAATATTTATTTTAAATTTAAGAAACAACTACTTTGGTATTTTCAGTCTGTTTTAGTAGTCAAACTTTTCCAAAGCCATGCTGCAGACATCAGAACCATTAAAAATCACGCTCTGTGTGTGTGGGAGATCTTTTTGCATATAGCGGAGCTCTCAAGTGCCGCCATTGGCCGTAGCAGGTTGCGTGACCTCAGATATTAGAGGTTAAATCCAAGGGAATCCAGGGGCCCTCCGTCCTCCATGGCAAGTGTTTGGTGGAGTCATCAAATGAAAAGTCTGAAGTTGTTAGGTCCCGCCGAGGTTAACCTTTGTAGAACAAGGCTGCATTCTCCCAGTTGTCTTTGTCGTGCTGATGAGCTCTGAGAAGCAGCGTCAGCGCTGGTTCTCTGCATGATAAGAGGGGAAACAACCCTCCCTTTGTGATCACAAATGAAAAATCTGTTGCTTGTCTTTTTCCACCTTTGTTGTTGTTTCATTGTGAATTGAACGCACAGCTAGTCTCCAAAGGACAGATTGCTGAAAGAGAGATGACATGTAAGTTGCAGTTGGACCTTGTTATATTCCATAAACGATTGTTGTGTTTGAACTAACGTTGGCAGCGTACGGGGGCAGAACGGTGACAGAGAGGAAACAATGAAATGCCTCTGTCCCTCCGGAGTTTTCCAGGGGGATATTGTGTATTTCAAGTAATAATTGTTGTGAGAACTGTACGGTCATCTAGGGAGGGAATGGCTGCTTTTGATGGAAATGGATACTGTGGATGGTGGAGACTATGGTTCTCCATGATATTGTGTGGCTCAGTGGGAAGAGCATGACAATAGAAATGATGACAGTACAAGATTATCAGCAAAGCAGCATTTACCTGCTTTGGGCTACAGAAAACTTAAATAGATTTCTATATAGGGGTGTAAGAAAATATAGAAAATATTGTGATATTATGTTTTGTGATACTGTATCAATTCTCAAAAACACTATCGGTTTTCAATATCAAATAGTCTACATGCAAAGATTAACCCAGTCAATACTTTATTTCATTTGCAAAGAGATGCTCCCTCTCAGTGGATGTGCCCTCTCAAAGTAGTGCTATGATCTTGGATGTTACAGGGACGACAATAAATGCAAATGCAGATCCCACTGATCTGATAAGAAAAAGTAAACTTTTTTTAAATCAGATTTTATGCATATGGTATTATGGTATTTGGAATGTGTTCTTTATACTATGGCAGTTTTTTCCTAAAATTAGATTAAAAAAAATAACAATATATCGCCTTGCTTACAGTATCGCAATATATTGAATCGTAACCCCTGTATCACCATACGTATCGTATCGTCAAATTCTTGTCAAAACACGGCCGGTCTGTGTCAGTAAAGTCAAATCTACTATATTTGACATTTACATGTAAATTATACATTGTTAATTTGTACAGTCAGTGTTGCTTACGTACCTGCTTTTTCAACTTACTGTAGCAGAATCGAGTGCAACTAAAGGAGAGGTGAATTTCCAAGCCTGGAGCATTATGTTTAGTTGAAGCTGCAGTCTGTCATCTCGTGATTTATCACACATAGAACTAATGGGTAGCTGTCACAATTACACCACTTTATTGGACATGAAAGTCCCCCCCCCTTTCTATCAAACACACACACACACACACACACACACACACACACACACACGCACCCACACTCCCACACTCCCACACACAACCCCCCAAATGTTGACAGCACAGCTCCAGACTTTGTGTGATAAGTTGAGGACACTGCAGAAATCAAAAGCATGTGGTGTTACCAAGTGACCAACTGATTGTTGCAAAGCAGTTTCTCTTTGTGGAGAGTCACCAGTTTTTGCCCTTTAATACAGTTGCCTCTGCTAGCCCCTACATACAGATCTACACAGATACCTCAGATTTATGTCTGCAACATCATAACAAATCTCTCTTTTGTGCTTTATAGCTGCATCATTCTAATTGGACAAACAGAGAACTGAAGTGAAAGTTATTTTTGTGGCCGTTGTCGACCTGACCTGGGTATTAAAATAGAGTTCAGTTGTTTGTTTGATGCAGTATGTGTGTTTTGTGTTTTAGCCCTTTCAGAAAGCGTTAAAGGTTCCTTGTGAGATGGGGAATCAAATAATTAAATGTGGCAGACAAAAGCTAAGGGACTTCTTTTTTAAATAAATTAAGAGCCTGGAAATTGTATTGCAGAGCAGCCTCTAGTCAATTCCACCTTGGTGTTGTTAGCTCCAAAATAAACATATATCAAAACCTTTGCTGCATTAATGCTATAACACTGCTGTACATTGGAAACCATATTAGTGGTTAAATAATGAAAAATCCCCCAAAAAATCCAAATTCCCTGATAAAAGAAATGTTATATTTAGTCTCATTTAATATGATTCACCATTAAAAAAAATTAAGGGAAATATGAAGGGGAACTTTTTGATGAGGGATAAGCCACCTTAATAATAGCATTAAGCATAATATAGATCTGGTTGGATGTTTAAGATGTGTCTTCACATTCTCTGTTTTCCTGGAGAATTGCAGTCTTCACTTTTTATCCCTAAAACCATCTGATCCATTTTTCAAAGAACTGGAATCTTACACCTGTTTGGTGCTCTGAAAGTCAGAATCACTCAAACAAAGTACTTGAGGAGTGAGGTTGAGGTTGAAATTATGCACTTGAGCCCCCAGACACAGTGTAGTATTTCTCCTCCCGGGCGCACAGCAACAGACTCCCCTTTGTGTCCGACATTTCATAGTACGCATGTAGCAATTTTTAAGATGACTCTCATTGCTGCGGAAGCTAATGACGATCCGCAGGTGTGGTACTCATTATCCTTACATACTCTGCTTTGATATATTCTTGTCTGCTCGGTGCCACAGTAGAGCATTATGCTGTTCATGTTTTTCCTAAAATGTGCTATGCTCCCCAAATAACTGTAGATCATTTTAGAGTATTTTACAGAGCAGAAACCTCATCCTCAGAGTAGACTGGGGGATAGTCGAAGAGATAGCACATATACAGTGATGGCCATTGTTGGAAGTCCCACTTAATGCATTAATCTTACATCTCTTACATTAATAATGCAAACAGCCCTTTTGTGTGTGTTACACAGAAGAGACAATTTTGTATATATTTTTTAAAAGTAAAATTTCTCACCTGTTGCCAGACATGCATTTTGTTTTGTCTGAGGCACGAAAAGATGTTTTTTTCTCCAAACAATTGATTTAATTTTTGAAGGACGAAGAAAAAAACCAACATAAAACAGAGGTTCTGTTTTGTCTGTTTCTGTAGGTGACACATAAAGATCGCCAAACACTTACAGCACTCTGGGAATGCTCAGAATTATGACAACCGGGTATGTAAGAATAATGGGTAAAGGTCATTCCCTCTGATGTATGAAATCTAAGACAAACAAGACAGACAAGACCTTAGCATTTCTTTTGCAATTTGAAGGGGGAGTTGCAGGCAAACACAGAGCTCCAAAGGAAGCAGATTTACGGGTACACATGGGCCTGAATTTCAGATGCAAGTGGTTAGAGGGGCAGTTGTGAAAATGAAAATTGAACAGTGGTTAAGGAAGCTGTTGTTGCACTTAACAAGGTAGTTGCTCTGCAGCCTTAGAATTACCACAGAATCAAATCAAAGTCCCTTCTCCACAGTCTTAAAAAAACCCAACTCCATCTTTGAAATTCACAAAGCTGGTACTTTGAACAGGGCTGCAAAAATACAATCACACTGTGTGTTGCCTGGTGTACAGCATGTAATACCTTTACATTTGAGCAGCCAAAACAGGTGCTATGGTCTGAGTAGTTGTCTTTGAATCTTTTCCATACATTAGAGGATTGGAGGTAGAAAGTATAGCAGCAGTGCCTTTGGCTGACAGTGTCTCATTTAAGCAACAGCTTGCTTCAGGCCGTGGTATGTTGTGATTATATCATAGCTAAGGGGTGTTGTTCAGCCCGACGCGATAATTACAACATATCATGGTCTGAAGTGAGCCACTGCTTTTATAAAACGGTCATCAAATATAGCAAGACGAAAGTTATAGACACATTCCAATTTAAATTAAATTAATAATTATTACACGGCTGTGTTGAATACTCTATTCTGATTGGTCAATCACAGCATTCTGCGGTCTGTACTTTCTGTATAACAGACCGTTGCTATGTATAGCAGACCGTTGCTATGGGCGCAGCTCAGATGTCGGACTCTGGCGGACCGTTTTTGTGTCAACATATTGATTTCTTCAGTAAGTAGCCGTGTAATAAGCAGGGTAATGTACAGCTAGCAGGTCATTGTTGTGAAAGAATCCCCTTCAGGGCGATGAGAGACCCCTCCGCTTTGGTCCACCCTGTCGGGGTCTCTTTCACAACAATGACCGGCTCGCTGTACATTATCCCTTACATAATAATGTTCACAAAAAATAGGCCCTCCTGCCTGATCATACCGAGGCGGTTGCAGCTAGCAAATGAATTTTTTCATCACAGGCTAGCGTTATATTGATTAAATTATGTGGCTCTTTATTTACATTATTGTATGTTAGCATTTATTGTGCAACCACTGAAAAACTGTCAGCGTCAGTAGGATGACTTTGATATCTCCTTGTACTAGGCTTGGGCGTGTTGCTTGCCGTGGCGAGGATGTTGCTCCACTTTTCTCCGGTTCGTCGAGTTTTGGTTGCCAATCCACTTACGACCATAATCTCTCTGGTGTCAAGACCCTCATCACATAGTTTCTGAATCGTGGTGATGCGTAGGCAGTGGTTAGTGGATTTCTGCTGCGTTCCTGCTTGCTTGCATATTCTGTGCAACATTGTCGAACTTCCTCTTTACGTAGCTCTTTACGGTGCATGTCATTTAGCAGGTGGACTGCTGTTGAATCCAATCCCCTATAGACATTAACCTTAAGTGTTTCCATTTTGCAGCAGGTTTTGGCAGCTAACTTTGTTACTTTCTATCTGTAACCTGTGCTGCGTTGGCGGAAGTTATCCCCCCGTGACCCTGTTGCCAAGCAACCATGACTACACAATAGTCTAAAAAAATTTTGTCAGACGCGGAGTGATATTAAAAGTGCAAAGGAATTAGATGTCATAGCAGTGGTATGTGGGTATTATATCACGGCTATGAACCAATCAGGTTGCTTGATTTGAGCTACCCGTTTTATAATCCCACTTTTGGACATGGTTCTGCACCAGTAATGGGATGGGCAGCCATCTCAGGAGGGTCATTAGATCTGATGGTTGCCTTGCATGCTTGTTAACAGGGTTAATAATAACATGAGGCCATTTTACAGGACCAGGTGACTCAGTGTTGCCCACACTGTTCTCTTAGCATATCCCATTATTCTTGGATCGTAATGCTCTCAGTCAAGCACATTCAAGAGCGTGTCCTGAACACTGTAGTCGGATAGTTTTCATTATGAAAGTTCTGGATTCTCCTAACTAAAGAAAGTCAAATTTGACAATCAAGAAATGGTGTCAGTGTCTTTGTCAGTTACTGGCTGTAGCACAACACAAAGTATGGTTGCAAACCCAAAAAATAGTTGCCGTACTACACAAATGCACATATAATCTTCTTTCCTTAGAACCATCAGAGTAGCTATGCAGTGTACAGGAAGATGACACAGATGAAACAGGGCCAAATAAACATTCTTGTTGTATCTAAATCAAGTTTATGTTATATATATTATTTTTTTTTAAGCATCATCGGGGCCTGAATCTAATGTTATGTCAGACATTGGGTCTCATGCAAGAAGCAATAGAAGAACAAATATCCTCTTATTTTTATTTGTATCCGCGATGTGTTCTTATTCTGTTAGTACCCATTTCTGGGATTCCCCAATGTTTTCCTCTTCTCTTAGGTAAGAGAAAATTGTACGAGTGGTCGAGAGCCCCTTTACCAGGCTAAGCAAAAAACCCATCTTGTTTTCCCATGCACAAATTGTTTGACCAATGCAAGGAAACATACGTTTTAAATTTGAGGATCAGAAAAAAATGCATGAATGCATAATGATTTTGATCAAAACAAAAACTATTGGTCCATTGATCCCAATTAAGACTATAAAAACCCTTGGGTGATATTGTGTGTGATCAGCTTCTCAATGGCTTACATACTGTTCTTAGATGCCAGTACTGACGCTCTGGAACATCACATGTTTACTTTGTTTCAGTTTATTGGTACCTCAGTTTCACTACTGCTGCAGTTCTTCCTCTTACAGCCTTTTTTTGGTGGCGTCTCTCCAATTCATGTGCCAGAGGATTTGCATACGGCACAACACCTGCCTATTTTAAATTAAGAGAAAATATAAGAGACATACTACTGATTTTTTTCTTAAAAGTATAGTATGCAATGCTAGCTTGTGTCTGTGATGTTCGGATCCATCCCAATTAGCCTTCATTACACAGTGTGCTTGGTCTAATCTGTATGTTCGCTTGTACAATGCTGTCTCTGTGCATCGTTACAAAGGTGTCACAGGAGGTAGAGCAGATTTACTCATAACTTTACATGCACTACAGGGACGTAAATCAAATGTTGATGAGGCTAGCTATAGATCATAATCGCACTAGTGTGACTAATGAAAAATAAATTTGATGTTTGGCAGGTTTCGCTCAAATGTGCAAATAAAATGGAGACCCGTGGCAGCAAAATCAAGTTCACAGTCCAACACTCCCCAAAAAAGCTTCCAAAATTAAATCTCAAGGTAAGCGTCATCAAACAATTTTCTCTAATAGAGCAGATTTGGCATTGGTGGCCTTACAAACCTCTATGTTTGATTGCCAATCATGCACTAAAAAACCCTTCACTGATGGAGAGAAATTGAGACTGACCGTTTCAAACTGCTCCCAACTACTGCTCACAGACTGACTCTGCCCAACTGTCGGGTCAATGTGTTTTACACCACTAGAGTTAAATGCACTGCAGCAAATTGCCCCACTCACGTTGTTGTGTACATACTGTGGCCTGCCGCAGCTATGGACAGCAGATAAAGAAGCTAGTAATTTGATGACTGAACTTCAACTCGTGTTCAACTTGAAAAAAGTGACAGGGATAATAAGATGTCCTTAGAGTTTCTGAAGGTCACATTATGAGGGCGATCTAGTTGACAGGCATCACATTCCTCGCGGCTATCAGACTAACAAAGTGGCATCTTATATATTTTCTGCATCTTGGAATCCTCCCATCAGAACAACCTCCCTGGTGGCATTTCATCATGACCTGGATAATCTTATGCAAGATAGTGAAACGGCAGTTAATTTGCAGGTAATTAAACCCTAGTGATTTACAGTTGGATAAGCAATACAGTAAGGCTGCAGTCAGTATGGCTGTGTAATGTTTTAAATAATATATCTACAGCACTAGCATGACTTTTCATTTTTTTTTTTACAATCGATGTATAGCATTGAAATGGTTACTTATATCCAAAACAGTATAATCATTTTTAGGGGAGTGGTGACAGCTCATAAAAATTGATATCTACTGATCTTCTACTGATACTGCGTTGTGAATGTGGCATTTTCCCCCCCCCCATCACAGCAGTGAGCGGTGGGTTTAATAAACTGCCACCATGTCTTTTGTTTTCTGGGTATACTGTCAGTTCGTCACATCAGCTGTGATTTATTTGCGTCTTTGAGGGAGTAGTTGCTTCTGTAGTTGGTAGTTGAAAAAGCGAAGGATGTTTGGAGGTCTGTGGCTTGTAGTTCTAAAAAAAGAAACTGATATGGTAAGGATATGCAATATAGTTTTACAACGGGGTACTGCATACATGATTTCTATTCAAAGCATACATGTTGGCAGGGCTTGTTACTACCTGGATGTGATACGGTGTCTTGTAGGAGTCCTCCTGTCTGGATCAAACATGGTTGATTTTTGGTCAATGCTGAACACTGAAGTTCCAGCTGTGTATGGTGCATGGTCAATGGTAAATGGACTTGTATTTTTATAGCGCTTTTTTTGTCTTCTGACTGAAATCTGATCTGTTTGCTTGTCTAATTTAATAAGTAAAGCCAAAAAGATTTAGATGTTTTTGGATTATTTGAACTTTGTCTAGTTATTTTTAAGTTGTAGCTGGCTCAGTTTTAAAGCTAGTGAAGATACTGGCATCACATGAAACTAGACAACTTAAGGAATAAATTGTATATATTAGGGCTGTCAAAGTTAACGCGATAATAACGCGTTAATGCAAATTCGTTTTAACGCCACTAATTTCTTTGGGCTCAATTTTCAAGCTAGTGAAGATACTGGAAACTAGACTACACTTAAGGAATTCATCGGTACCAACCATGTCATGATAGCTTGTCGGGAAGGAGTCTAAATAACGCTCCAAACTTACACTAACTTTTGGTGAGGAAAAACTGGTATGGCCATTTTCAAAGGTGTCCCTTGACCTCTGACCTCAAGATACGTGAATGAAAAAGGGTTCTATGGGTACCCACGAGTCTCCCCTTTACAGACATGCCCACTTTATGATAATCACATGCAGTTTTGAGCAAGTCATAGTCAAGTCAGCCCACTGATACACTGACAGCTGTTGTTGCCTGTTGGGCTTGAGATTGCCATGTTATGATTTGAGCATATGTTTTTATGCTAAATGCAGTACCTGTGAGGGTTTCTGGACAATATCTGTCATTGTTTTTTGTGCTTAATTGATTCCCAATAATAAATATATACATACATTTGCATAAATCAAGCATATTTGCCCACTCCCATGTTGATAGGAGTATTAAATGCTTGACAAATCTCCCTTTAAGGTACATTTTGAACAGGTAGAAAATGTGCGATTAATTTGCGATTAATCGCAATTAACTATGGACAGTCATGCGACTAATCGCGATTAAATATTTTAATTGATTGGCAGCCCTATTATGAATATTTGAATGTTATATACCTTGTTTTGTTTTTTAAATCTCTGTACTATGCTGTAATTTAACTGCCCCCATTTAATCTGGAGGTCGTTTATCGGTTGTGACAGTCAGTACAATAGGTGGACAAACAACATGCAATTTTTATATGATCATAATACATTAATGACTGTGGATGCATTTGGGTCTAGGCTTTCAAGCCTTTCAAAGTAGGCGTCGTGAAAATATTGCAGTGTGCAGGGGGAGGCCTGCTAAAATTTCCCTCTTCGGTATTACAAACCATTTTGAAGGTTTAACTCCACAGTGCTTGAATTCTTGTCAGATCTCATGCTAATTTGTTGCTGTGAGTTTAAGCTGTGATTACTTTGACAGAGGCGTTTTTAAAGGATACAAATTAAGGCTACATTAAAGGGAAGGTGTAGGACATTTAGAAGCTTATCATACTCACTGATTAAGTCCCCTCTTAAGACATTAAAACATTTTCAGATCACAGTTGTTGTTTTTTTATACAAAGTTGTCATCAGTTTCCTGTCAGCATCTTTTAGAACCTTGTCTTCTGAATTGCAGGCAAGTTATGTTATATGCTTCTAAAACTGTAGTGAAAGTTAATATGTAATAGAAATACTTAACATGATATACTATACGGTAGGTATTTAGCTATGATTAAAGGGATCATTTTTGGGTGGTTCCTTTCTCTTTTTTGCCTTTTACCCAGTTAGACTATCACACAGATCTTTTTTCCGTGTGTCATCTGGATGTACAGCTTGAAGAAGATATGTTAATTCAGCTCATGGATGTCTATAAAGTAGCAGCTACTCTCAAAAGCAAGGACATTTACCCTCTCTCACACAGGGGGTTCTCTGACTGCCACTACCTTAACCCTTAGACATTTAAGGAATTGACATAAACAAGGCATCTACATGTTTACAAGCTTAGTTGTAAAGAAAATTAATAAAAAATCTCAGAAACTATATATACTTTTAGAGTTCATTTGATCACCAAAGTACCCTTGGTGAATATGCTGCAGTAACCTCAACATCATGGGATCGTATCGTCTGCCTGCAGCCATGAGGATGGCTCTGGAAACGTTTATTTGGGCAAAAAAGAGCGATGAAATAATTTTGCGGTCTGTATTCTGTCTCTCACTAATCCAAGCAATCAGATAGCGTCTCACGAAGGAAGCTATCTCCCTTTGATTATGTCCATATGTATGTCACTTCAAGTCAAGGGTCAGCTTCACAAGTGTTTACGTTTGACAAGAGACAAGTGACATGAGAAGATTCTTTCTGTGCTGTAAAGTTCCTGGGCCAAACTTTTGACTGAAAACTGTCTCAAACTGTCTGGCTGTGTCTGACACACCAGAGTGCTGCCAACAGGGCCTGTTTTTTTTCCATCTAACCATTCACCAGCGTGACATCCATGACATGACGTCATGATTGTGCCTCATTTTTTCTATTCAGTAACAAGAATTTTCAACCCCCAGCTCTTTAAAAATTCACTTTAGCTTCCCCAAGTTATTAAATCAAATGGGAGAAAAAGTCTGTTCTTTTGTTTTTGCAGAAAACTGACATATTTTTGAAGCCTGCTGCACACCTGCATAGGGAGGTTTGCAGGGGCAGGGGAGTGCTGGAAAAGGAGTTGTCAATATATTTTGCAAGTGTTAGGCAGCAAAGTGGAGTGATAGCTCTCAAGGGGGCTGGCCTTAAGCTGTTATTCTATAAATATTAATAAAGCCCAGTAGCATGCCTGGAAGGAAGGTAACAGTTTGCTCATGTCACAGACCGGGCTTCAATGTGACAAGTTGTGAAAAGAGTGATGAGATGACAAAGGTGGAGAGATGACATTTAGTGACAGGCCTCATTTTTCCAAATATGAATGGCATCGCTGAAAACGGAAGCTGAGTCTGCTGACCTCTCCCTTACAAAATAGCGACCCAGCAAACAATACCTCCGGTGGGTTTTGTTTATTTATTGATTTATTTTTCAGTCATCATAACAAAGTACAGTCACATAAATGATTGCCAAAACATTGATTGACTGATCAATTTTGGAGGCATTTGGAGACCGATTTTGAGCAACTTGATACTTTCATGTAGTCCTGGCAGCAGGACTGGGAATATTTTTCTAGATTTAATTCCTCACAAACTACAAAAATACAGCACATAATCTGATTTCTCTCAGATTATTGTGCCTATTTACTTCAGAGACATGTTTTAGTAATCTGACAAGTAGCCTCATACCATGACCTAATTTCACAAAAGCATCTGCAATCTGGTTATTGTGGTTTTTACTTTTCTTGCCATCAGCATAGTAGAATCTCACATTGGCCTGATTATCCACATGCCTAATTAGCTGGAAGACTAATGGAACAAACAACATAGACAGACATAGAGGGTTTGGCTGCTGCTGACATTGCTCTGCCAAGATGCACTTGTTGCATGCAGCTAAGACTTAGCAGTAACACAGTGTTTTTGGCATGCTAATAACTGTAGAGCGTTTGCTTTGTTTGTATTTCTTTCATGATCTGCAGTACATGCAGGTATTGTTTCTGTGAAAGCTGAGAATTACAAATTTAAAAACCTTCCATGAAAGCTACATGGATATTCATGAAAATGCTGCAATTACTGTAAGTTTGTTTGTTTGGGCTCCAGTTAGACCTCCATGCTGGCATTACAGCCAAAGTGTCACTGAGCAAACACATTGGGTGCACGGTTCTGTAGCCAAGTATAGAAAAAAAAAACAGGGCTGTCAATTGATTCAAATATTTAATCGTGATTATTGCTTGATGGTCCAAAGCTAATCACGATTGTCGCACATTTTTTATCTGTTCAAAATGTACCTTAAAGAGAGATTTGTCAAGTATTTAATACTCTTATCAACATGGAAGTGGGCAAATATGCTTCTTTATGCAAATGTATGTGTATATTTATTATTGGAAATCAATTAACAACACAAAATAATGAGAATTATTGTCCAGAAACTCTCACAGGTACTGCATTTAGCATTAAAAATATGCTCAAATCATAACATGGCAAACTGCAGCCCAACAGGCAACAACAGCTGTCAGTGTGTCAGTGTGCTGACTTGACTATGACTTGCCTCAAACTGCATGTGATTATCATAAAGTGGGCATGTCTGTAAAGGGGAGACTCGTGGGTACCCATAGAACCCATTTTCATTCACATATCTTGAGGTCAGAGGTCAAGGGACCCCTTTGAAAATGGTCATACCAGTTTTTCCTCACCAAAAGATAGCGTAAGTTTGGAGCGTTATTTAACCTCCTTCCCAACAAGCTAGTATGACATGGTTGGTACCAATTGATTCCTTAGGTTTTATAGTTTCATATGATGCCAGTATCTTCTAGCTTTAAAACTGAGCCCGCTACCACCTAAGAATCAATGGGTTAAAGAAATTAGTGGCGTTAAAAATAACAATAATAATAACAACAATTATTTAGCCTCCTTCGCAACAAGCTAGCATGACAATGGATTCTTTCAATGGATGGTTTTCTAGTTTCATTTGATGCCAGTATCTGAGCCCATTACAACCTAAAAATCGCATTGCATTTATGTGTTAAAGGTCACATATTATGCTCATTTCCAGGTTCATAGATGTATTTTAATGTTGCACTAGAACATGTTTACATGCTGCAATGTTCAAAAAACCCTTTATTCTTCTCATACTGCAGCCTGAGTCTGCCTGCCTCAGAGCCTAATTCAGCCTCTGTCTGAAAACCACTGATTCACAGCCTGTCTCCTCCCACTCTGCTCTGATTGGTCAGCGTTTTCTGTCAATCAAACTTCCTCAACAACAACAGCGTCACCCTCCCCCTCCCTCCCGGAGAAGCTCTGGAGAGAGAGAGGAGTGGAGAGAGAGGAGTGGAGGGAGAGGCAGCTAGAATAGAGCTTATAAACCACTTTAAAGTTTATAAACCAGAAACTTCACCCAGCGCACGTTACCGGAGGAATCTGATCAGAAATCGGCGACACATGATGAACATCTGCGGTCCAGATTCCAGGTTCTCCTGACGGTTTCTCTCAAGTAAATAATACTATTTATAGCTCTGTTAGTTAACTCAGTGTTTACCTCATGCATCAACTCTGTAAACCGTAAACATACACTCTGTTTTACGTCTGTCTTTACAGATCCATCTGTGAGAAATGACCGACAGAATCATCCCAGAGGAGAGCAGATAGCTGAAAGCAGATGGGAGATACAGAGCTAACCCGTTAGCATGTAGCTACATGCTAACGGGTTAGCTACATGCTACCGCTATGAGACGGTGTGTAAACACAGCGACCATCAGGGTGGAAAATAGAAGATGTGAAACAGTAGTCAGTTCATTATTTCTGCTAAAAGATAAATGTATGGAAGATCAGAGTAATGGTATATTATTTACAATAGTAGCTGTCTCTGTGTTACCATGACTACAGACCACCGGAGCTTAGCTTACCATAGTTTACCAGAGCTGAAGACTTTCTCCTGTACCATGTTAACATAACTAACTAACAGGTGGGATGATTACAAATGCTGTGAATAATTAATATTGTCATCTGTCAACTCAAATAAAGTTTGACTGTGAAACAGAAATGTGTTGTGTTGCTTACAAGTCACTATTTACTACCTGTACTCTGCTACATGCATGACATCAAATATATATAATATATAAATATCATCTGTTTAAACAGTGTAATTACATAAAGCCTTTGTGAAAGAACATGTTATATTTAGATGATGGGAGTACATGAAGCCTGTTCTGCTGGTTCTTGCAGACTTTGCTCAAGTTAGGTTGAGGAGGAGAGACAGTGACGCGCTGTGGGGCGGGGTCAGCTACTGAAGGTTCTCTCTGGTTCGACCAGGAAACCCTTACATGGCTTGCATTTCTCTAATGACGTCAGAAGAGAAGGAAAAAAAGCGATTTTTTTTTCTGCACCCATTTCCGGACAAACGGAGGAGGAGAAAAAGAGAGAGGATGGTCTTTTATGATACTATGGTGGCCTGTAGACACACTGGGGACAGATATTGATGTTCAAAAGACATGGAAAGGTGCATTTTGCATAATAGGTGACCTTTAAAGAAATTAGTGGTGTTAAAATTCATTTGTGTTAACGTGTCATTATCGTGTTCATTTTGACAGCCTTAAAAAAAAACAAAGAAACATAAAAAACATCAGAAATTGGGATACCACATGCACGATGCCTTAAAGATACTAAATGCAACTTTTGAGACCTGAAGTACTGTTTATGGGTGGTTCCACATTACTCAGCTTTACTTGGTCAAGTTTCTGCCGCAGCTCATGTCACTCATCTTAATGAGCTGTCCATTTTGATTGTTCTTTGCTACCTTTATGTTGCTGTCACTGGCTTGCATCCAAGTCAGGAAGCTCTTCTAGTATCATGCCTTATCAGTAATCAGAAGAAGTAGTCCACCAGGAAGATTGTGGCTTAGTAGCATTATCTTCAAATTGTGTGGCAGGATACATTAAGTGGAATATTATGACTATATTTTTTTGTGTATTCATGTATTTAATAGTGGTTAAAAGTGTGTGAAAATCTATGGGATTAAGCTTGACAGAAAGATGAAGTTGCTTTGTTTGTATGATATCTTTTGTTGCTTCTGTGTATGCCAACAGAAGCACTGATATCGGCTTTGTTCTAGGATCTGTAGGCATCACCTGTATCCTTGCTTTTCTGTGAAATGTTGATGTTACAAAACCCAAGATAAATCTACTTGACGTTCTTCAGTACATTACTTCCTAAAAATGAGCCTCATAAAAGTAACATGACACATTTATAAAAAAACAAAACAAAAAAAACCAATCATACCTGTCAGTTATCACAAGCCATTCATGAATTACTTACATTTTGTGGATCGTTATGTCCATTCAGTTCAGTTCATTGATACATTCTCAACATTTACCATCTAACTAACAGTGCACTCTGCCTTGAGGTTATCTGTGGGGCTGCTTTTACGTCACATTCACACCAAGAGCAAAGCAAATTTTTCGCCTAGCTTTACTCGCACGAGTTGGACCGCCTTGATCATTTGTGTTCATTCGCGTTACTCGCTCCAGACGCGCCGGAGAGGAGAAAGGGGCTTGTCTCCATAGATCACAACAACTTTTCTTTCCACCATTTCCGACGGCATTTTGTTTTCTGACATATTTGGGACTTCCACAACATGTACAAAGCAGCAACAGTGGTTGTTTCTTCCATGGTTGATGGCGGAAATGGCGGAAAGAAAAGTCGTTGGTTTCTCCTCTCTAGCGCGTCTAACGTGAATGAACACAAACGATACCGGCGGTCCAACTTGAGTAAAGCGAGGCGAAAGTTCGCTCAGCTCTTGGTGTGAATGCAACATTAGACGGAGCCCATCTCTATAAACAAAAACAGTTTGTCTTCCCAAACAATGAATGCAAATCTACTAAACTGCAGGACATTGTAATATAATGTCTCTGTACAATTAGATTTATCTATACATTCTCTCCCATCACACATTACTATTGAACCAAATGAAAAGGTCTTTAATGGTCTATAACAGCCTGGTTAGTTATTCCCCAGCGTTACCACTATAAACTGCATGCAGACATGATTTAGTCGCCCTTATCCCGAGATCAAACAGTAGCATTTACAGACATGGGCTTCAACATGGCAACCATTACACAAAAGCCTTGTTCTCTCGGCATATGGTATCCAAAGCGTTTGTATTAATGACATTTCACACCAGTGAGGAGATAATTCCTGTGTGGTAAGGTGCAAAATTGAGCAGCTTTGATGTTAAGCGGCGTATTTAAGATTCAAGATGAGGGTGTTAATTAGTTGACAAAAATCTTTTCGGTTTTAACATTTTTTTTACATGAATCCCTCTGGCCTGAGATCAGGTTGCTACATCTCGATTCAAAGAAAACAGATAAGAACGGCAGTATGTATAGTAGTTAACACATGTAAGGCCTTGTACTGTACCTGTATACATTTTTATTATCGAGTTCACAAAGCATTTTTAGGCTCCCTTATTTTTACTCCATTCATGTTCTGAAATCCATTTGCTAATGTGGCTTGGATGTAATAGAAACTTGCTTATATGGCTCTTTGTAACTAGGTTGTTGTAGTCTTTCTGGAATAAGCCATTTTTCATGAAGGTATGCACTGTCAAAAATGTGGCTTACGATACTGTAGTACAATTTATACAAGCAATCATCAAGGTAGCCAGTAAGTGGTACAATTTGACCAGACCAACAATTTGTGGTCCTTTTGTGGATGGTGAAAAATCTCTGTGAATCATGACAGCTAAATACACAGCAGGTCGAGCTGTGATATTTAAGAGCTCAGGGAATATTTACCTGGACAAGTTGTCTAGGCAAGCAATTCCAAATGTGCTATACAGGAGTACATAGCGTACATAAATAGATGGGTTATGTTGTTTCATGTAACTATGCCAGCCCTGGCTTTTATACTGAAAAGAAAAGGTTTGTGTGTCACTCATAGCAACATGTAATACAGCGTTCCATCCTCAGATATACATGTATTCTCAGTACTGTTAGAGTCGAGATGGAGGTGTAGATTCATAGTATTTCAAGGGAATGCCTCGCAAAATATCAACACAATTCCTGGGTCGCACATACTGCAGAAAAGCCAACTAATAAGGGGAAATATGGCCACATTGAAGTTCATTTTCTAGTGAACCCTTTCTCCATTCTAAAATGTCTTGTGGATCCTCTAATGGCAGATATTCGTCAGGCTGGGGCTCCTGTACTGTGTCAGGTAATGAGCAACCGTGATCACAATGCGGACACAGCACTGCCATTGTTTCCACAACAGAAGGCAGGAGACTGCTTACTTTGGTGATGTGATGGAGATTAGGTTTGTCCAAACTACCAAAAGTCCCTGCACTTCTTCCTGTTAGCTGCTTTGTTTCATTCATTCCTTGCAATATTTATATATATTCACCAAGAAAAAGTGCTAAAATACCCAAATATAGATGTTTCTAACAAGCAAGGAGTCAGCAGTCAGTCTCTCACTCTAGAAGTTAACATTTCCAATAACAGCCTCACAATAAGAGCTTTACTTTTAAGCGTTTTACACTTACAGAACACTTTGTAATAGCTCAAATAGCGGGGGGCGAATCAGAAAATAGAGATGCTACTACTGTATCTGTTAGATGAAAGTAAGAACTGGGAATGTAGGAGTAAAGCAAAACTCCAAAGAACAGCGACTCCCACATTACGTTGGAACAAAAAAAAAAAAAAAACAACACCCAAGAAACCTACTGAAATCTAAATATACATGTGATTTGTCCACATATGTTGCAGCTCAACATGCTGTGCCAATCAGTTCTCCATGACGTCCACAGGGTTCGCTTGATGGCAGGAACCCATCACGGCTTGGCCCTTCTCCCGAGCGGGAGCGTTATGCCGTGCGTCAGCGTGGTCATCCCCCGCTGTGAGGATGCAGTGCGAATAGAAGTTAGTGTGGCGCTGAAGCGTGCAATATCAAACCAATGGAAAAACAACATCACAGTTGCATATTATCTGCCACTTCTCAAACTTCAGCTGCCAAGTTCTGATGTGGGTTATGCAGAGTGACCAACAGTGGGAGGCAGACAGTGAAAACACCCTGGATGCATGTTGCTGCTTTACATTCTGCCCCTTTTGAAATCCTATAAAGTTACCATTGATAATGAGGCAACTAAAAGATTTTTTTTTTTGCTATCATATTTCATTTGCAGCTGTCCTGGAAAAAAAACCCCAATTCAACGTCACATCTTGGAGCTGCAGGAATAACAAAAACAACACGAAACAACAAAATGTGTCCAGAACAGCTGTTTTTGAAAACATGCTAATTAGTTTTTTGATGATTTTCTTGTCAAATACTAACAAACAGCCATTAGCTACTACCACTGTTGCTTCCACCGCATGAAGTTACCCAGATACAATTGTTCGTTAGTTATCTAAAAAACAAAATCAATCTCCTGGCAGTTTCCAGTTAAAATTACACCGGGTCTATTCAGTTCTGTACAAATAGCACGTGTGTGTGTGTGTGTGTGTGTGTGTGTGTGTGTGTGTGTGTGTGTGTGTGTGTGTGTGTGTGTGTGTGTGTGTGTGTGTGTGTGTGTGTGTGTGTGTGTGTGTGTGTGTGTGTGTGTGTGTGTGTGTGTGTGTGCGTGTGTGTGCAATTGAGTAATAATAAGCAATGAAGAGAGAGAGAGAGAGAGAGCAAGAGAAACGGAGAAAGGGCAGCGTATAAACTGTTTGTGTCTAATTTGTACCTCAGCGTCTTGACGAAGACATGACAGAGCCGGAGCAGGAGGCAATTCAAACAGGCCTAAGGGTCGTAACCAGCATTTTTTTATTCGGCGAAATTGAATAAAAACACAGTTACTGTCCATCAATGTTTTTTTCCCTCTATTCTTTTTTTCAGCGAATGCTTCTAAACGGCTGAGTTTGGGGAAAGCTCAAAGGGCTGGCATATTATTTACTTCAATTTGAGCTCTTTTTTATAGAGGACAGGCACTTCTTTTGGCAGCGTAGCATGTTTAACAGCCTTAATGTATGTATTTACGGAAAAATACCGTGCACAATAGTGACATCTTAGTTAAAAGTGTTAAGCGTAGTGATCTAGAATAGTTGTTAAGAAAACATGGCAGTTTGAGAGATGTACTGACATTTCCTTCTGTTGTCAGCGCTGAAATTATTTTACAGTGGGCTGAGTCTCACTGAGCACCCGGGTGTTACAATGCATGAGGTGATAGATTGTTTCACCTGCCAGTGGAGGAAAGCTCGGACCAACTGCTGCCATGCTCTTTTGTTTTCTGTGATATTCAGGTAGGTAAAATATAGATAGCATAGATCTGACTTTATTTTTATAAATTGCACTTTGGCACAACATAAAATTAAATTATATCATTGCAATTGTGTAAGCAAGCAGTTCATCAGAGAGTTTAATGCTTAAAAGAAGTATCGTGCACTTAGAGTATTTAGTACTAAGTCTAATAATAGTCTTTTGAATGGACAGTCTTTAGTTAATGTGCAGGTTAAATAACACTGATATCATGTGAATATCAACCCCTCTCCCCCTGTAGGCTTTAAAGGGGGCTATACACATTGTTTAGATTTCTCCCTCATGAATAATGGCAGCTGCAGTGCAATACAGTGCAACGCTACAGTACAGCTGGGTGTGGTCATAGAGTTTTCAACACACAGATGCCAGTACAGCAATTAATTTCCTTTGTATAAGATTCAGTGAGAAGTTGCTCTTTAAATATTCAGATAGGGGTTATCTGAATATTTAAAGCTATAGCTGATAATGTCCAGAGAGTGGAGAAACGTTGAGTATTGCGTTAAGATGTCAACGGATCCTTAAACAATTCTTTATCTATCTATTATCTTATTTATTTTATCATCTTCTATTATCTATCTTTATAATTCTTTATTTCCTTATCAAGCGTTTATCATTAGTGGACATCAGCTCCTGAGTATCATTTATTTTTTGATAAGTGGTGTTCAAAATGTACACTAACAGTATTTGGTATTGCCTTGATTAATTGAATGACCTTTGGGTAGAAAACACTAATAAGCTGCGCATTGCTGCCGAAGGAAGTTACTGAGCACAGAAACCGTTTGATGGTCCTCCGCATAGGCGTGTGACCTTTTACACAATAATGCAATATATTCTTGGATCAGAGAACATATTGTTGATTTCACAGCCAGCTTGCATTTTTAAGATATCCCACTCGCGTGTTCGAGTATATCGCTGCCGTTTGATATGTAGTACATGTGCACTGTTGAATAAGTAATGGGGTTGCCCCAGCGTACATGCATTAACAGTGTAGATCAACAGAGTTGCTCAATGCACTTCAAACCCACTGAGTCTCCCAAGTGCCCTTACAGCCTTTTGCAGTTCGAAGCATCTGCTTCAAAGCTGCAACAAAGTATTTCTATGTAACACATACATACATGCAACCTATCGCGCCTAAATTGTAAAGTGGCACTGCGGAATAGAAGAGCCCCCAGCCCCTCTCCTACTCTGGTAAAAAGAGATGGTGTACCAGGAGACGGATAAATAGGAGTGAGCTGTGTGCAGTTTATTGATGTCACTTTATTGTTTTCCGCACTGTTGCGTTGTTTCCGTATGTATTCTTAGTATACATACTTATTTTAAGGCCAACCATGATTTTTTTTCCTAAACTTAACTAAGTGGTTTTGTTGCCTAAACCTAAGTAAAGTTTTTTTTTTTTTGCCTCAACCTATCTCTGGACGTTACTGTAGTTTTGTAGCGTGGCGTACAAATGACACGCAAAAAGCCTAAATTGTGTCCTCATGACGGGCAGAATGTCCGTGTAATGTCATTGCAGCTTGTATATGGCAGTTTTAGTAACCTGGCTGTCTTACCTGTTGATTATGCTTCACTGGTTTATGCCAGATATTCATATGCTCTAGTGTAACATGGTGGATGCTGTACGATGAAGCCTCTTGATCTCAGTTGACTCGTATCGTTAAAGTCACTCCACATTCAGTTGCTACAGCTGGTTGGAGGCTTTTCCGCCAGAACAACCGGCTTCAGAGACTGTCTACTCCCAAAACATGTCCAATAAAAGCTGATTTGGGAAGTGTGTTGTCAAAATGCCACATTGCAGGTAGAGGTGTCAACATTAGCCGGTAGTCTTTGCGGCTCCCTTAAAATGACTACTTGTTCTGGATCAGCTTAATGTTAGGAAAATAAATCAACTTCACTGTTTCCTCAATTTTGTCCCTTAATTTCTGAATATATGAAACAAATGATCTGTTTTAATCACAGAGCTCTGGCACATCTCTGTCCCTCCCTCTTGCCCACTGTTGCCACCCACACACTGCTTCATGTCTATGGCTCGCCTTCCCATTGTTCAATGCAGTGTTGTGTAAAATGAACAACTTGGTGGGAATGCTTTCTTGCTTTTTGGGCTCATTTTTAAAACAGGGACTTTGCATTCCTCCGGTTTTTCCTGGCTTATTTTTGCTCGGTTTGGATCGTAACAATGATTAGAAGCAAACATGGAAGTTATTAGTTATTGTGCGTGGGCCAACTGTGCCGCTAGCATGGCAAATTTTGCTATCCTCGCAAAAAAAGTAGGCGACTCTCAGTTTTCATCTGAATAGTGATGGTAATCAATAGTGATGGCTCTGATGTATGCAAATGATCATCAAGGCAAAAAGCGTCACAGTAATCATTTTGCAGTGACATGTTACACACAAAATGAATTATTCCGTTATTTCAATTTGGTCACCTGCCACTTGGTTTTTCACTTTAAATGTAAAACAGGTGTCAGATAATATAATGTTATACGGGTCAACCAGTGATGCATTTGATGCATCATACCACCATATAGTTTTATTTAAACATCTTATTATGACCTGATTCTGGCAGTATTCTCAATGAAGGTCTAAAGGAGAATGCACGTTGTATTTTAATGCATACGTTGGGACTTTATTTCGGAAAAAAATATGTATGGTAGTCAGCGGCGAGAAACAGATATTTTTTTGGATCCCGTTTGAATTGCGCCATGAATCACACATATGATGTTTGTCAATTTAAAACATCATTTTGACAGTCAACAAAGTCTCAGTATTTCATAGGTTTGTCGTAGTATCATTTAGTTTTGTGTGAAACCGCTCAGTGAACTACGGGTGCATCCCAAAGCTCTTATTTGTTGCTCCTCGCTCCTCGCTCCTCGCTTGAACTGGAAGTTGTTCTGGTGCGCCATCTTGAAGACCGTCCCAAAGCTCTTATTTCTGCACGAAGCGAGGAGCCAGGATCGAGGATCGAGGAGCGAGGAGCGAGGAGCGAGGAGCGAGGAGCGAGGAGGGATCTCTGAGGAGCGATGAGCGAGGATACATGAGAGCAGCCTTCACTGAAGTCTTTTACCGACTGACACGCCCCCTTTTTGGATATCAGTTACTGATTGGACGCTGCTGCCGACCGGACTGATCTGATAACTTTACCTCTCAACATTGCTGGAGTTTTATACCGGAGTGAAGACAGATCACAGATTAAACGTTTTATATTTTAGTTGTCTTCTGATTCACCATCTAGTTATAATCTGTGATAATTGAAGCTCTGAACAGCAGCAAAAGGACCTGCAGTATCTCTCCTTCACACACCGCCAGTGAAGCAGCCTGTCACTGAAAGAGCTTTATAAAACCTGACAAACGGACTTAAAATAACTTTCTTCATTTATTAGAAAGATTTTTCTTTTCATGATCTGTTATTTTCCCCGTTAACTTTTATTAATGATACTATTAAAGTCAGAGAGCGAAGGAGAGTCTGTCTGTCATCAACAAAAACCTGTTACATCATTTATCCTCATTTCAATTCAGTCACATGTGCGGCTGATAATTCCTGAACGTCAGGTTTGATATGAGTTACATCATTTACATTTCCCTGAAACATTCAGCCTAATACATAATGTCCAGTGTTCAAAAGACACCGTAGTCATATTCTGGGTTATTAAATAATGAACTCACAATCAGAATATCAATAACTACAGACGCTAATAATGAATAAATAATATAAAATGATTGTTCCAGTAGAGATGGTTCCTGGTCCTCTAAGCAGGACTCAGTCCCCAGTAGAAATACAGACTGCAGCTGTTACAGGTTACAGAGAGAAAACACTGCTTCTCTACCCTTGATAACTGTGTCTTTATTAGTATTGGATCAGTTCAGACATAAACAGCTGTTAAAACCGACTGACAGCTGATCCAGCTGCGATCAGCTGCTGCTGTCATCAGAAACGGACGTCGCTTCACGTGACGCTTCGGACGAAACAACGTCTCATTTCTCTTAAAACGTATTTCCTCGTTTCCTCTGTCCTCGCATGGTTTCCTTGCGTCTCTCCATTCTTCCCTGGTGGGAGGGACTAAGACTCAAGGAAAAGACGCAAATGAGGGAAACGGGGATGTAATTAAGAGCTTTGGGATGCAGCCTATACCTCTCATCTCGCACAATATACATCAGCAACGCTAGCTAGCTAACTTAGCTATCACCACACACACAAATGAAACGGTATCTTACCTGATGTGCTTCATCCAGCGACTCCTGATCTTTTTATCAGTCGGGAAGCGAAAGAACGAACAAGACCCGTTGCTGGTGTGAGAACATCAAAGTACGAAACACACAGGCATCGTAGCTTCAGAGAGAGACGTCACTTACACAACGTTTGGGTATGTACAGTAGTCTTTCTAATTATATATTTTCACAGTCTTATATTTCAACAGTTTTACAACAAACTGAGAATTTCTTGACTTGCAAAATTATATTTTAAATTGACAAACATCATATGAGTGATTCATTGCGCAATTCATACGGGATCGGGATGTTTTCCGAAATAAAGTCCCATGGTGGTCTACCGGAAGGGTCGGGGCTTCGCCTCTCTATTGATGTATTATTTGTTGAGATTGAGATATTATTATTTTTTTTTTGCATTAGTACTGCCATTGCAATAACCTAAGGTATAAAATGTGCAAGGTGAAAAGAGTGTGTGACAGGAGAAGGTATGAAAAGCCTCGGCTAACGCAGGGCGACGGCTCTGGGCTGCCTGTAATGGCACTGGTACACTATTACACCGACTCAAAGCCATTAGTTACCTGCATTTCCTTTCCGAGGTCTCAGTATTCCAGACCAGCTCTTTCATAGCTGTGAGTAGAGATCTGCATATATGTGCCTGAAATGTTTTTGTGTGTGCCTGAACACAAGGAGCTTATGTGATTTAGATCATGACTAGGGATGCTGCTGTTGTGCTGAGTTAGAAGAATATCATAGTGGAGAAAGGAAACTGCTGTGCTATATAGTACACCGCTTGACCCATAGCAGGGATTATTCATTGCTGTCAGCTGAAAAGCTCATAACTCCTGTTTTTAGTTATTTATTTTTATTTGTTAACGTCAGTTCAAGGACTCCGTGTTGCTCTGGGGGTTGAGAACAGTTTGTGTTTTAGTTTTTCAGTTCCATTTACCAACCTGAAAACAAAGTGCGTGGCAAAACGATCTAATATGTTCTGAAAAAATATTATATCTTTATATATGTTATTTTTACCAAACATCAGTGCGACTGGTCTATAGCTGGGTTTGTTCCAGCCATCCATCAATTATGTGTAACCGCTTATCCTCCTTGGAGGGTCGCGGGGGGGGCTAGAGCAAGTGATCCCAGCTGACATTGGGCGAGAGGCAGCATACAGCCTGGACAGGTCGCCAGTCAATCACAGGGCTGACACACAGAGACAGACCACCAGTCACGCTAACATTCACACCTACGGGCAATTTAGAGTCACCAGTTAACCTAACCTGCATGTCTTCAGACTGTGGGAGGAAGCCGGAGGACCCGGAGGAAAGACACGCTGACACGGGGAGAACATATAAGATTAATATAGAAATGTAATCTGTTCACTTTTGGGAATAATTGATGAGGGCGGATCTCAACTATAGCAATTCCTACATTAATAGTGGTAGTCATACTTTAGGCGAATCACATTTGAGATTAACTTCTGTTATGATTTGACGCTATATAAAAATAAATGGAATTGAATTGAATAATGTTCACTGAGCATTTCAGGCACAAAAAGAGACATGTTCCAGTGTAGCATACACTGGAGCTCGATTGGCCAAACCCCAAAAGGTGAAGACTAAACACAAATAAATAAAATAGGAGATGGAAACAAAAGAACAAAAAAATGTCAAGTGTTAGATAGTGATCTGAGCCGTTTTCTGCCAGCAAGGTCTAGTCTCATCTGTTCTCACAGGAGCTCCTGCTCATAAAAGACGCAGCTTTAATAAGCAGGAGCTTATAAAATCTCTCGCTTATAAAATCAAATCAATCATCTCACAGAGATTGCTCAACTGTTTCTTAATAGTAAAATGTTATACGTTATTATAAGTCAACAAAAAAGCTTTAAATACACTTAGAACGGCTCTTTCCTCCAAAACCTCCATTAGAATTGGCCTTTTATTCTACCACATTGCCATGGAAATGCCTCGGTAAAAGAAATCTGGATCACCTGAGTCTGGTTTAGCGGCTTGTGGGTCTAAAGAAGAGGTTTGGTTATATTAAATGCAGAAAAGAGGCAACAAATCATATGCAAAGATGTTCAGAAAAATATAAAAATCGGCATTGGCTATAATAAATTTTAAATATGTGTGGGATTGTGCTTAACACCCACGAGCAAACACATGTAATGTTTATACAGTATACTTCAGAATTAGAACAATACATCCTGCTTCTTCATGAAGATTTACATTTTCCACACAATTTGATACAGCTACAGTACCTCGCAGCTACAGAATCATCTCTTAATGCTGAGTTGTTGGAAGTATCTACCTTATTTTCTTGAGTATTTGTGGTATGTATGGTGTGTGTGTGCTCTTTATTTGAATACATGTGTGAGTGATGATTCATCTGGTAATTTTCCACATTGAATGAGGACAGATCTGTCTGGATCGGTGAACATCATTTTCATTCTGCGTTGAAGGTCAAAGAGCAAATGACCCAGCAAAAATAAAAGCCCATTAACATTATTCGACTTAATTAAGGTGGCAGAGAGGGTGTCAAATGGCTGCCGTGGTTGTCACTGTTAGTGCTGAAACAGTCATGAGTAACACAGATAATCTAGAAAAGGTTAATCTCTGCTGTGCCATTAACATACATCTTTGCACGCAGTACCGAAAGCACTTCGAATTCAAATATCCAATTTTTGAAAAAATGAAATTTCCTCTAAAATGCTTTTTACTTTGCCTCTCTATTATAGACAGAACTTGTATTCAGAGGCTGTTTTTCATACCTAGCTTTGATCCTGACATTCCTTAATTGTGGTAGCCTGTTATTCAGTATGAACACATTTATGAAAAGAGAGTTTGGGGTGCTGATTCGTCGTAACCTGACTTTGGAGCATAACAAGCTACTAGTCTTGTGTGAAAACGGCTTCATATGAATACATAACTTTATCTAAAGGTGTTGTGCGTCACTACTTCTTTTATTCTTCTGCTTTTTAAATGAAGGCAGTTCCAGGAGTAAGTTCTGCACATCTGTAATTGTTTCTTTAATCTAAGTAATAAAATGTATTTAAGTAATCATATTATTTACTTCTTGACTTCCCAATTTTGGACCATATGGGGCTGGATCATATGTCTGCGTGCTTTCATAGCAAGGGAGGGGAAAAGATTTACATTCTAAATGTAAATTAGAGTCTAAATCAAATGGTTGGCTAATTTTTAAGGAAACAACAGAAGTAGGAGAAAGAACAAGCCTATACTTGGACAAGACCCAAAACTAATGTTACTGGAATAGTCAGTGGTGGGCTTGACACTCAGATGTACTTTCAGTTTAACAGCACACTGAAAACACACTGGTTGAAAGGAGTGGGCTTTAAAGACGTCTTCAAAGATGCATCATCGATCGGCGTGTTTCTTCCTAATTTCCTGAGGAATTAGCAATGAGAGATATTGACGTGGACCATATCTTAGACAGTTAGATGACAGACTGAGTGTGTTTCAGTCAGTTTAACGTGAGGCAGCGCAGGGAAAAGAGACGGGATTCTCTCTTACTGTCACAGAGAGGTGAAACACCCTCCAATGAGGATTTGAAGGAAACCCCTGCTTGTTTCCAAACTTGTTAAACACAGAGGTGGTGTTAACATGCTTTGTTCTTGCACTATTGCACAACCCCCACCTACACACACACACACACACCCCTCCTCCACTACCATATCCAAACACTCCCCCTTTCCAAGTTGAGTAAACCTGCAGAGTAACAGCGGAGGAAGCTTGGCCCTGATTTCAGTGCAGTGGAGGAGCCGGGGGGCCCAAGGGACACTCAGGTTACCAGCATCGAATCCTGCAGTATTAGCAGGGCACAGTGAAATAACAGCCTGCCATCTGGAACCTATGTTAAAGCCATCCGAGCCTCGCAGCGTTCAATCACACTGACCTCAATTAAGTGTTATTTGTTCAGTATTTTTATTCACTCCTTCCTTTGCCTCCAGATCTTTCTGTCTCGTGCGGTAATGTATGCCCTGACGCACTGTGTCAGATCCAGAGCGATGGCTGGAGTTTGGCTTTTCTCTACTCAATATGAGCTTTCCCATTAAACTTTAAGCAAGTCCACCTCTTGAGAGGTTTCAGGAGAGAGCACCTTAAGTACAGGGGAATAAAGGCTTGTCTTTGTGCTGTAAAGATGCTCCGTGGTATGCCGGGTTAAGAGTGGGTGTTTTTTTGGTGCGGCCTCATGCTCAGGACTCAATGCGGTCTTTCTTGACCCCACTTAAACAGGAGACAATGAGCACACATGAGCACATCTTCCCTGTTTTTGAACCTCGATGCCCCGCACTTTCTTCAGTCCTAAGGGAAATTTAACTCTGCTAATCATCATCAGTGTGATCTGGGAAAGTTTTCTGAGAACAGTTTGGATAAATAAAGTTAATGTCCTTGGAACCATTGGTATAAAAAATGACAGTGCTCATGACCTTTTTCATTCCTAGCGTTGCTCTTAAATTTGCTTTTACAAATCACAGTTTTACTTACTTGAGACTTGAATTAAAAGAATCCAATGTGATTTAATATCTTAAAATTATTTTTTTTATTTTTTTTAAACCATTCACAATTTGTATTTTATGGAAACATTCATTCATCATTGGTTTAATTGGATTGATTTGATTTTCTACATTCATTTGACTTGAAATGGATCCATTTTACATGTGAACTTGCGGTATCGGCCGATACTGATATCGGTATCAGAACAACTCTAAAAGTTGGTCACTGCTCTGATATGAATTCAAAATGTTGTTGTACTCAAATTTTGAATTGGTCTCAGTGGCTACATTAAGCCTGCAGTTATTACACTTTTAAAAAAAAAAGTCAATTTTAATGGCTGTTCCTTCCCACTTAACTCCTCACAAATTGGATGTGGTCTTGAGTGGCAGTTTTCTTTCAGCAACGGTTGGATTCCTTACAAGCGAGACAGAGGTTTGCAGCATTTTAAGAGACATGCCCGCAGGAATGCTTCCATCCGGCAGATTTCATCTTGTGGATGCGATTGGGAGCAGTATCTCTTAATCGGGGTCTATTAGCGCATGGGGATTTATTTTTGACAAATCATTTAAGAAAGGTGTAGCTCTGTTAGAAATGTGTTGGAAAAAATGTCATGTAGGGGCATATATCCTGAAAAACAGAGACATCTCGAGGTTCATGTAAAAGGAGCAAGCGGTGATACTGGCACGGCTTTTAATTCAGTAGTTCACATTTGCAGTTAGTGATATCCCTTCACTCTCCAATCCTGATTTCATACCTGCTTATCTAGTTTTGTTACCAAACTGATCCGTCTAGTTGGTGTCTCGAGTTAGAGTACCAATAGAAAAGCAAGGAATAGATAATTAGGAATAATTACATGTGAGTCTTTTTTTTTGAGAAAAAAATACATACATAAATAATACAAAATACTATGGAGAGCCTTTAGTCAGGATTTACATGTCACATTTAACATTTCTTGAATTCAGACAGAATCAACAAGAACTATGTTATCAGAAAACACTAAACTGCACATAATGTAGCAGCAGCCTTGGTTGACTGGGGATTGTTCTCTTCCACTTTGTGCATGAAGCAATGTCGTAAATTTGAATTTTTTACATTGCAGCAACCACCGACATTATGCCTAACAATTCAGTAAGGTTTTATCATTCAGATTTCATAGTTTCCTGTCTTTTAGCTTTCATGCTTTCTCACTTATAAAAATTTCATTTTAGCTCAAGAGGTCTAGTTTCTTCGTGATGCGGGCAAAATGTGCAGAAAGTGGAAGTAAAGGAGAGGTGCCGCTATCCTAATGGCGAAGAGATCAAGCAGAGGGGATTATTGGTAGTATAGTCCATACCAGTTTTAGCCTATGAGAAAATAAAATAGGCATTTCTAAACTGATATAGACACACATTTCTTTTTTTTTTTTTATTAATTTATTTTTGTCAAGGACGACTGTTCATTTTAACAGTGTCTGTCACCTGCGCCGCAGTCAAAACATACCAGCTAAGTCCAGAGGAAATAAGAGACCGTGAGCATCTCTCTTATCTGTGTTTACCTTTTGTGATGAGTGAGCACTGGTCAAAAATTGCCTTGTGCTGTGTGTGCCACGCTGTCAGCATGTCACCGTTGCTGGTTGGGTGCCAGAGATGCCAAGGAGATACAGGCCGCACGAATGGCATTTTGAATCCTCTACTAAATATCCCCTGCTATCAGTGACAGGCATCAACAGGAGAGTAAAGCTTTTAATGGCCGTAGAGACACATCTCAGAGGAATTCCCAAACAGGTGACACGGGGAGCACTGCGGGTGGCTTCTGAGCATGCTGTCATTTCATAGTGCTTTCTGTTTGCACACGGAGCACAGGACATCAGAGCTACTCAAACATAGATGATGTGTTAAAAATGTGTAAGTCAGTGGTAGGCACAAAACCTGCATAAATCAAACCATGTTCTTACACTAAAAAAAAATATTGCAATTCCTAACCAAGGATGCAGTCTGCATGAAAATGTACGTACATTTCACAATATTAATATCAAATGGAGGAGCACATTTCTCTCAGCCTATGTTGTTAGCATATCCCCAACAAGAATTTCAGCTCTGAAAGCAGTTTACCCCAGTATCCATTTGGTTAATAGATCCATTAAGCAGCATGGCGTGAGTGGAGTGCGGCTGCTGTGTGGAGCGCAGGATGACGTGTTAATTCTGGGTAATTTATTACCCTGGGTGTCGCTGGGCAAGGAGCTCCTGACAGATCCTGTCTCCCTGGGATCGTCCTCCGCCAGGCTTCCGTGGGCATTGCCTGCTTAGCAGTGGCTCCAACATTCGTTGCTCACATCCGCTGATGCAAGTATGATGTAAAACCCCTTAGTGCAGGAAAACAACAGCGCACATAGTGTGGCATTATATCGGACTGGCGGTCTTTGAAGGTAGGAGGCTAAAAGCACACCTGTGGAGAGGGAGAGGGAGAGGGTAATCAGATTTCCCCCCCCAGTGTTATGGGCACTTGCTGGCTCTCATATGGTTTTTATTTATGGAAGTATCCTTTTCTGTCTAGGGCCGGGCCCTGATTAGATCATGGATGCTGATTGTGGCCTAGAGCTGTGGTGATCAATCCTAATTTACTTGGAGAATTAAATTTATACATAGGAGGATGCAGTGCCCTGCCCTGATAGATGAAAGGGCATTTCCCTCGTACGCATCAACAATCAAGATGACAGGAAAAGAAAGACAACACGTATCCGTGATTTTGTTTCGTTGTGTTTTCATAACATGTAACATGGGGCTTTCCATGGGGGGGGTAAAAGCTGCATTAAAGACTGGTAGTCGATAAGCCCAAAAAAATAAATTGCACAGGCGTTTGTGCGTAAGCCTCAGCACTGTCTAATGTTCAGCCATTGGGATCAGAGAGTGCAGACCTCTGGTGCCTCAGAGGCAGAGGAGGGGGGATTGTGCAGGTCAACGCAGCACTGCCAAGCTACCCGTCAGCCATTTCATGTCATAATCAGTTAGGGGCAAATCAGCATACACCAACTCTCAGTGCCCCGTGAAAATTCTCTCAGGATTCTTGTCTGTACTGCAGCACTGAAAGGATGGCAAAATTAATTTCATTCTGTGTGCTCTACGAGAAGGGCTTTTTTTTTTTTAATGTGATGTTGTGATGCTCCGTTTTCAGCTCTAGAAAACAAGCACAGTGTGTTTACAGTGGGCCACTGCAGCAGCCACGCCTTCTAGACATAGCATCTTTACAGCCAGAGCTGTCGTCCAATCGATGATGAAGCTTCAGAGTGATTAGCCCCACCCAGAGGCTGCTGAGATGGGAGATGTGGGAGGTGTGTGGTTGTCAAAGCAGGGCTTGCGGAGATGACTCAGTTAGGCACTTAGAGTAAGATCATTACCATGCAGGAACCCTCCGTCTAGCTTTGCTGTGTGTGCTGATTTTTTACTGTTGATATTGAACAGCCACCGGTTTTATTGTCTCTAACAGCAGAGTTGTGCTCGCTGCTTGTCGTGCATCGGTTTATCACATGGTCCTCATGTTCATATCGTCTCATGCCAGCCATGTTAGCTGATTCATTTTGCAAAGCCAAGCTAAGATCCATATTATTGCTGTGGTGGGGAAACCTAATTAGTCCAGTTTATGGGATTGATTGATGCTTGAAACAAATACAGTGCTTCTCACTGTTTGGTAGTCTACTTTGATCAGGGGTAGGTGTGTGTGTGTGTGTGTGTGTGTGTGTGTGTGTGAGTGTGTGTGTGATTATGTTCTATTCATTTGTTTGTGTATATATACTCTGTATATAAATCAATAAATCATTGTGTTTCCTGCATCTCAGATCAGTTCACACATTGTGGCTTGATGGACAACAGCCAAACCCGGCAGAAATTCAATTTCAAATTAAATTGTAAACTCAACAGCTAATATATACTACATATGATGTGATACCAGTGGGCAACCTTCGGGTCTGAGAAGTGCATCCAATGCGAAAGTACCTTAAACTTGCATTCTTTCTAACAGCCAGCAGGGGGCGACTCCTCTGGTTGCAAAAAGAAGTCAGATTGTATAGAAGTCTATGAGAAAGTGAGCCTACTTCTCACTTGATTTATTACCTCAGTAAACATTGTAAACATGAGTTTATGGTCTCAATCGCTAGTTTCAAGTCTTCTTCAATACAGCATGATGTTCATTTAGTAAATTATGGTCCCATTTAGAGTCAAATAGACCATAAAGCAGGGGATGCTTTAGGGCGGGGCTACCTTGTGATTGACAGGTCGCTACCACCACGTTGTCCGGTCTGGGAGTTGTCCGTGTTTTCGTCTTACGACTTTAACCCCTTTCACAGTGTGTTTTGCAATTCACGAAAGTTAATTGTAACATTTCGGTTGCTTAAAAAAGTCGTTGTGTTTACTTGTACTTAGCTCCACCCTCTTGCGTCACTTCGGGTTGCAAAAAAACAAGATGGCGATGGCCAAAATGCTGAACTTGAACCTTCAAAACGGCAGTCCACGAACCAATGGGTGACGTCACGGTGACTACGTCCCCTTCTTATATACAGTCTCTGCGTGATGCACATAATTGCCAAATGTCCCAGGAAAATCCAGCAAGGATATATAAGAGAAGGAAAGTTGAAAGGAGATGGCTAGTTCTCTCCTGAGGTAGGATCTCCTGCCTATGACAGCGTTGATTGATGATTGGTAGACCTTACTAAGTCTGTGATCATTGCAGTGCACTTCCTTACTCTGGGCCTACAGAAGTTACATATCATGAGGAAATCTCAGGACCCCCATTGTGAGTGAATTGTAATTGGTATCCGGCAGTACCACAGTACTATCTCACAGTCTCTTTGAGGGGAGTTCTTCCACTCACAGCTGCACAGTTGCCATGCATTGCCCTTGTCTTGATAAGATGGCACACAGGGACAGAAGCAGAGCGGGGTATTTCCACCGGGCAGCTCGATGGTGGGATTCATGGATGAAAAGCGTGCATTGGGTGATCTGATTACAAGTGGACAGCTCTAGATACAGGTGTGACTGCACCTACACAGCTTGGAGGACACATTCATATGCAATATGTTGGAGCTACATTTGTGCTGTACTGTTGTGCATTATGAATACAGACTTCATCTGTTGTCAGTTCTTTCTGGCCTACAGAAATTTGAAGTGATTTATATGGTTGTTTGCATATTAGACAGGCTCACTTGAGACACATTTGAGACAAATTCTGATGCCATGAGTAAACTGAAATCTGGCTTGACTCTAGTCTAGACACTGTCTGGATTTACTGGGCTGTATCTGTTTGATTTGGTGAAGCTTTTTAGTCTTTTTCTCTTCTTTTCTCTTATTGTTTATCCTCCATTCAATCGTGTGTGCAGGACAGTGATTGACACCATCTCTATTTGGATTAGTCCATGATTTATCTTTCTTTGAACAGATGCCTGTCTCCTAAATGTTTTATAAGTAAATGCATTCATTTAAACAGAATTAGTGGAATTCACACTTACATCACTGTGTTACTCTACTATTCATTATTCATGCACCATGTTTGGATCCAATAAACTGCAGGACCATTAGTGGCATTAAGGTGTGATAACATCAATGACTCATTTAGTAAATATTGCATTTTCCAAGAAACCGCAGACATTTCGTTTTTAGTGTTTGAATACAATGACAACGGCATGATGGGAGTTACCTGCTTTAATTTCTGTACCTTTAGTACACTTCAGAGTCTTCTAAATTACCTGGGTAGCCTTCTCTCAGGGTTGAATGGAAAACTAATAAAGTGCTGGGGGAACAAAAAACAATAAACATTAGCTTTCACCTCATTTTGCATCCTCTGTTAAGTGGTATATGAAGCACTATGCCTCATCCACACAGGGAACGTCAGAAGCGCGTGGTGGCTGCGTGATTCACGCGTCGGGCGTTCACACCAGCTGCATTTCAGCTGCGTGTCTGCTGCGTTTCTGCTGCTGCAGCTGCTGCTGTCAGCCCTTTCTTTCTACATAGAGTTTGCCTTTCACAATGGCCATTTCATTTCATTATAAATATCATTCTATTATTTTAAGTAGAGAAAGGTTAATAAACGTGTGGTAATTTGTAAATAATAGTAATAATCCACAATTAAAACCCCTACTATATTCATTCATGGAGCTCTTCAAGTCACTGCATGTTCTACAACACTGTCTGGCACATATTTCAGAATAAAAGCCTTGTGTTATCAAATGAAGGATATCTGTCGACAGAAAAAAATGCTTGAGGGCATTTATTTTGAAATGAAAGCAGGAAGTGTTGATTTAAAAATAAGTCTACTTTTTTTCATGTCCGTAACATATTCTACAGATAGACATCGAAACTGTAGTAATCTTGCTGGTATGATGTCAATATACTGTCAATAGATCACCTTCACTGTCTGTGACATATTCTACAGATGTCTAGACATTGAAACTGTAGTAATGTAGCTGATATGATGTCAATATACCGTCAATAGATCACTTTTACTGCAATTGTTGTTGCTGTGAACCGCACGCTGCACGGGTCAAAAATAGGCGAGACCTCTATTCTCTAGAAGAGACGCAGCTGAGATGCTCTAACCTGTTAACATGGACGCAGAAATAAAAAACAACAGGTAACGCAGCCGCCATGCGCTCCTGACGTTCCCTGTGTCCTGGGCTCTAGAAAGGTAAAGGACTTTTTTTGTTAGATGCTAAGCCAAATGGAATTGTCAACATTACAGTACATTCAAATACAATGTGCTTAAATAATCCAGGAAGAACAGTGTGTGCTATCATGAAGATTTGTCAGAGAATTATCTGTGAACAATTATGTTGAAAAATGTAAGCTACAGTAAGAAGAAAGATATCTGGAAAATATGATTTTTTTGGTGTGGGTTTACATCCATTCAGAAACGTCGAGACAAAGTAAAACACAAGCCACACAGGTTTGAGCTCACTAACCCTTCTAGGGAAGGGCATCGGTAATAAGCAGTATAGCTATATACAGTATAATGCTGTGATCAGGGATGAGCCCAGAACCGCCTCACTGTGTAGAAGTGACTGGGATCATTTCTTTATGTGTAAGGAAACATCAGGCTTAACTTTAGCATTGCTTTCTTAACTTTGTAAAACAAAATGTAATAAATACATTTTGTAATAAATAAATACATAGATATACATTTATTGAATTGTTAATAAATAAAATCAAATCAAAATTAATTAATTACAATCCAGTCTATAATGTAGTATATAAACATAGAATTGAATTGGGTAGATCGGCCCCATTGTCACCGATACCCGATCCAGCTATTTGAGTTACTATCGGCCTGATATCCGATCTGGTATCGGTATCGGTGCATCCCGAGCTGTGATACATTGCATTGGATAATTGTTGTGCAGTTATGTATATTGTTTTTGTCCTTAACAAATAAACATGAAATGAACCTGCTAGCAGGACAATTTAGCAAAGGCTTAGAATAGAATAAACTGTAACTACTGGCTATAATGATGAACCACTAGTATACAAATCATTTTTTTTTTACAGTAAGACAGTGACCGGCTACCAAAATTGAAATCAAATTGAGTTCCTGAGTTGATCTACGTACAACTGCAAAATTACTCAGTTTTTCAGTGATGATAAAAAGACAAAATGAGAGCAGCTCTCAGCTAACCCAGTCCAAAATAAGTCTTAATTAACCGTCTCTGCTAAAATCTGTTCAAATGGCAAAGCCATACATTTATGAATATGTTCCGAGCAACTGTTGCCAAATAGCGGAGGACCTCCAATATAGTTCCCAGAAAGCTTATAATGTCACCTGAAAGATGTAGGTCTGTTGATTAGCTGGAGGAGTGTGTGGTACAACCACTGTTAAGAGGAGACTGAGGCATGCAGGCTGATCTTGGAGCAGAGGTCAACATGAAGTATGTGAGAGAGTGCAAAGCAATCTATGTGCTGTCACCGCATTGGCTGTAATAATGTTTGATTGTCTGTTCTTATCCTCACCACTCTATGTTTCGGGGGTTGTATTATTGTACTTACCTCTAACAGTTTCTAGCGATACCGATTTTTTTATTTGGAAAGACCCTGAGATATGATTTCTGCCTCCGCCCCAAATACAGTGGAGGTAAATGGATTTTTGTCTGCGGATCTGTCCGTGTGACTGACCTTGTTGTCGGCAATTCTCAGGGACCGTAACTAAGGTAGAAGGTAGTTCCAATGTTGACACCAAGGTCTGTCGATAAAGATGGTGCTATTAATTATTTTTAAATGGATTTTTTTTCAATGCTGTGACTGAGCACCAGAAACTAAATTCCATTCACCTCCATTGTATTAGGGGGTAGTGACTGAAATCTCAAAGGCAGATATTTGAAAACATGGCATATGAAACTGACACAATTTACATACAGTGAGAAAATGTCTTTTTGTAATTCCAGTGAACCAAACCTCAGGGCTCGGGAACAGCACGTAAAAATATATTTTTGTTCAGAGCATCATTTATTTACAGCATCTCAGTCCCATAGACGCTCCTCGGGCTACAGATGCAAACCTCAAACATTTGTAACAGTAAGTTTGACAGTAGCAAGTTTACAGTAAGTTGATTATTGCTGAGCTGGTATTAGGTTTAGTTTCACCGCGGGCCAAACTATAAATCAAACTCAGGTCTAGCCTTTGCAGGATAATGTGAGCATTTATTGTAGACTAATGAGAGACACGGGTCACCACTAGAGTGACCCCTGCACTCACCAGCCATGCTTGGGAACAGAAGCACTTCAGCCTAGTGGAGAGGTCCTCTTTTAAAACCTGCATGAACCTCACATTCATTTGTTGTCTCAGTTGTTCCTCAGGACTTATAGTGAACCTTATGAGTCCAGATTACTTATTTCCCTTAATCCAGTTTGGTATATGTAACATTTGGATCATTCCTCACATGTCAGCCTTCATACTGCAGTGGCAAGCAGCCAGCAAAGCACACAAATGTATTTCATTGTGGTCATAGCAGCAATATTGATAAGTGGTCGTTTCAGCCTGACATAGTGCTGCTAACATTTTGCTGTATTTGGCCAAGGTCGGGGACGTACATCAATGCAGAAAGTGAATAAATAGACTGCTTCTCCCTGTTATTTACCGGGCGGGTTTAAAGGCATTATTCCACAGCCTGCTCCCTCTGTCAGGACTAAACCTTGAATTGCTTAGAGTGATTAGTAGCAGGGAGCGTGCTGCAGCAGCGGTCCCAGGCTACTTTTGTTTATGTTAAGGCTTTTACGCATTCTGTTTTATTCGCTGGCGGGGCTCGCTTTTGATCCCGGAAGGAGGCGGCTGCTGAGATGCCCCCCCCCTCCCCTCTGCAGCCTGCATTAGCACTACAGAATTCAGATCTGTTTGGCAAGCTATTCAGCCCCCCCCCCCCTCCCCACCCCCTCTCCCCAAGTCTTTTTTTCCCCCGGTTGAAAACACACCTTTCTGTTGACCGAGGAGGCTTTTCTATAGAGCCCAGGCATGTGAAAGATTTCCAGAAAAGAAGTAAGTGGTGCCTGTGTGGAGCTTTCTTTGCTCTCAATAGACGCTGTAGACAATGTTCTTGATATCTGCCCAAATTTCCTCTCTGTTGCGCTACAGGCTGCTTTTGTGTGTAGATGTTTGTCTGCAGTGTTGTGAGCTAGCTGTCATTAATCCTTTGACTACGTAACCAGGTTAGATAATAAAAAAAACAGAAAGATACCAAACCAAACCAAACCAAAAAAATATTTTTTAAAAAGTTTGTCATCTGATTTCTTATACATAATATAGAAGAAATACCCATACATGTTTTGCATACTTAATTGTGATTTGGGTTGGATTTATTAAATAATGTTAACACTTATATGCTAACTTTTTCAGTCGATACCGATAGCGATACCTGGGTTTTGGGTATCGTGTGGAAGGAAGTAGCTGGGATTATTCTTGTATGTGCAAGGCAATGTCAGGCTTGACTTAAACATTGCTTTCCTAACTTAAAACGTAAAACAAAATGTGAGCAATAAATACGTAGATATAAATTGACTGAATTGTTATTTATTATTCAAATGATAAATCGTACACCAGCAACTTGGTAAAAAACTTTAAAAAATAACAAGAATTACAATTCAAGTGTAAACTTTTTATTGCAGCAACAAATTGGTCGAAACTTAAACAGGAATTAAAATTACAGTGTATAATGTTTATAATATATAAACATAGAATTGACTTGAATAGATCGGCCCCATTGTCACTGATACCCGATCAAGCTATTAGAGTCAGTATCGGCCCGATATCCGATCTGGTAACGGTATCACTGCATCCCTAATATGCTTATTAACATTGATGGTATATCAACAATTTTGTCTCCCTGAACTGAAATGCTACAGTCCTCCAAAAAATATTCAGCTCATGTACGGTACATCAGCAGTCGTTTGTCTAAAAATTTCATCACTAATCAGTAACACATTACGTCTCAATCTTAGTGATAGTAATTAGTAATAATACTTAGTAATTAAGTGATTTCACAGACAAGTAATCTGTAATCATTTTAGATTATACTCCAAGGGATTTGCCAAACATTGTGCATGTGTGTTACTTTGTCTGTTTTCCATGTTGCCTCAGAATGTTAGTGAGCGTTCAGTCTTGGATTTTGCACGGAAAATCTGTGACGTGTAAAGAGCAGCGAGCGGTTAATTATCATGGAAAACAGGGCTGTGTGCGGAGAGAAGGCGAGATTTATATGCAGCAGCACTGAATAGCAATTCTCAGCACACTGCTAATTGTTTGATGGATAGTACAGAGCCATTTGCATTTATATTGTACCCCGAACGCCTCCCACATATTTAGATCCCATATTTAACTAACTCCTGACACCGGAGCAATGGTCACAACAATCTGCCCGGCAAAAAACCTCAACGAGTGTTTTAACAGGAGCTTCTGTAACCTGCCGTGTGAACGGTGGGTGGCTTGTTTTATGGGTCGGTAGAAGCTGCTAAGATTTCATCCTACCCACAGTTTTATGGCTTTAATGTTGTCTTCTTTAGCAGTATTTGGTTTTAAGGCATTAATAAGTGGTGATTATCCAGAATTAATTGAATATAGTCAGGAAACCCACAGTTTTGAGCAGGGGTACGCATGGATAGACTTTATACTAACAAGCACACATTGTTTGTATAACAAGCATAAATAATAGATCTCTATTTTCTTTCATTGTAATTTGAATATCTTTGGGTTTTGGACTGTTGGCCTGGAAACAATTTTAAGATATAACCTTGGCCTCTGGGAACTCATAATGGGTGTTATTCGCTACTTTCGGACATTTTCATAAATTCTTTGAAAAAAAAAAAATTGATTGATGATGAAAATAATCCTTTGTTGCAGCACAAAAAAAATGCTACATTTGTGGTTTTGCTTCTATAAATCTTTTAAGTGCATGTTTAAGAGATGTGCCACCGGTAGACAGGGGGGATGCAAAGATCTATAGTGACAAACACGATTGCATACTTAACACAAAAAGTGTCATGACAGTAAAAACTAGAGAAATAATGGCCAGAGTGTGTATGTTGTTGTTGGCTGAGGTTGTTAGATTCCTTTGGCTACTGGCATCACTTTTAAGTTTTTCACTGCAGCAGAAGCATAAGCTCTGCCTTCTGTCTGGTATATTAAACTGGTCTTAATCTTTGATCATAGGCGGTGAAATCATACACACAGCAGTGAACTGTCAGTACCAGACAGACAATAACAGGCCTATGTTACTGATCATATGCTTTCTGTAACTGACTCACATTTCATGGTATTCTACTTCTACATCTACTTTTCTTGTATCAGTTGAAACCATTTTTTCTTAATCTTTTTCTTGAGTAGCTCAAATGGTCATGGACTTATCTGTGATGACCAATTCAGAACATTAATGTTCTTAGTTGATGGATGCACCATAGAAACCTTGAAGTGCAGAAAAGGTCAGATTAGGGCTGCACGAGTATGGCCAAAATGCTAATCACAATTATTTTTGATCAATATTGAGATCACGATTATTTATCACAATTATTCAGACATTTTAGGGATAAAATATTTTCTTGCAATTTCATATTTAAATAAACAGAGTGCTGCTTTCACTTCCATGTTGTGCTGCATTTCAACAGTCAAAAATTCTAAATGTCATCCTTTTACTTTGTTATTGTCATCTATAGTGGTTATTTGCATAAAAACACAATTAAAACGATAAGGAAATAAGTTGTATTTTTATTTAAATATTTGCTTTGATTAAAAAATATCTTGCCTTTAGTAGTTCTTATTATATATCATAAGCTGCTCTGTTATGGGTTTTATATTTCTGTGAAAACATCTCCTTCTAACAACTGGATTTATTCAAGTTTCTCACCAAAAACTCCATTTTACAAGATTACATTTGAAAGCGTCATGAAAGTGTTATAATTTACCATCGCCCAATAATCATTAAATAAATGATTAATAAATACGTAATTTTTTACTGGAAAAATCCACCGTGATCACTCTGAGCAGCATGCATGGGAATGAATTACAATCTAAGAAGTGTCTGATTAAGTTAGTCGTTCCAAATGTTTGAAGGTTGTTCCTCCACGGCTTATTTTAGACTTGCAGTTTTGACAAATTGCAGCTTTGTGTCTTCTTCACTCACACTGAAGAACTTCCACACCGACGACATGTTGTGTGTATGTGTGTGTGTGTGTGTGTGTGACGTTACTGTCTGCCGCTGCGTGCCGACATAAAACCATCATGTGGTGGCTGCATGTGTGTGTGTGACGGGCAAAAACTCAGATATATGAAACTTCTGAAAACCGTCCATCGTCTATCGGCTACTGATTGACGGTGCATCTCCAGCTGTTAGTTTAGGAAGTTCGTCGATCATGTCCATTTAATTGAAGGATGCCAAAATTGCGATCGCTTAATATTCGATTAATTGTTTGTCTAGCTCTACGTCAGATGATAATGATGACACACACACATACATAGGCAGTGTTTCCAAGGTTGTTGTTGATCATGTTTTTCATAATATTCGAATCCACAGTCACTCCCTCCTTGTACACATTTCAGTACGCAGCAAGGATCTTATGCAACATCGCTGTGACTCCACTTGACACAATTCATGCTCCGTGCAACACTTCCCCTGCAGAACCACATAATTACTCTGCTTACAGCTGCTATACATTTGCTTTACAACCACAGACAAACCTGGCCCATTGTAGACAATGCAATTGAAAAATGTAGAGTGTGCAATTGTTTTAAAGGGAGAAAACAGACCATCCATCATTTCTTTTGTCTTTCCAGAGAGACCTCAATTGATTTTGGATCACTGCATAGATATGCAGTTAGCTTCTTTTTGGCACTGCTCATGCTCTGCAGCCTCAGAGGAACTTTGTCTTTGAAATAAAAGCATGCGATTGTTATCTTCGATTCAGAGATTTCAATCCACGGCAGTCATTTCTCACTGGTCTTTGTAAATAACTTTTCCAACGGAGTCTTTGTGAACGTACCCTCATTAACCTTCTCCTTCAGCGTTTCAAGCTACTTCTTTCAGTCCCCCTGTGTCTTACAGTACTATGAGATGATAATAACACTTTAAAAATAGTCCTCTTATCACTGCTTACTGTTGAGACATCTTGGTTAAATAAAACCTTCTGTTTATTGTCTTCACATACCAGTGCATTAAAATAATACAACCGTGGCATTTTCTTTGTTTTGGCTCCTTCTCCCAGGATTTAGACCTAGACAGATGAACAAGAACAACAGCTTTGCTCTCTGGCGCTGAAACACAATGATAATGCCAGATGTAGCCTATTTATGAAGAGCAACGCTGTTTCGTTTTACAGTATGCTTTGTGTAAAAAATTCTGACAGCTGCACTTAAGGTGGATGCGTTTCAAGGACCTAACATTTTGCATCCCGTATCATCTATCATTGTGTATGGCCTGTTGCTTTTTTTTTTTTTTTGAAAACCTCCCCTGGGTTTCCCATGGCCTCAAAGGTACATCTCATTGCATACCAGCCGATTAATAATGAGGAGAATGGGCTGTGCAGAAGAGAGATGGCCAAAGCACTGAGCCCGGCTCTTTGGAAACAAAAACAATGCACTTTACAGAACATTCTTGAAACTTTAGAAAGCTGCTTGTTCTCCGCTTTGCTCGCATTTGCATAGCATCAAGGATCTTGAGCAAAAAGGTAAAAATTAGCAACCCATACAAGCTGCGTCTGAAATCTTGGGAGCAGCTGAAGTGCCCTTGCGGCTGCCGAGTGGGAGCGTTTTCTCCCCCCTCCTCCCCATGTGGCGGAGGTCCTGCTATTGAGGCCCCAAGTCATTAATCACTGGGATCTTTTCAGCTGTCAATACATACAAAAAGCAACCCCCAAACCCAACAATGGTGTCTTCAATAAAAAAGTTTCTTTTTAAGCAGGGGCAAATATAGTTCACTGGGGATTATTGTTTATTGTTCTGTCCGGCATAAACCTCATACAGTATTCATATGGAGCTTATCTTGAGGAAAAATCCTTGTCTGAACAACACAGGCATATTGTCAGTAAAAACTCCCCGATTTGCCAAGAGGAGGTTTTTATCTCTTTCTCAAAGAGCTGCGGTCTCTTATCCAGTGACTTGCATCCCGTTTGTGCTTATAGTAAAATACACTTTCAAGTGTGGGAGCAAGTAGTATAGACGTAGAATCCTGCAGCGTTAATGATGAAGTTTTCAGCTCATGATATTTAATTATGGATATATCATCATGACAGGAAAATATATTTTATTGCTGCAATATCTGGCTCACTAATTCCCTTTGTTCGGTAATTGAGCTTCAAAGTACACAGTGACCAAGCCTTTAATCAAGTTTATATCCACATTGACGTTTGTTAATCCAACTCAATATCTTTAAACCATGTGGTCTCTCAGAATGAGCTGTTTGCAAGGCATCGCCAGTTAACTGCTGTAATATTGCACATTCATTTATATCATGTTTTTTTTTTACCTTTTTAAATGAGAGAATAAGTATACAGCAAAACCAATTATATTTTAGTATATTCAAATTATTTTAAAGTGCGTTTCTTTATATTACTGCGATATTTCGTCCTTCAAGGCGAGAAAAATAAAATAGCTGAATGCTAAAATTCCCTCCCTCTATTGATCCTGTTCTCGGCGTGCTATTTGACAGTTGTGGTTTTATGTTTCAGTTTTTAATCATCTCTGCTGGTTCGATGTAGTCCCACATTTGTTCGGCTCCTCCGTTTTCAACTGGTGATGATTTGTAACTTATAAACAACACAATTCATGGAAGGACACCTGCCACTTTTACAGATGCTGCAGGCCCCGCGTTTCTATACGGCACATAAAACGGAATATTTGTGGGAGACTTGCACCGTAAACTTTATAGGTGCAAGATTTGTTGTGCCATATTTTATTAAATCTAATCCTGGTGGCTCTCCCTGCTCTCCGTGTGTGCTGAGCCATGCATACGCTGCTGGTTGGAAACATGCATTTGCATTTTATTTAATTCCACAGTTACTTGGTTGTGTGTGTGTGTGTGTGTGTGTGTGTGTGTGTGTGTGTGTGTGTGTGTGTGTGTGTGTGTGTGTGTGTGTGTGTGTGTGTGTGTGTGTGTGTGTGTGTGTGTGTGTGTGTGTGTGTGTGTGTGTGTGTGTGTGTGTGTGTGTGATTTCTACCTTCACTGATGTTTTTAAACATGAACTAGCATTATACCTCTTAAAATCATCGTGATTCAAGTGATTAGAAGTTTGATGTATTTTGAAAGGATTACATTTAAATATCACTGCTGTCGAGACATCTTTACATTCGGGCTGACAATCGATTCATTTATTTAATTGTGATTAATCGCATGTATGTTCATAGTTAATTGTGATCAATCGCAAATGAATCACATATTTTATCTGTTCACAATGTACCTTAAAGGGAGATTTGGCAAGTATTTAATAGTCTTATCAACATGGGAGTGGGAAAATATGATGCAAATGTATGAATAAATGTATTATTGGAAATAATTAACAACACAAAACAATGACAGATATTGTCCAGAAACCCTCACAGGTACTGCATTTAGCATAAAAAATATGCTCAAATCATAACATGGTAAACTGCAGCCCAACAGGCAACAACAGCTGTCAGTGTGTCAGTGTGCTGACTTGACTATGACTTGCCCCAAACTGCATGGAAGTGGGCATGTCTGTAAAGGGGAGACTCGTGGGTACCCATAGAACCCATTACTTTTGACAGCCCTACTTGTCATACATCAAGTATCCTAATTTTTTTTCTTCTGTGTTTTTCTTCCACAGAATCACTCAAACTAAACCGGCAGCGTAACCCACATTTGATGTTGAAAATAGTGCGGAGGCAGCCATGGAAGTGAAGGAACGTAGACCTTACCGCTCGCTCACTGCCCGGCAGGACTCAGAGCGCCGTTACACCAGCTCCTCTGCAGACAGCGAGGATGGCAAACCCAACCCCAAATCCTACAGCTCCAGTGAAACACTCAAGGCCTTCGACCATGACTCGAGGATGGCCTACGGGAGCCGCGTCAAGGAAATGGTCCATCACGAAGTGGACGAGTTCAACCGGCAAGGTGGGCCATGGCTGTGCCAATATTATGAAATACTGTGCTATTATGACTGCAGAAGAGATTGTCATTGGTATAAATGTGCTTCATCTAGAAGTATATAGCAGTGCACAATGACAGGAAAAAGCCTGTTATTAGATTAAGGACACGTTACTGCCTGGTCTCAATATATGCGCCATTGCTTTTTAATGAGGAGTGTCTTGGTAATTCACATTCAGCCGCCGTAGAGGTCGGTCTGCATAGTTTGACTATTAACAGAGGTGACCAGGGATTGAACTTATCATGCCAGTGTTAAAAACTGCATGGAAGACATGCCTGCCTTTACCTGCTCCTTCAAATATATTATTCATCATCAAAGTTCAAATCAGATGTGATGGCACTGTCGAGGCGGCCTTAAATCCAACTGAAGCATAGGTCAGCAATTTTAATAAAAAATGTGTGTTTTTAATCACAAGGACAGGCCATTTGTGGTGCACTAAAGGAAAGAAAGAAAACCTTGTGTGTCTTTTATTTCTTTATTTCATTTTCATCAGTTACAGGATCTGGTGAGATCCTCAAATCGCCAAGGACTGCTTCACAAGTCTCCTGACTTGCGGTGGTAATTCTAATTACCGCGGTAGAGAACTTAGGAGAGAGGAAATAGAAGACAGATGTCTCAGTACTCAAATCCAACATTTAAAGACATACAAGCTGTGAATGTGGCATTTGAAAACGGCTGTTTGTGAACAAAAGACAAATGCAAAGCTTCAATTGTATTTACTTTCAAGCCACCAGTGTGTAGGACTTTAAAATGTCCTACTCTGGCGACTCGTCATGGTAAGAACAACACTCAGATCTTCCATCGGGACACTGAGATGAATGTGGTGAAAGCAACATATTGATATGTTAAAGATGCTTTACATGGGGGCTTTACTGTAAATTAGGGCTTTTAATTAAATATTTAATCGTGATTAATTACACATTTTTGATCTGTTCAAAATGTACCTTAAAGGGAGATTTGAAAAGTATTTAAGATTCTTATCAACATGGGAGTGGGCAAATCTGCCTGCTTTTAAATGTAAGTATATATTCATTACTGGAAATCAGTTAACAACACAACAATGACAAATATTGTCCAGAAACCCTCACAGGTACTGCATTTAGCGTTAAAAATATGCTCTAATCATAACATGGCAAACTGCAGCCCAACAGGCAACAACAGCTGTCAGTGTGTCAGTGTGCTGACTTGACTATGACTTGCCCCCAAACTGCATGTGATTATCATAAAGTGGGCATGTCTGTAAAGGGGAGACTCGTGGGTACCCATAGAACCCATTTACATTCACATATCTGGAGGTCAGAGGTCAAGGGACCCCTTTGAAAATGGCCATGACAGTTTTTCCTCACCAAAGTTCAGCGTAAGTTTGGAGCGTTATTTAACCTCCTTCACGACAAGCTAGTGTGACATGGTTGGTACCGATGGATTCCTTAGGTTTTTATAGTTTCATATGATGCCAGTGTCTTCACTCTAGCTTTAAAACTGAACCCGCTACAACCTAAAAATTGCAAGTTGCATTAAAGAAATTAGCGGCGTTAAAATGAATTAACATGTTATTATCGCATTAAATTGAACAGCCCTACTGTAAATATCAAATGCAGCTCAAAAACTATTGCTTGTGGAGCTTTTGCTTTTAAAAGATTACTGCACCTCTCAAGGCCAGGATATTGCTGTCATCTTTTTTTTCCTGTAATGAATACAGTTCATTATGTTGAGTGATGCAGTTAGTTGCAGAATTAATTACCGTAGCGTTGTATTTATTGGTTTGGCTACAGGGGCAGACTTTTCCCTTCGAAACCTGGGCTTTGGAGAGGCCCTCCCATCCCACGTAGCCACGTACAGGACTGACCTGGGGATGCCACACCGCGACTACTCAGTCAGTGTGGGCTCAGACGCGGACACGGAGACGGATGGCATCATGTCGCCGGAGCATGCGGTCAGATTATGGGGCCGCGGCAACACCAAGTCGGGCCGCAGCTCGTGCCTCTCCAGCAGGGCCAATTCCAATCTAACTCTCACTGACACCGAACACGAGAACACAGAAAACGGTAGGGCACTTCTCTCTTTTACCTTTCTCTCAGGCAAGATGATTTTGACTGTCTTTTTCCATGTGGATTTTGATTTTGATGATAGAGTTGTGTTTATTTTTCTAAGCATGTTCCTGTACACTGAAGCAGAATTACATGCTGTGTCTTTACGGCAACAGAAAACACAAGCTCGGCTGTTCTGCATGGTACAGTCTAAGGCTAAATGATGATTACGTTGGTTTGGATTTGTTTAGTTCCTGACTAATTAGAATCTATACAGCCGCAACGATGAGTTGCGTCTTTTCTATTTTTAATTGTCTTGGTACATTTTGACACTCTGGAACTATTCCAGTCCGCCCAAGCTGAAGTTGGCATTTTTAATTCAGCTTTTTTATATCTCTGTTTGCATTTTATCAGAATTTGGCTTAAGACCAACATGTTTAGGATTTTACTTCTTGAAGAAAAGACAATTACCCGTGTTCCAGGCAGCACAGCCAGAAATTTGGAATACCATTACCTCGGCTGTTCATCAGATCATTTTATTCATGCTGTCTTCTTTTTGTTGCAGTGTGTGAATCACTGTGTATGTGTGGTCTTTGATAAGGAATGGTTTGGCAGGTTTCTTGGTGAGATCCGTGCCAGGAAGTGGGAAGCCATATGTATTGAATTGATCTTTCTGTGGCTCGGTGTTTCCCCCCCAAGGGCCAGATGAGCCTTTGTGCTTGCTCAGAAGGTCACTTGAGCTCAGGGAATATGTAACTATGAACCATGGCAGGGGCCGAAAAATGTCGGAAGATAGTTGCAGTTCCTCTGAAGATACTTCTCTTTCAAATCGTAGATCAGTGTGCTAAAAAGTCATGATATTGCAGAATGCCGTTTGGAAGCAGAAATGCCATTTGGATCCTCAGCTCAGTCCCCCAAGCGCTTATTTGTCGGTAAACTCAGTTACAACTCATTAATTGCTTGGATAGAGTATACAGTGAAAGAAAAAGCGCTTGGAGTGAATTCAGGGCAGTGTGGAGGCAGTACCTGGCAGGCAGGTTTCTTTTACCCACATAGCCCTTTTGTGTCCAAAATGCCTACTCCTTCCTGCATTTGTTTACCTGAATTTCTGCCTAAATGGATTCTACTCCATTTCTTTTTTTTGACACAGAGGTGCTACGTGGTGAAATCTAAGTTCTGTTTCACATTGTGCAAAGTTTAACACAAACCTAAATCATGCATATTAACTGGCAGATTTATGATACTGTTCCCAGGATACTTCAGAGATAGAGGAACTCATCAAGGGCCTAGCGGCACAATTCTAATTGCCCCTGCACAGCCTTGCAGAGAACCTTGTGAATAGTTTTGCATTTCAGAGTGTGTCACATTATGTATTAGCTTCTTATTATAACTGACAGAAATAACTCTTGGAAGTGGAATCCATTTGCCCGAATGAGTCAGGGAGAGAACGTGGCATCCCTCTGCTTGATCATCTGAGATGCCAGGGGACTTGAATTTGGCTGTATTGTACATAATTAAAGAGAATCTCCTTGGATGGCTGCTAAGGGGTTGGAAGGCTGGAATGTATTCAGAGCAGAGCACCCCGTACTGTAGATGCAGCATCATGCTGCATCTGTGAGACCCAATCGAGATTCTAAGTAGCTTTTTATTCAACTCGCCCAAGCAGAAAGAGCACTTGTATTCAGCATTTAATTCAGTAATGCCTGATAATATACAATTTATATATGGCAAGTTAATTAAAATCCATCGAGCAGGCCTGCTTGTGTGTGCTTTAATCTCTTTAAATCAACAAACCATTTACTCCGCTTTAATGTATTCAAGCCGCTGGGCAGCTCTCCCCCTCTTCACATGTGACTTACTTGACCCTGGTTTTAATGCATGCAAATAAGCAATAGCCATTTTGGAACAATTTTTCATGATGCTCAAGTGATTCCGAGGACTCCCAAACAAACAGTACTATGAATAAAATCCCTTGCTGATAATGCCACGGTTGTGATGTGATGATATAGTGGCTACCTTTATTCTTGGTCTAACCTACTACATGATGGCTAGATATGTAACAATTGAAAAGTTGCAAAGTCTTTAACTATAGACTTTTTTTTAAGTTTTGGAATAGGGATGTACCGATACCAGATCGGTAGCTGTATGGGTATCGTGACGATGGGGACGATCTGTCCAGTTCTGTTCTACGTTTAAATACTATATATATATATATATACACGGTATTATATACTGCAATTTTAATTCCTGTTTAAATTTTTACCAATTTTTTGCTGCAATAAAAAGGTTTACACTTGAATTGTAATTCCTGTTAGTTTTGAAGATTTGTTACCCAGTTGCTGGTGTACGATTTATTATTTAATAATAATTACAATTCAGTAAATCTAAAAATGCGGTTTTTCACTCTGTTGTTATTTTCTTCATTTACACACACGGGCCTGAAATACATGTACACAGACGCCCTCTAGACATGCATTAGAGATATTGGAGTGATGGGGCTTGCCGCATAGCACAGTGGCCGAGCAGTTAGGGGGTTCAGTGCCATACTCAAGGGGAACATCGGCAGTGCCCAGAAGGTGAACTGGCACCTCTCCAGCTACCAGTCCACACTCCGTACCGACCGGTCCGTGCTGGACTTGAACCTGGCTACCGTCCGGTTCCAAACCCAAGTCCCCCACGGACTGCCGCTACCGCATGTGTATGGCTCGGTTAGCGTTTAAAGTGCATTCATGCAGTGTGTACAGGTATGTGTGTGTGTCTCCTACCCAGCATGCCTCCGGTCCCTAGGGAGCCCCTTGAGGACGCCTCCAGCAGGCAGCAGACTGCTGAGTCATTGCACATCCTACAGCGGCTGAACAGCGAGGAGGCCAGCCCAGCCTGCTGGGTTTGGGAGAGGGCTGCTGTTTTTGGGGTCTACCCTATTACAGTTTATCCAGATGTGTGCTCTAATCCCAACTTTCCCCCCACTGCTCGACTATTACGTTTCTGTAACCATGAGAACCGGCAGTGGAGATAGCCACAAAAGCCTGCTGGGGGACTGTTGTTATTCATGTGTTCCATAACCTGCAGAGAAAAATAATGCGGCTAAGGCCTACACAGCTCCTGTTGATAGAAAAGTGCTTGTGTGACTGACACTGGTATTTTTCTACAGACAAAATGTAATTAGTTCCAGTGGGTGGTTAGTTATGTAGTGATTTGGCTTTCCCTTACTCCATCCTCCTGGGAGATCTGTTCTATATTGATTAAGGAGATATACATATATACAGCCAATCTTTGCTCTTACTCTGAAGTGTGATTTAGCAATTTTCTCCCTCTGCATAGTGGTATTATTCAGAGCAGAATTGTTATATTTGAATATTGCTAGTGAATGGCAGAGAAACATACAATGTGGGACTCGTGTGATATCCGTTTTTTGGAGTTAGATTATTTTTTTTATTATTGCTCATTACTCAAATCCTGGTTGCTGTAGGCACTGCTTCAGGGCAAAGCCTCTAGGAACTCTTCTAGTGAAAGTCCCCCCACAACTTTTCAGCTGCAGCTGATTTTCTGCAGCACACTATCAACTAGTGGAGGTTTCTGTTGGGATCTCCACACACTTCTGAAATCACTAAATCAACTGTTATTCATTTACATTTCATTAGCACACAGCCTTGACTGTTGGCTGTGTTAACTTAGCACCAACAAAATCATCACTTTGGTAACAATACTACTACTATTACTAAGAATAATAATAATAGAAATAGTAGTAGTAGTAGTAGTAGTAGTATTAGTAGTAGTGACTTGACTTGGCAAAGTGCTTTTAAAATAGAACGTGACTACAAAAAGCCAGTAATGTAAAATGATCAGCCCTGATGGCAGGCGTTACTTTTGCAACCATCACACTGAAGTGTCCAGATCCATCCGTGTTTTAAAAATACTCAGTAAAATGTTAAAAGGGAACTACACCCATTTTCAAAATTCATGCATGTTAAAACTGTCCAAAAATATTAATAAACAAAAACAACTCTCTCTTAAAGCTGCAGTGGGTAGAAATGGAGCAAATATGATTAAAACAAGTTATTTTTATATCACTATATCCTGACGGTAGCGCATGAGACAGGTAATCTGAAAAAAAAAGTATGTGCCTCTGTGTCCTCTGGTGCTCCTAATGGCATCTGCTAGATTTCACAGAACGGAGTAAAACAACCAATCAGAGCTGATCTGGAGTCTGAAGTCCGGCTGCCATCAAACGGTCAAACTAGGCAGCGCTGATCAAATATGAATCAATATTATCTTACTGTAATGATTATTTCTCTCCTCAAATGTTTTCAGAAACATCTTGTAGTGCACTATTTAGTTGTAAAATGAGAAAGTTTGTGAGCCAGCAGCCATGTTGAGAATAGTTGAGGGAATACCAAGCACCGCCCAACAGCCGGAGAACAGCCAATAGGAACGCTCTCACACTGTAATGACCTGTGATTGGCCAAAGTCTCCTGTCAGAGTTCTATAAAGCCTGAAAACAGAGCCATGAGGAGGTGCAGATGTCTAGTTATCTCTCAGAACACTTGAATTACAATATGCTGAAAGGTTATTATGGATTTTTTGCCCAATGATGACAAAAACTTTCTGCCTACTAAAGCTTTAAATCCAAAAACTAGAGTGCTAAAACTCAAACTTGTGATGTCATAGGGTATAAAGTCCAGACCTGTTCCATAGACAGTGAATCGGGAAAGATGTTTTAGATGACACTGAGAGCTCCCAGGGGAGGGTTCTCAGTATATGGGAACATTTTCTTTTTCAGAACTGACAATACTGCTGTACAGTAGAATAAAGCTCATTTGGGTTTTTGCGTCCACAAAATCAATCTCCTATTCATTGTCTATGGAGCAGCTCTAGACTTTATACCCCATGACATCACAAGTTTGAGACATACTTCTCTGGTTTCTGGCTTTGAGAGAACGTAGCTCATGTTCACAAATATTGATGAACATTCCTCGGCTATGGAAATAACATATTTTAATTTTTACTTTAGGTGGTGTTCCCCTTTAAGCCTGATTTAGAACTTCTCGCAGATATCCAGAGGAATAATGCAAGGATTGGTGTGACATATTCTAGGGGATAAAGGAAAATGCATTTAAGTACACTGAATGTAATGAACATACAAATGACAATTTCCAATTTAAGCATGTTTGTAGAAAACATCATGGCAATGTTTGTTATGAAAAATGTATTAGTACTGTTTTTTTTATGAGACTGCAGTAGACCTTAATGAGAAGTTTTAAATATTCTGATTGTTCATAATTTTCCTACAGCCATGTTTGTATCACACCAAGCAAATATGGGAAGCAACTCATCGAGGCTCCTCCACTTACTAATGATTTCAAGCAGCAAGCAGAAAAGATTGGAGATGAATGACGGTCGGGTTTCTTAATTCAATTCAGTTTTTTGTTCTGCATGATTAAATACAAGTCATCAATCAGCATTCTTACCTTCAAAGCACAGTGGCTAATGTGCTGATGTGATCATGCTTTTAGCTGGGGTAGGAGCAATATTTATCGATGTTGAGTTGTCAGAGGAAAAGTCTTTTCATGTGGATTTACCATGCACAGCCTATTTTCTGCAATCCCACACAGATTTGTTTACAACTGTCGAGATAAGATTTTTTTTTTCTGCCTTCATTGCTGCTGATAACCTTCCATTTTCATATTGAGATATGAAGTGCCTCACTATTATTCAGGTTGTATTATGTTAATGAAGCTGGTCTGCTTTGCACATAATTACACAAATCCTAAAATGATCATTACATGTTTGAATAATGGCTATGAATAACTACTTGTAGCAATACTCCACTAAAACAAATAAACTTCTCCTTTCTTCTAATCTTAGTTACAACCTCTAGTACTAGAACTAGACTTAGGACTAGAAGTAGAAAAACAATAGCAAAAAGAGTAAGTGCTCCTCAGTGACGATGATCTATTCCCTTGCTACCTGTCTCAGATACTTGTTGGAGGGTTCAAGACTCTGAAGAAACTTTGAACTGTTGAAAGATTGAGGTTAAGAGCTCCAAGGCGGTGCTCAGTTGCTGAATCTTTGAACATAGCATGACTGTCTATGAGGGACAGGTGTTCCTGGTAGAAACATGTCGCAGCCCCAAAAGGCTGAGGGGCTTTGAAAAGCAAATCTCTCGCAGACTTGAACTCGAGCGGGGAGAACATCAGCCTGTCCCCTAACCATGTTCATAGTGATTGATAGGACGTTTGTTCTTGGCCCGAGCCACATTTCCCTTGCATAGAAAAGCACCTTCTGTGCTTGAGGGTTCGATGTAGTTATTATAAAGATTTGAATTCTGTTAATGGTCCATTTTTATTAAATGCTGTGTTGTATTTTTCAAGTAGCAAAGTAAAAATTCTGAGTGTGCAAAAGTCACGGAAACATTAGTGTTGCAATGTCTAAATGAACACCACTACCACAGTCCACAGGGCAGTGGTGGCCCAAAGGTTAGAGCCTAAAGGTTAGAGAAACAAGCTTGAGACCGGAAGGTCGCCAGTTCAATCCCCTGGACCGGCAGGATAAATCTGGATTGGGAAAAGTGAAAAGCAGCGTTTGCCTCTCCCTCATTACCACCACTTAGGTTCCCTTGAGCAAGGCACCTAACCTAGGTTGCTCAGTGCTCAGTGGCCAGCAGATCAGACTGTGGTTGTACTGGGCAGCTTCCAGGTGTGAATGTGTAATTGTGTGAATGCGATCAGGGCGTTCCTTAAACTGAGAGCATTGCTGAGTTACAATGAATGAAATAAGTTCTAAGTCACATTAGAATTGTACCATCTGCATAATGATTCTAGTGATTTCTAAAAGCAACCTCAGAACAAGCAACTTTTTTACACTTTGATATAAAACCATGTACCTTAATCTTGTACCTTCAACGTAGGGCTGCACAATTAATCGAATATTAATCGCGATCACGATTTTGGCTACCCACAATTAAATGAAAATGATCGACTGCGATATTGACGTTTAAAATGCTCTGCTCATAGAAAACTCTGCTGCATGAATCAAGTGCTTCTTAAACTGACAGCTAGAAATGCACCGTCAATCAGCAGCCAATTGTAGCCGGCCGGTTTTTATATATTCAATTTGTTTTACCGGTCACACACACGTGCAGCTGCCACGTGACGGTTTTACGACGGTACACAGCGACACAGTCAGTAACGTCACACACACACACACACACACACACACACACACACACACACACACACACACACACACACACATGTCGTCTGTGTGGAAGTTCTTCAGTGTGAGTGAAGAAGACATAAAGATCGTAATTTGTCACAACTGCAAGTCCAAAATAAGCCGTGGAGGAACAACCTTAATAACTTTACAACAACTAATTTAATCAGACACTTTTTTTTTTTTTTTAAGTTATTTTTTGGGGGCATTTTTCAAGCATTTATTGATAGGACAGTGGATAGAGTGTTGGAAAGGGGGAGAGAGAGAAATGACATGCGGAAAGGTCCACAGGCCAGATTCGAACCCGGGTCCACCGCTGCTAGGACTGAGCCTTGGCCATACATGGGCGCCCGCTCTACCGACTGAGCTAACCAGGCGCCCTAATCAGACACTTTTTAGATTGTAATTGGTTCCCATGATGCAGCTCAGAGTGATCACAGTGACTGGCTCGTCTGCTGACAGCACAGAGCTACAGAGCTCCGTTAACGGAGGTACCATTGAGTTACATTATGATGCGTTCAAGCTCCACTCAGTAAAATGGCCATTGGGCGATGGTAAATTGTAACGCTATCATGATGTGTTCAAATGTAATCTTGTAAAATGTAGTTTTTGGCGAGAAACTTGAATAACTACAGTTGTTTTAAGGAGATGTTTTCACAGCAATATCAAATAGATATTAGAGAGGGAATTATGACCTATTTTACTTCCTGACACACCCACAAGAATTTTTTTTTTTAACCAAAGCAAATATTTAAATAAAAATACAATCATTGATTTCCTAATCATTTGATTTGTGTGTTTTTATGCAAATAACCACTATAGATGACAATAACAAAAAGGATGACATTTAGAGTTTTTGACGTTTGGCATGTAGCACAACATGGAGGTGAAAGCAGCTCTCTGTTTATCTAAATGTGAAATTGCAGTAAAAATATTTTATCCCTAAAATCTATGAATAATCGTGATCTCAATATTGATCAAAGTAATCGTGATTATCATTTTGACCATAATAATGCAGCCCTACGTCATAGACTGTGCATACTGTAATACCAGTGCTGATGGCTGCGCCGTCGTGAGGTGAATAAGCACATTTCTTTGTTGCACACTCCACATTTAAGATGCGTTTTTATCTTTGAACTGATTCCCCGGAGCTTCGCCACCATGTTGGGAGCCTGTGGGGGTGAAGTGAAATCAGACTTCCAATTAGACAAGACGTTTCCTGTGTTACAGGGCTGGATTCATTAGGGCATGTTTTACAGCAGTGTGGTAGGACCACAGAGATGGGGTTTCCTATTGTGACCTTGGAGTAGAAGGAGCATATTTGCACGTACACACTCACACGACAAGGCACATATGCAGAGCAAAGGAAACACAGTTCCTATGTGAATACTTGGACAAGAAAATCAATTATCATATAAGAGAGCCATATTGTCTCCCTGATTTTTGTTTGAAATAAAATTGCAAAGCAACAAGCATGTTATTAGTCTTTTTATTTTAATGATTCGTTTGATATGGTCAGTAAAGCTTTTCTTGTTTTAATCATTATTGTTTTTATACAGAAGCATTTAATGGTTAACATAAAACTGTTTTATGATTATTTTAGTAAATGAAATAGTCATAAATGTATAATAGCATGGCATGGAAATTACTGTGCATTCCAGTGGGCTGTAACTGTGTGCACATTGAAATGGAATAATTATAAAATTCAATGACATATTTGGAGTGCGCTGGCTTGCCTTGAATGTTTTAACAGACTATATTGAGTGATTCTTTTTACCCCGCAGGGTTTTGCTATTGATCACAGTCCCAGCTTGTAATTACCTGTGTGCTACAGAATATTCTGTAAGATCAGTCATATTTAATGTCAGTACTTACATCAACCTTAATCTGCTTGTGTATTCCTGTCCGTGTTGCAGGTAGCAAAATTGACAAGAAACATGAACGGCTCGGATTGAGAATTTATTCAAAATACTCATGTCTTCATGTAACAATAGAAATGACATCAGAATGAATATCAGTAGCTGTTAACTGCATTTTTTATTCAACATCTTTCCTTTAACTAGCTTTTGCTAAACTTGGGTATAAAATATGGGTTTCATTTTTTTTTTTTTTTTTTTTTTTTCACAGTCAATTTTATTAAATTTACAGCGCTACTTTCCATAAGAAATATCTCCAATATCCAAGATTTCAGGGTTGCAAGCTTGTTCAATGAATCAAGATCAAGGAAAGTAAAACAGAAAGAGCTATTTCTACAGACAATAATTGCCTCTCTTTGGCAGGCATCTTTTTTATTTGCTATGTCATGAAATAAGTGACAAGTTTGTATAGATTATTGTGTTTTAAAGAACCACAGAAACAATAATTTATACAGTTAGAAATGGTAATTATATCAGTTGTCTTTTAGAGACATATAATTTATAATCGGTTTTGTAAAACATTGGTATTTTGATGCATCGTCGCTTTTTGCCGTCTGTGATGGCGACACAGAGACTGTGATCATTTGCTGCGGGAGGGGAGGAGGGGTGGGGGGGGGCAGTGTTTTCTGTAATACTGGGATCTGTAATTTCACTGTATCCACATCGAGCACAACATGGAAGCTTGTTTCCGAAATGGTCACAGGCATCGTAGCAGCAGAGTATCAGGCGAAATGAGGCTTCAAAGAAATCACTAGTGGCTTCCCAGCTCACAGCCGTGGCTATTTCCACCCTCAGTATTTCTTGTGAAGTTATTTATTTGTTTACTTTTTTGGCAGAGTCTCCGCTCAGATCATGGATTAGTAGAGATATTCTCTGGCTCATTTGCGGGCTAATTTGCTGGGTTTTAGAGGCCCTCGTGGACAGTTTTGGTCTGTTATCTGTGGAGTTGCATACCCGCTCCCTGCCAGTGCCTCTGACAGTCTAAACCAACAGCACATCAGGGCCCATCTTACCACCGAGGCTCAGGGGCCTCACTACAGCTCAAAGCACGCCATGGAGCAGGATGAGCCCTCCTCCGTGGAGGATCATCCTTAGTACCCAGCCTCACGACTTCTGTCCCTCTCTAAGCAATATTCATTTAACATACAGCCAATTATCTATGCTCATGTTATATTTATGTTAGCTTCAGGAAATACTGCTTCAGGGATGCACTGATTATGGAATTCTGGACTGATACCAATGTTTAAAATAACAATTTGACTGACACCAATTCCAATGTTTGTTTTTTTTTGTATTTGATTTTTGCTGTTATTTATTTCCCTTTTGTGTCAGGGAAACAAACACCTCTTCATTATAAAAAATAAATAATTAAGCTGTTTTAAAGTCATTCAGCATTTCATTACACCATCTTTGAATGAGCACAAATTCAATCATACAAATTTATGAAACAACCTTTAATATATCCTTCTTTCACATGAGATTTTTTTTTTGCTGCTATATAACCACCTACTCAATGAGAAGAATGTTTCAGTCTACTTAAATAACCCACCAAAAATATTTGTTTTGTGAAACAAATTAAATGTAGGCCTGAATGTAAACGCGATTAGAAACTATTAATTGAATTAATTTAATGAATGAATTAATTAATTAAAAACTATAAATTAGCTAAGACTAAGACTTTACTTGGGCGGCTGTCAATATATGGGCGGGCCGCCCATATATGAACAACCACCCAAGTATATTTGGCGACCCATTTAAGCATTTTTATTTTTTTATCCGTCCGAAAGAACAACGGCATCCGTGAGCGATTAACTAGTGGACTAGTAGCACCTGGCACCCACCGTCACACCAGAGATGTGTTCAGCCATTGGCTTCTTCTCTGAACCAGCTGCTTGAACACAACACAAATAGATGCAACAAAACAGATAAACCTCGGGGAATGTCATCTTATTTGCCGATAGGCTGATGGCCGCCAACAAGGCGAATATTGGCCAATATCGATGTCCAGCCGATAAATTGGTGCATCCCTCTACTGCTTAGAATGGGATACAAATAGCCAAGCACTGATTTAATATTCTGTATCTGTATCTGTGCATATACTGACCTTATTAAACAGATCAGGTATGGGCCAGATTCAATCACCCGACATGAAATTTCTAAGTCTTCAAGTTTTAGTTATAGAACTGGAAAAACAATGTAAGATTACAGACGTTCAACAATATAATCCACTTTCTCCCAAACCTAACAAAAACAGTTGGTGTTTAAACACCTCTTCACTTCTATTTATGAAATGTTGTATAGTTAGAGTCCAAACATTTCCACCATGTGAGGTAAACATATTTTTAATTTAAAAGATAAAAAAGAGCACTGGTATCAGATCAATATTGGCCTGTACCCTGACCACAAAAAGTCTAATTGGTCCCGAGTTGCAAGATGGTTGCACCTCCTGTCCGTGAAATCGTAGTTGTATTTTTTCCTCTCGTATTCCATTGAGCATACATTCCAAAAAAAGTAGTATCTTGTCTTGTTTTATCTCATCTCATCTTATTGCATCTTAATCATCTTAACATTGTATACCACTATCTTGCAATAATGTTAAAGATACAGTAGCTCTGAACAACCAGTTATCTCTAGTGAAGGCAATTAGCGATTGTTATTGAGGCCGAGGATGCAGAGATCACACCGTGCTGTTGCCCTTGTATGAGGTAGAAATAATTACACTGCCATGCTGAGATTTCTCTCATTACCGGTCACCTCTGATATGTATAAGTCTCTGATACTAATCCAGGTACAGAACTTTCAGACTTGCCTGATATACAAAAGATTCATCAGTAAAAAACTTGCTCTGGTGATGTAAATGTTTATGTCTGTCACCTCATCACCCAAAACTGGATAATACTTGTTATATGTTTTAATTAGGGCTGTCAATCGATTAAAATATTATATAATATAATCGCGATTAATCACGTGATTGTTCATGATTAATCGCAAATTAATCACATTTTGTATCTGTTCAAAATGTACCTTAAAGGGAGATTTGTCAAGTATTTAATACTCTTATCAACATGGGAGTGGGCAAATATGCTGCTTTATGCAAATATACGTATATATTTATTATTGGAAATCAATACATTCACATATCTTGAGGTCAGAGGTCAAGGGACCCCTTTGAAAAGGGCCATGACAGTTTTCCTTCTCGACAAGCTAGTACGACATGTTTGGTACCGATGGATTCCTTAAGTTTTTCTAGTTTCCAATGATACCTGTATCTTCACTGAAGCTTTAAAACTGTTGTGTTCATTTCATTAAAGAAATCAGTGGCATTAAAATGAATTTGCGTTAGACAGCCCTAGTTTTAATGTTAAAACATACATCAATGCATGTACAAAACCAAATATTTGTTGTCATGCTTGTGTACATATTCTCTTCATATGTATTACATCCATGTGTAGAGTATTTAAAACTGAAGAACTACTCGTATCTAACACCAAAGTGTGAGTATGAAAACACAGCACAACATAAATGTACATTTTCAGAAGATGCAGTGTTTATGACAGAAACTGCACAACATTCCTGCATCTTTTTTTTTTTTTTTTTTTTTTTTGAAAGCAGTAGCTTTGAACCGCATGGACGTCTGTGAGTATACCTATATGATTCATTATTTGCAACATTCCCGCTTTTGTTCTCAGGGTTTGTCAGTTCTGCATGATTCAAAGTATTATTAGCACACTTATAAGCATATAGAGGTAGCGCGCACATGAAAGATTTGCTCACATATAATGACCATGCAATTCCAACACCTTGTTGTGCTGGATAGCTCAGGTTCCTGGATTATTTCTCTCCTGGTGAAAGTAGCTAGGCACAGTGAAATTTCACAGCCTGTGTATGTTGAAGAAAATAGCTCGGGACATAAGCTTTAGATTTTTTCCCCCCTCTACCTTCAGTGGTTCCTCTAAAGTACTGCTGTCACACTGGAAACACTAGTCTTATCTCAGCTGTGTGAATTGCTGGCTTCTGCAGCAGGTCACACCAGACCTGCATTCTCTCTGTCTTCAAACCTCAACGCTTGCACTGTGTGAATTACCACACTTTGGCATACACGCACTTTGAGCCATTTAGACGATTTAAACTGACTTATTACTGTGCTGAGCACAAATAGTACTTTACAGTCGGTCGGATGTGTAGTTTTAGCTTTTCATTTCGTGCCAATGGGAAGTCCAAGACAGCCAGAAACATTTCCATACTGAGCTTAGGAAAGGATGGCAACTTGTCTGAGGCAGTTGTTTTTAAAAATGTCAAGTTGGCCGACTTAGTTCAGGAAATTAAAAAAAAATGGACTTCTGTCAGTCAGCTGCCTGATAAGCAGTTCCATTAAGAACATACATTGGCTGTACAGTATGACTCTATAGAATATAACTGGCTTGTGCAGAGATGAACCTGGAAAGTGAGGACAAAATAGCATCTTTTCTTTCTTTACCTTGTTTATATTGTTAATCGGCATTACAATTACTTGTTTTCAAGTCTGAGAGATGACCCTGATGTTCCTGATTTCCCTAAAGTCTAGAAGTAATTTTGACTTTGCGGAACTTTTAAAAGAATTATCTCTGTATATTTCACCTAGCAAGAGGCTGCAGGTTAGAGCTTGTTAGTGCGCATCACTAATTGGATGCTTCGCACTTTCGATTCTGGGTCAGACTTTAATTGTTGTGTTTTTTTTAATTGTACTCAGTCGCCACCCTTGTTATAGATCGCATCGTCTTTTTGATGTCAATATTGCTGGAAAGACGGTGAAGATGCAGCATTGAAGAACGCGGAAGGGAAGGGCCTCCTAACCTAATTCAACCGTAGACTCATTCTGTGATGATACTTTAGTTCAAACTTTCAAAGTCACGATTGCACAGCTATAAAAAGTGATTTGATTAAGGGTCACAAAATACTGCTGGGCCAGGATTTTTTTCCACTCATTCGGTGAACCTTAATTTACACAGGGCGGTCCAGTGAGGGTTGTTGACTGTTGCATGGGCGCCCTGTGTACACAGGACAATAAAGCAGAGGTATTACATTTTGAATTTATGAGTGCAAACAAGAAAAGAAAAACATGTATTAAAACATAAAAAGCACAATTAAAAATTTAATATGAAAAAGAATAAAGTGGGATAAAGATGAGAGTTGTTATGCACCCCCCTTCTGCCTTTCTCACACTGTACAAGAGAAGTGTCAAGGATTATAGCATGATTCATGACAAGATGATAATTTTAATTACTCTCTGATACTCAGCCTGCTATCATTTTTAAGCATTCAGGAAAAATGCATTTAACAAACATGCAGTTGATTCTTTAAAAAAAGTATGACGGGAAATAATACGACCCACAGTCATAGTGCAGTAAACAAAGGATTGGAAATGGATCAGGCTTCATACAGCTGCTACTGATCAATTAGAGATTGATCGGCCTCAATCCTGATCCTGCAGATCAGCTCAGAACATCAACACAATTCATATGCACAAAGAACCAAAATATCAACACAAATTGATAAATTGGACTGACTGAGGTAAGACATATCTATGCAGAGAGATTCATTGTTTAACAGGACTTATACAGTATATTGTTTTAGTCTTTTACTATGGAGTTAATTTCCGGTTATTCATCAATGGAAAGATGGATTTTAAATTTGCTTTTTTTTTTCTCTTTTGTTTTTATTGGTGCAAAAACAAAACAGCAGTTACTTTACAAATAGTACAACAATGATAAGAAAGGGGGAGAAATACCAAAGAAAACAAGGTGATGCTCAGAGCTTGACATGAGACATAACAAATAAAACAAATCTAAAAAAAGGAAGAAATAATAGTCAAAATAATTCTAGTAATAACCTCCTAAATGAATAAAAATTAATTAATAATAATAACAATAACAAGAATATTATTGATTAAAATAATAATAATAATAATAATAATTTTAGGAAGTATAAATAAATGAGTAGTTAGATATTTAGAAGTGTTTACTATTGTAGTATGAAGGGACCTGGCAGGGCTTGTGAACTGTCTGTTAAGGTATGTGGTGGTGGGAGCCCTGGTGTCACTAGCAGTAGGGAGAGGTTATTACTGGGGTGAGGATGTGTCCATGTCTGTTTGTATGTACAATGGTTTGTGTTAAACGGGTAGATGAGGGATATTGATGAATGGGGCCCAGCATCTGTGAAATGAGTCTATTTGGTTGTTTTATTTAATGCTATGTGTCTTTCTGTTAAAATGTACTTTGATAAAAAGGTACCACTGGGGTGTTGAGAGGTTATTTCTGTCTTTCCAGTTTAGTATTATTGCTTTTTTTAGCGATTGTTAAGGCGACTAGTATGGGTTTTTCATATTTCAGTGGCGGTTCAACTGAGAAAAAATGTGTTTTTCTGATTTACCACTGGTATGAAGGATAGTTTGGGTGTTCACGTTGTTGCCCATCTCCAGTTGCGAGGACTCCATCTACCCCAGGCAACTTTCTTTTCTATTTATCGCCTCAGTGGAAATTTGAAATTGAAATTGGCTTACATCGTTCTGTCCAAAGTCTCCACAATTACGCTCTGGAATAGGTGTTTTCTGTCTCCATATAATAGTATTTCATTATTACATTCTTGCCACTACCACTGTGTCGAAGGCATACTTATTTAACTAATTTATTTCAGGAAAGAGTGTTAAGAGATGCACCTAAATTGGTGATACTACATCAAGATTCCTATTCCTAGTGTGCCTAGCCAGCCTTCTGTAACCATTCAATATCCTGTAACTACTTCTATTATAAACTCACCTTAATGCCACGATGCAAACTCTCGGTGGCTTTAGTTTTACCACGGTTTGAATTATATAAGCACTTAGAAACACAAGCCTCTTGACAGCATGTATTTTAGATAACCCCTTTGAACTGTCATGCACTCAGTGAGAGCTGGGAGGCACACACAAATCAATTCTTTAACACTGACAAACTGTCTGAAATGAAAAACAGTGGGCTTTTATGTAAGCTATCTGGAGAGCATGATGAGAGGGGGAAATAATGTTTTGACACAAGTATGCTCCTTTAGCATGAAAGCTATTATGTTTATACAAAACATAGCAAATGTGCACATCAAACAAAGGTGGCCTTACTCAGTACTGCTAAACATTTGATTCCAGAAGTTTGGTAAATGTGAAGCTTTTCATTTTTTATTTTTTTTTAAGGCAGCGCATAAGCTCTTTACTGTCTTTTATGGGAAATGTAGCTGTTTCTTATGGGTATACTTTAGAATTTTATTAGGCCAGGCCCAGAGTGCGCTGAGGAATGACAGGATGGGGATGGTGCCATCTTTGTTCAGCAAGGCCCCAGGCAAGCCACATGTAGCCCTAATGAGTCGCTTACAATTTCAGGCTCCGCTTGCTCTCAAACACCAAAAGTAAACTTTTGTCTTTTTTCCCCTCACTATTTGGGGACCTTAAGAGGATTGTGGGGTCATTATTTATTCATGCCATTGTGTTTATTCACCAGCCTCTGTGTGTTATGGGAGAGGGAATAGAGCAGCTAGTGCAGACGGAGTAAAAGCTGATAATTATCCACTATTAGCATTGTTTTTTCAGCCACGGTTTAAGTCGGCTCAGTTGATGATCGAGCTATGATAGAGGTCCAGAAACATCCATTTAAGGCAGATTACCATGTGCGTGTCTTTGAAGTCGGGAATCCTCCGCAGAGGACTTGCCAAATGGGTGTGGATGCATTTATAAGCCTGTTTTCACGCCTCTGTTTCTGTGCTGTTAGAGAAGATATCCTGTCACGATGCTGGTTACAAACACTCGCGTTGACCGGGGGATCCTTAAAAAACGGCCACGACGTGCCTGCAGGATGTTGTTAACAGCTAGAGGTGAGAAGATTGGAACCTTTACTTTATATCCTAGAACAAAGAAAGCCCCAGGGATGCCTGAATGGGGTTGCATGGAGGGATTTAGCAATGTCAGAGCTCGTCAGAGCTAACATTGATTCAAAAGACTAGTGAAGTAAAGAGAACGAAATTTGGTCTTGGAAATGGATCAATTAGTGATTACTCACTTCTAAAAGAACAGTTGTCTTTATTGTAGTGAATCAGCGAAGCTGTCTGCACATGGCCTGCACATTGTGTCGTCCATTTATCATATCTGTCCAATGAGCGTTTCTTAGGGTAAAACTTAAACAGTTGCTGCTCCTGGACTTTTCTATGTAGGTGGCAGTGTAGTAGTAAGGTTTCTCTTCAAACAGAAGGAATTTCAGTTCGTTTAGGATTTCAATTTCACATTTCCAGTCTGATTCATTCTTCCGTTTGTCACCGAGAAGTCGAAACAGATGGTGTCTTTCGGCTGGATTGCAAGGGCAACACAGAGAAATAGAGTGGACTGGATAGATGAGAGTGGCAGAAGCCAGCCAGCCAGGCAGGCAGGGATGTCATGTGGGTAGATGACGACCGGGGAAGGAGTCTGTTCTTATAATCACCCGGAGAAGAAATGTCATCTCTAGTCTCAGCCACTCTGGCCTCCTTTTCATCTTCCTAGGTGATACTCTGGAAAGCCACTGGCATGTACTAAGGCTTATGTGCTACTGCTGCTTTTTTTTTTTTTTGATCCTGTCCTCCTCCGCCATGCAGAGGAATAGATTAGCACTGAGTGATTACATCCTTAAATTGGTGTAATTTAAAGAGGAGTGCGGGGTGGAGGTTTGATCTATCTGAGGTCCATGGCCTGTGAACAAGTTTATGGAAAATGTGACAAATGCTAATTCGATCTAAATCACCATTTCTAACTATTTCTACCATCCAAACAGTTCTGCAGGCATCACAATATCTGTATTAATGACCAGATAAGTTTTACTTGTTTTCAGGATTTACTCTAACCACCCATTTAAAATTTGGCATATAAGAGCGTGCAGTAGTTGTAAGTAATGGATGCTGGGTTTAAAGTGCTGATAGAAATGTTGTGGGTCAGCCTTAAATGGAATTGTGCCTTCTGTGGTAATGCTTTTTTATTACACACAAATATAATTTCCATTTTCTCAGTAATGGTCTTGTCTATAAAAAAAAAACATTTATGGGTATTTACAATCTGTTTTCAACCTTATTATACATTATGTTCACTCTCCGTTATTATGATATTGATTCCTAGCAGGTAAACGGCACTGTCAGAGAAATTTTTATCATTTTTCCAATGTTGGTTCATAAAAGCTCATTTCCCACTTCCTCTGCAAATGTGTCTACTGTATGTGTCTGTTTGGGGGTAGGGTGTTGGACTATGTGCAGTGTCCTGCAGTATTACAGTTTGCCTGACAAAATAATCAAATTACATCACCACGGGAAATCCTTGTAATCCTGCAGCAGGCATATTTTTTTTAGCATAACCTTGAGTAGATGTGTGAAATAATAGTTTGCTTTAATAATAAAAAGTGAAAAAGAAACATTTTGTAAAGACGACATGTTTGCAAGGCAGTTTATCACTTGTATTTGCTGCATTCGGCTCGCGACTTATTCAGAACCGTCCCTCTGAGCATCACACTGTCTCATTTGTTTTGTTTTGCTTCGTGAAATGAGATCACCTATCAAGTCTTAATTTCATAAAAGGCTAGTTATGGCTCGCAGCTGTGCAATAGAAAACAATTATGTCAATTTGGGAATCCTAATAATGCAAAAAACTGAATTAAGCCATCTTGTTTGCATTGCCTGGAGAGGTTCGCTAAGTGTTGTAATTATTACCTGAGCACATACACCTATAACTTACAAACACATCAGTGTTCCCAAAACAGAGAAGTTAAAAACCTGAATTTATTTTATAAATTCATAAGGCACTATAATTAATTTAGCTCATTTTCTAGCATTGTCTCCGTTGTTTAAACCACATCATGATTACTTGCAGTTGCAACTGCTGTTGCTTTGTCGGTCCGATAAACATATGTGAATCCTTGTGAAGTCCATTGCCTTTATTGATCACATGCCCTCAAGCAATGTTCTGCAAAGAGTATGAAAAGTCTGCCTCGAGCCAAATTTATAGGGAAAATAGAGATTCAAATATATTCATACTGAAGAGTGGAATAATTATTTTCTAACCCCGAGGAGAGAATCATCCTTAGTGCCAGTCTGTATGTACGCACTTGTTTTAGCAGAATTGCTAACATAATTTCTCATCGGTCAGATGTAATATCTTCGTCTGTTTTTGCATATCGTTGCTATCAAACTGCAGAAAAATTAAAGTGGTTGAATAACCATTAACAGCGCAGAATAGTTTTGACTAAATTTAGCAGGGTACGTGCAATTCTTTCCGTCACTGACCTACAAATCAAAGGCTCACAGTCCAAAACAGAATGTACAGTATAGAGCAGTGATTCTTAAAGAGGCACTCTGCCAGCGGGGTCCGCAAAATAATTAGCTATAAATTAAAATGATGCTGTATCATGAAAAAGTGCATATCTACAGATGGGGACCGTTTGTGCCAATAAAACAAGCATATTGTGCCCATCACTCCCACCCATATTAGCTTTGGGCCAATAGAAACTCTGATATGATTGTGACTCATTACATCAATCTGTGATGAATCAGTCACTTCACTCACTCTGATGCAAATATTCCAATCAAAATGTTCTCAAGTAATAGGCTTAATGATGTGATCTGTAACGCTGTTATGATAACTTCTGTTGTAATTTCTTCAGAGCTTTCTGCCAATGATTTGAATAAGGAGCATTGAATACGTTCATTATTTTAATGTTGAAGTACTTATTGAAAGTCAGACTGGTAATTTTAAATGTCTGGATTTATTAGGACTACGCCAGTCTTGCTACTGTTAATTTTCTCAAAGCTTTTAAGTCGGGCTGTCAATCGATTAAAATATGTTATCGTGATTAATCGTATGATTGTCCATAGTTAATCGCGATTAATCACCAATTAATCGCACATTTTGTATCGGTTCAAAATTAACCTTAAAGGGAGATTTGTCAAGTATTTAATACTCTTATCGACATGGGAGTGGGCAAATATGCTGCTTTATGCAAATGTATGTATATATTTATATTGAAAATCAATTAACAACACAAAACAATGACACATATTGTCCAGAAACCCTCACAGGTACTGCATTTAAATCATATCATGGCAAACTGCAACCCAACAGACAACAACAGCTGTCAGTGTGTCAGTGTGCTGACTTGACTATGACTTGCCCCAAACTGCATGTGATCATCATAAAGTGGGCATGTCTGTAAAGGGGAGACTCGTGGGTACCCATAGAACTCATTTACATTCACATATCTTGAGGCCATGCCAGTTTTTCCTCGACAAAATTTAGCATAACTTTATAACATTATTTGGCCTCCTCCTTCACGACAAGCCAGTATAGATTCCTTAGGTTTTCTAGTTTCATATGATGCCAGCATCTCTTCACTCTAGCTTTAAAACTGAGCCCGCTACAACATCAAAATCGCAAGTTGCGTTAATGCGGTAAAGAAATGAGTGGCGTTAAAACGAATTTGCGTTAACGTGTTATTATGGCGTTAACTTTGACAGCCCTACTTTTAAGATAGATACTTGAGATAGTATAAATGCTATCAAGTTGAGTCCAAATGCAATTGTGATAAAATTACCCCGTTTAAAAGTATCTAAGTGGCATTAACATGATTCAAATTGAAATAGGTTTCTGTTTATCACTATGACATAGGTTTGAAGTATTTTGAAGTAGATTATGAAGTTTAGATTTCAAATAGTTCCAAAAACATCTAAGAGTACAAATTGTAGTTATCATGTGCTTAATCGGTGTTACGATTATGAGGGGGTCCTTGGAAAATTGTCTCTGGTTTGAGAAACCCTGATAGAGTAACCAAAACTAATCAGCCTACCAGAATGAATTCTATTTTGTCTTAATACTACTAGTTAAGAAGACACACTGTATTTCAAGTCAAATATAGTCTTAATTTCAATCTATATACAGGATTGTGATATAGATCATTTTCTGGAAATTTGATTGAAAAATTATTTATAGCTAAAATAACCAGATGGGAACCACTAAATTAAAGACCTGAAATGTTTCATAAATCCAATATCGGCTTATTGATTTGCTACTTTACCCATAGTGTCCTAATACACCAACAAATATTAATCCACAAATTGTAATTTCACAGTATACTGTGTATATATAGTCATGTCACCCAACTCTAGCCGGTCTGCTGGTCTGTAAGCCAATATTCACCACATCTTTCATCATGTTACATTGCAAAAACATCACTGCGGGGCTTTGTTTCCTTCAGTCACAAAGACGTCCAATTTCTAAGACTGTCAGTGACACAAAGGCAGGACTAACACTGCCTTTCCACAGTCTTTGAAGTTCAATCCAAACCAAGAGCAGTAGGCAAGAGGGCACATTTAATCAGTCATGGCAGAGCTCAAATACCGCTAGTCAGTTAGGAAAAAATCAAAAAGGGCATCAAACCTCCTTTCATGGGTTTAGCAGCTCTAAAGCCTCTGTATGGCACAACATTTCTCAGACGACTTGATCCTGACTAGTGAACGCTCGTGTTGCACACTGTAAACGTGGCCCCCCAGAGCTGAGCAACAGGACATCATTAGAGGGACGAAGTTGAAATGCTGAAAAGGGAATTGATGATGCTCAGGCAATTCAAAAGCTATTAGATATCCAATTAAGGTACCTTGTCGGCCCAAGTACCTTGTAGGCAAATATAACGCAATTAAATGACCATTATTTGTATTAGGTTTGGCATAATAGGCTTGTTGATAAAACCAACTGTTTTCTTTTCCCCCTTTGAACAGACTTACCATGCATCCTTAATGCTTTATAGCATACTCACACTACAGTATGAATTAGTTATTATGACTTAGTGTTCAAGTCTAAGCAACATGAAAACTCATGGCCCATTTTCACAGAGAACTACCGAGTACAAACACTGCTCATGATTCATTATGATTACCTACCCTGTACAAAATTTGTTTTGCCCAATCAGTTACTTAAGGTTTGCATGTAGGATTAACATTAACAGCAGGCACGCATTCATAACAGGGTGTCCAACACTCCGGATGATTTGTATTCCGTAAACTGTGCGAGACTGTCCAGAATTCTGAGATATAACTGACCAGTTTAAAGTGTACAAGATCACAGAAGTTTGTGTGCCTCTCAGATTAGACACTGCAGAATGAACACATCCCTGCCGCCTTCAGATGTCTCTAAAGAGACTTAATCAACTGAAAGGGAAGGCCTTCATACATGAAAGCTGTCGCTGCTGACAGACGCTGGTAGGAATCAGACATTAATCTTTAGCGTGCCTTTCTGACATCGCTCCCATGATCTTTTTCTTTTTTTATCTGTGCAATTAGATGTCTGCTGATTGAATAATGTATCATGAAAGTGAAACGGACATAAAAGGGGTCTGTCTGATTATGGAGAGAGTTGTAAAGGTGCTTCTTCACCAGTTAGTTTAAAGGGCCAGTGTGTAACATTTAGGAGGGATCTATTGGCAAAAAGGCAATATAATATTAATAAGTACGTTTTCTTTAGTGTATAATCACCTGATAATAAGAATCTTTGTGTTTTCGTTACCTTAGAATGAGCCGTTTATAGCTACATAGTCCGCCATGTTGCACCGCCATGTTTCAACAGAAGCCCAGAACGGACTTACCAAACTCTTTTAACTTTTCCCGCTTGGGCCGGAATCGATAACAATACTCACTCCATTTGCCGCCGCTCTCTCTCTCTCTCTTGCTTCACCACTCACTTCCCATGTACCCATTCACTCTGAGCACTGGCTCTGCACCAAATGACTCTAGAGAGTCACCGTAGCTCTCCAAAACGCTAGGCACATGGGAGAAGCTTCAGTTGGTTGCAATCTCCTCACCTCACCACTAGATACCGCCACATCCTACACACTGGACCTTTTAAATAGAACGGAAACAATTGTGCAGGAAGTCCACAGTGGTGTGCTATTGACTTTATCCGAGCACGCAGGCTGTGGACGGCGCAAAATGTGTTGAATCTCGAACACCAGAATTGCAATACGCTGCTGGTGCACATTGGTGATATGTACTGCAAAATACCAAGCAGGCACAGGTGAGGAACAAAACCCACTGAGCCTTATACAAAATCCCACCTCGCGCCATCCATCATGTGCCCACACAAAAATAGAGCCGTCCATTTCGCTTTGACCTCCACATGCAAATAGAGTGAGAAGAGTTTTCAAGAACTGGAAGGATCTGAATAAATATTCACAGTCTGGCCCCTGGATGGCGGCAGGAACAGTAGGTACAAAATTCAACAGAGTCAAACAGCTGAAAATATGACAAAAGCTTTAAACATCACATCTTGGAGTGAATCCCACTCCACCTACACTGGATGACAAAATGTGTGCCAGGAGCAAATTACGCAGCATTTTAACCAATCTGCCAAAATGCCAACCTTTCACACACCCCTGTAAAAATGCTTCTACGCAACTGTCCAAGTCGATGTAGTAACACGTAGTATTACAGATTTTTTTGTTGTTTGTTTGGCGCCATTGTAGAATATTAAGATGTGAATTTAACATTAGCATTGAATAAAAAAACGCTGGCATCTTGACTAAATCCTACATGCAGACCGTCGCGCTCCGCTGCAAAATGGAGACTCAACACAATCTGCATTTTACAAGAAGAGTAGCAGTGTGATGATGGCACTCGGTCCCCGCTGAGACTCTGAGTCACTCCTCTGCGTCCTGTATGCTTTGCATGCCACATGGCATCAGTTGATGGTACAGGACAGGCGCCGAGCTGTTTATTTTTTTTTTCTTCACTGTTCATCTGCAAATACGCTGCATTTTTTATAGACGCCGCCTGCAGCTGTAGTCCTTGAGCAAACAGATAATTCCTGTTGTCACTGTGGAGTCACACATCTGCTTCACCTTGCTCGACGTTGTGGGGTGTGTGCACAACATTTAACTAGGTAGTCATAGTTTTTTATTTAGCAGGTTGTGTATTTTGAAGAATGACAACTTGTATCTCTTAGAATATATATGAATTTCTATGTATAGCTTTGGGATGTATAGCAATTTTTAAAGCCAACTCAGAAAGATTAGCTAGATTTATAGAGACAAAGAGAGAGAGAGAGAGAGACTAAAAATCAGGACTCTCCGGATGAAAGATGTTGACTCTTCTTACTCAATTTTCTTTTCATTCGACTGCATCCTCTCTCTAAATTATATTCTCTATTTACCTGATTGAATTTTCTCTCCCTTGGGCGTACGAGCCTCCTCATATAAAGGCTTTTTTTAAACATAAATGTTCATGTGTGTATTTGCTCAGTGATAATGACTGATTCTGCCTCTCTCGCATGCAGAAACTTGGCTCATGGTTTCCAATGCATGATTCTGCATTACGGTCCCCACATTAATGATTGCAGTTAGCGTGGGTGTGTACATCTTAAACAACTGCGCCGATGTGTCCTCCAGCCTCCACTCATTAGTCAACGCATACACAGACATGCATACACAGATTGATCACATTAACATAATATACAGAGGTTGTCAGACAGACGTCTTTGGAGCACAAGGTGTAGCCACACATCCTTTTGAAGTTTGTAATTATTTATTGAGATTAAGCGCGGAAGCAATTAGTTGATTAATTGATTAGTTGATTGACAGAAAATACATGAAAGACAATTTAAAGAATTGATTAATTGTTTCTGTCATTACGTCAGCTGGCTTTTTAAATGTGAAGATTGGCCTTTCTCTGTTTTTCTACTATTGTAGATCTTTGGAGTTTGGACTCTTAGACATAATAAGCGCTTTTGTGATATTTATTAGAGCAAATAATTCATTGCAAGAAATAACTGTTAATTGCAGCCCTAATTGTGTTGAATCTATGTGATTGCTGTTAAAATGTCACAGTTTTTGACATTGGGTGATTCTGATGTTAACGGTGTGAGCTTCCAGTAACTTTAAGCAGTTCTGTGAAAGCATACTATAGATACAAGCTTTCAATGAGAATGTGCTCGGACATTGATTTTGAAGGCAAAAACACGTTTTATATTCATGCTTCTATTAGCTGATAGTTTGCCAATATTCAAATATGACCTTTTCAACCATGTAGCCTTTCTCCCATAAACTGATTCTTGGTGGTTCGGGAGGCGTCACTGACACAGCTTCAGGCGATACAATATACAGTATAACATGAGACAGAGATTCAGAATGTATTTGCTTTGTTTCCTTTAAACTACCAAGGTAGGTATCCCTTGAATATCTGTAGTTGTATTATATAAATGCAGGGAATGCTGCAAATCACTGAACAGTACTGTTTTATGTAGTGCTCAGCGTGGGCCGGTACTCACTGTTACGCAGTGCCGGCACTTCTTCATTCTACTCCTTGGCGTACCATGACTTTTTCTTGCGTACTGGCACTTCTCACAGGCTGCCGGTACTCTTTTCTGCTTTCTCAATATCAGGATTCATAATGGCGGTTCATAACAGCATTTTTTTGCGCCACACCTCAAAAGCCGTATGAACATAAAAACTATGTGGGGAGCACAACATTGGGGAGGGGGGGTGAGAAAGAGGGTGCTGTAATTTATCAATACAATGTTGACGTCCTTTATGTAAAATCATTATTGAACTGTTCGTCAAAACTTTTCTTATTTGTGAACAAATATAACTAATGAATCTGCTCTTTTAGGGCAAACATTTGCAGAAGAATTCAGTGTTCAGAGGAAAGCTGTGATATGTGTAAATAATAAAATATTCATTTAACTAGTAATAATAATGGTTCAAAATGATGTCAAATTGCATAGTTTTAAGTTAAAACCCTCAAATGTTCTTGGGGGGGAGGATCCCTAAACCCAATATCTCCTGGTGTCTTTTACTCACTGTTGAAATTTAGGATGTGTCTCTTTATCCTTCTGCATAATATGTAGGAGCATCCTGACTGGGACGCTGCTCCTAAAACCTGAATGATCCCCGACTATAGGCTACAAATAACACAGGAAAGCACTTTAACTATTAACACTAAACACACCACCTTAACCCTATAATGTTCCAGCTGGAATATTATTGGAGTATTATAGGCCTACTATGGAAGATGCATAGCTAAAGTGTAATAATATAGAAATAAATTCACAACTGATTATGACTGACACAGTAGATGATGCTCAAAGAAATAATGAATAAATAGGAATAAGTCTCAAGAAGTTGCTGATATCGGCCGATACGCATGTCAATTTGCGAATAATAGAGTACCAGCACTTATTTTTATACCAATTATATACAGTATATTATAGTGAAAGCGGTGGTGGGCAATATATATTTATATATATACTGTTTATATATTGCCCACCACCACTTTAGGTCATTATATTTGCAGTCACCGTGTAGTTAAAAGATCAGGGTGGTCCCAAAGCAGGAGAAATGACCCTGCTTGGAACCCGTGAACATTCATGTATCAAGGTTTTTGAGCTCAACAAAGAACACCTACTTGCTTATTTATTGGAAGTTTCAGGGTTGTAAAAACATATTGATGCATAGCCGTCCGCCCACATTGGCACGTTTCTGCTGCTGTTCGGCTTCTGTCTCTCACACTATACCACATACTGTTAGCGTTTTTCCCTTGAAAATAAATGTCATTCTTTGAACTAGGGCTTTGATGTGAGGTTTACATCTCCTGAATTATTTTTGCCTGAACCACTTTTGTTATGTTTTACAACTTGCACTGTGGAAATATTTTACTTTTCAAAGTATTTTTGAAGTGAATCCTATTAGAATAAATCTAATGTAATAATGTGCAGAATGTAAGATTGCAGAATCATTGAATCTTTTGGTCATAGAATTAAACTACAATCACCATTTGATTTAACATCAGTTATATTCCAAAATGTATTACAAGATATGTATTTAGCATAGGGCTGCACGATTATGGCCAAAATGATAATCACAATTATTTTAATCAATATTGAGATCACGATTATTTATCACGATTATTTATAGAGTTTAGGGACAAAATATTTTATTGCAATTTTCCATTTAAATAAACGGAGCGGTGCTTTAACTCCCAAGTTATGCTACATTCCAACCATCAAAAATTTGAAATGTTATCCTTTTACTTTTGGAGTTATTTGCATAAAAACGCACAATTCAAATGATGAAAATAAATGATTATATATTAGCTTTGATTAAAAAAAATCTAGGCATTAGTAGTTCTAATTATATGTTATAAGCTGCTTATAATTAGTGTTAGGAAGTTAAAAAGGTCATAATTCCCTCTCTAATATCTATTATATATTGCTGTGAAAACATCCATCATCATTGTCAAAAACTACATTTTACAAGATTACATTTGAACGCATCGTGATATCATTATGACTTACCATCGCCCAATACTCATTTTTACTGGGCTGAGCTTGAACGCACCATAATGTAATCATTTTGATTTGTGCAGCAGTTTTTCTATAAGCGGAGCAAGCATTTTAAACATCAATATCGGAGTCGATCATGTTCATTTAATTGTGGGAAGCCGAAATCGTGATTGCGATTAATATTCGATTCATTGTGCAGCCCTAATTCAGCATTTTCTCTTGGGAGAAGTTGTTGCACTAAACACTATAATATCATTAGCAGTTATCCTTACCTGCAGATCACAGTCACCAATTTGTTAGTCCATTCTTTTAATTGGGTTGCTAATGAGTTCATTAAGACATTTAATGCACTGGGTGTTTGCAGTCAGGCCAAACCAGGTAGTGACTGACTGGCACTTCCTGAAGCTGTCAAGAACTAAAGCAGTAGCGCATGGTCCATGGGCTCCTAAGTAAAGGTCCCCTTTTGCTGATGTAATATAGTGAGTGAAGGCAAAGGCAATCAACTCTGGCAGCCAGTGAAACTTCTCTGGCCACCTTCAGGTGCATGTGGCTTGGGCGTGAACTGCACAAGCCAGCATTAATTAAACACAGTGAGACAGTAAAACCTCTGTTTGCAAGACTAATGGCTGTAGAGCACGACTACCTTGATCTCATTTAGGGTATGACTTTGACCATTTTTAGAGGACTTTAATCTTATTCTTGTCTAATTGATGAATTATCTTTTTGGAGGAAAACGCTGTAAATATTCAGTCCAAGAGACCTGGTACAGCTCTTTTTTGTCTTTCATTTCAAGAAGTTCATTCTTGCCCCTGGTGTTTCACGGCGGCAGATACTTGCTCAATGAGTGGTACACTGTTCGGCCGAGTGTTGTTGTTTTGACACGCGCTAAATGTAGTGTCTTAGATGTATCCGAGGGATTCTGGGAATGACTATAATGATGCTCTTTTCACCAGCTCTTCCTCTCCCGCTTGTACATTGCTATATATTAAAGCACAACAGTGTCACGGTCATTAACCCACAGCATGGCCACTGTGCCTCTGCACCCATTACCTGCACCGGCATTAAAGGATTGAGAGAGAAATGAAGTGTGTGGTGTGAAGTATATAGAAAGCACAAACTGTGACTCTCCGGGGCAGTGGACATTTGCTGCTTGTGTAGGGCTGTGGCTGATATGTTAATATCACTAATTGTTTCCTAATTAGATGCGAGTCAGTGAGTCGTATTTTAATACTCTTCAGGGATCATTACAGAGCGAGAGGAAATTTATCTCTCCTGATGGATGACAGTCCAGTCAGCAGGAATTTCGACATCAAGACCAACGGACTGATGGGTAGATGGGGAGAGCAGCAAACTGATGGCTTTGTTCGCTGCAGTCGTGTTACTTAAGTACTCCATTTTCAGCGTGGCGCAGAGCTGCATCAAAAGTTAATCACACATTAATAGGAGCTCTGGGGAGATTTAACATTCCATGACAGCATGGGGATTGGAGCCAATAAGCCCTGAAAGAGGAAATTGTATGATATTGGTATGTAAGAATTAAGGGCTGCATATTGGTATATAACAAGGAGCTATAAATAATCACAGCTGTAAATTATTCATATTGTGCTGTTAAGGTCAGTGGCCAGTCTGATCCCTGTGGTATTTTATATTACTGACAAGTAGGAAAGCTGAGATGGACACCGAGTACAGAAGAAATGGGAAGGATTGGTTGAGGTTGGATTCATTTCTTGGCTGACAGGGGTTATATGTGTTTCCACAGGAGGGGGTATTAACAACGCCACCATGTCTGGGAAAATATTATTCATGTTCCTTCTACACAGTATACAAATTTGAATGTGCTAGTGTAATTTTGGTAGTTTGTCGAAGGGCAGTTACGTTAAATGGTGTTATTTGTATGTCTGGATGGTGAAGTATTTTTTAGTTGTATTTTTCTGACTTAACATGCTCTTTTTCTGTATATAGGATATTCTTTAAAGGTGCTATATTTGAAATTTAGAGCATATCTATGATTGAGGTATTGCCTCCACACGGCTCTCAATATGGCGACGGCTAAGCCGGTGGTTAGCAGCTAACTGAGCTAACAGTGTTAACAGTGCAAACAACAGCAACAGTGCTGACAGAGCTAACTAGAGCTCAACCAGAGGGTGGGTGCTATGCTTCCGCAATGACGCCGTGTGTCGGGACATTGTTATCAGCGGTAACCGCCGTATGAGAGCCAAAGAAGTTATAATGCTAAGAAGTGAAAGCCAATTGGTCATTCCATTGCAACATCAGCGCCCAGCTGAAAAGCTACGCTTCTGCCATTTTGGACTGAAAGCAACTACCAAATGCCAGTAAAACATCCGGCTGCAAAGTGACGTACAAAAGTAAAACTAAATTATTTCTGTTCTATTGTCATATATTTAATGTCTCTACTGAAATTACCTGTGTTGAACAATAAAAATATTATAAATATGCATACTATTATAACTATTTACCTACTTGCTTATTTATTTATTAAACTTTTTTGCCCGGTCGCTTCCCAGAGGAGCATAAAGTGAGCCATGGACATAAATGGAAGTTCGAAAAATCTAGCACACAGATTTTGAGAGCAATCTCAAACTTTTTCATGTCAAGGATCTCCAAAATGGAGTCCAATAGACCACAGACCATGGATGTAGAAGAGGGTCCAATAGACCACAGACCATGGATGTAGAAGAGGGTCCAATAGACCACAGACCATGGATGTAGAAGAGGGTCCAATAGACCACAGACCATGGATGTAGAAGAGGGTCCAATAGACCACAGACCATGGATGTAGAAGAGGGTCCAATAGACCACAGACCATGGATGTAGAAGAGGGTCCAATAGACCACAGACCATGGATGTAGAAGAGGGTCCAATAGACCACAGACCATGGATGTAGAAGAGGGTGTGTCCTGTGCTTTTGCCCTGCGTGTTAGTTAATAGCCAACAACTATATTAAATTCTGTTTATGTCGTGCTACTAGCACTACTAGCTACTGGCTAATAGTCGGTTGTTTGGAAACAGAGACGTTAATGCATCCAGTCACGTCTCTTTATACATCCATAGCCACAGACTCATTGGCGTTTTCAGTCCAAAATGGCGGCAGCGCTACCACAGTGCCATCTAGCGACTGTTTTGTCTCTTTGCTTCTATACTCTTTGTGAGAGCAGTGCAGAGCGGAGCGATTAGCTAGCCAGTGGGGCACACAAGAGAGACTCACATGTACGCGTGACCAGACCGGCTACGTAAACAAAACACAGAGAAGTTCACAGAGAGGGAGCGCCTTCATTTTCTGCTCAGGGCGCTATTACACCTCTATATCTTTACATAGCGGATAGTTTGTTGCTATATTAATGCTCTGAATTCCAAATGTATCACCTTTAATGTATGCATACACCCTTACTGAAAGGTTGTGTTTGTCTTTCCTTTCTTTAAGATTTGAGCTTTGAACCTGAAATTGTTCTCCTTTTCTGCATTTGATATCCCAAAAAGGTGTTTTGTTGTTTTTATTTCTCTAAACCAGTGCCAGGCATTTGCCTTTTCTCTTCCATCTCAAAGTCATTTTAGTTGTTTGTATTGTTCTTCCCAGCTGGGCTGAGGTGGCGGAGACAAAGGCAGATGTGTCCCTGTTTGTTTTTGAAGTGTCAGAGTTAAGTCTTGCCTGTGCGTGTGTGTATGTGTGTGTGTGTGTTCTGTGATGTTGCCTGTGTTTGGGTGTGTTTCATTTCCCCCCCATGTGTTGTCTCTGTTTGTGGTCCACAGGTCCTCCGCTGCATTGTTCATCCGCCTCCTCCTCCCCTGTTGAGCAGCTCCCATACCCTCCCCCTTCCATTGCAGCCAATGAGAGCCAGGGAGGGTTGCTAGGTAACTGTGCGGCTCAGCCAGCCCAGGACTCTGACTCTGAGGATGAGTTTGGCCCCAATTCATTCTTAGTTAAAACTGGCTCAGGGAACCTGTATGCTCCTGCCACTGCAACTGCTGATGGTGAGTTGGTTTTCAAACTACCGTTGCTTTCTGGAGGTTAGCCTTCCTCTGCTCCTGGACATGTTGTGTTATAGGTCATGCAGATGGCTGTGGGCAAGAATATGTCCCATTTTTTTTTTCTCCGAGCACCATGAGAGAGTTGAGACTTTGAGTCGATATGTAGCCTCAGGAAATGCACAGAAGTCTCTGAAGCAAGGTCTGCTAAGTTCAGAGCCTCACTCAAAGAGATGGGCGATTTTGGTTCAGTAGGAGATATTTGTCACAGATATTTTCTCTTCAGTTTCAATGTGTGCTGGTGGGAGTAACCATCTACAATCCCTCTATAGAATTTTCAGAAACAACAGCCTGCATGCATGCTCCGCACCTCAGATAGGAAGTAAGCAAGAAATAAAAGAGTTACTTCATACCAAGTCCCTGCTTTATCATCATATATCGCTGCTAGGCCTGACTCCTTTTGAAGTTATATTTAAAAACTGTGTTAGCCCATGAAAGACATACTCTAGTTTTATATTTTGATAACAACTCAAAGTCAAATGTGCTTCTTGAGTTAGATTAGGTTTGAAAGTTCCCTACGTGGTTTCTCATTAATAAATGTCAGCTCCTCATTCCTCTTGAAACACTCCGTGTTTCCTGCTGTTGACTGAACACTCATTCAGACTGACAGAATGACATTTGCGCTCAAACTGCAAACATGGTGTTGACAGTTGAGAGAAATTCAGTGACTGCAAGACATGTCCAGTACATTTACTCAGCTGCAGTTAAAGTGTGTTACACATTATATCAGCAGTTAACCTACTCATTTAATTATTGTGAAGATTTTATTTGGTATGTAACTACGTATGAACACTAATGAATTGTGCGTGGCAGAGGATAACGTTTGACCGGTCTATGAGGTGAAATTGTTTTGTTGAGTTGCTGTAATATTATTTATTTGTTGCTGTATAACCAATTGCTATAGATTCATAGACATCTCGTGGATTCATTACCGGCTTGGAAGGCCTTGATGCTCACTAATTCAATGTACTTTGTTCATAACACCACTGCATAGGATATGAAAAATGCATAAGAACATTTCAAGTATTTCCTCAAGGTAACCTTAGGAAACCGGATTTATTATTATGGTCTCAAAATTTCACACTTTCGCACCTGTAGCAGGTTATATACTCCTGTTTATGATCCATCTACAGGAAAATATAAAATCTTGTCATTCAAACTCAGCGATTTATGCCTCATATCTCCCATAAGTCATCAATTTGCATGCTGAATAGGGTGTTTTTTAATATTTGAATGTTGATGCCTTTCAACTACAACAGCGACTTGCTTCTCCCACTGGCACGGCAAAACACAAAACAAAATAAAATGGTCTAAATAATTGATCAAGCTTCCAAGTTAACTACCCAAAGGGTTGAATTACATCAAACTCCAAAGTGCCCCAGCTGCCTCCTCAGAAAGCCTGGAGAATGAGTTATTAATCCTGTCGCAAATCTCCCCCCCTCCCCTAATTCCACAGTAGCAACGCGCTGGTCACCAGCAGTGACATGACTGTGCTTAAGGGGACACGGGTGGGGGGGAATGGCCTTTACCGCGGCAGATTTGTCTCATAACAATGACACTGATTTGCATAGGTACAGCATTTAGGTTGGCCTCGGGCTCTCGGAGAGGACTGAGGAGGAATATCCTCAGCTCTAGTTGCTACCTTAGTCATCCACAGGCTTTGTGAGATTCCTTTTAAGTTGCAGAGTACAGCATGTTTCTGCGTGTCTCTTGCTAGTGGGGGCAAAGCATTATCCCACCTTTATATCTCGGTAATATAAAACCAGCTCTCTTGATGCTCTTGGCCGTTCTGAGGATCTTTCACCTTGCTGCAGTTGTGTATAAATAAGTAAATTGTGCAAAAAAAAGTTTCACTTTGAGATTCTTCATTGTTTAATTACAGAAAATGTCTGACAGTCAGGAGCCAATTACAATCAGAAAGAGAACAGAGAAGAGCCTCCACTGTTTGTTCACTTAAACCACCTAATGAGCCATGTAAGCTTGCTCCATGCCTTCTCGAGCATTTTTCCACATCGCTTCCAAATACTTTATAAGCTTGCAGATTTTGTTTATTCAAATCTGCTTATCTTGCACTTTTTTTAAAAATGTATTTCGTCTTTCACTCCGGGGACAAACACAATGTACTCCCATTGTTCTGCGAAGCTGCCGCTTGAATTTAATGAAAACGTGACTAAGAGAGTTGATTCAATAAAAAACTGACCATTTGCATGGTTCATACTGATTTAAGTTAGATATTGTCGTGTATAATTATCTTGGTAAGGAAAGAGTGATATTTGATGTCTCTCTATGTAAAATATTTCCAGGCCCTAAAGCATTTGTGGCAAATATTATATATATATCTTAATTCCTCAACTCATGCTGGTTTCACACCATTTCAGGAAATGAAATGACTTCATTAAACCTGTTCAGTGTGTAGTGAGACTGTTCCCATCAGCAACATACACCTCATTTTTCTCAAGGTGACAAAACGAGAGTGAGCCAGATAGGTTGTGGTTGAAGATTTGGCACACGGAACAGAGCTACACACAACTGCATAGCCAATGTGATTAAATCAGTGATCACACATTTCCTGAATTGTCTAATCAAATTTATGGAAAAGGAATTCTAATGTGTTCTGTTTTATGCAGAAGTTGGAAATTGGGAAAAAAAGAAGCCTTCATGTTGCCAAATGCAGTGTAATCTGGAATTAAGTATGCATCTCAGGTTTTCAGTGAGAATTACATGAGCAAAAAAAAAGGGTTATTTTAAATCCACCATGGTAAAAAAATAGCTGTGATATCAAATCCAATCTCTTTGACACACAGGTCAGTTATTGAAGAAATATTCAAATTCAGAGTTGACACAGTGCAGGAAGTATTTACTTTTTTTTACCGTCAGTAAACAACCACAGAAAACCATGTATGCCTAAAATAATTGGCTCGCAGTGTATCTGTTGCACTGGAAAACAGGTGGCTTTTTATCACTTCAGATTACATTTGCTCAAGGTCATCTTTGAGCCCACATACAGGACTTAAAATGTTATACTGGATTTTGAACAAGTAAATGCTCTCAGCAGCATATCGTTATTCACATTAGTAGCCTCCAAGGCTGCAGTGTTTATTTATTTCTTTTCGGGATCCTGTTTTCATTTGGAAGAAACACCGAGCCAGAGCTTCTGTGAGGCTGACGAGGCTGCTCGCTGAAGCCTGCAGTCCTTTTGTGAAGCATGTGTGTCACCGTGGCCCTCGGCTTTCTCCGAGGGGCTTCTTCCTGGGGAGACTGCCAGTGGGAGCACGCTGCCATGCTGAGCAGCAAGATCTGAGACACTGCAACCTCCCCGGTATTAGCATTTCTTAATGCAAAACAGCATGGGGTCGGCCAGTGTTGGCTTTCAGTGCAGCCGGGCTCCCTGGTGAAAGGGCCAACGCACCACCACCTCACAGCTGACCAAGCAGGAATGCTGAGCTGGGTGGAAGGCTCGGGGACGTGGTTGTGTGTGAATTCAAATAAGTCTTCATTTGAACTGCTTAATCATCCCCCCTGTGTCTGCAAGGACGGGCGGGGGGGAAATGTGGTTAAAAGAGGTCACTCCAGAAAGCAATTCATCCACCAGACACCATGAGGAATGAACTATCTGAGGCGGAATAATAATTTAATGAGCAGCACATGGCACCCGCATGCCATGCCCCTGTTTTTCTGAACATGTGACATTACAGTTTTGAGCCGACATATCAAGAAGAATCAGTTTCTCTTGATGCTGATGTTGAGTTATCAATGAACTGGAGGCAACAGACAATTTGTCCTGTTCCATTCAACTTGCCGTTCGTCAGTGCACAGAGACCGTGGATAATGCGTTTTGCATACCTACGTATCTTCTTTTCATTGACAGAAATCGAGATGCATTGCTTTCATTCCACGATAATTGCAGACCATCTGTGCCCTCTAACAAAATCTTCAACCTCTTGGATGGATATGCAGCAGAGTGACATACAGAACAGAGCATACATAACCACTTGTCTTGTTCTTGCTAAGGCAGCTCACAGAATGACAGAAAATCCATTTGATCTCAGAGAGGGAGAGAAGCATATGCCGGGACTAGTCCTAATGGATTAGGTTGCAAACAGCGGTGAACCGCTTTTTTTTAATTGTTTCGTTTTATTAATACTAGGGCTGTCAATCGATTCAAATATTTAATCGTGATTAATCGCATGATTGTCCATAGTTAATCGTGATTATTCACAAATTAGTCACTTTTTTTTATCTGTTCAAAATGTACCTTAAAGGGAGATTTTTCAAGTATTTAATACTCTCATCTACATGGGAGTGGGTAAATATACTTTGTTTATGCAAATGTATGTATATATTTATTATTGGAAATTAATTGACAACACAAAACAATGACGAATATTGTCCAGAAACCCTCACAGGTACTGCATTTAGCATAAAACAATATGCTCAAATCATAACAAACTGCAGCCCAACAGGCAACAACAGCTGTCAGTGTGTCAGTTTGCTGACTTGACTATGACTTGCCCCAAACGGCATGTGATAATCATAAAGTGGGCATATCTGTAAAGGGGAGACTCGTGGGTACCCATAGAACCCATTTACATTCACATATCTGGAGGTCAGAGGTCAAGGGACCCCTTTGAAAATGGCCATGATAGTTTTTCCTCGCCAAAATTTAGCATAACTTTGGAGCGTTATTTAGCCTCCTTCACGACAAGCTAGTATGACATGGTTGGTACCAATGGTTTTCTTGTTTCATATGATACCAGAATATTCACTCACGCCTAAAAACTGAGTCCGCTATAACCTTAAAAATCGCAAGTTGCGTTAATGCGTTAAAGAAATGAGTGGCGTTAAAACAAATTTGTGCTTTATTATCGCGTTAACTTTGACAGTTTGTATGTTTGAGAGGGGCTCGCATTACCATTTTACTCCACATGTGCATAGCATATATTAACTAGTTCTTCTAGTTTCATACCTCATTTGGTGTCCTCAGTGAAGGCTGGTGGCAGGATGTTATGTACAGTAGCAGTTAGTAATGAAGGTGAGCTTATATGCGGATTCCAGAAGGCCTTTTCCCCCCATTATTCCCACAGAGAGGGCCAGTCAAGAGCGTTATACCCACCACGTGGTGTTTGTGGTACCTGTTACCTCTCAAATGAGTCCAGGAAAGACAGCTCGTATTCCCACATGGCTCTTCCCCTTCAGACTTTTCTAATGGTGTAGGAAACAGCAGGGCCAGCAGAGAGAAGCAGCTTCAGGGAGCCAGGAGAGAGCGCAGCTTCACTGCCTTCATGACAAATTCTATTTGTATTTTTATAGACAAATGCTACTCAACTGGAAATTTGTTCCTCCTATGATTAGCCATCGGGGTTGTAGCAGTAAGCAAGATTTAATGATTTATCTGGGCGCAGGATAGCTTTTGATTAATTCTGTATCGAATGGCTCACACCTCAGTGCGTTGACCGGGTGTCCGCGGCATGTCATATCATTTCATTTCATCAGGTGTGACCATCGGTGCTGTGGATTTTATCCACTGTCCTTGTTCAGAAATAGAACCTTCTCCCTGGACTCATTGCAGAGTCGGGACCCAGTGTTCCTCCATATGTAACCATATGTGGTAAAAAATGACATCTTTTACGTATAGATTTACTGCTATAGTGCAGTTTATTGAATAGTTTCCGTGACTTCTGTTGCTGTTGTTTGCCCGGCTGGACAGCTGATGTGGATGGTGACATTTTACAGGAGTACTTCTCAGTTGTGGAGTGCCGTCATTACAGACAAGTCAGTGTTAATGTGCTGTTTTGCAAAAATGTACTCCAGGAAACAAATTTTCACTAATTCACTCACAAAATGTACTCTGAAATTTAAGTTTTAAACTTTCATGGCTGTACATTGTATATTTCAGTTGAAATAACTGTATTGCAGTTTAAACAACAGGGCCAAGTAGAGTACACACCTGTACCTGTAAAAGAAGTATGGCAAACCCTTAGGTGAATCAGATTAATTATCATATTTATGCCATTTTTCATTATTTATCTCATAGGCTTTGTTGATTTGTATCACCTGTGGATATACAGTAACTCAATACAGTTTCCAAGAATCCACACTGCAGTCTGTATATAATAAATGCATTTCATCAATTTAACATCACCTTTTTAGAAATAGAAAGCACTCCGATAGCACATACAGTACATCTACCAAAGCCGTACAATTGTCTAAATGTATTATTAATAATTTTATTATTATTTGTATAATATAACGTATTTTTACTCTACACCTGATTTTTTTTTTCTTTTAAGTAAGTTCAGTAGTTCATGAGTAAATATTGGACATGCTCAGAAATCTCACAGTTAACAAATACTTTATAAAACTCTGGATTCCAATTCCTCAAACAAAATATAGCAACTTGTTCCTTAACCCATTTCAAGTGTTTTAAATATCCTGTTTTTGTTTTTTTCACAACTATAATTTTAATTTTGAAGTGTAGCTAACCAGCTATTTAATACCTCACAAGTTGGATGGTTGTCTCCGAGCAATTATAAGATCTTACCATTAGACAGACATTGCTGTTATCTCTCATAGTGGGGGTTGGTTGAGGTCCTGGCTAATGAAGTGGATTTGCCTTAATTACTTGTCTAGAATAGCGTCAGGAGGCCTTAACCGCTTCATACATCTGTTAGGAAGAAAAATGAAAAAGCCACATTCCCAGACTGAATGGATATCTTTAGACTTCTATTTTGAATGCCATGTGAAAGTTTGGCTATTGTAGCAAAGTCCCCCTTCTCTGTCTCTCTCTGATAACAAATGAATCTTCCTTTCATGCCAATTTCGTTGTGCAAAGCAGGTCAATAGAAAACCATTTATTTTTTTCTGTCCTTTTGGATAGAAGTGAATAATTGTTGCTGAATCACCACATCTGTGGGGGTCGTGCTGCTTTGTCTCATAAACTGTCTCGCTTCTCGTCTTTCTGACTCGTCTTTCTGCTCATCTCCACAAAAATAACCACTGACTGCTTACATGGCTGGCTGTTGAAGGGTTTTTGGTTGGACAAGGGAAAACATGCATACAGTCAAGTAGTGAATTTAAATCATGATGCGGTGCTATTTTTTTTTTTTGCAGAACTTGTTCTACAATGCATTAAATTGGTGATGGCTTATATACAAATAGGTAGGCAAGTGAAGTAGACGAGCTTACAGTAGCAACACAGCTGTGTAGACTGTAAAGCATTTGGAGGGCACTACATGTACAAATTCTCTTAAATGCCAATTATAATAATATAGTTCATAAAGGTAAATATACAAACTTCCAACAAATAATAATATGAAAACTTGACTTAGTTCAGGCACATTTGGAAACAACTGAGTAAACCTGTATAGTACTTTCCTTATAATAACCACAGATGAGTCTAAGACAAGGATTACTTTTTGTTCTTTTTCAATAAGTAATACAACTTGTTGATACATACAATATAAATTAATTAATATATATATATATATATATATAATTATTTCAAAATTCTCTTATTTTCCTTTAGCTGAGAATGAACTGTCCATCAGAGCTCCCCATAAATAGGCTGTTATGAAGTGGAAGCGCTGTGAACATGCCACATAACACATGCAGGTTGGATGACATTACAATTTAAGTGGCCGAAACTCTGAATATTGTAAGTTACATTATCCTTCAAATGTAAATATTAGTCACGTTGGCTGGTACCTGTGGTAGTTTTTATTATTATATTATTCTATGATCAATTTGTTATAATTTCTAAAGCACATAAGAGAAGATTTCATAGAAAAGTTATAGCCATAGACTGCATGTCTTTTATATCAGACTTCCACAGAGAGGAACATATTAGTGTACGTCGCAATATTTATATATATATATAAAAACAGCATATATATTATATGCTAAATGCAGTACCTGTGAGGGTTTCTGGACAATATTTGTCATTGTATTGTGTCGTTAATTATTTACAATAACAAATATATACATACATGTGTATAAAGCAAGCATATTTGCCCACTCCCATGTTGATAAGAGTATTAAATATTTGATAAATCAAAACAGTTAAAAAATGTGTGATTAATCGATTAATCGCAATTATCTATGGACAATCATGCGATTAATTACAATTAGATATTTTAATTGATTGACAGCCCGTGTGTGTTTGTGTGTGTGTGTGTGTGTGTGTGTATGTATATATATATATATACATACTATACATATATATAATTACAGAATTAAAAAAAAAGACATGAACACCCAACAGTGTATTAATAGCACAGTGGACTTACGGTCTAAATATATACACGGTAAAGTACAACAGTATAAAAATATATATTGATTAATTTCTGTGTTAATTTTCGGGGCCGTAAAGCATGAATTTTAAAATGTATTGCTGTAAGTATGGCCCTCAGAAAAAAAAAAGTCTTACCAACTGTTAGAAAAATGAATCACTTGTTGGCCCACATTTTGCTTGATCGTCATAGGAAGTAAAGTATTTGTTTACCGAGCAGTAAATGCATTCCAGAGCACTGATGCATTTGTCCTTGTGATATATTTCTCTGCGTACGTCTGGTGCTGCTGTCCCTGTATCGAATTAGCATAACCTTATTAATGGCTTTAGGGATCAGGTACATTACTGAACAGGAGGGGGGGTCATCAACAACTGTGTGGTTTTGCCTCACACCGGTCTATTGTTCATCAGGACCGTGGTGTGGTGAGCCTCTCTCTCACTGGCTCAGCTAATTACGAGGGCAGCCTTGTGCAAAAAGTGTGCTCAGTATGGGACCATCTATCAGTGTGACAGATGCATAATATAGCACTCGATTGTTGTCAGCGGTTCATCCTATAGAACATGTGGACTATATGGCAGTGAGCCAGGTCCAAAATAGAGTCTGAAGGTGAATGCTCTTTTTTGTTGACGGCTAATGAAACATACAGAATATGAAATGAAATGAGCTGAAACACTATAAATGTGTAAACTTTCTGTAAAGCACATGTGTGTTGAAAACTTGCAGGAAGAGACGTTAGCATATGCTTGAGGATTAAATGTAGCACACCATATTTTTGTCTTGTTTGTCCTTGCTGAGCCATTTGTTAGCACATTACCTGAGAACACAATGGCCTCTCTTTCCACTCCCCTAAAATGCCTCAAGCACCGGAGCTTAATGCTTCTTTGTTCTTAGTTTTGCACCTCAACAGTTTGCTGATCAATCTGCCCTGATTGACACATGTTGATAAAGCAGCTTCATCCTCCTGACCCCTAAAAAATCTGAAATGACACTAAGCTTCTTGACTGGCGCGAGTAGCTCTTGCTTTAATAAAGGAGCTGATTATCCAAAATAAGCCCTGTGTGTGTGTCTATATTCCACTCTCTCTGCTGTAAATTGGCAATTTAGTGTTGTGGATATCTGTGAAATAAAGGAGGCTTGCTGCTATAAAGGAAAGCCACTCTTTCACTCTTTGTAAAGCCATGAGTTCATTGATTGATGAATGGCTTAACAGATGTGGAAATAAATGGATATAGAGTGCACAAGGACATTGGTCTTCTGTCTTGTGAAGTGCAGGGAGAATCAAATAGTACATATAGGACCACTGGGTACAATATGTTCCGATAGCCTTCATAACGAATAGTTTCCAATCCTCTGATGTTAAGTGACAACAGCTGGTAAAAGATCCTAAAAAAAGAAACAAAGAGTAAGTTTTGGTTGCTAAAAACTCCACTGGAGTCACTTTGAATTAGGGCTGTGTATTGGCAAGAATTTGGCGATGCGACCTCGTACGTATCACGATACAGGAGTTACGATTCAATTTAGGGCTGGGCAATATGACTATATATATCAACAAATGATTAAAGAAAAATGTCAAATTTATATATTTTTCTGTATTGTTTGTATCACAATAGGCCTAGATTTATTACATTTTTCTCTATAATTTCACTTAAAATTGTTCTTAAAATGAGAAAATACTCTTTTCTTTTGTCAAGTATTTAATTCACACAAGAGTAACAAAAATAGGCTTTACCATGTGGTTATATCATATATGTATTTATTTATTTATTGAATTACCAGGAAACATGCTGTATTGTGATTATATATCATTATCAAGCTATGAAATTACCTATATTGTGATAGAAGATTTTGGTCATATCGCCCAGCCCTAATTCACTATATATTGCGAGTATAGACTGTAAGCGAGGTGATATATTGTGATTTTTAAAAAAATCTAATTTTAGGAAAACTGTGATTGTATAAAGAACCCACCACCACATGCCTACAATCTGAGTATATACAAGTTTAATTATTTCATGCAATCAGAACAGTGAGATCTGTATTTTGCATTTATCCTAGCCCCTGTAACATCCAACACTATAGCACTGCTTTTTGTGCAATCTGAGCCACTTTCTCCCATCAATCTTTGAATGTAAACAATGAATTAAAAATCCATACCGTGTTTTTGAGAATCGATAAAGTAATGCAAAACATAATATTGCGATACTCAAGTGTATCAATATTTTCTTACAACTCTACTTCTAATAAGGTTGACCACTGCAAATCTGATCATGACATGCATTGCATAACGGCAGATTGTTAGCAAAAATAAGTAGCTAATGTTGTTACTTGTTGGTTTCTGTTTCAAAACTTCAATTTGCCTCAGTTGAGCTGTGGTAGTGTCCAATACAGAGTGAAACAGGATATTGTTTATAAAAATAAAAAATGTTTGATCATGCATAGGCATGATCAAACATTCTTCCCTGGCTAAAGAAATGTAAAGAATTGGTCAGCTCGTCTGTTTACACAGGAGCCAGTGTCTGGTCTGAGTAAACTGTCACAGGTCTCTGTGGGAGGCAGAAAGCACTCTCTGATAGAGACCAGTTAGGAGAAATAATGAGCAGAAGAGGGACTTTTGCAGGAGTAGTTCACATAAGGACTCTGCAGCTCTTCACTGAAATTAGTCTTTAGCTGTTAACTTATGTACTGCCGGGGAAACTATGGCTAATCATTCATCAGTCATGTTGCAGCTCAGGGAGTTAAAATACCACCATAAGGCTCTTCTTACCCCGCTAACACACATACGCACACTTTCGCTAACCTTTTGGAATATGCATCCTCAATGGATCTGCACTAGTTTTGAAGCTCTATTCTTTTTTTAAAATGCCTCTAACGTGTTTTATGTCTTTCCTCTTTTGCTTTCAGACGGAGCCTTTCAAAACCATTCTCGGCTGCGGACGCCTCCTCTACCGCTCTCCCACTCCCACTCGCCCAATCATCAGCACCATGCGGCCTCCATTAACTCCTTGAACAGGGGCAACTACACGCCGCGGAGTAACCCAAGTCCCGCGCCCACAGACAGCTCTGCTCCTCCTGAGGGTCCGGCCAGTGGTCAAGACTCCGGCAGCACGCACGACAACTGGCTGCTCAACAGTAACATCCCCCTGGAAACAAGGTACCGTGTAGCTTGTCCCCCCTAGACAATGCATAGAGGTGTTGGCAAGACTGCGCTTGAGCTGGTGCCATTGAACACAGGTTTTCATGCTGTCTGCTCCATATTAAATTACCACAGTGCTAACAAGGAGCAAAGCAATAAAATGGAAATATGCTGCTACGGGCGAAGGCCTACATTTTGTGGCAAACAAGAGAAAAGTGCTGCTTTTGGGTCTTCGTCTAATGTTAGCAATCCTAACCGTGGAAGCTATTGAGTTTAAACAGCAGAGTAATTATGATCACGTTGGATATGAAACAGTTCTCGCAAAATTACATTCAGGCTCCTGTGAGCAAGCTTCATAGCTCCTCCACTTCAGCCCCGAGTTATATTTATTATTTCATATTAATCAGTCCTCTAGCACATTTCTCAATAGGAGGCCCTTGTGTGAAGTGGATCTGTCAAGTGTTATTGTAACAAAGGGAATGTCTGTTGGTATTTCTTCGGCTGATTTTATTGCACGGCGGTATGAAATCAAGAATAGCAAGACATATTATCTGAACCCCTCATAATGATCACAATACTCTGCCAACAATAGAAATAAAACCGAACTTCTCTGTGTGATCAGGTCGCCTGCTGAGCACATTTAATTAAAAAGACATTGTTTGGATTTTTAAGAAAGTTATAAAAGATGTTTTTCTTTATTTAGATGATTTGATAGATTGACCTATTCAAAGCAATCCAACAAAAAAAAATGTAGACCACACTGTTGCCTATAGTGTATATAGTAAACATTTTGCCATAAATGAGACTGTTGAGACTAGCTAATAGCTCATTTGGCATGGCTAAACACCAGCCATGAATAGAATTACTGTCTCTTCCTTCACTTTTTGTGAGACGGTTCACTCAACAGGAAAATGAGCATCAATTGTAGCTGGTAGAAGGACAGTTAGTGGGATAATGAATGATTACATGTCATCCAGCTCCGAAGTTAATCCTGCACAGGTATTCCCTGTGGAGCTGAAAACAGATGGTGAGGAGAGGGAATCTGCAACAGGCGAGAGTGCTGCTCAAACCCCCCTATGTAGTCTTTATGACCTATTGCCTTGAAAAAAAGATCAACTACTAAAGTTCCAGTAATGAAATCAAAACCACGAGTAATATCTACACAGACACAGAAATATTTAATGTCACTTCTAGGGCTGTCAAAGTTAAGGCGTTAATAACACTTTAACACAAAGTCCTTTTAACGCCACTACTTCCTCTAACGCACTCTAACCCAATTGATCTTCCGGAGGTTGTAGTGGGCTCAGTTTTAACGCTAAAGTGAAGATACAGGTATCATATGAAACTAGAAAAATGTAAGGAATCAATTGGTACCAACCATGTCATGCTAGCTAAATAACACTCCAAACTTGCGCTAAATTTTGGCGAGTAAAAACTGTCATGGGCATTTTCAAAGGGGTGCTATGGGTACTCACGAGTCTCCCCTTTACAGACACACTTTATGATAATCACATGCAGTTTGGGGCAAGTCATAGTCAAGTCAGCACACTGACAGCTGTAGTTGCCTGTTGGGCTGCAGTTTGCCATGTTATGATTTGAGCATATTTTTTATGCTAAATGCAGTACCTGTGAGGGTTTCTGGACAATATTCATCATTGTTTTGTGTTGTTAATTGATTTCCAATATAAATATATACATACATTTGCATAAAGCAGCATATTTGCCCACTCAAAAGTTGAAAAGAGTATTAAAAACTTGAGGTAGCGCCGTTTAAGGTACATTTTGAACAGATAAAAAAATGTGCGATTAATTTGCGATTAATCACAATTAATCATGGACAATCATGCGATTAATCGCGATTAAATATTTTAATCCATTGACAGCCCTAGTCACTTTTGCTTATTTAATACTATTATAATGGCCCTTTCTTGTTACTTTTGTGAAATTGAATGGCCCTGATATATTCTGCACTGGTAGGTCTTAACTCGGCTCTGCTACTGGAGAGATGCCAGCAGTTGGAAAGCCCTATCCAACCTCACCATTTTCTTTAGATTTTCTGCCAAGCATCTCTCTCTCTCTTCATTAAAAGTTGCATTCTTCCCCAGAACACAAGCTTGAGAGACCACGAACAGATTTCATGCTGACCTCGAAGGGGCAGGGATCAAAAACAAGGCTTTTCTCTTGTACCACGGAACGTGTTCAGCCTGCCCATTGCATGTGGACAGTTCATTCCTCCATTGCATTGCTGCAGTATTTCCTTATGGAACAGGGCTTTCATACTGTAGGAGGGGAGCATTATGGGAGAAATGAGACAGGCACTGCTAGAAACTTTAGAATTAAGTGAAAATGTGTTTTTTAGAGTGTTGCATCCATTAATTGAAAAACGACTGTACTTAGTAGAGCTGGGACGATCCACCTATCTCCCGATTCGTTACTATCACGATACTGGGGTGCCAATTCGATATGTATTGCGTTTTTTAAGTATTGCGATTCGATATTACGATTCGTTGCGATTTCTGTTAACTTTTTCAACACTAGACCATGGGAAAAATTTACTTCTAGGGACTTTTACTTTGAAAAATGTCTAAATTTATTAAAAATGTTTGATTTTCAGCATGTACAGTATGTAGTCAGAGATGTCCTGAAGACATTTTTCAGGCATTATTTATAATACATATTATATCATTTCCCTCACTTATTTTCTTTTTAATTTATAATGTAATATAATTTGTAATGTTTTATATTTCTGATGAATATAATCCAATCAATCTTATTTCCATATATGTATTTTGTATATACAGTTCCCTTCGTTAACACCTTATTTTGAAAACTGAACGTAGTCCCACATGTATACTTCCTCTAACTTCTCCAAGTCCGTCTCTAGCTCTTCCGTCAGCTCCGATCTCTTTATCCATCCATGGTCAGCTCCATCGGGGCCGTTTGAATGCATTTAACATAAATGTCAGTATATGGTGCTCTACAGTCGTAGCGTCGGCCCATTTGACGGAGACGAGTGCGACGACCGGCTTGACCGCACGTTACCGCGATAAGATAACGTTTCCTGTCCGTGACAGAGTTAGCATGCAGCTTTAGCCGTGATGTCTAGCTCTGCTTTTCCTGCAATGTGTGAAACCCAAAGGGTTTCAATCCTTCACTGTATGTGTAGTGTTTACCACGCTGGATTTAACATGTGTGGGTGCAGGTCGTATCCACTCCGACCCTCAGCCGTTTTATGCTTTCTCTACACGAAACGGATATGACGTCCCGTTACTCAGACTACAACAATAAAAGCGGTAACTTCCTTCCTCCTCCACATAGACTCAAATGAAGCAGATATATCAATTCTGGCATAAAAAATCTATTTCAAAATCGTAATCTAAAAAATCGCGATACATGGGTGAATCGATTTTTTTTTTTTTCCCACCCCCTAGTACTTAAGGATTCTATCCAGTATGGAAACTATGGAACTTTAGTGTTAAGTTCATTTGTTATTCAAAATTAAGAGATTAAAAAGTGTTTTGTCTGAAATAAGTGTTAGAAACCTTAAGGTTCTCATTTGTAAGTGATGCATTGTTTTCTTCCAATCACAACCTTAAAGGAGCCAGAATACTCTAATGTTTATCAGAGAAGAGCAAGACGCTTGCAGAGAAGGGCAGGGCTCGTACAAAACAAGGTATGACAGAGCCCAAAGGAGGGGATCAAGAGAGCTAGATGTTATTTGTCTCACACCTTTTTGTAGAAGTAGTTCCATAAGGGCCTTGGTTCCTTTGTCCCACGCTGTCCGTCTTGACCTCCATTTGTCAGTTTGTTGTTGATGTTGCTTGGTGATCACATACTGTATTGGCATTTCTGTGTTTCTTGCACGCACATCTCACACTAGCTTCATATCCATCTTTCCACCTGTATGTAGAAACATAGCAAAGCAGACATTCCTAGAGACTTTACAGGACAACCTCATTGAGATGGACATTCTGGCATCAGCACGCCACGATGCCTCGTACAACGACGGGTATGTTGCATGTTTGCTATCTGGCTCACACTACTGTCAGAATTCAGCGTTGCCATGAAAACAATAGTGATGCCTGCGCTATTTTCCCATCAAACATCCTTCTTGTTTTGAGATGCCGTCAATCATCAGTGTGTGTCTCCTGCAGTGCTATAATCTTTGCTGCATTTGTCCCTTCCCTGTTTGATACAACTAACAATTTGCATTAAGCGACATTGTTGGGGTTGTATCGCTTTTGATTAATGTTAAGCATGACCGCTTTATGAAGCCCATGTTATCTCCTATTGCTACAATAGGACATGTCAGAGATTTTGTCCCGATGTTTATAAATAAAATATGGTCTCAGTGACTTTCCACATCATACATCGTAATGTGACATTCAATCACGTTCATGTCACTGTCGCTCAGGAGCTTCTTGTAAACTTGTCAGTAAAACGGCCTTGACAACAGTGCCGCTGCCACTGACTCTCTGATAGGGCTGATCATATGGCTCTTGGACATGCAGCTCTACACATGTTTCCTGAGATAGCCATCCATGTTCTTTCAAGGACGAATAAATCTGCTAAACTCCATGCCGCAGCCTTATATACCGTACGTCTCCTGTGGACAGCCTTGACACATAGTTACTGGGAATTACTCTTCACCACCACGCTGGCGTGAATACGTAAACAAGAGCCAGCCGCGGTCACTAGCCCTGTAAATTAGATTTATTATTGATTCGCAGTTTCGACTGAGCAAAAGCCAGTATGCTTTAGTATTCTCACCAATCTAGCAGAAGCGTGGCTATGGTAACAGTATTGAATGTGCTTGGAAATAGAGGTACTTAACCAGTGGAAGGGACTGCACTTGGATACACAGTAACCTACAGTATTATGATGATAGACGTCCCTGAGAAGTGAGTGTTTTCTGTTAAGACTAACAAAATCGTTATTTTTCTCAGGCACTTCCTGTTCAAACCAGGTGGAACTTCGCCAATGTATTGCACAACATCACCAGGATACCCTTTGACCTCCAGCACGGTGTACTCGCCTCCCCCACGCCCTCTGCCTCGAAACACCTTCTCTCGCCCCGCCTTCAGTCTGAAGAAACCCTACAAGCACTGCAACTGGAAATGTGCCGCTCTCAGTGCCATCCTCGTCTCAGTAACGCTGCTGTTCCTGCTGGCCTACTTCATCGGTGAGTCACCTTCCGATGCTTCCACGCTCCAGGGCGAGCGCCTCTCTCTACCTATCCGCCCCCAGCCCCACCCCTCACTTAACTGCAGACACAGGATGAGTCCATGCTCTATTGTGCTCCCTCTATCATCCGTTTTAATAGTGTTGAATCTGCACTCTGAGCCTTATATGAGCATAGTTATATAGGGACTCATAGATTGACTCCTCGCCCACACACCTCGTCCGAAATAACATTATCATTCATAGATTGGCTCGACTGAACCTGCAGAGATGGGCAATCCAGTTTTCTGGCTCTTGTGAATAGGTCAGATAGGGAATGAATTAAAAAGACATCAGCCATCACACAAGAGAGGACTTGCACATCTAGAATATTCATCTTTGATTTAAGATTCCCTGACCAGCGTCGCCAGGTCCCAGCTGGGTAAGGACCATCAGCTGTGATATCGGGAGTTATGCTATTAAATCAGTTCTGCTCTTTTTGACTGCTGTCATTCCCTATGGGAATGATATTAATATCTGGTGATACAGTCTCCCCATTTATCTGTGTGATCTATATACAAGACCGTTTACACAACATTCAGAAGAAGCCGTTGATAAAGAAACAAAATTAAAAAACTAGAAAAGGGAAGTTGAAAGTACATGTAATTGGATTCTGCAAGTAACTGCGGTGATGTTGTTTCTCCATATTTCTCAGAGATCACATATTTAAGCGTGTTCCCGACTCTGAGTTCTGACTTGGATTTTAAGTTGATTTTCTTTCTGGTCTGTTTCAACCATCCTGGCTATCACTGCTCATGCTAGCTACCCACTTCATCTTGTGTTTATTCCAAGTAGGCTGTTGCTCTGCCAGTGATACTAGTAACACTTCATGAGTGGCAGAGATTTTTATTTTTTTTTTTTTTTTCACAAAGGTTGAATCACTATTGTTAAATCAATCAGTGAATGCATTTGTTTATAAGAGAATATTTGTTACTGTGACTTAAAACAAAAAGGGATAAAACAAGGGAGTTCATAGGTTTGCAGTAGCATCTGCAGTAACAGTGTTGTCAGGTAGAGAAGGGATGGGAAACGGTAAGGATTGAGGATAGGTCAGAGGTCCAGTGAAAATGTGAGGTTGGGGCATTTTAGGTCACATACTGTAGCAATAGGTTTGGGGCTATGGTTTAGGGAAGCAAACCACATACTGACTAAATTAGGTCTATGAGCTTGGCTAAAGTTGGGACATCAAAGAACTAGCGGTGATGAAGGCCGACTATTGCGTCGCCTCATGTCGCCTTTGTCTGGTCCAAAATGTTGCATTTGAACACACAGCAAAGACTACAGCAGATGGCCAGTTAGCACGTACGTTCTACGCCTGCGCAAGAGGAAACAACTCTCCACACCAGCAGGCGGCGTTAGTCTGTGTTCATCATTCAAAAAGGGAAACCAGATGACCCGAGGACGGCGGATATACACGCCGTTGTTATGATACGTACATGAAACAAAGCAGCGTTTTCTCACCACTCTCACTCACCTCTTAGCTTCATTCCAGATGTTCATTTCGTTGTGAAAATATCTGTGTATTGGAATGATCAGATGAGATGAAGATGAAAACTGAGAAGAGCCTTCTGTGTGCGCCCTCTTGACTTTACTCGTTTGCTTGCTTTCCTCACTTCAGTTCCTCCTCACTGCACTGATTCGTTTAAGCTGAACAGTCAATTAGAGGAATTTCTCTCACCGAGGGGCTCCGCTGCCGATTCAACATGCTGAATCGGCCAAAAAAACTCTTACACGGGCAGACTAGATCCGACGGTGCACCACACCGCCGACAGACGCTCACCGATGGCCCCAAATTGTCCGACGGCCGACCGCCGTCTCGGTGTATCAGGGCCTTTGTGATGAACAAGACCAGAATAGGGAGGAGGGATAACACAAAGCATATTTGAAAGGAATGAGTGACAGGATTCAGGACAAAGGGTTCCTGTAGTGCGATGAGGGGAGAGAAGAAGACTTCTTGAAAAGTAATGTCAAACAGGTGTGTTTGACGTCTGGATTTAAATATTGTATAATACCTTTGTCGCCTCGATTGGCAGACAGTTCCGAGGATTTGGTGATCTACATGAAAATGCCAGCAATACCTTTTTCTTATTCAAGTAATGAAAATTCTGCCTGGTCCATTGTTCCAAATTCAAATAAGGAGTTAATACATACGTCTGTTTAATATATTTTCCCCCGTATATACATCTGATTGGCTTTGAATGCCTGTTTAACATATAAATGGACACACTGTTGAATTCGCTCTCACACAGAAAAAGAAATAGTTTTTTCAAATGGTGGTGAGAGCATTGTGGTTCATAGTCAATGAAAGAACAGCCAGATCCTTCTGCATGGCCTTCATCAGACAGATAAATGGATTCTTCATTGAGGACATTTGTTATAGATATGCATTATGCTGTAACAATCATGAAAGCAAGCGTTTCTGCTTCTCCTAGAGGCCAAACAAACTAAAATCTGATTATTAATTTTTTTGTCACCAGAGCCATTTTAATTGTTTAATTTGAAATTCAGAACAGCGTTGGATTTACAAAAAAAAAGAATCAGCTGGTTGCTGCTCATGGTGATTATCTACGTATCCAGCAATTTTAACTCCATAACGATGAGACGGTGGGTGTGAGGAAGTTTTGGTTTGGCTTGTTTTTGGCATCAGCGTTGGGGTTTGGCTGAAGTAGAAGTAGAGATACAGTATGTGTCTACAGTTTACTGCTTTGACTTGGCCAAAAGCCAGAGAGCCCCATCAGCCTGATAGTGCTTAATCAGACTGTGTAATTACACCCTGCAAAACTCCGACCATCTCCCGATGCACCACAAGTAAACATGTTGGAGACCAAACCTCACCCCAAGATCGGAATTTCCAATCAAGAGCGAGGGCCATATTTAATTAAAGGCTGATGAGAAAATACATTTAATTTCAAGTGCAATTAATTATTGAGGCCTGTAATTGGGAACTCTGGGTGAGATGTCTAATGAACCCAATTATGCCTCATGACAGATGTTTTGACTTGCAGCGTGGTTTTATTTTGTCACAGCTTTGTAAATCGGCACATTTTGAAGTGCAAAAAGGTCGGGGGTTTAAGATGAGGCACTTTTTTTCTCTCTGCGGTCTCTCGCTCATTAGCACATTTGTTATATGTCCCTCATTTTAAGGTCATCAGTATCCTCCTGTGTTCACTTCTATTCACCCTGGGTATCTAGCCAAGGACAAAGAGGTTGGGCCATAGAAAATTTCTCACCGCATGATCATCCAACCCAGAAAAGGTTTCTCTGCAACACAGATTCTGCCTCTCTTTCCGTACTTATTACTATACATTACTGCTTTGTTTGATCTGGCTTTTCATTATCCCAATGTGGTATCTGCGGTATCTAGATTTGTCAATACTGGTGTTACTCTAATAAAGAAAAAAAAACACTCAATCCGCTTGTTTGCGATCTTAAGGAAACACTCAACTGCTTTATGAATGTTAAATCAATCTTAAATATTACCCATATCTTAAGACCAAAACTCATTCAAGTATAAAACATTTTTCTTTTGACGCAATTAATTGATTTAATGGGCAAGAAAAAGCCTTTCTGCTTTCTCCCATTTCTTTAATTTAATCCTATAATACCTAATATTTATTGGAAATGATGCGTTCATGTGCCATGGTGCACAGCTACATACCCCAGCTAGGTCTGCTAGGTTCTAGTCATATTTTATCATGCTAATGATAGCAATTGTTTTTCCTTCTAATGTGACAACATGACTTTGCATGTATGGTATGAATGCAAAACAACTAAACAATATGTACTTTAATGTTATTGGCAAACTTGAAACAATGAACATTCCCACATCATTGCTACTAATTATTGATAACTAGCAAGTGCATTAGCCACATTTATTATACGGCGGCATCGCCCTGAAGGGGTTTATTTCACAACAATGACCCGCTCGCTGCACATTATCCCTTACATACTGTACTCAAGGTACTATTTATGTGTTGAGAAGCTCACTTTGACCACTTTTGGAAGATGGAGGGGACTGCTGTAGTTTTGATATAGTAAAGGCACAGACAATATGGACCTGGATTGGCTTCAATATACAGAGAGTTGTTGGACTACTCACCTACAGGAAAAGCCTTCCAATTTTGTTTGTTTTGTTTCTTTTAAAAAATAAAAAAAATCAGCCATTCCTCACTGCAGGCAAACCAGAAGAAATACTCCCTGATGCATCATAAGTGTGAAAAGGCTTATTTGATGAGAGACTGAAAAATGAAAGTATCAGACAGCTTGTAGTGCTTTGTTTGCAGAAAAATATATTATGGGTGTGGTGCTATGTCTGTAAGCTATTTACATAGAAATATATAATTTCGATAATTAAGTTCTTGCCAACATGTATATTGAAAAGATTAATTAACACCAGACTTCTAATGGCCCAATTGTGAAGGAAGAAAATGCATTAACCTCGTCAATGTTAACGCCATAATAACGCAAATTTGTTTTAGTGCCACTAATTTCTTATTCTTTTTAGGTTGTAGCGGACTCATACCACCATGTTATACTAGCTTGTCGCAAAGGACATTGGAACTCCAAACTTATGCTAATCCGATACAGTTTTAGGGCAAGTCATAGTCAAGTCAGCACACTGACACACTGACAGCTGTTGTTGCCTGTTGGGCTGCAGTTTGCCATGTTAGGATTTGAGCATATTTTGTATGCTAAATGCAGTACCTGTGAGGGTTTCTGGACAATATCTGTCATTGTTTTGTTAATTGATTTCCAATAATAAATATATACTAATATTTGCATAAAGCAAGCATAATTGTCAACCCCCATGTTGATAAGAGTATTAAAACTTGACAAATCTCCCTTTAAGGTACATTTTGAACAGATAAAAAAAAAAGTGCAATTAATTTGTGATTAATCATGATGAACTATGGACAATATTTTAATTGATTGACAGTCCTAGCCCAAACCCAGACATTGCCGTAACACACATTTGGTATCCCAGTCAGTCTGTGTTATGTTTGCTTTAGTTTTTTTCAGTGTTTTTTACCTCCGCCAAGGCCAAAGGCCTCGGAAGGTTATGTTTTCACCGCCGTTGGTTTGTTGGTTTGTCCGTTTGGAGGATTACTCCAAAAGTCTGCGATGGATTTGAATGAAGGGGGGGCAATCGTACTCGGGCAGCGCCATTCTAGTTTTGTTATGTTTTTTTGTCAATTTCAATTTTATTTATCTTTTTTTATACAAAAAAAAATGTTATACAAAAAAAAGGTCCCAATGCCGGAATTGAACCTGGGACGTTGCGTTTACGTATATGGCTACCAAGGCGCTCCTACAGTGCTTTGGTTTGAAGAAATACAGCATGTCAGTGTTATTTGCCTGAAATTTTTCCTGTACCTGGAAATTTGCAATAGTGTGGAAATGTATAATGATTCAAACAACACGATGTGAGAACGTTGATTTACACCGTAGGCTGCCGATGTAAGAGAGGTGGAAATGCAGTTAGGTGACAAATGAGCAACTGATGACTGCCATGTTTAACACCTATTTAAAAGAGATTAATTAACCATATGGTTGAAACATTGTTCAGTCCAAGGTGTATACAAGACTGTATTCTGTGCTGGCTTTTTATTTTTAATACCTCAAGATAGTTTGCTTTCTTTTAGATGCTCACAGTTAGATGAGAAAAAAGGTTTTCTGCTCATCATAGCCTCCCTTGAAGTGTGCACTAGATGGAAAAATCTCTTCAGATCAGAGGATAGAAGCACAGGAATCCTGGCAGATGACCCACAGCAATAAGCGCTGACTTCCTCAGATTGGCTGAGAAGTCTTCTACTACAGTACCTCTGTTCCCTAATTGGCACATGGCGTGACCCAACTTCCTGCCAAGAGATAAGCGAAAGGAGGGCACAACATGTGCTCGGGACAAAATGGGCGATGCTACGAAGTGCAGTACTCTTGACAGGTCAGTGGCATCGTTGGAACACAGACACAGCCTGTCTCTGCCAGTGGCCATCTCATTAGAAGTACCTTCTTATTCCTGCAACCTCTCTTCATTTCGCAGCCAATCGCAGCAGCTTTCTGAGTGTCATTGCAAAGTTTGAAAAGCAAGCAAAACAAAATCAGGAGGCTCTTCACTGGCTCGCGTCCAACGCTCTGCATATCATAGATACCAAGAAGGCGTTGAAGTAAATCTTTGGATTTAGGATGGGAGGAGGGGGGGACGCCTCCTCAACCATTTTCCATTAGAGGCCTCAGGGACGGATGGGATGAAGAATGGGGCTCACAAAGACGTGATTACTAGGACACTTGGAATGACACCGTGCTTGGTGACTTTGCGTTGGTTCTGCCAGCAACATTCACTGACTCTTTTTCCATTTCGCCAGTCAATGTAGAGCTACAAATCAAAAGGAATGTCTTTCTGGAGCTTACAAAATGACGACCATCTGTCTCTTCGCCGGTTGTCCTCCACCAGACACAGTCCCATCCACAGGCACGGGCCAGACGCAGAACAGATGCTGGTCATGCAGTTGAACTTTCATCATCTTATAGGGACTTTTTGTGTTGTGTTTTGCCCAGGGCTGTCAACGTTAACGCTACAATAATAACACGTTAACGCAAATTTCTTTTAAATGCCTTTAATTTCTTTGAGATTTTAAGGTTATATCGAGCTCAGTTTTAAAGCTAGAGTGAAGATACTGGCACCATATGAAAATAGAAAAAACCTAAGGAATCCATGAAAATGGGTTCTATGGGTACCAATGAGTCTCCCCTTCACAGACATGCCTACTTTATGATAATCACATGCAGTTTGGGGCAAATCATAGTCAAGTCAGCACACTGACACACTGACAGCTGTTGTTGCCTGTTGGGCTGCAGTTTGCCTGATGCAGTACCTGTGAGGGTTTCTGGACAATATTTGTCATTGTTTTGTGTTATCAATTGATTTCCAATAATAAATATATACATACATTTGCATAAAGCAGCATATTTGGCCACTCCCATGTTGATAAGAGTATTAAATACTTAACAACTCTCCCTTTAAGGTACATTTTAAACAGATAAAAAATGTGCAATTAATTTGCAATTAATCGTGATTAACTAGGGACAATCATGCGATTAATTGCCATTAAATATTTTGTATCAATTGACAGCCCTAGTTTTGCCTGATAACCACAATGTTGCTACCTATCTTTCTTCACAAATCCATGAAAATATTTCAGTATCCATGTGGTACTGTTTATCTAGTGAGCATCATGGGAAGTATTAGGTATTCTTTGAATGTGTCGTGCACATCCAGTTTAATAAAAAAAATACTCTTAATCTTGGGCCAACTACTTATAGAGATCTAAATGCAGGAACCAGGCAGGGTGGTGTTCTCTAATATATTTGCATTTGATGGACTTTCCTCTGGGAATGACCCAATGTGTTCAATTCATCAGACACTATAGCTTAGTTTGATCTGCCACTTGTCACGTTCATATGGTGGTTTCAGTCCATTTGAAGTTAATAGCTGAGCCTGGACGAGTAAACATCCTCTTATTCTTGGGGGATCACTTGCTGTATAGCTTTGAAGTGGAGAGCTATAATATGATATCCATTGCTTAATGAAGCAGCTTGGGGTATATGACTATTAATAAAACCCTTTTTTTAGTCTCTGGTGAAGCTTTGGCTGTTTGTACTATTAAAGGTTCATCAATCAATCAGTTTGCAGTCCTTGCTCTGAGAAGCAACTGATTCCACTGCACATTGCTTGAAGACGCACAGAGAACTGCTTATCATCTACACTTTTTCAAGTGTTTCTGTTGCTTAAAAGTTGTGTACAACATATTCCAATAATAAAAACAATAATAACTAGCGCTGCCCCCTCGTTTTGATTGTATTGGTCTTGGTCGACGAAAATGTCTTTAGTCAATTAGTCATTTTTTAATGCTTTTTCATGCTCAGTGACTTATGTCCAATAAACTGATGCGCACATCTCTGGTAAACACTTTCGGGGAGCTGTCATGCCGCTGCATGCGCACCCTACAGAGGCAGCCTGTGAAAAGCTTTCCTGAATGTTGCGGCAGCAGTTCAGATTAGAAGACTAATAAAGAAAAATGCACTGAATTCAGGTGAAGAAGAACCTTATTTTAAGTCTCATTGATTCAAAGATTTATGAATTAGCAAGAATATAGCCCACCGTGAAAGTGGTTCTCTGTTGATTTGAATGTGAAAGTGCAATAAACATATTTTGACCCTAAAATCAATGAATAATCGTGATAAATAATGATGATCTGAATATTGATCAAAATAATCCTTATTATCATTTTGGCCATAATCGTGCAGTCCTACTCCACATTATTATTATCTCCCGAACAGCAGTGACAACTACAGAATTCTGCTCTTAATCATATCTAACTGAAGCAAAATCGTATCAAATGGGGGTCCGTGACCTAATGTGTATTAATTTAGGGGTTCTTGACATGACAAAGGTTGAGAACTACTGGATTAGTCGACAAAAAGAGTCATCAGTTGACTAATTGGTCGAGGACAGCCCTAATAATAACAGCATCTGACCGTTAAACAATTAGATAGCGTTAGTGGGAGTTCCCTGCGTCTTTCCAGCCTAGCTTTTAAGGAATTAAAAATCTTTTATTGGCAGACATGAGACTGCAGGAAGTGGAACAGATCGTGAGTGAGGTGATATAAGAGGACGTACTTACATCAAGTGTTTGTGTATATTGTTGTCTCTAACCTTGCAGGATGACGGGGTAAACATTTTTTTGTTAAATAAAACACTACATGAGTCTATTTTACTTTTGTTTTTGTTCACTAAATCAATCGAATACAAATAGGTAACAACTATGCTTGTGAATCAAAGAAAATCAACTTTAGGTGTGATCAAACTTGTAATTTATGTATAAAAGTATAAGTTCTGTATAATGTAAGTTATATATAAGTTGTTATAGTGTATTCTTATGTTGTAGTGGTAAGACTGTTAGATATGTAAGTCCACTAAATCAGTTTTTGAAGTAATGCCGGGCACCGTTGTCTGGACAGTCACAGACAGACTTACTGGTGACATGCAGTAGTTTATGCTCTTATAAAAGAAAAAAAAAGAAAACACATTTGAAGAGGACTGGAGAGGTCTTACTCCAGCTTCGGTCTGAAACTGTCAGATAATTTCACTCTTTATAATTGGATTGCGTGGTTATTTACTTGAGGAGCTTAAGAGAACCAACAAACCAATAAAATAGCTATATTGAGTTTCTGGGCCTTTTCTGCTGACTGTTGACTTCCAAGGTGGCTTTTGCCTTGCTAAGCTCGTCTTGTCCATTTTCTTATTGGTGATCTGTCATGGTCAGCCCCTCCTCCTCTGTCCTGCACCCCACTGCCATTGTTCCAAAGGACATTTCTTTTGTCGACCTTGTAAAATACCAGCATGCTTCGTCCACTGTGTTCACATTGAAACACCCCGGTGTCTCCCTGCTGATGTGTTTTTTTTTCCTTTTGTCCCCTAGTTTTGCAAGGGAATGGAAAGGTAATGGGGTTGGAGAAATGACAGGGCACTGGGGATGGTCCACACCGATGTTGGTGTGGTGAGACAGATGTTGTCCAATGAGGTCAGGATAGCATTCATCTTCTAATCTCACTGCTCAGCACTTTTGAAGAAATGCCATTAACCATTAAACCATGTATTGTTCTTTGTTCTTTAGAGTTTACTTCCTTCGCCTCCATCTCACAGCTGTCACCTTTGGATAATTACCCCCCCCCCCCCAAAAAAAAGACAAAAGTTCCTTGGGAGCTTTTGGGGTTACTTTGTATTTTAGAGAGTATACTTTTTTTTGCTGAGATGAAATGTATTTCTGAGCAATTCTGAGGTTGTCTTATGTTTTAATATTTCAGCCATGCACCTTTTTGGATTAAACTGGCACCTGCAACCCATGCAGAGACAGATGTACCAGCTGTCAGAGGACAATACAAGTGGCCTACCTTTTCCTACTGACCTGGGCTTGCCACCACTAGGCAACACAGGCTTGGAAATACCCAACCGCAAGGGAAAAGACGAGAGTAAGTGGAATTTTTATGAGGATAATGTATTTTTACTTAACACACATAATCTTGTTTTTTCCCCCAAATAATACTTAAGTAATGCAAAGTTCACACTACACGACTTTAGCCCTGATTATCTGCTCCCCGTTTTTTGGAGCTCCCCAACAAAAGCCCCAGATCAGAGCCAGACCGCACATCGCCAAGACGCTCGCCGATGTCTCGCAGACACATTCCAGATATCTAGCATGCTAAACATGTGGACCTGTCGGGCACTCTGGCAAAGAGATACAGCCAATGAGAATGCAAGACACGGGTTAAGGGGAAACCTGTGGGAGGAGCGGTCGCCTGTAATAATAGGGAACTTGCTGTATGTGCTGGCTTTGCAACACAGAGCAAAGTTGTTGTTGCACCTAGAGGAATAGATAGTAAATAATACATGTGGAAACCAATGGAAACTGTAGGGCTGTGGATTGGCAAGTATTAGGTTATAGGATACGTATCATGATACAGGGGTTACGATTCAATATACTGTGATATTTTGCGATGCTGTAAGTAAGGCGATGTATTACGATTTTTTTTTAATCAAATTTTAGGAAAACTGTCATAGCATAAAGAACACACCACCATATGTATAAAATCTGAGTTAAAAAAAAGTAGAATTTTTTATGAAATCAGAACAATGGGATCTGCATTTGCATTTATCACAGTCCCTATAACATCCAACAGCATAGCACTACTTTGAGAGGGCACATACAATGAGATGGTGCATCTCTTTGCCAATGAAATAACATATTGAGTGACAGTTAATCTTTGCATCTAAACTATATAAACTAACTTTTTATATATAATTATATAAAAATCAATGCAGTGTTTATGAGAATTGATACAGTATCACAAAACATAATGTCATGATACTCTATATTTTCTTACACCCCTAGGAAACATGTGCCAACAACAACATCAGCAATGTGTCTAGCCCAGGGGTCAGCAACCTTTACTATCAAAAGAGCCATTTTAGGCAAAAGAAGAAAAAAAAAATCTTTCTGGAGATCTGAGATTTCTAGAATAAAGTCATAATAAAAAAATAAATAAAAAAATAATAAAAGTAGAAACATTACGAGAATATAGTCATAACTTTACGAGAAAAAAAACAACTCGTACAATTACTACGTTATAATATTATGACTTTATTCTCAAAATCTCTGTTTTATTTATTTTTCCTCAATGTGGCCCTAATACTCCATCGTACCGTCGTATCATAGACCTACAACAATGATAAATTAAAATTAAAATGTAAACAAAAAACAGAAAATAAATAGTATATAATAATAATAAAAATCCACAGGGAGCCACTGGAGAGGGGCTAAAGAGCCGCATGTGGCTCTGGAGCCGCAGGTTGCAGACCCCTGGTCTAGCATATGGTATTACGTCATTTACCGCGTATTTCTCGTGTGTATTTTCGTGACAAAACGTAGTTTGGAGACATAATCTGGGATTCCTCCTGGTGAAAGATCTTGAAATCCTGACACCGGACAGTCGTGTAGTGTGAAAACCACAACGACCTAAAGACTCCCGATTACAAGACCGCAAGTCATGTAGTGTGAACAGTACTGTGATCTGACGACTTTGAATGTCGTGTAGTGTGAATTTAGCATTACCCAAGCTAAATGCTTCTGATTGTTTTTCAGGATGATTTGCGTGACTCTGTGACTGTTTATTGCTGTTGCGCCCACATCAGAAAAGAACAACGTTGCATAGGGGGAAAAAAAAGTTTTTCAAATCTTAAAGTTTACAGATGACATTTTGGAGCTCAAGCAAGTTTGTTATTATTTTGTCATCCGGTTTCACATTGTGTTCACCCGTCTCCATGGTACACGAAGAGATCTGCATTGTAATCCTATGAAAGTTGTTGTAAGTGGGAAAGTGTTATTTGTTCCTGGAGGGAGAAAATGGGGCAGCTTAAGGGACTGAGTATCCAGGGGCTGGAGGGGGATTAGCCACTCTGTCCTCTTCAGAACGGATGTGATCCTTTCATCTCCTAGTCTGGGCTGCCTTTCCTGGCAGCCAAAGAAAGCATGTGCTTGCCCCACGGTACCAACTGCTCGACTCGAGGAAAGTTTGCTCTGTTCCATTCCTCGAACAAATGGGCCCAGATTTAACCATGTGATTTGCCACTGGCAGACCACAATAGGTAGGAGATGGGGGTCATTACCATATAGATGAATCCAGGAGTTGTCTTTTTCATTTACCAGACAGCAGTAAGTGTGTTTAGCTAACAACGAGCACAACTACAGCTGAGCTTAGACCCTGCATGGCGGCCGTCGCTGAGAGGAAATCAATAGCCATAGTTTTCTAAATAAGTCTCAGCGCTGTCACCAGAAACAATGATGAGCTATCTAATGTTTTATCAAGGTGATGCAGATGTGCGCCGTGTTGAAATTCAGGCATCTTGTCTTTCCATCAGAGCATTATGTCGTAGTTAAGCTTGCAGAACAACAACCATTTATTTAACCATGAGGCCCATTATCACTGTTCTCTGTGTATGATTTATTTAAACAGCCTGATGAGTATGCCATTAATGTGCCGCATAAATGCAAACACACCCCAACATGTGGAAAATGGGCCCGTGCGTCGCAGCATTATGTAAAGCCCAGATCTGGGAGAGTGTGTCCTGTCTACTCTGATGAAACCCATTGCCACTGATGGACTTCTGAGAACACCGCCATCTGCCGTACCACGTGTAACCTAAAGCCGTGTCTGCCACCAAGTCCTGGGGGTAGTTTGTATGGACGTCTGCTTTAGTAGACTTCGGCGCTGAAATTAGCTCATCTACACGGGCAAACAGATGTTGCCATTTCCACGGAGTCCAATATAAGGTGTATTATGGAGCATATGGGCAGTCTTTGGCAGTGGATGTGCTGGTACCTACCTGAGCATCAGAGATCCCTCGCTACTATAATTCCAATTTTCAATTTATTACTTTTACTTTAATTATAAGTGTATTTTATCAGTTGTATTTTCTCATATAATTTTCACTGCATACTGAACGTTCAACCTTTTAAATCCTATTTTTAGAATATTTCACCTTGATGAACAAGATTGATGAATGTCAGTGCTTTGAAATTATTTATTGAAATATATTTTTCATCATTTCATTTTAAACAGGATTTTTTTTTTTTGCTATTTCAGAAGATTCAACACTTCAGGATATAACTAGTATTGTGTTTGAGGACCAGACTGATGTTCAATTAGATTATTCTTAGTTCTGTATTCTCCCCCGTTGGAGTTTGGACTGGAATTGCTGGCGATGGTCACAGGGGTCATTCATAATATTATTTTTTTTCCCTCCGGCTGTCAGGGATGTGATTGAATATCTGTGATATGGTCAGACTATCGTGCTTCGGCAGACTGACTCTCCCTCTGCCCTCCACATGCTGGATTAATGGTGTGATCTTTTTGACCGATTTACTTTGTGTGCAATGCAGGCAAATTGGACAGCTTGTTCCCAGATGACAGCTATATAGATATGGGGGAGATTGACGTGGGGCGCAAGGTCGCGCAGCAGATTCCTCCTGGTATCTTCTGGAGGTCCCAGGTCTTCATTGATCATCCCATGTACCTCAAGTTTAATGTGTCCCTGAGCAAAGATGCCTTAGTGGGAATCTACGGAAGGAGAGGCCTACCTCCGACACACACACAGGTGGGAAATATTTGAACGTCACCGACGCTCATTAATCTGTTACTACATTTAATCGATTGCATTCTGTTGTGCTTATCAGTTATATGAAAAGAGAGTTGTTAAATCTAATGTTTCGGGGCCTTTAAGTTGTCATATTTTATTGTTTTCTGTAACAAATCATTACGTCTTGTTTGCGAAACACGATAGTAAACTGAGGCTCTGTGAAACAATTTACAATCATGTCTGCATTGTATAAGGATGCAGCTTTTTTTCCCTCATTTTTCCTCTGCCACAGAATGTAAATTAGGATATTGTTTAAAAAAATCTATCCAACCATATAGGATTGTTTCATGAAAAAAAAAAAAAAATTCATAAATCTCTCTATTGTATTATGAATCTTTTTCTTTGTTGCAGAAAGGATTTATGGCACATTTCTTTCAGGTTCAATATCATCAATGAATCACGCGAAGATACGGGGCTCAGGGGCCAAGAGAGGGAGATTTTTCTTTACACTAATTTCCCATCTATGTGCAGCACTGAATCAGATATATATTGTTATTAATCATATTTGACTGCTCGGCTCGCAGAGTTTAGGTTTCTGCCGTAAACGTAACTGTAGTTCAACAAATTGTTCACAGCATTATTTTTGTTTGCATTAATGTCCGATGTGATTTATTTTCCAGCATGTTTTGTCTCTTTTCTCTATTTTTACTTCAGAGGAAGTAATCTAGAGTGGAGTTTCCGTGCTGCGTCTGATTACACATAGAGTGGCAGATGAGTCAAGATTCCCTTCCTTATGTAGATGAAAATGAAATGCCGTCTCATTGGTATTCATTGAGTCACTGCTGATATGAAGCAAATCGTTGCAGATGTTATTTGGTAAACACTAACTTACATTTTTTTTTCCCCCGCCAGCTTCCCTGTTTTCATTTTAATAGTTTTAAACATGGCTTTCATATAAGATATGTGGATTAAGCAATTATCACAGCCCATCCAGCCACGATGTGCCAAGACTTACTCGAGCTCCTCTGGAATGATGAGTTATTCATGCAGACCAAATGATGCTCCGCTATAAAGAGGGCTGAAAGCACTCAAGTCTCATGTGTCACTCTAATGGTGTGTCTGCGGTCCATCTATCAGTCTTTCTCACTTTCTGTGTGTCTGTCTGCAGTTTGACTTTGTGGAGCTTTTGGATGGGCGGCGGCTCCTCGCCCAGGACATTCACGGTCTGGAGGGGCCCGTGGCCGTGCAGCGGAGCCTGGTACCCATCACCACACACGACACAGGCTTTATCCAGTACATGGACTCGGGCATCTGGCACCTGGCCATCTACAACGACGGAAAAGAAACTGAAACTGTCTCCTACCTCACCACCGCCATAGGTGAGCGCCCTGGGCATGACTTGCTGCTTAAACCTGTAATAGCAATCCACATAATCCCTATAATACCAACCAGCAGCACTCCGCAGCAAACAGCCCAGACTTGGGGCATGAGTCAGAGGCAGTTTTTTAGCAGATCTCAATAGCCAAGGAAAGTGCAGGTTAATCAAGGTGAAGTTGAATATTACAAAAATCAGGACATCAGTGCTATCCTGCCATGCCCCTGAGTAGGGCATCGAGAGATCATAATATCCTCATTAGCCTGAGTGTCTTCTCAGCGAATCAGGGGTCCAGCTTCTGGGAACCATTTGCATACAATTCAAAGTATGATTGTACCCTCCTGCTAGTGCCTTTTTTGATCATGATTTGCTCCAATTTCCATCTACTTTCCATACATCAGAGTAGGGAAGATATTCCTCTCCTCCGACTAACTGCGTGTGGCGCGCGGCTGTGTTTCAGACGTGCGTCCTTCTTTGTGGAGGTGATTCCGTTTTGTACGCCCCTCTTTGTTCTCCCTAAAGCGCCTTTGATTGGCGCCGCTGTATCAAGCAAGGTGTGAGAGGGCCCGAGGTGTCGACTTTCACAGGGATGGCAGCTGGGAGCTGTTCTCACATGCTCTTTAATTAAAAGCTCCTGGGCCAGAGTCCATCTGTGACAGGGGGCTGTGCCAGGCAGCAGATCGATGAGGAGCTGTCCTCAACACCAATGTAACACCAAGTGGAGACAGGCAAGAGACGCTACCCCCCCTCTCCTCACCTTGCTGTGCCAACAACAGCTGTAATTCAATACTTAATATATGATATGACACAAGGAGGGGGAGTCAGGGCAGCGTGTTTACTTTTGCTTATTTCGTCTTGACTGGGCGTGCACGGAGGCCTCCTGTGGTTTGCATCAGAGAAAACACTGTAGATAAGGTATTCTGTGTGCAACAGCTGGGAGTGGGGAGAGGACGGGGTGGGGCAGAGTTAGTCAGAGCTAGAATTCTGCCTCTGTTCATTTGTATCAGAGCTGATCTGCCCACAGGAGCTCAGAGGGAGGCAGAGGGCCCCTTTCTAAAATGGGTCACCGGTTAAGTGCCCTTCAGCAGAAATTGAATCTCACCAACTGCCTGAATTGTATTGAGCCGTGGAGGGATAGCGTTGACCTTCAAATAGAGCAGCCCGGGCATAGAGATATATGTGAACAATATCTAGAACAGGCGCTCTGAGAGACACAAGCAGCATTGTTTATAAGACACTACCAGTCAAATTATTTTTAGTGTTTCTGACAGTGTTGGCAGGAGAAGATGTCTTCTTTTACCGTCAGCAGGACACCTTGTGCTCTTTACGTGTATTAAATGAAAGGTTTTGCTTGTTGCACATAGCCATGATGCCATAATACATCTGGGGGGATAGAGCGTCCCTGTCTTTAATCTGGGCTCCTTGGCTCCTCATTACTTGGCTGTGGCTCCATGGCAATGTGAAATGTGTCCCAGTGAATGTTTTGTATCACAGCCCTCTGGAGCATGAAGCCATTTGTCCCTGCTGCCTGGTGCCAGACATGCTTCAGCCCAGACACGGCGTCCTACAGTATACAGGGGGAGCAAAAGCGAAGGGGACTCAAAAGACCCAGCACCAATGTCTTCCTCTATATCCCGTCTCAGGATATAGCAGAGGCTCTCTCTGTACACAACCACCCATCATTCAAAGGTGCTGAGCATCCTCCGAGAGCATGGCAAGGCGCTGATTAAACCTGCCTGCCGCACGCTACTGTGTCCTCACCGACTGGAGAGACTCACACAATAGTTAGCTCCCCCGATGTGAAAGGGTAATGAATTTCAATGAAGCTCTGCTTGAATCCATGATTTATGCGTTGGCCTATGTCGAGTATGTGGCTAAGAGATATTCATGGCCTTCCCTCCCATGCTCTCAGAGGAAACGCACCCAATAGACATGGGAAGTGCGTAGTCTACTAAACCGCGTCAGCGTTCAGAATGAGAGCACTGCAGCTCACGATCACTCAATTAAATATGTTGGTTTTGACGGTTTGTTGATCACCAAAGACCGTTAATGTAAAATGCATGGCCCCTTAATATGTTTAAGCTGGATCTTTTTTAAATTACAACCCCGCTTAGTTTTTTTTTTTGTGAAGCTGTGAGATTCACGCCAAGAAAATCTCTCCAGCATAATTGTACTTCTGGGAGGAATTTTAATGGCCACACACACACACACACACACGCACTGCTGGTTTCACTAGCTTGGAGCAGAAAAGCCCAGGCCTCCTACTGTAAGGTAGAAGTTCTTGTTGAAATCCATCAAAAACCCACCAAAAATGCTGATTTGCCTCCACCACCCAGGAGGATAGTCTCCCCTGCATCCCCTCACTAACCCAACATGGCAAAGGCAAGCCTGCAGCACAGAAAACACCAGCAGCATTTCTTTATTTCTGGTCTGCCTCTATCTCTTTCTCCCTCTCCCTCTCTCTCTCTCTCTCTCTCTTTGTCTTTTCTCTCTGTCTTGCGTTGCATCCTCAGTGATGATTGACTCTCCAGAGTAAAGGGAAGCTGAATCCATGGCTCACATTTCGAGCCCTTTGTGGAGCACAAGAGAGTCTTTGTTCAGTAAGTTTTGCCTCAGAGCCTCTGCCGCCTGAAGGCAACGGACAAGATTGAATATTTTTCAGCACCATTTCAGGCTTAATTCAGCGAGCTTCACGTTTCAGAATTCTGCTGCCGTCGAGCGCCTCGGCGGTCACTCTTATTTCTAATAAAAGCGAGTGTCGGGACATGGTGGTAGAAATAATTATTTTGTCAATTTATTTGGTTTAGTTCGAGGGATCAATAGAGGAAATGATGGAGAGTGTTGTGCTGATTGTTTGCATCACACAAAACTGCCCCTCAAAACAAAGAAAGATAATAATAAGCCACAGAATCAATTGGATTCAAGGTAACTCCAATCACAACTAATGCTGTGCATACAATACATAAACACCATAATAACTGCAGTATAACTTCCATTGGAAATGTATTTATAGAAAACATATGTGATTCTGTGCATGTGTGAGTAGAAAAAAGGGAGTTATTAAAAGTCCATTAGCATATGATATTCTAAGACCTTGAAAGATAAAGAGGAGACTGGAGGCAAGGTTAAAGCTTTAAAAAACATTTATTGTATTGGCTTATGAGCAGGTACACAGAAGACTCACATTAAGCATTTTACATGTTTCTGCCAGGAGGTCTTCATCACAGTAAAGTTATTTCTACATGAGGGCCATCTTGTGTTCAAAAATTAATTTGAATGTTCCAAAGGTTGTCTCACAAGCTACTCGTTTTTATTTTTTTTAAGTGACATACTGAAAGACAACACAGCATGTCACATGTCTGTTCTGTGTACAAGGTGAGATACCACTATTTGATTTGAGCCCAACTACATTTAGACAAGGTGCCAAGATACCTTTTGTATGTCCCAGTGCAATTTTCATTGTTTCATTTAGTGAATTTCATTTTTTTATACAGAAGGGCAGGTTTTTTTTTTTGTCAAAGATCCAATTGATAATATAATGAAAGAACACATTCAAACACAGCTGCTGTCAATGGCCCACAAAAGGAAATTTAAAGGGGAATATATCGTGCTCATTTCCAAGTTCATACTTATATTTTATGTTTCTACTATAACACATGTTTACATGCTTTTAATGTTCAAACACATTATACACTCGCGGCTGTCTCTTTAAGCCCAGCCCCAGAAAAAGCCCAATCTGCTCTGATTGGCTTGCGGGAAAAATATGGTAGTTCACAAGCCGTAGATGGAGGCATTCTATTCTAATGATCCTGCATGTGACATAAGAAGGGCAGCAAAATCTGAATGGCTTGTTGAATCACTTGTTTAAGGCAGCCCACAAAAAATTGACTACACATGTTTTATATCTGTTCAAAACGTACCTTAAAGCGAGATTTATCAAGTATTTAATACTCCTTATCAACATGAGAGTGGGCAAATATGCTTGCTTTATGCAAAGTGCCAAAATTTAGCTCAAGTTTGGAGCATTATTTAACCTCCTTCACGACAAACTAGTATGACATGGTTGGTGCAATGCAATGGATTCCTTAAGTTTTCCAGTTTTATATGATGTTATTAAAACTGAGCCCAGTACAACCTCAGAAAGATCGATTGTGTTAATGTGTTAAAGAAATCAGTGGCGTTAAAAGGATTTTGCGTTATCGCGTTAACTTTGACAGCCCTACAAATAAGTTAAATAAAAAAAGAAACATAAATATATATATAGACTGCAGACAATTCATTGTGATGAATAGACAAAACAGGAGCACAAAGCAGTCTGTCTGGCCTTCTCTTTGTTTCTGCCAATACCTAAAGCAGACTGAAAAATCTGACCATAGAAGAAAACCTGATATAGTAACATTACCCATGGCAAAGGGGGAAAGGCAGGTCCCAGTGAATCGCCTGGTTGCAGTGTGCCATAAAAGCGTCAGATTAGGTTTGTCAACTGATGCGTGTCACTTATCACATCCAGTGCATTCTGAGAATCTCTCTTTGCTTTGTGACGTTTGGTTGAAGCCCAGACGATCAGAGTGTGTTTACTCCTTTAGTGAATTCCACCATTTGGGTGAAACATTAGTAACACTCAAAAAATGTTCTGCAGTGAAATAGAAATGTTGACAGGATTGGAGCCTGCGCTTATCACTGTCATTAGCGAAGGCATAATAATCAACCCAAAGAAAATGAGTGGGAGGAAAAAAACATTTTTTCAAACCGCATTACTCAGAAAAGCTCCTGATTACTCTCTTTGCAGATTCTGTTGATGACTGTCCCAGTAACTGCTTCGGGAACGGTGACTGTGTTTCTGGAACGTGCCACTGCTTTTTAGGATTCAAAGGACCTGACTGTGGGCGAGGTGAGTCACTCCCTCACTCATAACGTCTTTATTGATCTACATCATTCATACATAACATTTTAGGGGGGACGACCAGATTATATTCACTGCGTGACCAGAACAAAGCAATTTTAATCTTTCAATTACTTTTTATTGTACTTGAGATCTTTCTTATTAAATTAGGCAGTTCTACTCCGGATGATTCATTTTTACCTCCATCTCTCCTAATGGTGTATTGCGTTACGCATAAAAGAACTCTTGAATAACTGTATAGGGAAGAGAGCTTTAGATTACAGGCCTGGTATTAAATCCTTCTTTCAATTATTGAAACCAAGGCTGTTTTATTTTCCGCCAAATCAAAAAACAACAAGGCAATGTGTTAGAATGATAGTAGTTTGTTTTGGTTACATCTTTACACACACCGCCATCTGCTATCCATGTGGTGATCGGCACCATATTTGACACTTTTTATTCAACTCTTTTTTTTTATTTCCAACAGCCACAGAACAGCCGTTGTGTAGATATTAGATATTTGGTTTTGTTAAAATTGGGTCACAACTGCCCCGGATTCCAGTATTGTGTGCGCCGCATATTGTACACTGCAAAAACCTTTTAACATTTCGGTCAGAAGCTCGTTGTCAGATGGAGGCTTTAGCACACACTCACTATTCTTTGAAGCTATGGTTTGGGGGGGTCCATTCAAATGAATGTATGCTGTCTGCTCTTTTCAAAGCCGCCTGTCCAGTGCTATGCAGCGGGAATGGTCAATACCTTAAAGGTCGCTGCATGTGTCACAGCGGCTGGAAGGGCTCCGAGTGCGACGTTCCCACCAACCAGTGCATCGACGTCACATGCAGCAACCACGGGACCTGCATCGTGGGAACCTGCATCTGCAACCCGGGCTACAAAGGGGAAAACTGTGAAGAAGGTGATTGTTTTCATAAGTCACGATAATGTATCCTAAACTTATAAAAGTCCTACATAATGTGGCTGGTTGTAGCCACCATCTTAGCTTGTTAGTGCTTGACATTTTAATAGAATGCTCATAATGGGAACGGCTATTAAGTTGGCATGGCTTATTTAACAGTCTGTCCAGTGCTGTAGTAAAGACAGGACATCCTTTATGAAGATCGTTATAGCCATAACACTTCACAATATGCATCCTAGGTGACTTTTCCTGTATAAATCGTGGACATAAAGCATTACGTTAATCGAAACAGTCCATTTATTGCCTGAAATTCAGACACAAAGTCTGATGTTAATCCATTAGGAAGTCCACATTCACCATGCTGGATAAGGCTTGGCCAGATAAGATTGAAGGAGCCATTGTGTTTGTCAGCTCTTGAAGGCTCTCATTTCAAGATGAAAAATGGACCCTGGGAGTTTGATAAATGGGGTTTTGTGACATCCATAGGCCCCCCATTCTATTTTGGGTGGAGTGTTAGCCATAAGGAGTGGAGGGGAATGTGGACGAGGGCCCTTTAACATTTTTACCTTTCTTCCGTTCGACCTTCAGCCGTGATGATTAATTGCCAGGAGAGAGTTTCTTGTCAGTTAGCCTCTGATCTTTGTGCCTTGTGCCCAAACCATCTGCTAAGAGGCGAGAGATCCTGTTTGTCTTACTATGACGGCCTTTATACCCATTTATGTCATGGTAAAGGGGAGCTGCCATGGCGCGGCCTGCTGCTCTCAGTCGCTAGACATTGCTCCTGCTTTGGGCCCGTTTGCCATCTGTGTGTACCGTGCAGATCTTGTCTGGTGGAAAGAACGCTATTATTTTTGATTATATGCTCCCACAACTCTTGTGTCTTACAAAGGGAGCATTCATTAAACAAGATGTCAAGGGAAGGGGTGCTATAGAAACAGGTATTAATTTGATATTTGCATACTAATTGAAGTGATGCTCTGTACACTGATACAGTGCACAAAAAAAGATGCAGCAGAGGGAAGCCAGTGCAAGGCTTCCTCAGTCACAGTGATCTTCAAACAGTCTGTAAACTAGAGTGGAGCATGCCTAGGAAGTGGAGCTGTTGCCCCAGGCTTTTCCTTACTTTACCCAGTTTTCTCCTTTGCATTCTGCTAATGTGGGTTTTGTTTTTTTCCAGCTTTGAACTACTCATCCTTGTGGCTTTCATTTTAGAGAAACATGCTCCTATTAAGACACCTTCCCTCTTCGGGAGGAATTTTCATTATGAGTTGATGGGAGCGTGCCAGCAGGAGCGTGGGCTGTACCTGTAGTTTGGTACCATAAGCCACAGTGCCATTTAATTACCATAGTTTGACTGTAAATCTTGTCTCCGGTTTGAGAGAAAGTGTGCCTCCTTGTGTTATTTTCTGTGTTCCTTCCCTCTGTACGTTCATTGTAGTTGCACTAAGCCAGCTGCAGCAGAGCTGCGGCCCACTGCAGGTGTCATTCTACTCCGGCTCAAATAGAGACGCCAGATTACCTCTGAAAGAGGGAAACAGCAGGTGACTGGTGTGTCTGACACTGTCTCTTTGGAACCCTTTTAGTGGACTGTATGGACCCAACATGCTCAGGCCGAGGGGTATGTGTCCAGGGAGAGTGCCACTGCTTTGTGGGATGGGGCGGGCCAGGATGTGAGAGCCCCAGGGCCTCCTGCATGGACCAGTGCTCTGGACACGGAGCTTTCCTGGCAGACACCGGGACCTGCAGCTGTGATCCCAACTGGACAGGCCATGACTGCTCTACAGGTGAGTGCTTCCCTCAGATGAGAGTAAACATTGGCAGGATTTCCTTTCACACACCAGTGCTGATTTAGCTCTGATTACCAAGCAGAAAAAAAGTCACAGAAAATATTGCATAGGTTAAATTAATGTTTTTTTTAAGGGTAGGCATTCAAATAGAGCTTTATATAAAAAGCAAACATAATTTAATTATGAAGTGAGTAAATAATGAAATAATATATGTAGGGCTGTCAAAGTTAACGCGTTAACGCCACTAATGTCTTTAACGCATTAATGCAACTTGCATTTCGGAGATTGTTTTAGAGCTAGAATTAAGATACTGGTATCATATGAAACTAGAAAACCTAAAGAATCCATAGGTACCAAACATGTCATACTTGCTTGTCTTGAAAGAGGTTAAATAACGCTCCAAACTATACATACATTTTCATAAAGAAGCATATTTGCCCACTCCCACGTTGATAAGATTATTAAATACTTGACAAATCTCCCTTTAAGGTACATTTTGAACAGATAAAAAAAATGTGCAATTCATTTGCGATTGATCGTGATTAACTGCGGACAAACAAGCGATTCAATATTTGAATCGATTGACAGCCCTAATAATTAAATTATAGTTTAGCACATTAAAGTAAAGCACATAATATAATACATCAGTTGACTGTTTTTCTCTTTTTTATCACAGCTGCTCTAACACTCTAACACTCCTGACAAAATAGTCATCACAATCAGTGAATATATTACAGTATCTAGTATCATTTCTTAACTTTCAATATTTGCAATTTTATTGTAATACCTCACAACAGCAGCAACATGTAATAATCTTGACATCTTTGTCAGTTTATCTCCGATAAAATCCTTTTTGCCTTTTTGTCTGCTTGATTCAATTTAACTTTGATAATTGCTAGGCTCCCTCACAGAAGTAAACATTTCTGATTATGTTAAAAGAAAATGGCTCACATAAAATCCTCAATTATTCACACCAATGATCAGTTGGAGGTCCACAGCTAGCAATCAAAGCCTGGTTGATTTTTCTCTAAATGTATTTTTTTTTCCGAACGGTTTCATCTTCCAGCTCCACATGGTTAGCTGGCAGCCAGAGGAAAGAGGGAAACGTGCATAGCGGGGATATTGTCAGAGGCATGATCTAATGCAAGTTAATGCTCTTTCTTGAGTTCTGGCTTTCTTCGCGTTGGCACAAGGCTCACAGCTGATGATAGCTTTTTCTGCTCCGGAGGATCGTTCCCATTGTGTTCATTTTGTCCACGGGGAATGTTCTCTCTTGGTAGTCAAGAATAGGCTGAGCATAAGATACAGTTTTACAGCTAGAATATACCTTCTTGAGGCTCTAAGGATGAAAAAAAGTCCTGCACAATTTAGGTTGAGCTCTGACAGCCGCCTGCCTGCACATTTACCATAGAAGTATTTTACTGAAAAACCTCCGTGAACTCAGTGGTAGACTGTTAAAGAGCTGTCAAATGTGGGTATCTTAACATCACTTACTTGCAGTGTTGGCAGATGCAAAAGTTCCACAATAATTTTTCTTTTTCACTTTAGCCAGCTGAAGAATTTCACAATTTCCCACATGTATAAATGCTCATAGTATGAGACTACATTCCTGTTTTATGATCATTCTCTGGCAGATTAAAGCTTCAGATGGCTCAGTTTGAACAGGCGGCCTCTGATGTGTTGATAATCAGTACATCAGCTCTTGTTTTTGTAGAGGCTGATACAGTTGCAGCCTTCAGCTGCTTTCAGTTTCCACTACGTAATTTGTATTCTCACAATATATTTCTGAAATGAGAGTTTTCGTCCAGCAGTCACTTGGATCCATGAATCCCTTTATATTCCAGGCAGACACAATGACCTATTAGGTAATCCCAGGGATTTTGAGGGAAATGGGCAGTTAGTCTGAGTTTGCCTCGCAGAGAAAGAGCTCTGTAAATTATGATGAGTTGGCTCTTTATCCGCCTTTATCCTGTTCATTGTCGAGCTTTCTGTGGTCTAATACAACACTAAGCTCGGTGGTGGGGTAGTACGGCTAGCAGCCTATAACCTTGCGGACTGGGGGAAGAAAAAGATGGAAAGCTTTCAATATATCGTTCAAGATTCTTTAATCCCCCCCTCCCCAATACTTTTAAGTCACAAACTCATTTTCTCATGTGGCTCTGGAACAGTACAACCTGGGTGTGCACAGTTGGTAGTAATGCTGTTACAAGCCATAAAACAATGCCCGAGGTTTTATGTCCTTTAATATGTGTGTTTTTATTCCATTTTTGCCATTCTCCTACCCAGAGGAAAGTTTGTTTACACGGTCCTTCAGCGCAAATGGTAACGGCCATCATGGGGATGGGGGTATTTCTCACTGTGGACTCCTCTGGCCACGGATAATGAGGGTTTGCCTGCAGGCTGTAATTGCATCTTTATCACGTTAAAGGTTTCTCCTTTGTTCCAAGTGAACAGTTGTCTCACAGTCAGTTCGAGTCTGTTTTTTTCTCTGACCAGTGTGTGCTCTAATAAATCTAAGAAAGGATGGGATGTTATTTTTTCAATTTACGTGCTAATGAGATCACTCAAGATGTCATTATTATGTTCATTAGCACCTCCTATTTAACTGTGTTAATATGGTCTTTAGGGGATTTAGGAGGAGATGTAGATGCACAATAAATAATTATTAGAAAATGACTGTTGAGCAGACCTCTGGAACCGAATCCTGTTTTGATATTCTGTTTGCATGTGAAATATTTTGTGTGTGTTGTAGCAGTCATAAGGGGCACCGATTCAAATGCGGCTAGCATGCTGTACCTCTAAATCAAAAGTCAGATGTAAAATTAGCATTTGCCTAGTTTAACAAAGTGCTGAGCTGTAATTAGCGAGGGAGAGTGATTTTTTAAAAAGCCTTTTTAAGCTGGTAATGTCATGTCATGGTTTGTGGCTGGAAATACCACTCAAATCTAATTTGTAGCAATGACAAAATAGGCACTGTAAAGGCAGTAATTGACTTATTAAAAGATTTTACCTCCGGTTCGGTCCCCTGTGGTCATATCTGAATTGGCTTGGCTAATAAGCCAGGAATACATGGCTATTGTTCCCTGTTGCCCAAACTGCTAAGCCTCTTTTTTTTTTTTTTTTAACACAATAGTTAATAAAGAGGTTAGAGGTTTCAATGAGATTCATAATAAATATGTCAGTGTTTAATTTCTTCGAGCTCTCGTCTTGTCACACTCTCCCTCGAGTTCATGAGACGCGGGTAATGTCCCAGGCTCTATCGCAGCCTGTCAGGGAGGTCTTTCAGCTGCCACACAAAAGCGCCAGCCGAGCTTCACTGTGGCTCTGTCTCTCAGTCTGAATGTACTTCTTCCTCTGGCACACCGCACTTAGGTAGAATAAAAAAGAGCATATTGACATCTTATGCCTTGATTCACGCCTTGAATAATTCTACGGAGTCATACTTCCTGCCTGTAGCGCATAGTAATGTGTCAAAGCTATGGAAACAGCATGTACGACAAAGGAGATATAGTAAGGTTAACAGTTTAATCAAAACGGTAGTGCTGATATTGTTGCCATTGCTGCAAGAAGTTCCAGCTGTGTTATTTTTTTCCTCCTTGTGTGAGAAAGAGGTGAATTTACAAAGAGGAGAAGAAGCAAGGAGAAGAATAAGTCTGCTAAGGCCGCCACAATCCATGTCTTTTCTTTATAATGGACTTATTAGATTTGTATTGTCAAAAAGGATTGCCCCCTTATGAGGTGCAGGAATTTCTTTTCAGCCGCCATCAGACAAGGTAGTGGAGCGTGGCCGCCTTTCCTTGACAATAACTCCTGGATTTGTCTTTTCTTCACCCTTGTTGCCTCGTCCCGTCACCGCCTTGTCTTCCCTTTCCATCCCACTTCCACCCCCCTTCCTTCCTTTCTGTTCGTCTTCCCCCCCACTCCTTTTTTTGTCTTTTTTCTGTATCCCTGTCTCCCACAGAGATTTGTGCAGCGGACTGTGGTGGCCATGGCATTTGTGTGTCGGGCACCTGCCGCTGCGACGACGGCTGGATGGGCACTGGGTGTGACCAGAGGGCGTGTCACCCTCGCTGCAACGAGCATGGCACTTGCAGGGACGGCAAATGTGAATGCAGTCCAGGGTGGAACGGAGAACACTGCACTATTGGTAGGATGGGAAGAGGGTTTGGGCTCGGGTGGGGGACTCCTGTGTGTATGTGTGTGTGTTTGGGGGGCCAACAAAGGCACAGGCTGTCTGTCTGTCTACGTGCGTGTGAAGCGCTGGGTGTGAGGGGAGGGGTCCAGTTGGGGAAGAGAGGGGGGAAAGCATGCTTAATTGAATTTGTGCAACTCGGTAAAGCATGAACAGGTTTACTCAAGGATCTGAGGCTTGCCTTCATGCATTTTAATGTGGGAATGTGCTAAGGTGTCCTTTCATTTTACTCATCCTTTTCCTCATCTCTTTCTTTTCTCCCTCTCCATTTACTATTAATTTCAAATGCTGACATGTGAGTCATTGTGAGCAGATCAAGCACCACTTTTAGCTCTGTGTTTATACTGACAATTGTTATTCTGTAAACACTTTGCGAAAGTTAAGTTTCCAAGACCTTGACTGAATGTCAAGACCTCTCTTGAAAACACTGGCTCACTTCAACCTAAAAAAAAAAGAAGTCTCAACTGAGTTTTCATTGTGTTGCCAGAGAGTGAAGTCATTAAGTGTTCTGTGTTTTCTAGTGGATTTCATAATCCGTTAGCGGAGTATGCCAGCAGCGGTTCAAGGGTTGATAATGTTGGCTCTTTTCATATTTGTTAAAACCCTTTACAGAGAGAATAGTTAAGAGGTAGAAGGAGCCGACTGAATTTTTGCGAAATGTACAGTACACCACACTTTATATTGAAAATGAACTTTCAATATGTTTGCTTTTTTTAATTCCTGAATAGGTGGCATTCCTCGTTGTGAGCATTTTCTTGTCATAAGGAACTAGTGACTAGGTGTAAGAAAAAATTGCAATATTATATATCGATTCTCAAAACACTATACATTTTTAATTAATAGTTTACATGCAAATATTAACTCAATCAATACTTTATTTCATTTGCAAAGAGATGCGCCCTCTCAAAGTAGCGCTACAATGTCCGATGTTACAGGGACTGAGATAAATGCAAATGCAGATTCCACTGATCTGACTGCATTAAAAAAACATTTTTTTTACTCAGATTTTATGCATATGGCTGTGTGTTCTTAACAGCGTGAAAAAAAATAGATTTTAAAATTGCAATACATCGCCTAGCTTACAGTATCGCAATATATCACAATATATTGAATCGTAACTGCTGTGTCATGATATGTAACGTAGGGCTGGGCGATATAGAGAAAATCAAATATCATGAAATTTTTTGACAAAATACCTTGATATCAATGTTGCAACCATATTGTATGATTGACCACAAACATATTTATTCAGTGAGATTTTTGATAATCATCAGTAATATGGATATAATGACTAAGAGGGTAAAGGCAAATAGTAAAACAGCTAGAATAGTCTGGTTAAGTTCAGAAAATGACATCACTTTACTGTAATGTAGTCTTTAAAACCAGGAAAAGACACCACTTACTGTATGCCATATGATCATATCCAAAATCTAAGAAGATTTTTAGTCTCATATCACGATATTGATATAATTTTGATACATTGCCCAGCCCCAATGCAGCGTATCGCCAGATTCTTGCCAATATACAGCCCTACTAGTGACTTCATTAAAATGTAAATGTTAGCAACAACAGACGCAGCCAGTTGTTATCATAAGTAAGCAGTAGTTGACCTCTTGTTTGTGACCTCACTCCTCTGTTTGAAGGACGGCATGGAGATATTTTTGAGTCATGGTGATGGATGTTCTGAAGTTTGACAGTTTCATCGTTAAGTGTATTTTGAGCTCATTAAGACGAGTGTTTTAATGGAGCTTAGCTTCATGATATTTGATGTCAAGACTGTCAAACCTCCTCTAAACACCAGAGGAGACCATCCAGAGGACATGTGATGCCTGCTTTGCAAGACTGCAACTTTACCATTCTCTCCCCGTGTTGCATTGATTCTCTTACCTTCTCTTGTTTTTCTTAGTCTCTCTTATTTTTTCTATTCTTCTTCTATTTCTTTCTTTGTTTTATTTGATGGAAAGTCTCTGAATGCATTCACTCAAGTATTGTACTTCAGTATAATTGTGAGCTATTAGGTACTTTACTTGAGTATTTCCAATATATTTTTTTCCTTGTACTTGTACTCCACTATATGTCAGAGGGAGATATTTTTACTCCACATTAATTCGAATGTTGTAGTTACCGCCTTTACATACACAATATGTGGCAATCATATAAAATACGATGCATTCATCTAGGTTAAACTACCCAGGCACTGCTTTGTTGACAGTTGCCACCTAACATGGTAGCTCCCTCATTATCATTCTATGATCCAACCACTCAAGCATCAGAGAGGAAGTCGGAATACAATGCCATCTCTTCCCCCTCCGCCACAGCCTTTTCAGTGAACAGAAATTTGCAACTCCCACACACATAAGTCACTAGGGAGATGGGACAAAAGTTGAGAACGCTAGTCTTAGAGGTGGAAGCTTTATTCCATATTCAAATAGATGAAGATAATTTTTTCTCGCAGTATTCTCATGCATATCTCGGGGCAGAGCTGCTCGAGTACAGAGCCTTGACTCAAGTCTGTGAATGTTTTATACGCTGGCCTTACATTATTGATGGGCCTTTTATAAGTGCCATATTGAGATCCCCACTCCCTCGACAAGAATATTCCTCAGTGTCATCCATTAAGAAGCCAAAGATCTCAATTTAAATCAATTTTCATTATTGAGAGCTCTGCGTTGGCCACCGAGCCCCATGCTGTGGAGCACAGGAGGTCCAATTTGGCCCCCACTATTGCCGGAGCGTCTGGTGACCTCATCGTCTATAGAGGTGTTTCAAGATTAAAAGCGCTTTTCATCGAACATCCTGACCTCCTGCGCGATATTGCTTGAGAGATTTAAGAGTGGTAATATGTGCATCAATCACGCTGCTTTTGAAATACTCCCCTGAGATATTCAGCCGATCCCGGCGGTTGATAAATGGGGACAGATTGAAATGTTCCTTCTGAACATATCACTTTTTTACCCTTTCTCTCACTCTTTTCTTTATTTCTCTCTCTTATTCTCTTTCTCTGTGTTCCACAACCCCCCCGTCTTTTCCCCCCCGTCTCCATCCCTCTCCCTCTGTGTTGGATCGTATTTGTTGTGTTGCTTGTAATGCATGATTTTGCTTCATGACTGCACTTTTCCTTTTTTTTTTTATTTCCCTTTTGTAATGTAAACTAACACCTTGCCTTGCCGTCTTGTCATGGAAGTGGCACTGTTCAAACCTCCCTTATATGTCCTGTCTTTTATCTCCCAAGCTCACTATCTGGATAAGGTAGTGAAAGGTATGACATTCCTCCTTCCTTCTATTTTTGCCCTCCTCCCATTGTAACTCCAGCCAGCATTAACCAACCATGCACACACACCATGCTCTTCCCCTACATTGACATATGCAAACACTATGCACCTCTTGTTGCCCCAAACAAGTCATTCTTAAGATCCCCACCTCCCATCAACTTTTTGCCATATTGTCACACAGTAAATCTCCACTTAGCACTTTCACACCTGGTGAGTCAAAGTTGTGCTGCTTTCTATACATGTTGAATATTTGGTTTGTGTGCGGCCTTGCTTTCTCAATAGGGGGGTGTTGGGAAAGGGGCTTCATAACCTGTGCCATGCATTATGGATGAGTGTGCAGCTGTGAGCAGGGCCTGATAGGTGCTGAGGCCGCATCCTCTCTAATTAAAAGAGTTCATGGTCTGGTTGGTGCAGGGCAAGCAGGGGGTGGAGGCTCTGCAGCAACCCTGCCTTTCTGCCTCCAGCGCCCTCTCTCTCTCTCTCACTGCGTCCTTGGTAATGGACCACCTGGCATGAGAGCCGCTGCCAGAGGAGTCCTTCGAACACTTGCAGCCTCACGTTTGGAGCTGTTTCAGGCAGGCTCGGGCAGGGCTCAGCAGGGGCTCCTCTCTGAAAGGGCTGCCAATTAAGTTGAACCGGTGCCAGCAGAGAGCGGATCTTTATTTATCCTTGTAATAAACATTCGGAGCTTACTAATCATCTGTCTCCACTGGTCTAACCAGAGTTGTTTTGTCCATTTGGTCAATAAAAGGACGGCTAATGTCCAAACGTGTCTCGGAGGCAAGACACTTTCTAATGGCATTAGCCTTCAACTGTGAGTCCCTTTCTTCAGGGAAACGAGGAGAAAATTGAGTCGGGGATTATTTATTTTTTCTTGCAATTTTAATGCTGGATCCCCATTGTTCAATAGGCTGCATCACGGTTGCTCCTTTTGTTGTTTACCTTTTTTTTACATGGATTCAAAGGAGCCCTACAGAGTTCAGCAAAAACCTATGTTCCTGCTCTATAGTATACGTATGTGTAAAGTGTAAATGAAAAGGCTGCACTTGAGAACGCACCATTACAGGTTGCAATGTTTCATGATTTGCTCTCTAAAAGCTTCATATTTTAATATTAAACTTGTAAAACAATAAAAATTAGGGCTGTCAAAGTTAACGCAATAATAATTTGTTAATGCAAATTTGTTTTAACGCCAATATGTCTTTAACGCATTAACGCAACTTGCGATTTTTCAGGTTGTAGCAGGCTCAGTTTTAAAGCTAGAGTGAAGATACTGATATCATATGAAACTAGAAAAACCTATGGCCAAATAATGCTCCAAACTTAAGCTAAATTTTGGCGAGTAAAAACTGGCATGGCCATTTTCAAAGGGGTTCCTTGACCTCTGACCTCAAGATATGTGAATGAACATGGGTTCTATGGGTACCCACGAGTCTCCCCTTTACAGACATGCCCACTTTATGATAATCACATGCAGTTTGGGGCAAGTCATAGTCAAGTCAGCACACTGACACACTGACAGCTGTTGTTGCCTGTTGGGCTGCAGTTTGCCATGTTATGATTGGAGCATATTGTTTTATGCTAAATGCAGTACCTGTGAGGGTTTCTGGAAAATATCTGTCATTGTTTTGTGTTGTTAATCAATTTCCAGTAATAAGTACAGTATATACATACATTTGCATGAAGCAGCATATTTGCACACTCCCATGTTGATCAGAGTATTAAATACTTGACAAATCTCCCTTTTGAGGTACATTTTGAACAGATAAGAAATGTGCATTTAATATACGATCATTAGCAATTAACTATGGACAATCATGCCATTAATCACAATTAAATATTTTAATAGATTGACAGCCCTAACTATGACTCATATGACTCATGATACTGTTTTTTCTCTGTATTGCAACAACCAAAATGCAACTGATGCATTCCTCAGCTAACCATGTGATCTACAACACCCATCTATTCCTGGTGCTGCTTTTACCTTTTAGCTTCCTAAATACTTCTCTCTTTTTCCTTCTCATCACTGTTTCTTCCTTCGTCTGATGTTTCTCCCTTTAATACACGTCTCTCTTCCTTTCTTGCTCTCTCTCACTCTGCCGCTCCTTTTTCTCCCCGTGTGATGTAAGAGCATCGAGACAGCCGCCCCAGTCTCTTTAGTTGATAAAATGGGTCAGCTTAGCATTCTCTCTATCAAGGCAGCTTGCTAACAACACAAACTGTGACAGACTCGTGCGTTTGATATCTCGAGATGTTACCCTCTGCCTCAGCGAGGAATCACAAGGTACCAGATAAATGCCAAGCAGCCCTAGGAATGGGTGAGCTAATCCTCTGATCTATGCCCTTGTGAAGACCTATCCGGAGAGAACCGGGGGAATGTTTTCACCTGTCGGTCTGCTCCAGCCTGCTCTCGGCTCCCCTGGGGTCACATGCCCAGGAACACAGTGCAAGCAAAGTCCTCCCCTGCATAATACTACTGAGCTCAGCCTCATACACCTTTTTACTATTTTATATTGCATTCTGCTTCTCTTAATGACAGAATGCACACGCTCCCTGAAGGGATAATGTTATTGATTGCGAAGAAGAGACAACTTATCAGAAACGAGAGCAAATAATGATATAGAGCTTTTGTCGATAACTGCTATAAATGCTCTTTTGTTGCAGCTCATTCTATTTTTGTAGCAATAATGCTATGATCATAATAATGACGGTCACATTTGAAAATCACATAAAAAACTGATCCAATTGTGCGCAGGAATGCCAGCGTATACACCACTGCTCTCATTATCCAGCTGTAGTAGCATAGATACAGGAGGCCAATCTACTGTAGTAATGAGTGAATATTGATTTAGAAGATCCCTCTTATCTGATTTTACTGCGGAGGGATATTAGGAGCTTCACAAAAGGTGTATTGAATTAATCAACTTCAGCTGAGAGTCATTATAGCCACCGTCACCCATTTAATATCTTAACATGTCTTTAGTCTATCGCTGTCAGCAACAAACCATCGTCATCAGCGAGTCCTCGTTGTTTTATTGTTGGTGTTTGTTCACAGACAATACGCACTGTTTACCTGTTCCCCCATTAAAGCTGCTTTATTTGATATTCTGTGCCGACCTCTGTCTTTGTCCTTTTTTGTTACACAGAGGGCTGTCCTGGTTTGTGCAATGGAAATGGTAGGTGCACTCTGGGTAACAATGGCTGGTACTGTGTGTGCCAGCTGGGCTGGAGGGGCACTGGCTGTGACACCTCTATGGAAACTGCCTGCAGTGATGTCAAGGACAACGATGGAGGTAAAATCACAAACAACACACAGCAATGCCCTCTGACACTGGCCAGGCATCAACAGGGACTCTTAACTAGACATGATTGGACTATAGAATGAACCAGCTTTGTGCTTGAGAACATACTGTACCTGCTTTATGCTTTCCAGGCTCGCTTGTACTCAGGTGAGGATGAGGAATGGCTTCCAGTGAGTTACCTGGACAACACGTTTTTTATTAAGAAGCAGAGTAGCTGGCCTGAGGCCCCGAGCATGCATGCATGCGCTGGCCTCAGGAGGAAGTCCCTGCTCTGCCCTCTAACTAGCCCCGAGCAGAGCCAGGCACACACACAGAGCCAGCCAGGGGGGCTGCACCGCTCGTGAGGCCAAGTGGAAGACGTGACTTCCTTTCTTCCAGACCTCATTCTGGGCTCGAGCTACGCGTTAGCATCCCTTATTTATGCAGGGACTGTTTGTCCCCTCCCCATCACTGTGCAGGGACTACAGGGCTCTCACTGGCAAAGAAGGGGTGCTGCTGGGGATTTGACTGACTCCTGACAGCAAGGTTTATTTTTATCACCCATCTGGCCAGATAGGCCCCTGAAAGCAAAGGGTAGGGAGTCCAATGACCCACTTTAGTAAAGTAAAGTGCATTGCACAGCAGCTCTTACTGTCTTGTATTATTTCATCTAAACTACAGATAGAGAACCAAAGCAATTCCACAGTCGTTCAGGACGAGATGTACATAATGTAGCTCCAATCATGCAACAGTCAAAATGAATAATGCCCCGGTGACTCCCATCTATATATATATATATATATACACTTAGTTTCTTTTGCCAGGTGTGTGTCCAGGCTGTTGTTTAATTAGAGAGTGTGTGTTTGACCTTGTCAGATGGCCTAGTGGACTGCATGGATCCAGACTGCTGTCTGCAGGCAACCTGTCACACCACCTCTCTGTGTGTTGGCTCCCCGGACCCCCTGGACATCATACAGGAGACACAGATGTCCTCTGCACAGAGCAACCTGCAGACTTTCTATGACCGGGTGTACTTCCTGGTGGGCAGAGACAGCACCCACATCATCCCCGGAGCCAACCCCTTCGACGGCAAGTGAGTGACTTGTGCATTACTCTCCCCACAAACACCACATTCTGTATTAAAACCAAAGCTGTTCTTCTCCTGGGAATCAATATTAAATTGAATTCTCTTTTTTTTTTGCATCATCATTTGTTTTTCATGCATAAATCTCTTCTGAGATCATACTCATTCAGTTAGTTAAAGTAAGTCAGTTGAATTAGTCATTGCTGGATTTAGAGGACCGCTATGTAATATATTTACTGTAATAAATCATAGAATGACCGTTATATGTCATCAGAGATTAAGGAAACATGCTGAATTGAAATACTGGCTTCTCCGACAACAATGCTACAGCCAGTATGTTCCACTTTGAAATTTCCATTCCGGTCTGGAACATCTGTTTTTGTTTTGGCCGGTGGGATCCCGTCAACTGAACATTTCGACACCCCGTTGCCACATATGAAACAAATTTGCGTGCAAACCCAACGTTCTGCAGCCATGGAAGCAAGCTAATGAACTGGATCAACAGAGATAACGTTAACATCAGATTCTACCCGACCTGAAAAGCCTCGGCACATCTCTCTGTGGTCCGTGAGCAGCTGGGTTATCAAGGCAGCGACTATTTGAGACACAGCCGGTGAAGTGATTCCGACTACTGCTGGACAGAGGCCTAACGTGGTTGTGTCTAGAAGGTAACCTTCAAATTGTGAAAACATGCGCTGCTATCAAGTATACCGAAGGAGCGGACGGGCCACGGCTCCAATGTTTTGAATTTGGACTGCTGTGTCCCATTTTAAACGCTAGCTGTCAGTGCTACATAGTGTTCCTTTAAAGCTGGAGTGCGGAACGTTTGTCTCCCCCCTCTGGCAGTGAGAGTAATCACACAAACAGTGTTCAAGCTGCAGGTGAGCTGCATCTCACCCGGTGATCCGTGTTTGTCCGCGCTGTCGATCGCTTTTATTTTTTTTTTACTTAAATCCCTCCTCTGAATGCCGAGCATCCACTCCAGAAAGTTTCTTTGACGCTTCTTAGTGTTTTCTGCCATAAGCGCCACCATACTCCTCTCTGCTGTTCCTTCACTATGGTCTCTCCCTCCCCTTCCTGCCCACTTTTGCTTTGGCTGGCTGACGTAAAAACGCATCACCGTTGCGCCAGCACGGTAAAAATTACCACAGACATCACAACTCCGGTGTATTGTGAAATACAGCTTTACCTGGCAGCGATAGGCCTAATCATCATTGTGTGAACTTGCATGGACTTGACTTTAACGGACGTTCATTTATATGTAAAAGTCCTGCACTCCAGATTCAATATGTTTCACATTTTAATTCAGCCACTCAGGGTGCTTGACTATGATTGTACACCCAGTAGTGTAGCTCTGCTCATTTCCATTGGATTAAAGAGTGATCTGGTCTGAATTTGCATTATAGCTAACATCACGTTTTCTTAGTAATGACATTTCAGGTGCAAGCACAAATCAATCAGTGGCTTTCATTATTAATGTAGGCCAGTGCAATTACAGTGCTGTGGTTATTGCTCTGACAGATCTTGGCGAGTGTACGTTTGCTGTTTTTAACCCAGACCAAAATGTGTGTGCGAAGGAGGGGAGGCAGCGACAGGCAGCGGAGGCTGAGATGGCACAGGGACCGGTGGCGTGCTTAGCTAGAAGGATGATGGACAGACAATGATGGACAAACGTAGAATGTCGCAAAAAGCAAGGAGCATTCCCTGGCACGAAGAGGCATCTCATATTCATGTATTGTGATTACTTTTACTGTAATCCATCTGAAGCCCACCCCCCAGAGGCAGAGCCCACGACACCCCAGCCATGGAATCTGAGAGCGCTTTCATATCAGGCAGGATGGCTGTCAAAGTCCCATTAGATTCCCCTGCCTCTCTTCTCCTTTGTCTCCTTCTCTTTTCATCTTTAATCGCTTGTGAGGCTGCTCTGTCACCTTATTTGCATCCCACTTGCTTATGGATCTCTCTCATCTCGGCTTATTATACTTCTGTGAAACAAACAGTCAAAACAAAATAAATTGAGCAAAAAAAATATGTTGAGGATATTTCAAATTTTCGTCTCCGGTGATAAAATTTCATAAAGTGGTGTCAAAAACAGCAGACGAATCAAACAAACTTCACAGCATGGAGTTGTTATTAGAGGCTTTTTGCTTAATTTTTTTTTTTCCAAAGTCATGGCAGAGGGTTGTAGTTTCAGACATTACTATTTTTAGTCCAGCAGAGCTGTTGCTTTGTTCTTGAAGGGAAAATCGATTTGAAAAGTGTCCCTGCTCAAGCAGGATCATTTCCATTAGTATAATTTACAACACAACACATCTTAGTATTAGGTGCTTGTTGACATGTGTGAATAATATGCTGTTTGCTACCCTAATGCTGTCCATCTTACAGCATTGTATGCAGTAAAACATGTTTTTTATCTCTACACTGTCTGTATATAGGACATTTTATTTCTTAGTCATCTGTATATGATAAGACTTCAGTAGTCACTCGGTAAACTCAAATATCTACAATATATGAATTACATCAACTGTCATCAAATTAAATCTCTGCCTGTTTTTGAACTAATTGTGGAAAGCGTCAGCTGATACTTGAGAGAAGCACTTGTAACACACTTAGTGACATTTTTCCTCATTGACATTTTTCGGGCCTTCGAGAACCACTCAACCTTTTGCAGTGGACAGAGGAAGAGGCGTAGAGCGTTGAGTAATACTCTTGTCTCTCGCAAGAAGATGCAGCCATAAATAAGTAAAGTCAAGAATCCAGAGATGAGCTGCAAGATTGGAGGCCTTGGCTTACCTAAAAATATCAGTGATAATCTATTATTCATGCTTGGTATTCATTCCCCCACCCACTGACAGATATGAGCGGTTATGACAGGGTGCCCTGGGCTTCAGATGAGCCTTACAGGCACGGTCTCAGCGTCATCCTGATATGCCTGTCCTGGTCACCTGATCATCTCTTTATTGATCCATTAACCGCTTCCTCATGCTAGTAGACATGTTGGAGTGCTATTTCTGATGTTTCCCACCACAAAAAAGCTGCAAAGGTGCCACTGAATAAAGCATCTGCCACTGCATAAAACGTCTCGGCTCTCCACCATGACACACAATACAAGAGACTGCCGAGGCTCGGCAGTGGATGCTGACTGGAATAGTAAACAGGGACTTTGTCCGCGGAACAATTTGGGCAAAGATTGATAGCTGGTTTATAATAGCAAGGCAGAAGCCATTCGCTTCATTTACAGGCTTTCATTATTTTATTTATAACTCTTTTATTAGCGTTAGGCCATTAGTGTCAGAAAATCTCTTGTTTGTTTTCTTCTCAGTGTGCTCTACCCCCTTTTAGCAGCATTATATTTTTGGAGCGCTAAAAATGTACATGGACGTCTAATCATTTTACACTCTTCAGCGTGCTGGGAAACATGCAGGCAGGGGAAGAGAGGGCTTATATTTGCATCAGGGTTTACCCTATAATCAAGTCATTTGAGCAGGTAATGATGTTTTTGTTGCTTCTGCGGTGATGGTACCATTTATTAGCCTCGCTCATTGAAAGTTCTCTCTACTTAAGTCTGGCATGCATTTTTTATTTTTGTCTGTAATACTCCTGAGCAGTGTTTCCTCACAATTACACGCCTGATAAAGGGGGAGATTTTCCAAATTTGTGACAGATTTATGCTGCGTGACTGCTGTATGTCTTTGACGCTTTTTTGTGACGATTTTTTCTTACCAAAAGGTTGTTTCGTTAAAAGTCATTTGTTTTCCAGAGCTACACACCAACCTCTGCTGAAACAGGCAGTTTGTTGTGGTAAATTGACAGAATTATTAAGTATTGCTAGCCCTCTTCATGTCCAAAAAAACATATCTAACAGCAAACTTGATCCACACACTCAATTAGAAGATACAGAAATGTGACATCAATTGGAGAGTAAGTTCAGAACGGCTTGTTCGAATCATGTCAGAATATTTGTGAAGCAATGAGGGGGGGGTATCAGCTTCATGCGTTAACATAACTTACATGACATCAATGACAAAATCCACCCCAAGACTTGGCTCCACTAAGTCTTGTTATCCATAATAGTCCCTCTTTAAAAAGACATAAACTAGAGATGATTTCCCGCTGAGTTCATTTTTCACCACATGTCCTCACTTTGCCCTCTGCGGATGATGTATGATAAACTGGAGGCTGGCGATATAGTGAAGTCCCTTTCGACTTTGCGAATCCTCTTGGACGAGTGGAATCTCATACGGAGGGGGAAGTTTCTGCAGCGAGCGCTTCACGCTTCCTTTGCTGCTCTTTCTTTCTGTTCTATTTGATGTCAATATTTAAATCATTTGTCTTGACAGCGAGGAATCATCTCCCCATGTGGTTCACAGAGGCAGGAAGGAGATAGTTCCACTTTCACAGCTCCATCTGAAGAAAATGTGGATGATTGCCTCTTCAAACAAGACTCTAAAATAAACTGTTGGCATGAATGATTAATCGTAGACAGCCAGGCCCGGGCTGCCGGGTTAACTTTAGTAGTAATTCTGTGTAAATGCATCCAGATAGATCTTTGGGTATGATGAGCAGTATCTCCTTGCTTGTTTACAGTGCAGTGGTGGACAGCCAAGGTCTTCTGAAGGAGAACCGGCCTAATTAACATAAAACTGGGTTTCTGGGGACCGTGATAGTGTGGGGTGAATGATCTTGCCTCTGGTAAGGACATGTTGAGGGCAGCTACTAACACACTAGTGTTAATTGTTTCCAGTACGTGGCAGTGTTTAAGACCCAAATGTATTAAAAATAGCCATGGTCTAATGAAGAAGTGGCAGTGAGGCATTTGTTAGGGGACCCATTTTTTTGCAAACGACTACAGAAACGCTGGCTGACCATGAGTTGGGTCTCGCTAATGACACGGGCGGAACTCGACGGGGGGAGACGTGATACAGCAAGGTCTCAACTCATCAGTTCAGTAAGATTAGGAGGTGAATTTGGATGACTTCCCACTATTGATTGGTGGGGACTGATGATCAGATCTAATTTATGCAGCTTTCTGGAGACCTGATGTCAGTCTGGAAATCTGTCAAGGTCTTGATAACCAGCCAAGCAAGTCTTGCAATCTGCAGTCCTATTATTTCCCTCTCTTGCATTCTGTAATGGAAAAGATAAATCCTCTTTTTTTTTTTAATTAGAGCAAAAGCAAAGTAAAGCTTCCTTATCTCATTATCCTCCCATTCTGGAGAGACAAACCCTCCGAGACATCCTGGGAGGTTGTTCTGTTTCTCTTATGGCTGTTTGTTTTTATTGTGTACAGTATTTCCTTTTGATAACATCATACTTATATGTTTTTTTCCACTTTACTGTTCTCGGTGAAAAAAGTATTCCATCATTGTGACTGTGTCGCTCTTTCTCACTGCAGCCATGCTTGTGTCATTCGTGGACAAGTGGTGACCTCAGATGGAACACCACTGGTTGGTGTCAACATCAGTTTCATCAACAACCCGTCCTACGGTTACACAATCACCCGGCGGGATGGAAGGTAAGAGCTCTCTTCCTTATACTGACACACACACACACACACACACACACACACACACACACACACACACACACACACACAGAAACAAGGGTGTAATGCAAACGCCACTTACCGCTGCCTAAATGTGCTGTACAGAGATGTGACAATGATATTTATATTATTATCAAATAGCGTTGTTTAGCCGTACTGAATTCTAATGATGTGAAGGAAGAAACACAGTTGCCACTGCAAACTGTGCCTCCATTGATCTGCTTTGTGCTTTCATTTGGTCCAATTTTGGAGTTCTCGGCTCAATTCCCAGAGAAATCAAACAAAGCCCTTCTGGTACACTCATAAGCTATGCTTCAGTAGCAGCAGGGAGGGGAAAGAATAAAATATGCCAATTCAAAGCAGCTCACTGGGGCTACGCAACATAGTGCAGATGGACGTTATTTATTTGACAAAGGAAGATTTAGAGATTTAAGTGAGACATTTAAGTTTAGGCCACCGACCTGCAATTAATTTCCTCTCTTGTTGTAGCTTAATAATACTATTTTTTGCCATAGATGTCTTGGGTGAAAAAAATAAACCTTAATTAGAAGTGTGGTTCTTTTCAATATATGTCTATAAATTAATCAGGGCTGTCAGAGTTAACGTGATAATAAAGCGAAATTAGTTTTAACGTCACTAATTTCTTTAACACATTAACGCAACTTGCGATAATTAATTAACCTTTTAAATATCTGACAGGCCGCCGATCTTTTGGAGGTTGAGGAGTGAAGATAAACTAGAAAAACCTCAGGAATCCATTGGTACCAACCATGTCATACTAGCTAAATAACGCTCCAAACTTGTGCTAAATTTTGGCGAGGAAAAACTGACATGGCACATTTCCAAAGGGGTCCCTTGACCTCTGACCTCCAGATATGTGAATGAAAATGGGTTCTATGGGTACCCACGAGTCTCCCCTTTACAGACATGCCCACTTAATAATAATAATAATAATAATAATCACATGCAGTTCGGGGCAAGTCATAGTCAAGTCAGCACACTGACACACTGACAGCTGTTGTTGCCTGTTGGGCTGCAGTTTGCCATGTTATGATTTGAGCATATTGTTTTATGCTAAATGCAGTACCTGTGAGGGTTTCTGGACAATATCTGTTGTTGTTTTGTGTTGTTAGTTGATTTCCAATAATAAATATATACATACATTTGCATAATGCAACATATTTGCCCACTCCCATGTTGATAAGAGTATTAAATACTTGACAAATCTCCCTTTAAGGTAAATTTTGAACAATATATTATATAATATATTTTATATATTATATAATATAATATAACAAAATATTTAAATCGCTATTAATTGATTGTCCATAATTAATTGCGATTTACATATTTTTTATGTATTGACAGCCCTTAAAATAATGCAAACAAATGCACAAACTGACATAGATCATTACCACTATCTTCCTCAGACAACTCCACATATCCTCTGCCTCTACAAGATATAGAAACTCTTTGTCTCTTTTAGCTTCTTGGTGTTTCAGTACAGTACCACTAGAAGCTCTTTGGAGAACGTGGTGAAGTGTTAATGAAACAAGTGGAAAGAGTTCTCCGCTTGGCTTTCTTTGAGCGACTCTATGCCAGCTGCTTTGGCACCAGTAGCGTTTCTCAGAGAAATCCAGACAAAAACCTCCGACTGGTTTTCGACGTGCTTCTTGGACTGAAAAAAGAAAAGGCCTGAGAGAAAAACTTTGGGTAACATTGTCTCTGTAATTTCAGTTCTTTTCTGAAAACGTTTTTTTTAGATAAGATTGCACACGCACACAACCTGTGTATCTCTTATAAGAGTCAGTGTTCGTAAGGTCTTGTGGCAAACCAAGCCTCTCTATCACAGCACAGCATGAATTGGTGTTTGCTCTCCAAGCCCCACTTCCTCCTGACACTTTTATCAGTCAGTGGCACTCTAAAGGCCCACATCGTTGCCGCGGGTTTGATCTTGATCATTTCTTGCTTCTCCTCATTTCTTCCGTCTTCTTGACAGTCTCCTTCTTTTTTCCTCGTTTTACAAAAATCTCTCATCTCCACCTCATCATCTTCATCTTCCTCATCTGCTCTCCATCCCTTCACGCTATCCCTCCTCTCTAATCTCACTGGCCTTAAGCCTTTCCTTTCTGGGCACTACCCTCTCACTTATTTCCTGTACTTTTCCTTGAGCCCAGGTCTCATGTCCTTTCCACTGCTCTGGCTTCCCCTCATCTCTATCCTTTCCCCATATATGCGTGTCCCATTTTTCCTTATGCACCACTCCGTTTTTCCTTCGCAAAGCTCTAGACTCTTTTCTCCCTCCTAGTATATGTGTAAACACTACTCCATCTCCCAGGTTCCCCCTGTAAACATGCCGGGTCTCCTGCAACTCCCCTGCAATCACTGTAAACTGGCTCAGTGCAGCGTGAAATCAGAAATGCACCTGTTCAGCCACTTAGAAATGGGAAAGCTGTCTCAACTCATTTTTATGATGTGTTCTTTATTGTCCAAGGGCTTAGGTTTTAAATTACCTTTTCCACTATCTGGAAAAGTTTTCTGGCCTAAACAAAAGAGGTTAGTTTAGTTTCTTTACAGCTGTGTAGCCATTTTCTGACTGGCTGAGCATTGAGACACACCTGTTCCCTTTAATGCTTTTTCTCCAATAATGAGAAGAATGCTGACCAGCTTATTACATTATTACGTGCTTGGGAGGAGCTCTATAGGAGCCATGATATTTATGGGAAATTGGTACTTAAAGTGGAAAAAAATAGTGCCAGTAATCCCCTTATTCACATGTTGGCGTGTGTATCAGCCGGTATCAGCTATCACTTGCAATTTATTCCTATTTCTTCATTATTTCTTCAAGCATGTTACACTGTGTCAGTCGTAATCTGTTGTGATTTTATTTCTATATTATTATACTTAGCCTATACATCTTGTAGTGTTAAGGTGGTGTGTTTAGTGTTAATAGTTAAAGTGCTTTCCTGTGTTATTTGTAGCCTATAGTCGGGCATCACTCAGGTTTTAGGAGCAGCTACCCACTCAGGATGCTCCTACATATTATGCAGCAAGATAAAGAGACACATTCTGAATTTCAACAGTGAATAAAAGATACTAGGATATATTGGGTTTGCGGCTCCTCCCCCCAAGAACATTTGAGTTTTTTTTTACTTAATACTATGCAATTTGACATCATTTTTGACAATTATTATTATTAGTTAAATGATTATTTTATTATTTACACATATCACAATCTTTGAACGAGCATTTAATTCTTCTGGAAATGTTTGTTTGCCCTGAAAGAGACGATTCAGAAAAAAATTAAATAATGTTTCAATAATTATATTTGTTCACAAATAAAAAAAAGTTATGACAAACAGTTAAATAATTCTTTTACAAAAAGGACGCGAACATTGTATTGATAGATTACAACACCCTCATTCTCATCACCCGTCCCCCCGTCGGCATGTTCTCTACAATTTTGTTTATGTTCATACTACTACTACTATTACTTCTACTTCTACTACTACTATCACTACTACTACTACTACTAATACTATTACTATGTTCATAATGGCTTATGAGGCGCAGCGCAAATACGCTGGTGCTTGTTATGTTTTGCCATTATGCATCTCCCAGAGAACCTGATATGGAAAGGGCAGAAAAGAGTACCGGCAGCTTGTGAGAAGTGCCGATGCGCAAGAAAGAGTCATGGTACGCCAAGGAATAAAATGTAGAAGTGCTCGTACTGCGTACCAGTGAGTACCGGCCCCCTTCGAGCACTGTAGGAAATCCGGTGTGCACTTGACTACTTCTATACTAGTGCCCCAAGATGGCACTGTATAATGGCCACATCCCATGTGTACTTACAATTATTATTGTAATTACTGTTATTTATTCTTTATATTTTGGTGGTAGATTTTTTTCTTGTATACACACGGCACCCTCGCCAAAGAGGACGACGATGTGTTATTACGTGTAAATACAGTTTATAAATGAATGCGGACATGCTGTAGTTGATCCCACACTAGTGAATGTGGCCCTAGCTGAGGTCCTAAAGGGTGAGGAACTGATACTAGTGTACTTTCACTCACTTCAAGCGTACATAAAGTGCCTAGCTCACCTTTACAGGCATCTATACAGTCCTTGTTCACTCGTGCTAAACTTGCATGTCCTTGCTTCACTTTAACACACCGTCCAGCTCATTATAAGTACACATTGGCTGAGAAATGAATGCATATCATTTGTATGAGGCACACCAAGTTCATTGGCAGGGTTAACTCTTTGAGCCTGATGCATTCCCCGAGGGCACAAGCAAGCAAGGCTGTTGTAGGTAGCTTAATAAGTTTTGTCACATGGCTTAAGGCTGTTGTCATGATTGATAACAGCCAGTGAATCCCTTCATCGATTGGCCACGCTGCCCATGGGTATCTGTCCAGAAGTGTTTTTAGCGTGCGTAGCCTCAGCCCTGCCAGGTGTCATGCAGGCTGCAGCCGTATGGCTGCTGACGGATCACGTCAGCACAAGGGTACGACTATCACAGCCCCCATCAGCTCTGCAGCCTCCGCAATACTGGACAAACTCGCACCCAGCCAAGGGCAAAACACCAAGGGCGGGATAAACTTCTGTTTATTGCCACAGCCAATCAGATGTTTAGCAGATAGGGAAGTTAGCAGATAATTTATGTTAGTAGTTTAAACCAAGAGGGAGGTTACCTAGTTTAGAGGCCACTATTTCCGACCTGCTTCTTTACCTGTAATTTGGAAAAAGATGCTTCCCGTGTGAGGATGAGGCGCTGTCCCAGGGGCTCGGAGGTGACCAGGTGCTAATTGGCTTTAAAGAGAAGTGACAAGAGCTGCAGAAATCCAGTGCAGGTGCAGCCATGCTGTTGTCACCATGCAGCAGTTAGAGATGATGAAATTGCCAGAGTGCAGCCTGTTTACTGAGACCCACTCAGGTCAGACCAGAGGCAGAGGCCCTTAAATGCAACAGTAGATGGGATTGCATTGCAGGGCTTTTAGACTGATGTTAGAGTGGACAGCCTTCATCTTAGGGATCGATAGAGAAGTGGCGGCTGCCTCCATCCTGCAGCACAAATCTCTCTCTCTCTCTCTCTCTCTCTCTCTCTCTCTCTCACACACATATAAATGTGAGCACAGGAGCAGTACATTACACACGCATGGGGGTGAAACAGTCACGCCTGAACTTACAGCATGCATGTACTATTTTCCATTCTTCAAATAAAATCTACAGATTATGACATTAATTAAGATACGTGCTTTTAACATTGTGATTAATCATCCTTTTTTATATTTTCAGCCTGTGTGTGCCTGAAAGATAATGCTAAATAGTGAAACAGCATTCTTTCTTCACAGCCTTCATTTATTACTGTTTGATCTATTTTAACAACACTTAATTAGAAAATAGTCATTATATTCACAGTAAATTGTTGCATGGTTTAATCCTCAACACACAACAGATTACATGCATGGCTAATGAGAATTTTCACAGTATTTATTTGTAAAAACATATAATCCATCTCCAGTGTACGGTATGTGAATCAACATTCATCCTCTCTGACATTGTGCACGTCTGTGTTCCAGTTTTGACTTGGTGACCAATGGGGGCATAGCCATCGCCCTGCACTTTGAGCGCGCTCCATTCATCACCCAGGAGCACACTCTCTGGTTGCCATGGGGACGCTTCTATGTCATGGATACCATTGTCATGCGGCACGAGGAGAACGACATCCCGAGCTGTGACCTCAGCAGCTTCAACAGGCCCGGTCCCGTGGTGTCCCCGGCGCCGCTCACCGCATTCGCCGGCTCATGCGCTGAAAGGCGGACCGTCGTACCCGAGATCCAGGTGACCGCCCCGCACCCCCCACCCTGTTCACTACCCTGCGGGGTTGTGATCTACATGGGTTTCTCCTCCAGATGATTCATGCCGCACATCTGGAGGAGACCCTGACGACTATTTATCAAGTGCAAGCGTAATAGTAACTCTGGCTCATGGCAGTGCTGTGATTTTATCTCTCTAGTGTAATTGGTCTGTGGAACTTGGCCGATTTACAATGTGCATTGTACTGTCTCACTGCAGAGCGATGATGATTACCTCGCACACAGAAAACAGCCTGGGCATTTTTAATTTCTCCTGGGTTGTAGTGGGCTCCTCGATTAAGCATACAAGTACCACTGGACAGGATTTACTATTACAGTGGAAAACGCTTATAATGATCACGAAAACAAAATGGACCAAAAAGCTTGGGATAAAAACATTCCTATACGAGGGATGCACCGATTATGGACTGATACCGATGTCACATTGAAGCCAATTACGATGTTTTTATTTTGTTGTGATTTATTTCCCCTTTGGTGTCAGGCAAACAGACATCTTCATTATAAAAAAATAACTGAACTGTCTTCCCTCTTAAAGTCATTCAGTTCATTTATATCTTGAATGAGCACAAATTAAATCTTCCAAATTTATGAAACTATTATATAACCTTTGTTATAACCTTTGTAAATAACTGCTTAAAAAGCCCCTTAGGCCTGTGTATACAACTACCTACTCAATGAGAGGAATTTATTTTTTAGTACTTACATATGCCAACAAAAACATTAAATGTAAATTAAATGTAGTTAAATCATCAGCTAACAACACAACATTGAGCCGGCACAAAACAAATGCAACACACAAACTCCGGCCACTGCCATCGGTGGATGTTATCTTATATGCCGATAGGCCGATTGCAGTGAACGAGGCGAAAATCAGCCGATATCGATAAATCGGTGCGTCCCTATCCTATACGATTGCTGTTTAAACAATGTGCTTATAGTCATCAATATCAATTTAAACTACTTTTTTTTTTTACTTTACTCCCATGATACTTTGCCTCCCGGTAACTCGTCTGCTTCTTGCGGGCTACCTGAGGCCGGTGCTGTGTGCACATTGAAATCAGGATGGGAAGAAGAAAGTAATTTCCTCTCAATAAAAAACATAAGTCTCCTCGAAGCAATGAGAAACAATCGTGGCTGCTAGTGATGGTGACAGAAAACAAATGCGGACGGGGAAAGCATCGGTGGTTAAAGCGGCGTTTGAAACAGCTGTGCTGTATTTTGAAACAGTAAATCATATTCCGTAAATAGAAAAGCTGCCCCCTTTCATTACTTTATTTTCATGTACGAAATGTCAGTTGTCACAAATGAAGTTAATTAGATGGTAATCTGCATGAGAAATAAAGAAAAAGAATAATAATAATAATCATCCACTCATAAAGATCAATTTGACCCAGAGAGATGTGATCACTATAGGAGGTTTCCACTGACTGTATATTTCATAACTGTACAATATTTTGATATCTCTCTATATGTGTCTTGTTTGTGCAAGCACACACGTGCACGGTCTGGTGTGTGCGCAGGTGAATGTGTGTCTACTGTATGTCTAGCAGGCATCTCTGTGCCCTTCTCTAATTACTTTGTCTCCGACTTTGCTTCACAAGATTTATGGCATATCAGTGAATTTAGTAGGCAGTCCTGTCTATTTATAGCAGCATTGTCTTTGCTATTCCTTGAGCTGTAAGAGAGCGCCATACGGGGACATCATTCCAATTTACACTTGTCTTTAAAAACAGGGAATTCTGATCAATTACCCGGGCATGGTTTCACACAAAGACACATCATAAGTGACGTGTCGCTCTGACCGTGTCGCTCCGGGTAGCTGTTTTAGTTGTTACTTTACATCTTGTTCTGTGCCGTGGAGACGGGCGACGAGAGGTCATTTAATTAGAGCAGAGAGGAGTTGGTCAAGCAAACCAGTGCTGTCGACCCCTTGATCCTAAATACGAACACCGTACAGTGAGTGCTGGCCTACTATTGTATCATCAAGAGGTTACAGGTCTGACCTCAGTGGAAACTCCCAAGGCCACAACACACTGTCTCTTACTAAACCAACTTTTATTGCTCTGTATATAATCGGACTGTGCCAGCTCTGAGTCCAAGGGCACTGTTGTGATGCCACTGTCATATGAATGGCAGGGAAGACTATTGTTCTATTATTAATTCAATTATGAAAATACTCCCTGGAGTACATAATGAAGAAATCCTCCATTGGATTCCCTGTAACACATGAATATAATTGTCTTCTAATTGATGTCTTTAATCTTCCCATGGGTCAATATATTTGGTTGGAGGCAAGACTGAAAAATATGTGACAAATGTTGTAGTGGCCACTGACCAAAGAAATGACAAATTGATAATCTGTGCGAGATAAAGTTATTAATCCGACCTTAAACACTGAAGAATTTCCAAGCACTTTAGAATTTACAATTCCTGTCAGGTAGCTTATGGATTTATGTTTGCTTTTTGTAAATTATAAGCTTTCTTTTTTTGTCCATAGTCTCTGCAGGAGGAAGTGCCCATACCAGGGACGGATATGAACCTCGGCTACTTAAGCAGCAGGACTCCGGGTTATAAGTCAATACTGAGGGTGACCCTCAGCCACTCCACAATCCCTTTCAACTTGATGAAGGTTCACCTCATGGTGGCTGTGGAGGGCCGGCTGTTCAGGAAGTGGTTTCCTGCAGCCCCAAACCTCTTGTATGACTTTGTGTGGGACAAGGCTGATGTCTACAGCCAGAAGGTCTACGGTTTGTCTGAAGCTTTTGGTGAGTGGTCAAGTCTCATATATGTTGCGTATTTTAGTTTTTTTTTTTTTTTTTTTATCCAGAACGTGTGTGGTTGACTAATGCTACTTTTATCTTTGCTTCTTTTCCTAGTATCTGTGGGTTTTGAGTACGAGTCATGTCCAGACCTCATTCTGTGGGAGAAGAGGACTGCTGTTCTACAGGGCTACGAAACCACTGCCTCCAAACTAGGAGGATGGACTATCGACAAGCACCATGCTTTAAATATCCAGAGTGGTGAGTCAACTACTAATCCCATTTTAAATTCCTCTTCTCCTACTCAAAAGATGATTTTATGCTAAAATAAATCTTAATGTTAACAACCTATCTATTAGGCGTGAGAAAAAAAATTGATTCGCCTATGTATTGCGTTTTTTTTTTTTTTTTAGCAATTTATGTTAGTGATTAAAAAGAAGCTAGCATAATGCAGATCACTTCAGTACATTATTATTTATTTTTTTATCATTATTTATTTTTTTATTTGCACATATATAAAACTGCACAAAATCCAGTCAATGAAAAAAAAAAAAAGAAATGTGTCAGGAGAGGTCAAGAAGCCACAGGCTGATACAAAGGACCTCCGATCAACCCCAGGAGAAAAAACTATAACAAAAAAGGAATAAAGATCTAAACTAACATCATTTTAAAAATACAACAAAACTTAAACAACAACAAGAAGCACACAAAATGTGCAGAAATACCCTAACCAAACAGTGGAAAACAATCCAATAAAAACAATGAAATACATACAGAAAACAGTACAGAAAAAAAGAAAATACATCTAAACATATCAAAAGATAATTAGACATCATGAATTAAATGTGATGATAATTTCCTTTTAAAATGTTCTAAGGATAACGAGCTCTTGATGACATGTATTTTGGTGTTCCATATTTGTACACCACGATATCTGAGGGAGTAATGGCCATGTTTTGTTTTGTAAAAAGACAGGTGAAGATGATTAACCTGTCTAGTATTATGTGAATGAATTTGAGAATTAGATTTAAAGAAGTTGCTAAACGATGATGGTAAAGAAGAAGGCAAGAACATAGGTGGAACAGAGACCTCCTTAGAGTTTGACAAAGTTGCCAATATCATTAAAATTACAAACTAATAACAATTATTTAATTTGATCGCAAACAATCATCTAATTTAAGTAGCCAGGTTGTTTTTGTTTTATGAAATGAAATCTCATTAGGACTCACTAATAGACCTGTCATTTGTTAAGATGGAAACATTTTGCGGTGTAAGTCTTCAGTTTGCCGCTCCCTATCGCATTTTACACACATCATTCTGCATGTGCCCAAGACTGCAGCTAAGTACCACCATGTCCACCCGGTGTCTTAGATGATGCTTTTAGTGTAACATTGAATTGTCCTCTCCATCTGTTGCGTTTTTAGGCTTTTTTTTTTTTTCTTCAATTCACCGGTGTCACACAGTCTGCCACAGATCAATCTGACTTTTTTATTACTGCTGTCCATTTTTAGGTGAGGGGGGTCAATTTTCTTATTGCCAGCAAATTACTCCTGAAAGGCAGAAGTGGGAATGAAGAGAGAAAAACTTAGGGGCAGCAGCACCTGTCACTGGCTCGGCTTCACAGTCTGTTTGTGTCTGGCAGGGCTCATCAGAGGAGATGAGGCATACTTATATGAAAAGTGCTCAGGAAGGTAGCATTTTGATCTGTCACACTAAACCTGCTGAGTCTCAATGTGCTGTCCGGAGGACGGAGAGAGCTGCTACTTGCCCCTCCACCACCATCACCACCTCCACTGCCAGTTCCTCCACCCCACCCCACCCCCCCTTTTGGCACCTCCATGTCTTGTTCATGCCCAGCATTTTTAGAATCATCCCTAATTTAATTGCTGTCAGTCTGCTACTCCCAGCAGCAGCAGCCCCTGATATTAAATCAAGTCCCAGGAAGGAGATGCTTGGCTGATCTTTTCTGATAGACCAAATGTTGTGCTGCTCAGAGAACTCAGGTCACCAAGTACCATCAGAAGCAGAAAAAACTACCGCAGACATGCAGATGCTGAATTTCAAATATGATTACATTGATTGGGCGGCAGGAACATCTTTACATTAACATATTTGAACATTTTCCAAGAGTAGATTGGCAACACTAATGGAGACATTGTGTGTATGTGCGTGTGCATGCCTGAATGCCTGCACATGAACTGCACTCATACGGCTTTTTATTCATGTGCAAAGCCGGTGGAGTCGGAACGGCAGGCACAATGCTATTTTTAATCGGGGCAAGTCAATTTTTTTGCGATTGTGCCTGTGTGGTAATTTTCTAGCTCCGAGAGATTTCCACTTGTGCCAAGGGCTTTTTGGTCCTCATTTTGGCGTGAAATTGCGCCTGTGTTTCCATCCGCTAAGACCACCTCTTATTGCAAACACGGGCACACAGAGCAATTTTCATGGCTTCAGTCGGCGGAGGTGCACACACAGACCTATTCAAAATCACATCAGATTATTGTCTGTGTGTTGACTTTCTCTTTTTATTTTCTCTTTTTATAAATTTTCATCTAATATACTTCTTGAACTGCAATAAGCGATCTTGAGCCACTAGGAGACGGGGACTCGCAGCATCACAGCGCTAGAATAGTTCTCATCAGTAACGTGCAGAAACAGAGCAACTTGAAAATCTAATTTTAATCCTTTCGCTCGCCGCCTGTTAACTGCACTGCTCAGTATTACACACACATCAAGCAGCATCTTAATTAATGGATTAAATCTTCTGACATGGAATTCTAACATATTCATACTAAGGCTGTCAATCGATTAAAATATTTAATCACGATCAATCACAAATGAATGATACATCTTTCATCCAGATTTTTTATCTGTTCAAAATGTACCTTAAAGGGAGATTTGTATAGTATTTAATACTCTTATCGACATGTGAGTGGGCAAATATGCTTGCTTTATGCAAATTTATGTATATAGTTATTAATGGAAATCAATTAAAAACACAAAGCAATGACAAATATTGTCCAGAAACCCTCACAGGTACTGCATTAAGCGTTAAAAAGTATGCTCCAATCATAACATGGCAAACTGCAGCCCAACAGGCAACAACAGCTGTCAGTGAGTCAGTGTGCTGACTTGACTATGACTTGCCCCAAACTGTATGTGATTATCATAAAGTGGGCATGTCTGTAAAGGGGAGACTCGTGGGTACCCATAGAACCCATTTTCATTCACATATCTTGAGGTCAAAGGTCAAGGGACCCCTTTGAAAATGACCATGCCAGTTTTTCCTCGCCAAAATTAGCTCAAGTTTGGAGCATTATTTAGCCTCTTTCATGACAAGATAGTATGACATTGTTGTTACCAATGGATTCCATTATGCCAGTATCTTCACTCTGGCTTTAAAACTGAAAAATCGCAAATTACATTAATGCGTTAAAGAAATTAGTGGCGTTAAATTCCTTATCCAGAGTGGTGGCCGAAAAGGTCAGAGGGGGTCGTATGCTGTACAGATCGTAAAGTAAAATTGATATATGCATGCAAACATACCTAAATATGACTAACTGGGTGCCTTTGTAATCACTGTGGTTAAAAGTACAGTCAACTGTTACTACCGGTAACACATTTCATATTTTGTGTAGTTGTGTAGTAGCTGCATGAATATCATTTTCTTGTAAAATAGGTTTGTGCACATCATTACACGTGTACAGGATTTTAAGTGCCTCGTAAAATGTAAATCCAACTTGAAATGAGACATCATCTGCCGTTGGCGACATGTTTTGGGTGCTATATATTCATTATTGGGCTGCTGTGTAATAAAGCCTCTCGAAGAAGTTTTTTCTTGGGAGACACTGAACTGGATGAACTTCCTGGCATATTAGGAAACACTCTAGGACGACAAAGAGGATTAGAAAAGCTGATTTAACTGCCTGTTGTTTAAGCCCACCTCTGGATACTAAAATTGCAAACAATTCGCTATAACCATTTGGTCACATCCGTTTTCACTTGCTCCACTAGTCTGCCTTTTTCAGGAAAATAGAGCCCAGTCTTCAAGCTATGCTCGACCTAAACAGGTTGCAGGTGTTACTTCTATCTTTCCTGTGTCCTCATCAGGTATTCTTCACATGGGCAATGGGGAGAACGTCTTCATCTCCCAGCAGCCTCCCGTAATCGGCAGCGTGATGGGGAACGGGCGCAGGCGCAGCATCTCCTGCCCCAGCTGTAATGGCCTTGCTGACGGAAACAAGCTGCTGGCCCCCGTGGCTCTGGCCTGCGGCTCAGATGGAAGTCTGTACGTGGGCGACTTCAACTATGTGAGGAGGATTTTCACCACGGGGAATGTCACCAGCGTCCTGGAGCTCAGGTAATGGAGGAGTAGCCTACTAACATTCACTCAGGACCATGAGCTCAGATGGGCTTGCACACAGGTCATAAACCACTGAGGTCGATTGAGATAGACAGAAATGCCCTAAAGGCCCAGGATTGATGGTCCTGCCTGACTCATCCACCTGTATCAGCTGGAGTTTGGCCCTGATCGGGGCTGAAGAGGATGTAACGGGGTCTTAGCAGAAGACGCTCCAGGAAAAGATTAATTTCTTTGATAGTTAGCAGGGAGCAAGGTTTGAGTAGATAAGGAATATGATGTTTTCTCATGATTCTCTCTTTTAATTAATTCTGCCCACTAACAACTGTTATTTAATTCTATCCACTAACAACTAACATTTCCTCCTATTTTCTCTTCCTCTCTCATTTTCTGCTGCTCTTGGCAAACAGAAATAAAGACTTCAGGCATAGGTAAGCCATACAGTGTTTGCTTGAATTAACATAGAAAAGGGCTACAGTCCACATCCTTGATGTCGAAGTGCCCTTTTGAGCCCATTTCAGACATGCAGCGAGAAGATCATATCTTAAAATACTGACCGAGTGCTTTAATATTCATCTTCATAAGGCTGGAGGTTTAGTGGTTTATTATTAAAGGTTTATGAGTTTACTTAATCTCTGGATTCTTAGTCACTACAGTGTTTATGCATCTGTATGTGTGATGCAATGAGAGAATGCAGCTGATTGTTGGCTCAGTAGAAGCTGCACTTTTCCTCAGGATTGATAATGGCAATCAAATTACATTCACCATTATATGTATACAAGGATTGAGTAATCTAGTATTACGCTTTCTAATTAGGGCTGTCAATCGATTCAAATATTTAATAGTGATTAATCACAAATTAAGCGCAGATTTTTATCTGTTCAAAAAAATACCTTAAAGGGAGATTTGTCAAGTATTTAATACTTTTATCAACATGGGAGTGGGCAAATATGCTGCTTTAAGCATGTATGTTTATGTATATTTATTATTGGAAATAAATTAACAACACAAAGCAATGACAAATATTGTCCAAAAACCCTCACAGGTAGCATAAAAAATATGCTAAAATCATAACATGGCAAACTGCAGCTCAACAGGTAACAACAGCTGTCAGTGTGTCAGTGTGCTGACTCGACTATGACTTGCCCCAAAACTGCATGTGATCGTCAGAAAGTGGGCATGTCTGTGAAGGGGAGACTGGTGGGTACCCATAGAACCCATTTACATTCACATATCTTGAGGTCAGAGGTAAAGGGAACCAATTGAAAATTGCCATACCAGTTTTTCCTCGCCAAAATTTAGCGTAAGTTTGGAGCGTTATTTAGCCTCTTTTGCGACAAGCTAGTATGACATGGTTGGTGCCGATGGATTCATTAGGTTTATATTTTTTCTTTCTAGTTTCATTAGATGCCAGTATTGTCACTCTAGCATTAAATGAGCCCGCTACAACCTAAAAATGACTTGTTGCATTACTGCGTTAAAGAAATTAGTGGCGTTAAAACAAATTTGCGCTAACATGTTATTATCGCGTTAACTTTGACAGCCCTGATAAAGATACATCGTAACCTAGCAACACTACAACAACAAATGAAAAAATGTTTTCTTTTTAGTTTCATATGATACCAGTATTTTCACTCTAGCTTTAAAACTGAGCCCGCTACAGCCTAGAAAATTGAAAAAGAAATTAGTGGTGTTAACGCAATAATAACGCGAAAATAACACCTTTGACAGCCCTAATTCAAAATGATTGTGGAACATCCATCTGCTAAGTAATGTCAATATTTCAGAGTGGGATATAGAACATACATTGCATTGCCAATTTATTGGGTACACCGTGCTACATGCGATCCAACATAAGAACAAGAAATCCAACCTCTATGAAACACACCATTTTCAGTTTTTTGTTGTCAGAAAGGTGTTGCAATGCAATTCTACAGTCATTAGGAGACTTAATGTTGTTGAATTATATTAAAATGTAAAAGGAGCCAACACCTTTCCATATTATAAAATACAGATCAATTGCGCTGCATGCTTCAGGTTAAAATTGATCATAGAGTTAATCAACACCTTCCTGACACTTTCAATAGAAAGATTGAATATGATTCTTAATGGTTATGTATGTAGCTAGGTGAGCCTCATAAGATGGCAACTCAGTGTCGATTTTATCAGTGGCTTAAGATGCAACGGCCTCATTTTCTTTGGCAGGTGGCGGTGAGGGAGATCTCTGCATGTTGTCTTTAGATACCACGGCTCAGGCAAAGGGCTATTGATTGATTTTCTATCAGAGGGTCATGACTTCAGCTGGGGAACATGTAGTCAAACTGGGGATGAAAAGCCAAGTGATGCTCACTGTCACTCTGTTTCAAGAGTGACCACATTAACAAAACACTCAGAAGCTCTCTATTGCTTTTTCTCTCTAAGCATCAAGCTTTTGTCAGTCTTTGTATCTCAAATGTCTTTTGTGCAGAACACAAATGTTAGTGCGCTCACATACACTAGCTTAAAAGCAGCCCGTACAGACTCCTGCCATGTTTGCTAGAGCAAAAAAAAAAGAAATGTCAAAGCTCTGTCCCTTTGCTCTCAGCACTCCAAACACATTTACATATTAAAAAGGAGATTTATGTTGGAAAACACAGCGTGTGTCTGTATAAAACGGGTGGCTGCCTCCTGTTCGTGTGTGAGCTAGCGATAGGACAGGGAGGTGGGTGATCTCACTGCAATGTTCATTGACCCCCTACTAAGGATGTCCCCATCCACTCCAACCGCGCTCCCTCCGTTGCCGCGCCAGCATGCTGCAAAATCCAATTATCTTCTACAAACTAGATGTTGTCAGTGAATATAGATGGAGTATATGGCCATAGCTCAAGGTCAGGGAATAACGCCTCATAGTTTCAAACACTATGGGGGACCAACACTGTTCTACATGCAAGTGGGAGCTGATAAGGTATCAGCCGATTGCACATGGCAGATAGAATGCAAAGTAGAATCCAGTTATTGAGGCTTGCTACTGACCTACTCTAAGACAACAGTGTGTTATTTTTTCCTAAGCCAGCCAGTTGTACCTGGGATGTACTGTAGACCAACATGTCAGTCAGCCTGGTCAGTGGGCTGATGGTGACATGTGTGCCCGAGGTTTGCTGCAGTGTTCTGTCATCACTGATTCACTGAAGGTCAATTGTCATTTAAAATTACATACCAGAGTTGACAATTCCAAAGACCCACTGGTCTTTCTTCTTCTTGTATTATAAAAAAATATAAGCTTTGGCACTGTCATGCCAACCATAAGCCCTAAAAGAACCCTCAAGGTCATAGTTGAAATACGGTCTTAATCCACTTTGAATGACACCCTGCTGACAGGTTTCTCAGTAATGCTTATCAGGTCTGGCAGAACTGTGCTGTATCCTGCCCTGATAACTCTGGTCATCTTTAAGGTGGCTGCTGAACACTACATGGCTAAACTGGTTACTAATTCCTTGTTCTGTCTGATCAACAGTCAACAACAACAGGAACAAAAGATGCAAATTATCACATTTGTAAAGCTGGAACCAGTTTTGTATTTTTACTTGATAAAGGTATAAATGAGTTATTGGTATGATAGATTAGCCAAATTGCTGTTGTTACATTTCCTGACAATCAATTAATCAACGAATAAAACTTACTGAAAGGGATCAGGCAGCTGTTTTTCATGTGAGTGGCAACTGTAGAGAAAGGAACATTTATCCAAGTCCAATTTGTGCTACGTATGTACTGTATTTATGAGAGCACGGAAGTCGTATCTGTCAGTCAAATGTGCCACTTTCAAAATAAGATTTGTCCTGACTATAGTCCTATATATAGTGTATATAGTGTATACACTATATATAGTATATAGTGTATATATATATATCTATATAGTGCCTAGGACTGGGTATCGTTTAAAAGTTTACAATACCTGTACCAATACCAGTACCCTTAAAGTGATACCGATACCAATATACCTTGTTTGATACCTTTTTTTCTACTTCATTCAATACCCACCATGTGAATGGAAGCATTCACTTGCCTAAAATGCCACCACAACATTTATTTTCATCGGATGCCACAGGCATGTAGTAGAGCCATACTTTCTAACGTTTTGGTGGCACCTCGGCACACTGAGCTGCCAACTCTGGCAAATACACCTTGCTCGACTTCACTACACCACAGACTGTACGGGTTTGTAGATGCTGCACATACTTGGCCAACCTTGAGACCTAAAAAAAATAGCGAGGATTTCATAACCAGAGCGGGAGGACAAATTTGACTTTCAGAGACTTTGTTTCCTGCATTCTGGTGACTTTTAAAGAAGGAAAATAACAAAATAATAAGTACCCTGCAACAGCATTTTTTGTTAAATATGTCTACTTTTAAATTTACTTTTAATTCCCAGGAAAGAAAACTGAATAATTCACCCCTCTGGCGTGAACTTGTGTGAATCTCTGGTATAAACTAGGCTAATATTCATCAGTTTTCATTAATACATTCTTTTTTTTTGAGTATTTCTTTCTCTTAGTACTCTCCATTTCTCTCTCCTTCTCTCACTCACTGATGGCCCTTTCAGACACAACGTGACAACGGCACCACTGCGCTCTTATTTCCAATGGCTTGCGCCACACCGGCTTTTCTGTGATGCTGTGATGTGCGGCGAGCGTAGCTCATACCGCGCCGCGGTTTCACGTGCAGCTCTCCTTCCTGCATCTTCCCGCCGGGAAAGGACATTTGGTGTAGCTCTGTTGCTGTCCAGGTGGAAACAGTAGGGCTTATGGCTTATGCAGGCCGCACAGTGCGAGAAACATGTTGAGATAATGAAAAGAAAAACAAAGCTGTGAAAAATTTACATAAATTGGGATGAATGCAGGAGAATTGTGACCCCGGGAGAGGGCATTAAAAAATGGGAAAATCGGGAAGGTTTGCAAGTATACTGCTGCAGTAATAGGCCAATCACACGTGACATTAAATGCTTGTGGTGATTGGCTGTGATCAAACCATACATATATTCATTCTTTTCTAGATCTGGATACAAAAAGGACTGAATGAAGGTATCGTTCGATACTACTTGGTACTAGGTTATTTTGGTCGATACCTTAAAGGTATTGAGTACTGATACCCAGCCCTATTGGGATTAGGTGTTTTTAGTTACAGTCTGTCATGGTTTGTTTATTATATACTGTACAGGAGCAGGTTCCTAATGGGAATAGTCTGTAGTCTGTCACTTCATTTGTACAACTATGGATTTGTCTACAGTCATCTTTGTTTACTGTGTTTTCTGACACCTATTCTGACTGGAGTGTGCCAATAGATTGCACGCGTCCCGCCACAGCAGGATTGGTTATATTTGGTCCTATTGTCTATCCGTCAGGTTGGGCAACCTCCCGTGGATATGAAGGATTACTTTGCTGACTTGGTTGGAAGTTTAATAGGATATTTTTTTATGTGCTAGAATCTCTGCCTGATGGATGCACGGTGTGTCGCAGCTATGCATTTGTGTTTCTCTAAAAAAAAATCCCAAGGGAAACAGAAAACACACTTGTTTGTAGTTCCTCTAGCAATAATCAGTCGACTGCTACTGTATATAGACAGATAATAATATCAAAAAGATTTCTTGGGTCAGGGATGGGGGAGTAATTAGGATTTCTGTCAAAGGATCCGATGCACCCCAATGACTGAGTCCCACTAGATCCTCATTTCTCTCTGTCTTCCTGTTTCACATCTCCTCCAGCATTGCTATTGTTTCAATCATTTCAAAGACATCTGTATACATATACAGTATTTTCACATAATGTCTACTGCGTATAGTATATCTATACACATACATGTATATTCAGACGCATGGACTTCCCACTCTCTTCTGACAACAGGGATTTCTAACTAAGCTGACTGTATTGTAGATGAGTTATAAGCTCCACCATTATGTCATGTTTAATCTCATTCTATTTTGCCATGTTTAATCTCATTCCATTATTCTTTTTCCGTGTCCGTGGTTTAAACTGTAATTGTGCCCAATTGACTCTCTAAATGGCTTTTGAATCCATTTTAATTGTATTAAACAATGTTTCTCATTGAAAGCACTGTAGCCCTTCCAGCTTTTATTGACTTGGTCTTCATCTTCTTCTTCCTCTCTCTTCCCTTCGTCTCTCAGCAACAGCCCCGCTCATAAGTACTACCTGGCCACCAGTCCGGTGAACGGTGCCGTCTACCTGTCGGACACCAGCAGCAGGAAGGTGTTCAAGGTGAAATCCCTGAGCGTTGTGAAAGACGTGGCCAAGAATCTGGAGCTGATGGCGGGCACCGGTGACCAGTGCCTCCCGTACGATGACACTCGCTGCGGCGATGGAGGAAAGGCGGCTGAGGCCACTCTCACTAACCCCAGAGGTATTGTATCAATGCTATTATAATCAATGTAGTGTGTGCAGTTCCAAGTCAGTTGGGGGATTTGTTTTCTCTTTTCTTTTCAAGCAGATTGCTGGATAGTTGGAGACAGTAGTCCCAGAGGCTAGATCAATACTCTTCAGTTTTCATGCATTCAATTATCTGGCCTCCATCACTAGCTACTTCCATGTAGCTCACTAGCTTCAGTTATTTTAAAACTATGTTTTTTTATAGCCTTTCCTTGTGCTTCCTGCGGTCTTCTTTGTCTTGTTGCTTCCATATCTGGATGATGCATTAGTCACCAGATCTCATGCTTACTTGTTGTCCACTGGGATGACATTGTGATTCATATGTACTGAAATAACACTCTCAAGTCCCGCTGAAGTGCGCAGCATGTAGTGTATAGTGTAGGTTTGCGTCGAAAATAGAACATTTTGCCGTAACTACTTCAGACGAGATGTTCATAGCTGCTTGAATATTGTTTGACAGAGCCTGAAGTAATAGGAAAAATACAGAGACGTGCATAGCTAAGGTTTCTATTCTCCGCTTCATTGATGTTTGAGGCTGAGAGAGCATGAGAGAAAGAGACTACATTGATGAAATTTTAGTTGTAATCGAATCAATACATACAGTACTCTTCATCTGTTTTGATGTGTCTATTGTTCTCCATTATTGATTTCAAAAAATCAATCCTCGCATTAGCTTTCATTGCCGTGATTAGTCTTTAATTTTTATTGCGGTGAATAGCGCTTGATTGTCATTTAGTGGTGCTCTGTCCTCACATTAAGTCCCAGATACACCAAATAACTGATGGATATTTTCCTCTTCTGTCCGTCGGGTGACTTTTTATCTGCAGGCATTACGGTGGATAAGTACGGTGTAATCTTCTTTGTGGACGGGACCATGATTCGCAGGATTGATCAGAACGGTATCATCTCTACTCTTCTGGGCTTCAATGACCTGACCTCCGCCCGACCTCTCAGCTGCGATGCGGTGATGGACATCTCTCAGGTACGACCTCTCTGACCCGGTGCAGCCGGCGTATGTTTTCCTGTCTCTCAACCCACACCAGTCTCCTTGACTGACCCTGACATCCCCATGCAAGCTTTTGTTTCTGTAGCTGGAAGCTTCTTGCCTGGATGTAGTGGCCCTCGGCTTAGTTTTGATCCACATTTGTTTATTGGCTGCATGATGCCAGCTTTTAGATCCACAGGACTTGCAAGGGTTAGGTAGAGGAAGACAGTTCGAGCCCACAGGCATCAAGCACTCTGTGGGGATTCCACTGCCAGTTTTCAGACTGAATACTGTTTTCCTGTTTTCATTTAAGCCAATGTCAGTAAAGTTTCTGTACCTGTGATGTGCCGTGAATGAAGGCTGATGACTGAAATAGGTCAGGTCGGGTCAGATGAGGAAGTTTGTTATGCAGCAAAGCAGCAAAAAACATTAAAGCACAATATGACCATAGAATACACACAAAATACAATAGACTCTGTTTGATTTTATATAAAAATAAGAAGTAAAAATAAGAATAAGGACCAGATAAAGTGCCAGGCTGTGCAATTAACCTAGAGGCAATTTGTTGTATATTTGAAATATGTGTTTATCACACATAAAATAAATGAATATTTCAACATGTTACACCTAATTTTTTGCAAAACTTGCATCTCTAGCCAGAGACGAGGATGTGGAATTTATTAAAGCAAGGATGGTCTGTATTTGCTTAGATTAATTCCGTTGGTCCAGAAGATTATAAATTCAGGAAAGCAGCCCCAAACGCAGCTGTGCCAGCGTGGTGAATTACAAAATGTAAATCATCTTATGGTTAATAAGCAAATACAGGATAAAAAATGAAAATGAGCAGTTAATGGGACTCTGTCCAGGCTCGGGGAACACACGGGGAACTGGAATAAACATAGCACCGGTGCTGAAATCAGAGGTGGCACTGTAGTCCCGGGAGCTTCCATGTCTGTGTCAAGCGGCCACACAGCCCCCAAATGCAAAGGGCCGTTGACCTATAGCTGTAGGGGGGATGATGAGGACGACCTCTAACCTCACTGGCTCTCAATTCACACACACACACACATGTTCACTGATGCAAGCGAACACATGTACGCACACATATGCACACATATGTACCAGACCGCTACCTCAGACAGAGCACATTCCCCAGGCAAGGACACTGCACTGAGGTCACATCACTCTCTAGCTCAGTGACTTCCCTTTGGAGGTGACGAGACAGACTTTTTTGCATACTCCAGCAGCATTTGCACGGCAGCTTTTTTTCCTGACATTATAATTTTCAACCAAAGTAGTTATAGGGGCTGTTTCGCCATACCTGCCCTGGCAGTGATTTATAATCCCAAAAAAAATGCAATTATGCATGCGTGTGTTCAGTATCTATAATTGTTTTAGTATTACTCCCACGAGAAGAGCATTTATGAGCTTTAACGATGAGATTTGATTGACGTGTAAGCCCTGCTCCATGTGCATGCACCGGTTTGTTTCTTGCCCCACCGTGTATGTTATCGAGTACGACTAGCAAACAGGTCCTGAGGGGGGTTTGGATGCCGGTGGAGAGAAGCTTTCTGTGTGTCTGTGAAATGATGTATTCAGCAGAGGGAGCAAAAGCCTCCAGCTGCCCATTTCCAGCCCCGGGGGAACTCCATCCCCCTCATGACCTGTGCTTGCTGCTCCCTCACCCCCCCCCCTGCACACAAACACAAGCGCCTATAGATGCTCACCATCCACAGCAGCGAGGACACAGGCGGACTGACTGCAGCTCTACAACGATGACAAATCGCACCAGCACTGCCAGAGACACTCAGACAGTAAAAAGCATCCATTAAAAATTCATCCAGGGCACATAGCTTCCTACTTCAAACACTCCCCAATCCCTCACTTAGGACCAGAGTTTCTCTGGAGAAGGCTCATCACAGTGGTCATTACTTTTGCTGTACCTCACCTGTTCTAGGCCAAAAAAATAATGTCCGATTTCTCTCTCACCTCTGATGAGGTTATTGTTATCTTGCCATGCCATCTGTGCAGCATACCGCAGCAAAATGCACTCCTAATTTGACGTACAGCTTCCATAGGCGTCATTTCTTTCTTTCTTTCAACTCTTTATTATCATGCAAAAGGACAAGAGTTTGACCTCTTTCAGCAATCTTTTAATTTGTTTATACCGAGGCCGTAGATCCTTGCTGTTTTCAGAAGTCTGTTCCATTTTATGTTTCTATTGAAAATCTTCTCCGCATCCCCTGCCGAGTTCAAACTTAAATAGAAGGAAACCATGTCTTAAAACAAGATCACTTGAGCATATTTCAAGGGTGTTAGCAGCTTCAGAAAGCTTTATCAAGGCTCTGACTGTGACATTCAATTCAAATCTGAGAGGGACTTCAAATAATGACATATTACTCTTCTTCAGACAGGCATCACGCTGCTTCGAGCAAAGAGCGAAGCGATTGCTAATGGAAAATGACATTATAGTTCTAATACCAGTTCAAATACATTTAAAAATAGTTTTGTGTTGTGCTGGTGCAAATCCGTGGCTCGTTTCCTTGGGGGCGATGAGCGCATTTTAGGTTTTTGTGCTGGTGGCGGCCGTGTCACTACTGACAGCTGCCCCACTGTATAAAGGGGAGGGTACGATCGGGTTACAGCATATGGGACAGCAGCTCGGGAAATATCCCCTCATCAGTCAGAGTGGCGTGAAAACCTCCTTACAGGCAGCTCCCCCGAGCCACTCCACACTCTGGCTCATGAAATATTTAACCACCAGTGTTGACAAGGAATAGGTTTTAAGAAATTGAAAGTCTCCCCTTCATTTCCCAAGTAAATGCATTTTCTGCTCACTGAAAGACGACATGTATCCACCGCCAGTCCCCTGTTTGTTGTATGGGGCCCAAGATACGTCCTATTATATATACCTCCTCTGTTTTGTGGGGGATGATGGCAGGTTTATGGGATGTGAGCAGTGTGTGATGCTCAAATCTGTTTTTCAATCAAGCTGCTCTGTTTGTAAAGAGTGGCAGGGATTCAAGAACATGACCAATGCCAAAGGGTCAAGTAATCATCTCCATAGAAACTCTATGTCAGGTTTAGATTCATTATTTTGTCAGCATTGCCCCTTTGAATTAGTATATTAGGAATATGTGCCGATAGCAGGTGAATAATAGGGATGCACCGATACTGTGTGTACTGACTAAAATAGCTGGATCGGTGGCGATGGGGCCGATCTATTAAATTGAATTGAATTCTGTGTTTATATACTATACACATTATATACTGAAATTGTAATTCCTGTTTAAGTTTTGACCAATTTGTTGCTGCATTAAAAATGTTTACATTTTTTTAATTGTAATTCCTGTTAATTTTGAATTTAGTTGTTGGTGTGCAATTTATTATTTTACAGATAAATAACAATTCATTAAATTTATATCTATCTATTTATTTGTTACATTTTGTTTTACAAAGTTAAGAAAGCAATGTTTAAGTCAAGCCTGATGTTGCCTTACACATAAAAAAATATATACCAGTCACTTCCACACAGTGAGGCATACATCTTATTAATTAATCACTGGTATCGGATCGGTACTCGGTATCGGCTGATACCCAAAGCCCAGGTATCGCTATCGGGACTGAAAAAGTTGGATCGATGCATCCCTTTGTAAATAAAAGGCACTTTATGGCAGGCAGACTTTTACCAGAAAGCTGTTGGCTGTTAGCAACCTGCTACTCTATTAAAAGTCATATTTTGTGTTTCCGGACCCCTGTTTTTGTGCTGTGTAATGCAGAGTAGCATATCAAAAGAAGTTGAATGTAATGTGTCAGCCTTGACTTTTTTTCCCCACATTTATCAGTGGAAATCATTTCCCTCGAGGCGTTTTAACCAAGAAACCTTCATTTTTTAATTGAAAAGTTTGTGGTGAATTTATTATTAGACTACAGGACACTTCATGGCCAAATAGCATCTTTATTGTCAATTTAATTTTACTGTGACACACACTCACTCATTGAGCTCAGCATGTTGCATTGGTCTATTTATTTTAGCTTTCTACTCACTTCGTCTACCTAAAGTATACAATTCAGTTTTTTTCCCCCCAAAACACATCATTAAAGAGCCTGATATGGTGGTTGAGGTGTTAAAGTACACGTGACCTGATGCTCAGATATTTCTCCCTTGTCAATTCTAGTGTTAAAGGTTGCTGGAATTTGCATTTCCAGGTCATTACGACAAATTAGTCACAAACCATAGTAACAGCTACATAAATGTATTTGCCTTCCCATTTCCCAGTTGTATCCAAAACAATGCTGAGGCTTCTCTCATCTAATACGTGGCCCAAAAATCTGAACCTGTCTTTGTATTTTGGTCCAGGTTTTAATCAGTCTCCTTTGTTGGTGCTCCAAGGCTTCTATTGAAATATGGCACTTCATATTATGTTCCCAAGAGATCCCCCTGGGATCATAAGTGAGAGGGAGACCGGTAAATTGGATGAATCCAATCATTCCAATTTGTTAAAAGCCTGATATATTGTTAGCAGAACAATAAGTCATAATTTAGGAGGCCAGAGGCAGGCTAGGCTTTCATTTGGTAAGTGTGCTCCAGTTTTCTTTTCAAGGACTCATGCAATCTCTTGTCATTACAAAATGAATAACCCAAAGCAAAGAAAAACAGTGACTCAGAGGTGAGTAGAGGTGAGGGATGCAGAAGCCCGGTCCTTAGGCGTTATCATCATCAACTGCAGTGTGCTTTTTTTTCAGATTATCTGATCATTTGAATGATCTCTCCTCGTTCTCCTCGCCGCTATTGTTATCATCTGTGATCTTAAAAAACGTGTTTTTGTGTTTCCCCTTTTTAACAGCACACCAGCTGCTATTTTCTTCCTTATCAGATAATAAATCGTTTCAAAAAATGTTTTTGCTTCCAGCGTAAGCTATGAGATAGCCCACCTTTTTTCACAGCAGCCTATCTCTTTTGTAAGCAGTTTTCAATGATTCTTCCCTTGAGGGACTGTTTACCTCTGATAAAGTGAAAACTGTGTGGATCAATAGGAGTATGGTCTGTTTTTTTGTGACCCTAAGCTGATATTCTTGGTGTGTTTTTTTTTTTTCCTCTCAGGTGCGTCTTGAGTGGCCCACAGACCTGGCAGTGAGTCCCATGGACAACTCCCTGTACGTCCTGGACAACAATGTGGTACTCCAGATCTCAGAAAACCATCAAGTTCGTATCGTAGCGGGCCGGCCCATGCACTGCCAAGTGCCTGGGATTGACCATTTCCTCATGAGCAAAGTGGCCATCCATGCCACCCTGGAGTCTGCCAATGCCCTTGCTGTGTCCCACAATGGTGTTTTGTACATCGCTGAGTCAGATGAAAAGAAAATAAACCGAGTGCGACAGGTGTCCACCAATGGAGAGATCTCCCTGGTCGCAGGGGCGCCGAGTGGCTGTGACTGCAAGAATGACGCCAACTGTGACTGTTACTTTGGAGACGAAGGCTATGCCAAGGATGCTAAGCTGAACGCGCCCTCGTCTCTGGCGGTGTGTCCAGATGGAGAGCTTTATATTGCAGATCTGGGCAACATTCGTATCCGCTTTGTGCGCAAAAACAAGCCCTATCTGAATCCCCTTAGCATGTACGAGGTGTCCTCTCCCATTCATGACGAACTTTATCTGTTCGACTCCAACGGCAGCCACATTTTCACACAAAGTCTGACGACAGGAGACCACCTCTACAATCTGACCTACACTGGAGCGGGAGATCTGAGCAGCATTACTGATAAGAACAAAAACATAGTGAACATCCGCCGAGACACGACGGGAATGCCTCTGTGGATGATGGCCCCAGATGGGCAGACGTTCTGGTTCACCATTGGCACCAACAATGCCCTTAAAACCGTCGCTGCCCAGGGTCAAGAACTGGCTGTAATGACCTACCATGGAAGCTCAGGACTCTTAGCAACTAAGACCAATGAAAATGGATGGACGACCTTCTTTGAGTGAGTAATATTAAGACACATTTGAAAAACACCTTTATAATCCTTATAACCAGAGTTGATTAAAGATTACTACTTTGCCCCAGAGAGCAATTAAATGGTAGGGGTGGGAAAAAAATCTATTCACCTATGTATCACGATTTTTAAAAAAAAGATTTGAATGCCAGAATCGATATACAGTATTTGAGTCTATGCGGAGGAAGAAGGAAGTTACCGCTTTTATTGTTGTAGTCTCAGAAACGTGACGTCATATCCATTCCGTATCCATCAACCAAAACAAACAGCAGCCGGCCAAAACGCGAAAGTAGAAAATGGCAGAGGGTCCGCATCGATACGACCTGCACCCTCACATTTTAAGTCCAGCGTGGTAAACACTACACATCCGGTGAAGTATGGAAACATTTTGGGTTTCACACATTACCAGGAATAGTAGAGCTAGCCATCATGGCTAAAGCTGCATGCTAACTCTGTCATGGACAGGAAACGTTATCGTAACGTGCAATCGAGCCGGCCGTCACTCTCATCTCCGTGGTCAAATCAACCGACGCTACAACTGTAGAGCACCCATATACTGACATTTATGTTAAAGGCATTCAAACAGCCACAATGGACCATGGATGTATAAATAGAACGCAGCTAGCGACGGACTTGGCAAAGTTAGCGGAAGTATACACGTGACAGCGTCTGTTTTTCAAAATACGGTGTTAACAAAGAAAAAGATATTCACCAGAAGTATAAAACATTATATGTCACTTATAAATTAATAATAAAATAACACAAATTTGTGAGATGTAATACAAAATAATAATATTTGACTTCAGGGCCTCTCTGACTACACACAGGCTGAAAATCAAACATTTTTACTCTATCAATTTAGAGATTTTCCAAAGTAAAAGTCCCTAATGTGTATGATTCAACTTTTTCCCATGGTTAAAAAAAGATTAACTTAAATTGTAATATCGAATCGCAGTACTTAAAAATCGCAATACGTATCGAATCGGCACCCAAGTATAGTAATAGTATGGAATCCAGAGATGGGCGTCTCGTCCCAGCCCTACTAAGTAGATCTGTTAAATCCAATATACAGTTTGTCATTGAACTGGAAGCTGTGTGTTTGTGGTAGCACTAAATGCTAAGATGTTTTAGTGAATGTTTCGAGTTGAGAGCTCTTTGACATCTGAGTTTACTATTTTGGCACATGAGCTACCTACTTATGCGTCGATGTCAATGTCACTCACAATAGACGACCTGTGCAAGTATGGATGTAATCCTGTTTGCTGTTATCATAGCAAATAGGATTACTGGATGATATGTTACTCATCTGCACCCTTGCTTGCAGTGACAGACTGCAGACCGTCGCTCGTTTGGTAGTTGTTAGGTACAGGAGCAACATATATCTGCTGGCAGGCACATTTTACCCGCAGGACTGCGACGAGGCCAGCCAATATAAGCATAATGGAATAGCCAGAGGTAGTAATTGATTGAGGCACACCGCACATTGTGGGGGGATCAACTAAAAACACTCCCATCCACTGCAGCGTCGGAGCTCAGGATTTCATGTTCTTGTGACTACTATGGAGCAATCTGTCCCTTAGCTTAATATACTGTACCCAGGGATACTGTGCTAACTGGATGTCATTCCAAAAAGTGTGATTAAGCTGGTCAGACATCTGTTACACCTCGCTGGAGGAATATAACACCCTGACACATAATCAGACGCTCTGTTTAATCTGAGCAGACATTTATCACCTGTGTTTGATTTGGTCGTCACCTGAGACGGTTGCATATGCATTTCTCAAGGTAGAGGGAATTGCCTACGGCTTCAACAAATCCAGTGGGTGGTTGGAATTCTGAATTATTTCTCTTTGGCTTCCTGTAAAATGGCTGCTGTAAATATCAGGTTTGGGAAATCTCTTCCTTATTATGTAAAGAAAAAGACACAAAAAGGGATTCTTTTTAAGATGAAATACAAACAATGGATGATCAGGATATCTTGAAAGTCTCACCTATACTTAAGAACATACAATTATTTACAGCATTTTCACGATGTTTGAATGACACGTTTTATCTGGAGTTAATCTGGAAGAAATAGGGATACTGTAGCATGTACACATATTCTAGAAGTGTATCATTGTTAATGTACAGTACACTAATTCATTGCCAGTGAAATGGAAATAGTAAAGATTAGGGCCGTCAATCGATTGAAATAATTAATCGCGATTAATCATGTGATTGTCCATAGTTAAAGTGGCAGTAGGCAGTATGTTTTTGGCATCATTGGGCAAAAAATCCATATATAACCTTTCAGCATATTGCAATTCAAGTGTTCTGAGAGATAACTAGACTTCTGCACCTCCTCATGGCTCTGTTTTCAGGCTTTAAAAAATCTCACACCAATCACAGGTCATTTCATTGAGAGAGCGTTCCTATTGGCTGTGCTCCGGTCATGTGACCTGAACTTGGCGTTCCTTCACCAGATTTCACAATGGCGGCGGCGTCACAAACTTTCTCATTTTACAGCTAAACCGTGCACTACAAGATGATTCTGAAAACATCTGAGGAGAGAAATAGGCATTAACGTAACATTATATTGATTCATATTTGACCAGCGCTGCCTAGTTTGACCGTTTGGTCGGCGTCCGCGAGTGATTGACAGCTGGCTCTCATGGACAGCAGCTGGACAGCAGACCTCAGATCAGCTCTTACTGTTTGTTTTCCTCTGGTTTGTGAAATCTTGCAGATGCCGTTAGGAGCACCGGAGGACACAGAGGCACATGATTTTTTTCAGGTTACCTGTTTCATGTACTACTGTCACGATATAGCGACCGTTTTATAAAAATAACTTTTTTTAATTATATTTGCTCCAATTTCGCCTACTTCAGCTTTAATCGCGACTAATCACACATTTTTTATCTGTTCAAAATGTACCTTCAAGGGAGATTTGTGAAGTATTTAATACTCTTATCAACATGGGAGTGGGCAAATATGCTGCTTTATGCAAATGTATGTATATATTTATTATTGGAAATCAATTAACAACACAAAACAATGACAAATATTGTCCAGAAACCCTCACAGGTACTGCATTTAGCATAAATAAATATGCTCAAATCATAACATGGCAAACTGCAGCCCAACAGGCAACAACAGCTGTCAGTGTGTCAGTGTGCTGACTTGACTATGACTTGCCCCAAACTGCATGTGATTATCATAAAGTGGGCATGTCTGTAAAGGGGAGACTCGTGGGTACCCATAGAACCCATTTTCATTCACATATCTGGAGGTCAGAGGTCAAGGGAACCCTTTGAAAATCACCATGGCAGTTTTTCTTCACCAAAATTTAGCGTAACTTTGGAGCGTTATTTAGCCTGTCCTTGTCCTTCGTGACAAGCTAACATGACATGGTTGGTACCGATGGATTCATCAGGTTTCTATTTTTTCTTTCTAGTTTCATAAGATGCCAGTATTGTCACTCCAGCATTAACTGAGCCCGCTACAACCTTAAAATTACTTGTTGCATTTACTGCGTTAAAGAAATTAGTGACGTTAAAACAAATTTGCGTTAACACGTTATTATCACGTTAACTTTAATAGCCCTAATAAAGATACATCGTTACCTAGCAACACTACAACAACAAAAGAAGAAATGTCCTCTTTGAAACATGTATGTCGGCGGAGAGTACGACATACTCTCCATCCAAAACATGCTTATTTATTTAGAAATATATTATGGTTAAAATGCAGTAAAAAAATTATTAAATTTCCTGTTTTTTTTTCTCTTTCAAATTAAACGACTTCATATTTACCTACAATCAGCTATGTTCCATTTGGACCCAATGAAGAGTGTTTGTTTTTCTTGAATAAAAAAGCTTTGAAGGTCACCCCTCCATCATCAGAATGAAATGAAAAGGAACCTCTGTTTATCTCTGCTGAACAAAGTGCACCGCTCAACATTTGACCCTTATTAATTAATGTGTACTTACGTCCTGTAGCCCATACATTGAAATGAATTTGGATGAATGCAGAAACAAAACACAAAGGACTGACCTGAGAACAAAAGACATCTGCTACGCTGTCTTTCTGTTGGCAGCCTCATTTGCTCTGACATTTAGTGTATATGCAGATGCTCCGCTGACCTCCTAATGTTTTTGTTGTAATGATAAGTGCTTATGCTTAAGGGTTACTGTAAATCTGTTTAAATCATGTAGCATTCTGAAGGATGCCTAATTGTTTCTCTTGGCCCCTAATTAACAGGGCAGTAATGCTTCTAGTCACTGGGTTCAAACCAATGTTCTTAGGATGATTTAATACAGCGATAATAACAGCTAAATCATGTAAAACAACTGTTAATGAAGTTGAAGCGATCGCATGGCTGTTGCCCCTTACATCATATACATCAGTCACATGTGTTCAGAAATCCTCAGGGCAGCAAGAGGAAGTGAAAATACGACAAACAACTCTACACAAGACTCTGAGGTTAGGTATGCTGCAGGGGGACGCTGATATGAAGTGTCCAGCCTATTGTCGGGCCCCAGCGTGAAAGGTCATAGAGCTAGCGTGTGACACAGAGGTGATGCAATCCGAATGGACTTGTGGCCATCCAGGGGGAAAGCGGTCCTCTCCTTCTGCTGAGCACCCTGCCCCCGCATGCCCCTCTTGTCCAGAGAAAGCAAGCTAATAGGCAGCTGAGCTGAAGCAGGCCAGAGCCATTAGAGCTCAGCGGCGAAGCCCGAGGAATCGCCTCTAGCTCAAGGCCCTAATTGAGACGGAGCGTTTGGGTCAGTGATCAAGCTGGGGCACGCAGCGTCGCTCTAGAATGAGATTTCTGTCTTGTGGACTCTTGTCTTTTGTGCAGAGGTGAAGGCAAACAGGAACACCAATTGTCCAATGAGTCCAACAGTTAATAGAGCAACAGTGCAGATAGCGCTTTCGCTGCAAAAACTCTGATTGTGTGATAAACACGGGGAGAACATCTCGCTGATAAAATGTGAGCGGTATCAAAAGAAATCAAATGCGTTAGATATGAATTACTCTGCTATTTAGTGTTTCCTGACGCGGAAGACTCGGTTTGAAATGCATCTACGAATCTGTGTCCCGTGTTCAGTTGAGATCAGATAGCATTTATCTCTGGGAGATGATTCCTCTCCCACTCTTCCTTTCCATATTGGATATTTGAGATGGCAGCGCTGAGGAAATATCCGTAAACCAGCACCCGCCATCTCATTTATTAGAGGCTTTATTATGGCAGGCAGCAACAACGAGGAGGGCTTTCCGATCTGTATTCAGCGCGCAGATAAAAGTCTTCGTTCTAAGTAATGTACCGTTCACTCACTCCCATTCTGGAACACTGGCAATCTGAAAGATTCCAAATTGTTCTATGCTGATGTGCTCTCCGAGCGAAATGAAACAATCTGGCCACTCATGTTCTCGTATGTGATGAACTGACTGATTTGCAGGCTGGGGAGCATCTCTCCAAGGAGTCGCACCTCAGCGCTCCTGTTTCATAGACTGTATAATGAGATTAGGTGATATCACTAATCTCTTAAGCTAATAAGCAGTTTTCCAAATGTGAAAAGGTGTGTGCTTCCTCGTCTTGGCCGTGACAGGTTTTCCTTGACAGTAGTGCTGTTTTGTTTTTTTGGGGGGTTTTTTGTGCTAGTACGTGCTTCCATCCTTTGAAAGTTACTTACAAACTGAGCATTTATATTAATGTCACATCCTATTGCAAAAGCTAGAAAAGTCCAAAATTGTTTAACTCATTGGTGCACCCACTCTCTATTCATGAAGAGCGAACTGCTGTGGACATTGCACACATTTTAGAAGTTGTGCTGTTGTGCTTCAGTGATTAAAGCTGATAGCTTATTGCCTCAGACTGCCAACATCGATGGGTTTGCTGCTGTGTTTACAGCCATTTCCACAATTTGTGACACCGAAAAGGGAAAAAATCGGACTCCAAAAACTCCCAATTCCTACTTGTAATTACCACTAGAACAGTATATCCTAGACAGCAACTCATAATCACAGTAAATCTGAGGTGACAGAGCATTTTTCATATTTATGTACCTACATGCATTTATGCATATCTAACCTGCATTTATGCTTATGACTGCCTCCTTATGATTTAACAAATATTAACAAGGCTCAGTACATTTTTCATGCCCCAGCACTGTTTATGATTCTGCTGTAGTTCCTGTTTATGCACACTCTCAGATGACATGCCCCTCTTTGCTTTCTTTGGCTCACATCAACGTCTTTCTTTGTAGGTATGACAGTTACGGGCGTCTGACTAACGTCACTTACCCCACGGGCCGAGTGAGCAGCTACCGCACAGACGCCGACAGCTCCGTCCGCATCCAGACAGAAGGCTCCAACAAAGAGGATATCACCATCACCACCAACCTGTCAGCCTCTGGCGCCTTCTACACACTCATGCAGGGTTAGTGTCTTTTACTGTTACTCACAAGTCTAGAAGGTGATTTTTTTTTTAAGGTATTCTGTGTCAATGGAAGTGCCAAAAGCTTTGCTAACTTTGCTTCAACAACAAAACCCTTTTTGTTTCTGGTACTTATCTATAAAGTTATTATACGGTACTGTAAATATCACACTGTTATTTGTTTAGATATGTAACTTGTAGAAGGGATTCTCTAACATTTTCATGGGCTAATAGACAAATGTTCTGACTGAGACCCCTGTTTAATACGACTTTGTCTCAGGGATTGACTTCACAGTTTTGCTATCAATGAATAATTGAATTTCCTGCGCATTGTACGATTGTGAAATAATCAGAATCCCTACCTTACTATGGTGAAGAGGTTTGTGTGCCCTTTGAATTCTGGAAACTGTGTTGAAGAGGTTTTTCTGCTGTGTTTTCTGCCTGTGTTGACACATTTCCACAATTTGTCACGCCGAGAGGGAAAAATCGGACACTACAAAACAACTCCCAATCCTTACTTGTAATTACCACTAGCACCATACCATAGGTCATTGTAGGATGTCCTAAGACAAACTAGTGTCAGGTAAGGGACTAGACCAGAAGCGATTCAGAAATCTCTTTGGGATGGACCCTCTTCGAGCTATGGAGGCCGGGGATGGGAGCTTGCAGACAATCACCTTCTGGTGTGGCCTGTAAGAGATCAGCCTGAATACTGTTGATAGTGACATCTGTGGTCTATCTAGAATAACCGGGACATTGTTTCTGGACAGACACAAAGCTGTTGACTTTTTTTCCAAGTTCATATTTCAGTGCTTCGAGCAGCACAAACAAAATCCATTCACCTCTGTCTTAATGTACTGCGGTGGAGTCAGACATTTCAGATACAGATATATCAAAACCTGTGCAAATAAAACCCAAACTATCTGCATGGCCATATCAAGGGGTTAAAGGTGCTAAAATCAAGATTGGGAGCATTTCTATTGCCTCCACACGGCTCTCAACATGGCGACAGCTGAGCCGGTGGGTCACAGCTAACGGTGCTAACAGCGCTAACAGTGAAAACAACCAGTGTTAACGTGGGGGGGACCAGAGGTTGGTTGCTACGCTTCCAAAACGGCACGGTCGGTCAGGATGTTGTTATCGGCTGTAACCGGCGTATGAGAGCAGTGCAGAGAGGTGGCTGTGAGCTAGCCAGTGGGGCACACTCAAATGTACGGACATGCACTAAATGCACACGTGGCTGAAGAGCGACTTCATTTTACTCGTCTATTTCTTTACATAGCAGACAGTTGTTACTGCTGTATTAAAGCTGCATTAGTCAGTATATTTTTGGCATCATTGAGCAAAAATTCCATAATAACCTTTCAGCATATTGTAATTTAAGTGTTCTGAGAGATAACTAGACTTCTGCTCCTCCTCATGGCTCTGTTTTCAGGCTTCAGAACATCTAGCCCGTGACAGGAGACTTTGGCCAATCATAGGTCATTTCATTGAGAGAACGTTCCTATTGGCTGTGCTCCGGTCATGTGATCGGACTTGGCGTTCCTTCACCAGATTTCACAATGGCGGCGCCGTCACAAACTTTCTAATTTTACAGCTAAACCGTGCACTACAAGATGATTCTGAAAACATCTGAGGAGAGAAATAGGCATTAACGTAACATCATATTGATTCATATTTGATCAGCGCTGACTAGTTTGACCGTTTGGTCGGAGTTCAGAGAGACCTCAGATCAGCTCTTACTGCTTGTTTTCTTCCGGTCTGTGAAATCTTGCAGATGCCGTTAGGAGCACCAGAGGACACAGAGGCAGGTTACCTGTTTCATGTACTACTGTCACGATATAGCGACCGTTTTATAGAAACAACGTTTTTGAATCATTTTTACTACAATCTCGCCTACTTCGGCTTTAATGCTTCTGGATATCGTATAGAGAACCTTTAATTAATTAGTTATGTGTTTTGTGATTTTGTGAGCTGACCTTTAAATGAAGATTTAATGTCTTACTACTTACCATTGACAGAGCTAGCCCACTGTAATATGTGTTGCTCCTCTGTTGTTTTAATAAAAATGTGTAGTTTAGCAGAATGGAATCATAAATTGACTTCCTGTCATGAAACACAATTCATAAAACACAATGCTGGTGGCCTATATACCAGATCCTCCAGGTTTAGGGAGGTTAGAGAGATGAAGGCAGAGGGAGGACTGATGTGGCTTTATTCCACCTGATTTGTCTTACACATTTAGGCATTCTGACATCCTGTTTTACACCTGACCAATTGCTTCATTGATTACCCGTTGATAGCTTTGAACTTTAATTCCTCAATTTTCAAAAGACTGACCCTACGCACGCACACCCTTTCCCCCCCTCTAACGTTAGATTCAGATTTGAACGTGTACTCCATCCTCTGGCCCTACTGACTCACTACAAAGCCCTGTCTGAAACAGAAGATGACAATCTCTGGTTTCTCACCGTCGCTCAATGGACTGGTCACCTCCAATGTGACCTTGTCTTAGACATCTGCTGGTGAGAAGAGCGGCGCCAGGAACTCTGCTGTTAATTAATTCACTATTGTCTGCTTTGTAAGCTTGAAACCGGGTGATCACATAACACATGAATGCACTGCCTTCAAGATTCCTTTCTGGTCATCTGGTTGTGTTTTTGTCTTCTTCTGGGCGAGCTTCAACACACCTCAGGGCTGTTAGTCATGTTGTCATTATATGGAGCCGATACATTTAAGATTCAAGGAACCTCCAAACAGGCGTGGAGTCATCAAGAGATAATAAAATAAATTAAATAAAGAGTATCAAATACACTTTATGACTGACTAAAGCAAAAATTCTAACTAACTGTAACTGTATTAATTGTATTAGCTAGCTAGGATTGTTTATGTTTTTATTCTTTAACAAAAACATCATTTGTTATTGATAACTAAAAGTAGTGAGCCTTAGCATGATGGTCAGGTGTATTGTTCCATTATTTCTTCTATTTTATGCAGACTCCAGCCCCCTTAAATGTCAGTGCAAGGCCAATCCGTCCCCTGCTGCTGACCTGTACGCAGGGTGCCATTTGTGGGGAGAAAAAATAAATCAGAGTGGGGGTTTTTGAACTGTTTTTATTCATGAAAAGAAATCACGAACTATAGTGGGTCTTTATAGACAATGAAGTATTTTTGGCTATTTCTTGCAGCTGTTAAAGTAACATTTTAAGTATAATTTAGGATGTTAATGAAACAATTTTGTAACTTGAACTCAACTTTTAACATTTGCAGGAATATTTGAATCAATTTAAAAAAAAAAAAAAATGTAATTCATCATATAGCGCGATATTTTCACTCTTTTGCCTTGACTTTCCTCATGCAGACGCATAGGGGGATGTGATCATACACAACAAAAAATAAAAGGTTAAATGCTAATTTAACCTGCCAGAATTAAATCTCCCTTTCAGTACCATGGATAGCGCCACTCAACCAGGCGTGCCAAAACATTTATTTATAAACTTCAATATTTAGAAAATAATCTCTAAATGCATTAGGGGCCTTCCACAACATGCTGCCAACATAAAGATAAATATGCTGCAGTACACGTCTACTTGTCGGACAAAAGGTTAAATGGTAATTTAACATGCCAGAATGAAATGCCCCTTTCAGTACCGTGGATAGCGCCGCTCAACCAGGCGTGCCAAAACACTTGCTTATAAACTTCAATATTTAGAAAATAATCTCAAAATGCAATAGGCCTAGCACAACATGCTGTCAACATAAAAATAAATAATAATCATAATAACAGTGTATGCCTACTTGTCGGACAAAAGGTTAAATGCTAATTCAACATGCCAGAATTAAATTCCCCTTTCAGTATCCATGGATAGCACCACTCAACCAGGCATGCCAAAACATTTATTTATAAACTTCAATATTTAGACAATAATCTCTAAATGCAATAGCACAACGTGTTGTCAACATAAAAAATAAATAAGACTAACAGTATATGCCTACATGTCAGACAAAAGGTTAGATGCTATTTTAACATGCCAGAATTAAATCCCCCTTTCAGTAGTGTGGATAGCGCCACTCGGCCAGGCGTGCCAGAACATTTATGTATAAACTTCAATATTTAAAGCTGCCGTGGGTAGAAATGGATTAAACATGATTTTAAAAAAAGATGAGACAGGTAATCTGAAAAAAAAATCATGTGCCTCTGTGTCCTCCGGTGCTCCCAACAGCATCTGCAAGATTTCACAGACCGGAGGAAAAACAACCAATCAGAGCCGCTGATCTTGAGTCTTCCGTCCAGCTGCCGTCTATGAGAGCCGGCTGTCAATCACTCGCGAACTGCGCTGATCAAATATTGAAAGAAAAGGATAGCCCCTTGAGATGTATCATCTCATTTTCGAGGGGGTCCTATATATATGAATTCATATTCTGTTACGTTAATGCCTATTTCTCACCTCAAATGTTTTCAGAAACATCTTGTAGTGAACTGTTTAACTGTGAAATGAGAAAGTTTGTGACCGGGCAGACGTGTTGAGATCAGTTGAGGAAATACCAAGCACCGCCCACCAGCCGGAGATGGTCAAAGTCTTCCGTCACGGGCTAGATTTCTTAAAGCCTGAAAACAGAGCCATGAGGAGGAGCAGAAGTCTAGTTATCTCTAAGAACACTTGAATTACAATATGCTGAAAGGTTATAATGGAATTTTTGCCCAGAGATGCCAAAAATCAACTGCCTACTGCAGCTTTAATAGAAAATAATCTCAAAGTGCAATAGCACAACGTACTGTCAACATAAAAATAGACATGCTACAGTATCTGCCTACTTGTCAGACTAAGGAAACAAGAAAAAAGTCTGCTTTGATGATGGACTTCTGTCTTCTATTTCTGATTTCCTGTGAAGGGGGTCATCTGCGGCGTGTTGCCCCTCTTTTATCCACATCTCTGCAAACCTCCAGGCAGGGAAGGAAGCAACCGCTGGTCCATATACTGAGATGAACAGCAGACTGTTCAGCGTGGAGACGTTCATCACCTCGACTAGATTTAAAAATATATATTTTTTTTTTTTTATTTTAGGTACATTATATGGTGTATTGGTGAAGTAGCATTAACCACTATGAGGCGGGGGATAGATTTTGTCCCCACCGGGGATAAAGATTATTCAGGAGAAGCAGGGATATATGTATATAGACCAGAGAGGGGGAAATCCCCCCCGGCAAATCGCACCATGACTGTATATGCATGCATTTGTGTGAACTGCTCAATTCAGCAGTATTTCCAGCTTCATCTGGTCTCAGTGGCCTCCTTTTGGGAGGGTCGGCCCCAGAGGCCTCTGGTCAACCCCTGAAGTGTCTCTATGATGGAGAGAGGTAAGGGCCAGTGCAAGGTCAGCCCTGCCCCCCCTCGGCCCGTTTCTCTTGCCTCGGCAGCACGCCGCATCCTGTGGCAAAAGAAAAACGATACAAAACTCAATCTTCTCACGTGATGTTTATTATGTTGTTTGTCGTTGTGCAAAATAACGAAATCGTCACGGTCACTTTAACCTGACATGTCAACACGAGGAAATTACAGTGTATGTTTGTCTATTTTTTCGGTGAAATGAAGTCAACTAATTAATGTAGTGTTTGACAAGCCATTAATTTCCCCACTGTTCTTAATGAGAATAATATTCATCCTGGTCCCTGTCAGACTACTGACAGGAGGCAAGAAGGAGACATTCTCTGATGAATGTACATGAGATGCTCAGTGGAAGCATTAGTCACTGGTCTGGAGCTGGAACACAGGCTGTCGTCACCTAGGGACAGTAACAGACAGGCTCAGATTTATCCCTTGTGTGTGTGTGTGTGTGTGTGTGTGTGGGGGGGGGGGGGTGTATGTGGGTGTGTGTGTGTGTGTGGGGCCACAGGCAAGCTAGCATCTTTGATAGTTTTCATTCCCCCATATCCTCAAGGCTGCTGCAACAGCTGTAAAACTTTACTTTACTGGCGCTGTGAAACCTCTCACTATTGATCTTTGTTGTCACAGACCCAACATTATCGCAGGGGCTCAGTTAAATACTGCTGCTAACGGCTTTCTTTTTGCTGAGCAGCCATTTTAGGTCGTTATGTTTGTGTCTCACTGAGATGAATATTAGATTTAGTCCTTTTATATCAGCTACAAGAAGCTCTGATTGTTTCTCTTTTTCTAATCCTAATCCTTTTCCCCCCCTCTGCATGTTCAGATCAAGTTCGGAACAGCTACTTCATCGGTCTGGATGGCTCGCTGCGGTTAGTGTTGGCCAACGGCATGGAGGTGTCCCTGCACACCGAGCCCCACTCGCTGGCCGGCACGGTCAACCCCACGGTCAGCAAGAGGAACGTGACCCTGGCCATCGACAACGGCCTGAACCTGGTGGAGTGGAGACAGAGGAAGGAGCAAGCTCGTGGCCAGGTCACTGTGTACGGGCGCAGATTAAGGGTAAGCACGCCACCTTAAGAGTGACACATGCTAACACACACTAAAGAAAAGACCACACGGTGATTATTTTAGGATGGTTGGGAGTGAGGAAAATTTCTATCTCGCTCAAAATGGCATTGGATTTCAGCTACCTCCTTAATAACATGACTCCACTCACTGTGCAGTCCAGCCTTGACTGAAAGACCTCTGCATTCCTCAGTGGGAGTCTTACAGTAGGTGTATACTAACAGATAGCAGCCCTGCTCACTGGAGGACTGTTACAGGGCTACACTCAGACACACATTAGCACCGTGTCAAAAAAAAAACAATAGGCCGCAGTGTTCATTTTGGCAGCTATTTTAAATTTAGCCTTAATCTTAAAATGCTTATTAGTTTTAGTCACATTTGAGTCATTTTTATCCTTCATAGTTTTGGTCTAGTTTTAGGCGACGACAGCTCAAAACGTTTTAGTCCGGTTTTGGCCACCGAAAAGTCATTTGAGTTTAGTAAAAATGTTTCCTCTTAATTGTCAGCTGTTTGTTATTTAATGTTAGTCCTGTTTAGTCATCAGATTATATTGAACATTTCTGTAATTTTAGTCAAACTTATTTCACATAAAATGTTATCTTATGATCATTATGTGATGAACAACACATGTCGAAGGATCAAGAATGCAGCTTTGCAGTTAGTTCGAATCCTCCTGACTGCGCACATTTAATGATGCCGGTCCGTTATGAGAGCCAATCCGCCTGCCCAATATGTAAAAATATGCGTTACTCACCCACCCAAACCCGACCCGACCTGCAAACCGCCAACTTTATGTATTATAGTAGCACAATTGTCAGGATTGAGGTGTGAGACAAGAAGGAAAGAGACGGACTAAACGCCGCTGCAGCACGTTTGTGTCTGTGTTTGAGACACAGAGAGAGAGAGGAAAAGAGGAAAGAGAAGGTGGAAGGTGTCACAAATAAAGAGAGATTTTGGTAAAGTTTTAATGTTTTTAAACTACTAATTAGTCTTGTCTTTTTTTCATCAACGATATTGCATGTTTGATTCCGTCATGGTTACTGTTTAATGACATCGGTGCCGTCTCGTCATGGTTCGTTGGCAAACATATTTCGTCATAGTTAACAAAATTAACACTGATAGGCTGGACCACTTCGATGGCACAGTGGGGTTCGAAATGCAGGTTCGAAATGTAACCTGGCTCAACCTTTTGCTATTGTTTATCTTGCAATCATTGCCATATGGCAGAAAATTATTGGCATTATGATATAATATATATCTTTGGTCAGAATGTGACCTCAGTAGACTAAATAAATGTGTCTGAGTCTTGTGCACACTCAATACACCACAATACTTGTGGTTAAAATCAAAATGCAGGGAGGTGAATGACCTCAGCGAGCTCACCTTGCAAACAGTTACACACAGATAATCAACAGGTTCCCTTTTCATAATGAGATAAACACCCAGTGTTTGACCATCTGGAATGACCCACTGGAAATCACTATTAACACAGGGAGCACCTATAAAAAATGTATCCTGATTGATTGGCTCGCGTTGTTTTTCTTAGCCTCGCACGGCGAAGACAAACTTTGGTTAAGTTGTCTTCCACACTCCCTGGGAGGCGACACGGCTAATGGGGAGGTGCCACTTTGTCTGTCGTTGGCTGTTCATTTAATGGCCCCGTCGTCCCTCTGGAAGTGAAAGCTTCTAATGTATGTTACAGACAATGGCCCCAGGGGTGAGATAGGAAATGGGAGCAGCCTAATGGCAAGAACAGAGGGGATGAACAGAGCTGGAATCATTGAGCGACCTTGAGTGGCATGTCAAGTGATATTACGTGGGTGGCTGGGTGAGTGTGTGGCAGTGTGCGAGGTGGAATGGGGGGGGGGTCTTCACAGATCCTTGTTATGCTAGGAGTGAGCGAGGATGACGGAGAGAACAAAAGTGTTTGGCTTGTTGCTGTTTGTGTCTCTGACTGTATTTGTTACGCTGTTGTGCATGCGTTTGTTGTACTGAGTGTTTCATGTCTTTAGGCTAAATGGGTCAGTGATGGTCTTCACTCAGTTTAGCCCTCGACACGTGCCACTCTGGCTCACCCCTCCCAGACACCGACAGGGTTCATGATTTGTGTTGCCGAGGGAGGCACAGCAGCTCTGTTTCTCTCCATAGAAACTAAGCCTCCTTGTAGGAGCCATGTATTTTATTTGTGTTAGGTATGTGTTAATGGCTCCAAGCACTGGGGGGGAGGGGTCTGTGGTATAGCCATAGGCTGGCCACAGGTAATACAGACCTCATCACACTTGCCAACCTTGTGACCTTATAAGTAGGGAGGAGGGGTCTGGTGGTTCCTCCCCCAGAAAAATTTGAGTTTCAGAGACTTTGTTTCTGCATTCTGGTGACTTAAAAAGAATGAAAATAACAAAATAAGTACACTGCTACAGCATTTTTATGTTAAATGTTTTAATTTTACCTTTAATTCTCTGAATAATTTGCCCCTCTGGAGTAAACTTGGTGTGTGAATCTCTAGCATAAATTAATATTCATCAGTTTTTATAATTTTTTTGCCACTGCTTGAGTATTTCTTACAGTTAGCTCTCTCCATCTCTCACTCACTGAAGGTCCTTTCAGACACAACGTGACAACGGCACCACTGCGCTCTGAAACCCGTTATTTACAATGGTTTGCGCCACGCCATTCCGGCTTTTCACTAAGTCGAGCAAAGCCCAACTTCAGGGCGTTGCACGCTGTGATGTGCGGCAAGCGCAGCTCAAACTGCAATGTGTCGCGAGCATAGACTCTCTTCCACCAGGAAACAACGTTTGGTGTAGCTCTATTGTCTGTAGGGATTATACACACAGTTCCAGAAAATGGTTAAGATAACGAAAAGGGAAAAAACAGTTGTGAAAATTTGCCATAAATCGGGAGAAATACGGGGGGATTATGACCCCGGGAGGAAACCGGGAGAGGGCGATGTAAAACGTGAATCTCCCGGAAAAATCAGGAGTGTTGGCGAGTATGGGCCTCATGCCAGTGACCACATGTGCTGCTGATTAGAAGGAGCTAACAGTTTTTAACTGTTCTCTAAGGACATCGTGGGCTGTATTTTGTGTGTTTCCTATGACATCGTAGGCAGTTTGTGTCTCAATTTAGAGATGAAAACGTGACGGACACGGATGGACATGATTGGTAAGGCCATGTTATAAAGTATTGGAATTTTGTCTATCGTTTGTTCAGAGCACATGTCTAAACAATACTTATCAAGTAGCAGCCAGTAGCGGCTAAAAGTATCCTCTCAGATTGAGTAGTTTGTAATGTACAGTAAAGGAAGAAATCTTGTGGCTGCCAGTCCGCCATAGCAAGAAACTCCAACCACTTCAATGTGGAATTAAAAACAGAGCTGATATCTCTGTATCAGTATTTTGGTATCATCATAGTGTCGTATCATGTAGAGCTGTTTGTTCAAAAAGAGATACTAGTTGGAAATGAATAAAAAGAAAGAATTTGTTTTTCTTTGATTGAAATGTGAGAATAAACATAACTGATGTTACTGAAGAAAACCGAGTAATCGTTGAATTAAACACGAGGACCGATGAAAGGCCTTTTCACTTGTGAAAACAGCAGATTGATATTGTCATTTGACACAAAAAGCCGTTGATATTGATTGAGAGATCAGATGTTGCTGCAATGTTTCATGTTGAAGACCGTTTAAGATGTAACATTGTAGGTCTACTGTAACAGTCTCTCTTCTGTTTCTACTTTCTTTGACAATTTCCTGTTAGAGGCAATGTCCAATTTAAAATAATTCCTCTTGAGTGAGTTTCCATTCTCATGGGATCTTGGGATCTCCGCCGTAAGAGGTTTTTTCCACCCTGTTGAGTCTTTGCTGAAACAGATCCTGGCACGAAGAACTTTCTCTCTTTTCTTATACCTTATTTCCTGTTGGAAGCGATCTCAATGCAATCTTTTTGGACAGACAGCAGGCCTGTGCTGCCTATGAAAGAGTCTGAGACAAGGAAATGCTGGAGCAGGAGAGGTCTCAGTTTTTGATATCCAGTCACTTATCTGTAAGAATCTAGGCAGTTTAACAAATGACTGAAGTCATTTCACTTTTGTCAGTGCAGTCTGACACATGTTATGACAGTAAGTTAAAGTAAAAAAAGAGAAGATATCAAATGTAGACCCCCATCCCGGTTCTTATTCCCAGATCCGTTGAAGGAGCTCCTCCCCTCCCCCATCAGTCTCGGGGCTCAAATTGCTTGTGCTTGCTTGTGCTTTTAGTGTAAAGTAATCCTCTCAATTAGGTATCAGTGACATTAATTGCCTCTGGTGTAATTGTCCCTTCACAGATGAGAGACCTAAGCATGCTTTTCTCAATGTGAGATTGAAAAAGTTAGGCTTTTCAGCAAGCCCCCCTTGCGACCTGCTCCGTGGCATGAGTCTGGAAAGAAGCCAGGAGCAGCTTTCTGAGCTAAGAAAGCTTTGCCAAGTATTTACCAAGCCAAACGGTAGCTACACATCTGAAGAGAAACTATGTACATAAACGTTACTATGGAACTTTTAACTGGTTATGAAACAGTCTCAATGTAATACTGATGCCTCTATATGACCGACATAAGCAAACGAGACCATCAGCGAGAAGACTGGCTGTTTCTATGTAGTTATTCTTAATGCTTGTCATCGGTGCCACCAGGTCCGATTCAGGCAAAATCATGCAGGTTCACCAGAAACTCCTTCAGCAGGGCCTCCGGCAGCAACCAGCCCGCCGCAGACAGACCCAGATCCGGCTTTACTGCCGCCTTCGACCTGCAGTAACAGCTCTGGCCGGAGGTGGAAAGCTCCGTGCCCGGCAGCAGCGGCTCCTCCTCCGGCCAGGAGCAGAAATTAGCATCGCTGCTCCGCCGGTCCTCCTCGCTGGGAGCCAGCACCACACTGCTGGAGAACCAGAACCAGGACAGCGCAGGGGGGCAGACTCTTCAGACACTGCTGCAGTAAAATGAGAGATTTTCCAGGGACTCTGGTGCTCGGAAACATCAGTCAACACAAAATGAAAATTCCTTGTAGTATCTTTAAGAAAACAACGTGATAAATAGAGGGGGGCCGCTTTGATGCCAGAGACCTCTATGACCACATTTCCCCAAATCTTCCAGATGGTGTTTTAAAGCAGCAGTGGGTAGAAATGGAGCAAATATGATTAAAAAAAGTTAAGTTTTATAAAACGGTCACTATATCCTGACAGTAGTGCATGAGACAGGTAATCTGAAAAAAATCATGTGCCTCTGGTGTCCTCCGGTGCTCCTTATAGCATCTGCAAGATTTCACAGACCGGAGGAAAACAACCATTCAGAGCTGATCTGGAGTCTGCCGTCCAGCTTCCGTCTATGAGAGCCACGAGTCAATCACTCGCAAATTCCGATCAAACGGTCAAACTAGGCAGCGCTGATCAAATATGAATCAATATTCTGTTACGTTAATGCCTATTTCTCTCTTCAGATGTTTTCAGAAACATCTTGCAGTGAACTGTTTAGCTGTAAAACGAGAAAGTTTGTGATGCAGCAGCCATGTTGAGATCTGCTGAGGAAATACCAAGCACCGCCCACCAGCCGGAGCACAGCCAATAGGAATGCTCTCTCTCTCTCTGAAATGACCTGTGATTGGCCAAAGTCTCCCGTCACGGGCTAGATTTTTTAAAGCCTGAAAACAGAGCCATGAGGAGGAGCAGAAGTCTAGTTTTCTCTCAGAACACTTGAATTACAATATGCTGAAAGGTTATTATGGAATTTCCGCCCAATGATGCCAAAAACTTGTTGGCTACTGAAGCTTTAAGTAGTGCATCCTAAGGATTTCTTTTTCCTGCTGACTGAGAAACATAGTGGCAGGGCTGTTTGGTGATCTGTTTGGCTGTTTGGTGATCTGTTTGGCTGCAGCACAGGAGCTGCCTCCTAGATAAAACCTGGCAGCGGGTTCGTCTCTGTGCTGACCTGGACACAGTCTTAGGGATTACGCTCTTCAGAGCAGTGTCTTTCTGCTCTGATCACAGTGAAGCCAAGGGTCACCGTGTGCAGCGTCATGCATTCAAAAGAGGCAAAAAAAAAAAATGTGAAGTGTCATTTAGACAATGTTCTGAGTCACACAGGAGAAGAATTGATTTTTTTCTCCTCTTTTCCAATTTACTGGAATGGCTAAATAAAATGGGAGTCATCTGCGCCTGGTAATTCTTTTCAGTAAGCAGTGGAAATGAATTTAATGATCAATGTGGCTCTAATGTTTCTTGCATGAATAGGCATACTCCCACTTAGACTCCACTGCATTTTAGCACAAACAAAGAAATATGGTAATTCTTATAATTTCATCACATCAATAGCTCCTGCAGTCCTGAGATACAGCTCCTCTGTTGTAATTAAAAGCTGTGAAAAGAAGAATATAAAATAATCACTTTGTGATTAAAGCTCTCATAAGGTTCCACCTCAGAAGAGCAGTGCACCAAATCCTCTCAATCATTTCAAACTCACCAAACATGTTTATTCCCTCTTAGTGCAGCTGCTGTGGTCAAATTAAATGTTTCTAACTCCCTGCTTCCTCTCCTGTATAGGTTCATAACAGGAACTTGCTGTCGCTGGACTTTGATCGCATCACCAGGACTGAGAAGGTCTACGATGACCACAGAAAGTTTACGTTACGGATCCACTACGACCAAGCTGGGCGGCCCACACTGTGGGCGCCAAGCAGTCGTTTGAATGGAGTCAACGTCACCTATTCTCCCGGAGGGCATGTTGCGGGGATCCAAAGAGGCACCATGTCTGTACGCATGGAGTATGACCAGAACGGCAGAATCACTTCCCAGATATTTGCCGATGGTAAATCGTGGAGCTACACTTACCTCGAGAAGGTACGAATTGTTGGTGCTGCAATGATGATTAAATGGTTTAAAGATAAAAAATGTAATATAAGACGGTAGGGACAGGTTGTACCGATAAGTTCTGGAGGAGTGTTTGTGTAAGAACCTTGACGGGAGATTTTGGAGTTAAAAGTTAACTTGTAATACTCCAACAGTGTTTGCGCTGCATTATCAGGCTCCAGCACGGATATCAGCAGAAATGTAATTAAAACCTGTCTGGTGCACCGCAGATGTTATACTCTGTTACCACAGCCTGACAGCAAAGTTCAACCTGAAATAGCTCTGATGAAAAGAACAGAGTGAAATGTCACTTTCTACTCACTAATTGAAGGCAAGATTGTTGGGGAGAAGGTGAAGAGCAGCAGTTCTCCAGCTTGTAATGTTAAAATAGCAGCTTTGTTAATAGTCGATAGTCAGTTTCTCAGCAGCCCTCTAAGAGCTGAGAGATGCTGGCAGCCTGTTGTGACAGCCTTTGAACTGATTTAAAGACGTCATTTATTGGTCCAAGAAAGGCGCAAATGGGAATTTTTGTTTTGTGAAATCATCTCTTAAGGAAATCTTAATGTCAGAGGAATATCAACACCACTTTCAAGATGGGAATTAGATTTGGTCTGAATCTGACTTGCATGCATAATGTGCTATTATGTGTTGTTGTGTTATTTGCTTTGCTTTGTCCTTTTGTGGTTTACCAGCCCAGTGTCTTGTACATTCCTAACTTACACTTACAGTATGTACTGTAGGTAATGTAAGGAATTGATTTAAAGTAGCAAATTAATTTTCTATCTGTTCAAAACGTATCTTAAAGGAGATTTGTCAAGTATTTAATACTGTTCTCAACATGGGAGTGGGCAAATATACTTGCTTTAAGCAAATGTATGTATATATTTATTATTGGAAATCCATTAACAACACAAAACAATGACAGATATTGTCCAGAAACCCTCACAGGTACTGCATTTAGCATAAACATATGCTCAAATCAAATTTGTGGGTACCCATAGAACCCATTTTCATTCATATATCTTGAGGTCAGAGGTCAAGGGGATCCCTTTCAAAATGGACTTGCCAGTTTTCCCTCACCAAAATTTAGCCTCCTTCACAACAAGCTAGTATGACATGGTTGGTACCTGTTTACTGAGGTTTTCTAGTTTTGTATGCTACAAGTATCTTCACTCTAGCTTTAAAACTGTGCCCGCTACAACCTCCGAAACATTGATTGCGTTTATTATCGGAACTTGCAACATCAATTTGCTAAAAATTGCAAGTTCGGTAATGGGTTAAAGAAATTAGTGGGTTAAAACAAATTTGCATTAAGGTGTTATTATCGCATTAACTTTGACAGCCCTAATATATATGTTTTATTTATGTTTTATAGTTTTCCTTAATGTCTATGTAATTGTAATTACTGGCGCTAGACATAAAGTAATCACCATTTTTTATAATCATATCTTATTTTAATTTTAATCCTATTTTGTGATACTGTGTGTTTATCTAAAGAGGAAATCTATTAAATATACTGAATCTTTCACTGTATTTAAATGACTCCATGACTGTTTCCTCTTCTCTTCACAGTCCATGGTGCTGCTGCTCTACAGCCAGAGGCAGTATATCTTTGAATTTGACAAAAACGACCGTCTATCCTCTGTGACCATGCCCAACGTGGCACGGCAGACCCTAGAAACCTCCCGCTCCATCGGCTACTACAGAAACACCTACCGGCCCCCTGAAGGTAACGCCTCCGTGCTCCAGGACTACAGCGAGGAGGGCCAGTTGCTGCAGACCACCTACCTGGGCACAGGCCGCAGGGTCATGTACAAGTACGGCAAGCTCGCCAAGCTGCTGGAGATACTCTACGACACCACGCGCATCGGTTTCTCCTACGACGAGGTGGCCGGCATGCTGAAGACGGTCAACCTGCAGAGCGAGGGCTTCACCTGCACCATTCGCTACCGTCAGATCGGCCCGCTGATCGACAGACAGATTTTCAGATTCAGCGAAGAGGGCATGGTCAACGCCAGATTTGACTACGTCTACGACAACAGTTTCCGCGTCACCAGCATGCAGGCCGTCATCAACGAAACGCCGCTGCCGATCGACTTGTATCGCTATGACGACGTGTCTGGCAAAACAGAGCAGTTTGGAAAATTTGGAGTAATCTATTATGACATAAATCAGATTATCACCACAGCAGTGATGACCCACACCAAACACTTTGATGCTTATGGCCGGGTGAAGGAGGTCCAATATGAGATCTTTCGCTCGCTCATGTACTGGATGATGGTGCAGTATGACAACATGGGACGAGTGGTGGCCAAGGAGCTAAAGGTCGGTCCATACGCCAACACCACGCGCTACACATACGAGTATGACGCCGATGGCCAACTCCAGGTGGTCTCCATCAACGACAAGCCTCTGTGGAGGTACAGCTATGACCTCAACGGCAACCTGCACCTCCTCAGTCCGGGGAACAGCGCACGCCTCACGCCGCTACGCTATGATATCAGAGACCGCATCACCCGCTTGGGAGATGCCCAGTACAGAATGGACGAAGACGGTTTCCTCAAGCAGCGAGGGAACGACTACTTTGAGTACAACTCAGCGGGCCTGCTGGTGAAGGTGTACAACAAAGCAAGCGGTTGGAACATCAAATACCGTTATGACGGGCTGGGCAGGAGGGTGTCGAGCAGAAGCAGCATGAGCCACCACCTGCAGTTCTTCTATGCTGACTTATCAAGCCCCACTCGGGTCACCCATATGTACAATCACTCCAGCTCCGAGATCACTTCGCTCTACTATGACTTACAGGGACACTTATTCGCCATGGAGATAAGCAGCGGGGACGAGTTCTACGTGGCCTGCGATAACATCGGCACCCCTCTGGCCGTGTTCAGCGGCTCAGGCCTCATGATCAAGCAGGTCCTCCACACAGCATTCGGAGAGGTTTACCTCGACACCAACCCCAATTTCCAGCTCATAATTGGCTACCAGGGAGGCCTGTACGAGCCTCTCAGCAGACTGGTCCACATGGGCCGACGGGACTACGACGTCCTCGCCGGCCGCTGGACGACACCTAACCACGAGGTCTGGAAACGTCTCAACAGCAACCACATCGTGCCGTTCAACTTGTACATGTTCAAGAATAACAATCCACTCAGCAACAATGAAGAGATAAAGTGCTACATGACCGGTGAGTTCACTTAACAGACCAGTGTTTTACAAAGATGAGAGGATTCTTTTTCTTTTAAATCCACAAAAAAAATCCCCCTAACCCTCCTTTACAGAGGATTGCATTCCAGTGGTAACCCAGAGTCATGGCAAAAAAATAAATGGATTACAAAGTAGCAAAACATCCATAGAAACTTCTAAAAGCACAGCTGCCATCCTCTGCAAAGTAGCAAACTGCAAACTTGTCAAGGCCACATGTCGGGCCTATAGGCAGTGTGTGTTTGATACTCAAAAGCAAGATTGTCTGTGAAGTATTCCTCTAACAGCTGTACATGATAGTAAGTAGGAGGTAGGGATGCACCGATACCAGATCGGATATCGAGTCAATACTGACTCAAACAGCTGAATCGGGTATCGGTGACAATGGGGCTGATCTATTGAAATTCAATTCTATGTTTATATGCTATATAAATTATATAGCGGAATTTTAATTCCTGTTTAGGTTTTGATGCATTAAAAAGGTTTACACTTGAATTGTAATTCCTGTTAATTTTGAAGATGTTTTACCAAGTTGCTGGTGTATGATTTATTATTTTAATAATGAATAACAATTCATGAAACTTATATCACTGTATTTATTTGTTACATTTTGTTTCACAAAATTAGGAAAGCAATGTTTAAGTCAAGCCTGATGTTGCCTTACACATAGAAGAATGATCCCAGTCGCTTCCACACAGTGAGGCATACAGCTTACTAATTAAAAACTGGTATCTGGCCGATACCCAAAGCCCAGGTATCGCTAACGGTATCGGGACTGAAAAAGTCCGATCGGTGCATCTCTAGTAGGAATCATCCTCACAATAATCAAAATAATGATTTGAATTGCTTACAAGTGAGTAACTGTGTGTAAATGGCAGTTGACAGGTGTTCAGTGAGTCCTACTAGAACAATCAGTGATGCATATATTTTTTATGGTGCTAAAATTGCATGTGTTGAGGGGGAGGTGATGTCCTCTTTCCTGTATGAAACTCTTATTGCTTGCAGTTCAGCGAACAATGCTCATTTCAGATTTGTTTTTATGTCAAATTTGGTGTGTTTTTTATTCTAAACAACGAGCCACAAATGGAAGAACAGTCCCTGCCAAAATTAAATTGAAAAGCAGTGTGCTATAGAGGCTTTTAAGAGCTTCCTCACAGGGACACTGAGGTTGTTTTTCTGCTCTGGCGTGCGCGCCTATGTGTGTGTGTGTGTAGGTGCATTCGTACATATGTGCTCGTGCGTGTGCCCACTGGCTATCGTTTTGAAAGTGCTCAAAGGGAACCATGCTGTACGGCAAAGCCCCCTCTATTGTCCAACACTCAGGTCCCTTCCCAGAAATATCACATTGTTTTGTGTTGCTTTGTGGCGGGGAGGAGGTAAATGGCAGTGAAAGCACCCCAGTGGAGAAGGAGAGCACAATGGATCCATAGAAACCATAGCCAGGGCCGGTTGTATCAACCTCTTTGGCTGGAAGGAAAACAACATTGTTAAGGATACTCGGCGAATACTCGGTGGTTAAACCAATCGGCTTCAGCCAGATCTCATTCACAAGTGAGGGATTTAATTCTCTATATTCATTCTGCATTATATTTACTCAAATATGCGTATGTTGGCTGTCAAATAATTAATTTGATACCTTTTATCCTTTATTAATTTACCTATAGACAATACTGAGAGGAAAAAATAGTCACTTTTTGTTCATGTGGAGTTAAGGCTTCTACTTCTTTCTGTTCAACAAAGCCATTTAGCCGGCTGCCAAACAGAGAGGTGTTCAGCTTCACAGTCCACCATTAGGGGCTGACTGGCATTTGAATGCTAAGCAGACTGTTAGATATAGTGGGTCTACCTCAGTTGTGATTGATGGCACTGACATTTCCATTCCTTTCACTAAATTATCAGGGTCCTTTCATTGTCCTCAAACAAATTCTTATTTAAAAAAGCTTTGTCAGGTGCCACAATGTGGCAGTGCCAACCTGCCCCCACCCCCAATAGTGTCACAGCAATGATTCTGCTGTCCATAACAAACACACTGAAAGGGCCAAGAAACAAATGGCTCAGATTTAACAGGCTTTCCTTCCAGTCATGTCTGTAGCCTTCTCTGTGATATCCAGAATTAATGACAGCACCTATAACCACGGCACTGGTGGCTGCTATTAGACGAACCACATTACCATGATTGCATGGATTTGAAACCCCGACACGTCACTCTCCTCAGCATCTCATTAGGAGAAAAAGTGATTGCAGAAGAACCCGCTGAGTCTACAGAATATCTCGTGTTGAAGTCTGGGGCTGCTTTGAAATGACATGACATTACGGTATATAATTATCAGCACGGCAGACGCTCTCAGATGTCACTTGGCTTTTTCTGGGCCCCAGCTGTGTGTCATTAGTGTGGCACCTGCAGGAGTGGACATGAATCATTGCCACCATCTCGAGTGTTTATTATAGCTTGTCCACTTTCACAAACAAATCAAGTGCTCAGGCCGCGTGATGAGTATTTCAAGGAGACAGCCACTTGACCGCAGAATGCCAACTGTTCAAATTTGAACAAATCAATTGCTTGTGTTTTTTCATGGTTTCCCCGGAGCCAGAAATGATCATGTCTATTGAGATGACATTATTTAAATCACTGCTTCAATGGTTTGATCCCTCCCCTGCAGACGTGAACAGCTGGCTGGTGACCTTCGGCTTCCAGCTGTACAACGTCATCCCTGGCTATCGCAAACCGAACACAGAGGCCATGGAGCCGTCCTACGAGTTGGTCCGCACCCAGATCAAGACACAGGAGTGGGATAGCACTAAGGTAAACCGGTCACTCTCACCTATCCCACCTTTCACCTTGGCCACACATCACCGTCTTCAACTCTGCTCCCTTTTCCTTTCCAGCATCATTAGCAAATAGACACAGTAGCCACACTCCCAGAGGAGCTGCCAGCTATCAGGCCAAAACACAGCCCAGCGAGCCAGGTCCCTGCCCCCTAGTCCTCATCTTGGGGAATGGGGTCAGGCTAAACAGCTCTTGTAATTGTCCTGCCATTAGGGAAATTCACTCTCCATTCCCCCCACCACTGCTCATTGATTTCATCTCAGTCTTACACCGTTAGCCAAGGCCTGAGAAGTAGTAGACATGCTCTAATTCCTGCGTTTATCAGCCCCTTTTAAGTTGCCTCCAACTCACCTGAATTATTGAAGAGGCCACTGTTGTCTTGGGTTTGGTTACAGCTAGACGAGTGAATGTCCCCCATCAGGAGGCCCAGATTCATGTTGAGTGACACTCTGGCTGCTACCGTAACACAGTGGCTATTTGTTATAAAACATTTGTAGGCCTAAAAGCTACTGGGATGATACAATGCAGGGTTATCTAAAGCCGTGACCTCTGATCTGACCAACCAACCATAACAAGTAGGCACACCAACCGGGTATAATAAACCAGTGAGAAAGCAGTGATGTGGCACTATGCTGTAATACTATCTACTATTGGGCTTTCATTTGAAATACTTATGCCTACCATACACGAGAAGACTTTGAAAATACTTTTTAAAGACTGAAGTCTGACACTCACATCTAAAGACTAGTCTAAGTCACAGAGTTTTTAGTCACAGACTATAATAGTCTATTTTGCAAAGACTGGGGATCTTGCAGGGTCACTATTTACAAGACTACAACTAGATTCCTTTAGAGACGATGTCACGTCCTGCTCCTGGTGGACATTTACAAGAAGAAACACTGTTAACAGAACAGAAATTGCCGCAGCCCTCAAAGTCCCCAGTGAGTAGGCCTATGCTATAGCTAGCAAGCTAAACACTGTCCTGAATGGGGCAACTTGCAAGCTAACGTGAGCCACTGGAATGTTTGCTTTTAACCTACAAGCTAACTGTATGTTTCAGCTGAAGATTGCTGGCTTCAATCATATAAATGGACCACATGTATATAGGAGAGAGAGAGAGAGAGTACTGCAGCCAGATTTATATGGCTAATAGCAAACATTCCAGTAGCGCACCGATTGGTTGTCGACAATGTATAGTCATTGATATTAAACTTGTTCAATTTTATCGGAATGTCAAGACGAGAAAAAGACCGACTTAAGACAGCTTGGACTGAGTTTTATGATCACTATCGAGATCACAGCAGCGCGCTGCAACTCTATATTTGACTCGTGATTTTATTCCAACAATTGGAAATATGTCTGCAACAGTGAAATTACTTAAAAGGTAATTTGGTGTAAGGTTGGCATTAAGAATTTAAAACATTTAAAATAAAAAAAGTTAAATTACAGACATGCACCTAATGTTTTCCATTTCATATCCTCAACAATTTCATATTTTTCTGCCTGTGACAATGGAAAGAAATATATCCAATTTTACTGTCAGTATAACCTACATTATTATTATAATTTTTTAATTATTATTTATCTATTTTTTTTAAGTGTGTGTTGATCAAAATAGCATGTCAATACATGCTCTTATGTGCCTTATATTCATTTAAAGTCATGAAGGGAATTTCACTGTTACCCGAAGTGTCACCATGGTCAATAACACATGAAATGAAACACCACACTGTTATTTTACAGGCCATACAGTATATGAAGTGTAGAGCCATAATTGTAGGAATCCGAGTTATGTCTACATCTAGCATAGACCACTTATAGAGGGTTACTGTCACAGCCCCCTGGGGCTGACTCATGCTTGCTGCTTGTGCCTGACACTCCACTGAGAATCTCTGAACTCACCCAAGGTACCAATCTACAAAGTAGCTGCGACAGAGGAAATATCTAATTGACTCCCAGCTGTTTCCATTTCACATATCTGAGAGTAGATATGACGGAATAGTGTTGTAGATTAAAAGGAATAAATGCAACACTCATATTTTCAGACATACTGTTGCATCAGACCTCACCTCAGACCTCACAATTTTAATCAACACTCAAATGCCAGGAAAACATTCATCAGCAGGCAATTTTAGCCCTTTTTCAAAATGACTTAATAGGTTTAATTGCTAAGGAAATCACTCTCGGTGTGAAGGGTCAGATTCAGATTTTTAAAGTGAAAGTCCTTAACCATAATTTCAGAGAGGGGTTTACCATCAGTTTCCTGGAAGCTCTTGATAGAAGGGCTGAAATGAAATGAGTCTTGTGTTTACATCACTTCGAAGCACTGAATAGAAGTGGGTCCATTTGAGTAATAATAACACTGAAAGCTAATTTTTCTACAAACCCAGCCTTTCAAGTATATATTCAAGAATACCCATGATAAAAAATCGCAACCGAGGCTTTAAATAGCAAAGTTAGCCTAGATTTGAAGGTTTCACTCGTGTTTGTGAGGGAGCTCTTCCTTCAGCACAACTCTGGAGTATGTACTGTAAATGAGAAGTAAGGAAAGATTGAGATAATTAGTCTTTACCCTGTGTATGAGCCAAGGCATGATATTTTTATCTGGAGTTCCTGCTTCAAAAATGGTGATCTGAGCTTCTAAATGCCACGCTGATCCTCACTGCAGATGGCCAGGTCGGCCTAATTAAATGCAGGGTTCTTTGAAGCATGAATTTAGCTTTAAAACTACACATACAGGAGTATCCTTCCCGTACTCCTGGCATGCCTGCCTTTCTATCTCTTTTCATTTAAGCCCCTATTTCGCCATGCTGCTGAATCCGCACACAGATTGAAAAATGCCGTGAGGGGCCAGACAGATGAGGTTTGTGCTGCACAAGGCTTGATCTCTCATTCTGGGTTGTGCTGGAGGCTGATTGCACCCCATACTATGTGAATGATGCCTCTCTGGGAGTGTCCCGGGAGGCTGTTTCAGTAAAGTGGAGGACATTGCCCCCTTTCCTCCCCCACCGCCGCTGGGACAGCTGACCGGGTCACACTGTTGGCACGGTAAACAAACACGGAGTGGCATGGTGTGAAGTGTCCCCCCAGGCCATCTCTCCCGGAGGGACCCAACAGCACAGCTGCCCCCCCTCACACCCCTCATGTGTCTCCTCTTCATGCTGGATCTGATGCGGTGTCACGTCAAAGAGCGGGCAGATATGCCGGCCACTGCAGCCTGCTCCACACTCCTCAGCCCCACCCAGTCCCCCAGCCTGTAGCCACCCTCTAACAGAGAGACAGAATTAGAAACTGTCAGGAGGACTTTGGATGTGACTGCCTGACTCCCCGGGACGCTCACAGCCTCTTATCTTGGGCAATGGCAGGAAGGCACAGTGTTTGAGAGCCTTTTTGTTGCCGCTCACACGTGTCGAGGCAACTGTGTGTTGGCCAGCTTCCATTTCATATCACTCTCCTCATTTTAACATCTCTCTTTCTTCCTAGGGAGCATCTCATGTCAAGTAGTATTAGGACAAAGTATTAATTTTGTCTCAAGGGAATGTGGTATCTATACAAAGCTTTGATCCCTAAAGGAACGTTATATATATATATATATATATATATATATATATATATATATATATATATATATATACACTAGTTACCACCCGATTCCTGTTTCATATTTGGCACAGCATGGCTGTCAGAAGACAGCAATTTCACCCTTTTTCAAAATATCATGCCTGTCACAAATGATCAGAGAGATCTGCATTTGCTGACAAACACCTCTGCCCCTACCTTGACTGTGTGATACTTTCACAGCTTCAAAGCACCGTGGATTTGTTGTTTGCCATTGATAATGAATGCAAAGCAATTACATCATTATTTAGATACGTCCTGCAATGTACTAAAGATGTCTAATCAAATAGAGTGCTGCAGGAGTCCTAAAACCTGGAAATGAGTTAGCATTTTAGCACTTCCGGTTCTCTCGTCTGGAAGTCGATGGGTTTTTAGTTAGATGTCTGAAATAAGGTCTGTGGTTAACACAAGCTGAAGAGATTTTAAGGTTTTGTTCCACAACATGAAATACATCAGTAAATATCCAACTCGTGAATTTTGAAGCCTTTAAGTGTCTTAAAGAAGGCGGTTGTTAACAAGTGGCTAAATGAGTCTACTGAACTTCATCACGCCGACTCGTCCTCCTTTACGTCCTCGTTGTGTTTACTCGCGCTCATGCGACCGTGGTGTAATTCGTTGATAGCTTAACGTTAGCTTTTTACTTCTGGCGATTGCATTCAGATTCAAAAATCTTAAAAGTTGTGTTCATTTGTAAAGATTATCTTGCTGAACAAAACCTTTAAGTATCATAAATGTGTGTTTGCCACAGATCTTATTTTCTGCAATAATCCGAAACCCAATGGAAAAATCCCATTGGCTTTTTGTCGAGGGAACCCAGGGCGATGCTAACTTCCTGGTTGCCCTACAAAAATACGTCATCCCTGGAGCACTTTATAAGAATTTGAGCTTAATAGTATATTTTCTATACCGCCTGTAAGCTTTTATTTTTACTTCTTTTTTTTTTCTTTATTGTTGAATGGTTTCGACACCATTGTCGTTCTAATTCCAGACCACAAAGACCTCCACGAAATAACGTTGGGTGAAACTTTGATAACTACTTTTTAAGAAAATGTGGTTTCAACATTGTATGCTTCGAGATTTTTGTTTTTGTTTTATTTATTTATTTTTTTCCTGCAGGTTTTACAGTGTGTACCAGAACCAGATCACGTTTTTTTTAAGCTGATTTCCATCCCATCAATACATGAACATTTTACAAAAGATGTTGAATAATCCTTATGCAGTCATTCGCGTTAACATAGAAAGAATAGCTTATACTATGTATAGGCATAGCTTTGAATTTGAAAATGTTTGAAGTGTTAATGAAACGGTATGAATCTCCGTTTTGATAAACGGGAGCATCTGAAATCCCACGGTGCTGCTTAGTCCCCGTGCAGTCTAGGATAAAGGTTACAAGCCAAGCTGTGAGCTAATCACAAGTTTTGGTAAATATCTAGAGGAACGTCTTCAAACAAGCAGTTGAGTGATATTGTGTAAATCCATTTCTTGCTCAAAGAACAAACAGAAAATAGATTTGCCTGTGTATGTAGATGCAGCAGGGGCTGTGTGACTAAACAGCATTGTCTTTGTGTTGCAGTCGTTGCTGGGCGTTCAGTGTGAAGTTCAGAGGCAGCTGAAGGCCTTTGTGAAGTTGGAGCGTTTTGGCCAGATCTACAGAGCCAAAAGTGCCGGATGTCCTCAGACAGAGGACAAGAAGATCTTCGCCTCCGGTGGCTCCATCTTTGGCAAGGGGGTGAAGTTCGCCATCCGAGAAGGTCGCATCAGCACCGACATCATCAGCTTAGCCAATGAGGACGGGCGCCGCATGGCCGCGGTGCTGAACGACGCGTTCTACCTTGGAGACCTCCACTTCACTATCGCCGGAATGGACACCCACTACTTCGTCAAACTGGGCTCGGTGGAGGGAGACCTGTCCCTCATTGGCATGACGGTGGGCCAGCGCACTCTGGAGACCGGCGTCAACGTGACGGTGTCTCAGGTTAACACCGTTCTCAACGGCAGGACTAGGCGCATTACTGACATCCAGCTACAATACGGCGCGCTGTGTTTGAATACGCGTTACGGCAGCAGCGTGGACGAGGAGAAGGCCCGCGTGCTGGAGCTTGCCCGGCAGAGATCTGTCGCCCAGGCTTGGGCCCGGGAGCGCCAGAGACTGAGGGATGGAGAGGAGGGCTCGCGAACCTGGACTGAGGGAGAGAAGCAGCAGCTGCTGGGCTCAGGAAAGGTGCAGGGCTACGACGGATACTACGTGGTGTCAGTTGACCAGTACCCTGAGCTGGCAGACAGTGTCAACAACATTCATTTCATGAGACAGAGCGAAATGGGCCGAAGGTGACATGAACACGAGGCTCTGGAGTGACGGACTCAGATGTAGGACATGGGACTTCTTGCCAAAGACAGTTGTGTACATGACCACTTTTTTTTTTCTTTTGAGTGTGCTCAACTTGGTTTTTAATATACTGTAAAAAAAAAAAAAACAAACATGGTTGCAATCAGTTGCACTGTATTAATAGAAGAGTGCCCTTCTCCTTTTGAAGATTCTTTAACAGTCTTTGCCCTCCAAGTGCGGCTGCTAGAGGATGAAAATTTGCGATGTCTGTGACTCATTTTTGTGACTCCATTTCCTCGTCCCTGTTGGTGATTCTGTTCAAAGAAATCCAAGAGGAGTATTGGTAATGCATTATGTTCACTGGCTCACTCTGCTGCCAGACTTGCAGATTGTTATTCACAAGCTTGCTCCACTCTGCCTTTTCTGCGCCTCAGCCAAGGAGATTCCTTCTCTTTTAATCACTCCTTTTTTATACTTGAAGCCCTCATAGCCCCAGTCATCCATTAATAATGAGAGAGATTTCTGTTGGCGGTAGAGCCCTTCATCAAAACCCCAGCTGAACTTGTCAAAGCACCTTCATTTGTGTGATGTGATGTTTTTAAGAGGAGGGTTGATACTCATCTGTGGTCTTAGCTCGGGACGCTTCAGTGCACCCTTGACTGTGCATGTTGACGGCCTTCTTTATGAACTACAAAATCAGCAAAACCGCTTAATCAAGCTTAAAGTGTACGGTAAAGCCAACAAAGGGATATGAGGTTTTATTTTTTGTGTATTTTATTTTTTAACTGGATTTTTTTTTTCCAAGAAAAAAAAAAAAGAAAAACCTTGAATAAATTGTTCTCTGCTCCCTTTTATTTGACTGTGGTCAAACAACTCGATAATGAAAATACTGAAGAGCCAACCCTGTAAGAAAATACTGTGGAATTCATGTCTGTATTAAACAACAAAAAGGTATTTTACAGGAATGGTTTTGAATTACATTTTAGTTTTGTTTTATAAATAGCTATATGAATTAACAGTATAACAAATGTGAATTTTAAAAAAATGTGAACTATTGTCCCTTTTATTGTTAATTGTTGTACTTGAACAATACTTAAGGGTGTTTCAACACATGGAATAAACTATGAAAGGTGGTTTAGTTAAATCAATTACTGTGTTTTTCATCGGACCGACTACATTTTACTGATCTCAGTTGCATATGAAAGGCAGTGTTTGTTTATCAATGAGCTGAAGTCAGTATTCCTCACCACAATGTCCAATCAGATGAAAATATTTTTAAAAAGCGAGACTACAAAGATGCTTAAAGAACCCAATTTCATCAGTGATACATACTACATTAACATATTGGCTGCTGAGATAGATTCACATTGTGTTGTGGGTGGGATGAAAGATACAAATTGCCTTTGCCCTAAGGGCTGCCCGCAGGTCAGCATCGAAAGTGCTTTCATTCTCCGGAATAGGGCTCCACTTGGTCCCACGGCTGGCTGAAATGCATTAGACCTGCAGGTGTACTAGTTCCCGTTTACAGACTAAAGGTCGTCTATACACACCAACCTTGGAAATAACCCACGTGGACACACTAGCTCCCATATGTCCGTGTCCTCCTCAGTGGCGACTGCAAAGGACAATTCAGCTCTTTCGAAAATGTCATTACGTGAAAACTCAAGAGGAATCAAGACTATTTTGGAAATGATGACATTGATTTGACTTCTGGTACTTTTTGAACTATGCCAAGCCACTGCACACTTTCTTATCATTTTTTCCATCAAAATATTGTGTGTGTAGGGGGTGGTGGGAGCATGATTGAGTGTCTCAATCTGTACAAATGTTAAAGCAAACAGTACACGGTTCTTTTATTTCTGCTGCTGGTTGATTCAGTGAAGTTTTGTTTTCCCAAAAAACTATGTATGTTCAACATTATATGAATGAAGGATATTTGCATTGTGGAATATTGCACTGAGAACTGTTGCGTCATAAGACTGTATCTTTTTCTAAAGTTTTGGACTCATTTTGAGTTTCGGTTTGTTCCCAACACTGTGTTTTTAGCGCTTCTCTTTGACCATGTAAATATGAAGACATCCAAGTAAGCTGTAAATAAAATGCAAATGTAGATACCTCTTAGAGCTACATCAGTGACCCTGTGTAGTCTTAAGGTAGAAAAAAAATAAAGGGAATATTTTGTGTTTATTTTTGGTGTTTTGTTATATATACTGTATATTCTGTATCAGTGGTTCCCAACCTGGGGTCTGGTCCCCCCTTAAGGGGGCGCCGAAGATCACAGGGCCAGGATTTGTCAACTCTGAGATTGTCAGAATTAGATTGCTCATGTATAACTAAAATCATAATAACGTGGGTTGTCCCGAATACCATCTTAGGCTTCGAAGCTTCGGTGAGAAATATTCGAAGGTATTTGAAGTTTCGGGGCAGTGCCGCTGCTGTACTGCTGTACACACATGCACTTCTACACATAACAAACAGCGGTATCTGTCTGAGAATAACTAATAATAATTCATGTTGAATATGAATAATGAATAATATTGTGGGATTATTCCTTATTTCATGGGCTATTTGGGGATTTATACATTATTATTACATACTTATATATTTAAAAAAAAAAAAAACTAAGCATTTGAATACTGATTTGGAGGTCGATTACCATGGCAACGGTCAAAGCTTCGAAGCATTCGTGTCAGCCCTAATAATAACACACTTACTGGATAATTTATACAAAAGTCTGTATATAAAACTATTTAAAAAGATAAATAACTTTTGCTTCTTAGTAGCAAAATCTAAATAAATATTCTGCTTTAATCCGTATTTGTTGGCGTTTAGCCTTTCAAAAACAACATTTTCACTGCGGTCAAAAACCTATTTGCTCTCCCGCTTGACGCACACAAAGGGAGGCCTCGCACCTGTATTAACGGGGCAGTCTAGCAGCAATCTACACCATAAATTAAATTTATTTAACAAAAAAATGATTTCAGCTCTAACACTATTATAGTAAATTAATAAAGTCATATTTATTTATTTTATTTTAAAAGGATCATATCATGTATTTAATACACTGAATCACTTTTTTCAAATTGAGGATTTTTTTCGAAGATTTGAAGGGGGGGGCTTCAAGGAAAACAGGTTGAGAACCACCGTTCTATATAATACAGAAACATATTTTTTATTACTTCATCTCAAACTGAGACGTGAGATATATCATCAGATAGATGATCTTACTTACTTTACTACCACACTTGATTGTATAGATTTTAATATCTAGCATTAGACATGTTTTACTGTGCATCTGCATCTCTAGTATATTATACATACATAAATTCTCACCCTACAAGACTTTAATGAGGCTAATTTGATGCATTATGATAATGTTATATTGCACCATGTGCCATTATTTAGTTAAACATCCACTACCACCTGTTAAGACCTCAAATCTGAAATGAGATTCTCACATGGAGGGAGCATATGGCTGGATCACCAGCACATCAAATACAGACTATTAATAACAACATGTCTACAGTGAATTTATTTTTCTGTCATGAGGCGAGGAAGCCTCTGGGGGATGCTGTGCAAAACTTGACGATTAATTAACCTGTCAAAGTTGAGGACCAATCCTTTGATGTTACGAAAGCCACCAGGAGACCGTGTGTTTCTAAACTTGATAACTTTGTTGAAACAAGTGGAGCTCAGGGGCTAATCCTGTTAGCGGGCGGGGTGGCTCGGGAGTTAGCTGCCAGTATGTGGTGGCGGCGAGGGAGCCTGGAACATTTACACTCACTGCAGGCAGAGCTGAGCTCCGTGCCCACGGAGGAGAATGTGATGGCCTGTTTTACCTAAGCAGACAGTGCTCTTATTTGTCTTCTCCACTACCGCTCATCTCTATGCGTAACAGACATGCGTCATAGGAAGCGATCACACCCTTATTATTTGCTTTAGTTCGTTTGACTACTCAAGTTTTTTTGCAAAGTAAAGGTGGCTCTCATCTTCCTTGAGACAGCCTGAGCCTCGAGCCCCGCATGCCTCCTGTAAAGAGGATTTCTTTACAGGGAACAGAAAGTCCTGCTAGCAGAGAGCCTGTGCAGAATGAATTCTGCTGCAGAGAGGCAAAATGTCCTTTAGCCTAGAGGACTCAAGTCTTCTGGTAGAATCCTAATACCAATAACTTCACCTCAGCCCCCGTTGCAGAGTGGAAGTTGCTACTGTGCACTCTGATGATGACAGGGAATTGTATTTTTAAATGTAACTGATAATTAGAATCAGGTCTAATTAAAGGATCAGTGTGTAACAATTATCGGGATCTATTGGCAGAAATGGAATATAATAATAATTATGTTTTCTTTAGTGTATAATCACCTGATAATAAGAATGGTTGTGTTTCCGTTACCTTAGAATGAGCCGTTTATTTCTACATAGGGAGCAGGTCCTCTTCACGGAGTACACCATGTTGCACCGCCATGTTTCTACAGTAGCCCAGAACGGACAAACCAAACAACTTCTCCTGCTTGAGTTGATAACGCCGCTACCGCTCTCTCTCTCTTGCTTCACCACTCACTTCCTACGTACACAAACAGTCTATGCACTGGCTCTGCTCCAGGGGCCTGTACTATGAAGTGAGTTCAACATACCCAGGGTATCTTCTCGTTATCTACCCCTAATAAACGAGATCCCGCTAAGCGGTCCTACGACTGTGGTTATCAACTCGGTAAATCAACACAGGGTTTCTCCATCTGGCCATGAGCGCATTCACATGAACGGGGCGGTGTTTGCAGAATCTGACAAATCACAGACATGGACAAGTCCACAGATTTGCAGACAGACAGGCAGAGCGGCACATTTTACAAAGGAAGAGCAAACTATATTAGACAAATACGAAGAAGTTAAACACATAATCCTTACTAAAAGTAACACAGTTGAAGCTGCCAAGTGCAGGAAGGACAGCTGGCAAAAGAAAAAAATTGCCAATGTGTGAATGCGTAGTGAAATGCAAAATATAGTGGATGCTCTTCACTATGGCCTTTGACAAGGTTGAAGTGTGAATGACTATTTGAGCCTTCTTTCAGCTGCGTCCCCGTCTCCGGCAGTGTGAAACGGACTTGAGAATAAGTAAAAAAATAAATATCAAAACATAATTCAAAGCGGTAAACACCTATACAGCATAAATCCAGCTGTCCTTCCTGCAGTTGTCAGTTTAAACTGTGTTGCTTTAGGCCTGGATTATGACTGTAACTTTTTTGTGTTTGTGTAATATTATCAAACGATCCCCGCAGCAAGCTCTGATTGGTCAGTAGGCGGTGCTTTTAATACGAGTTGATCTCTTATCTGGAACATAACCTGCTCCGGAGCAGGTTAGGTGTTCAGCATCAGTTACCATGGTGATCTACCCCGGTAAGAAGTGATCTACCTTCATAGGATGGAAAACCCTGAAGGGTTAACCCTGAAGTTGCCTCGTTAACCACAAATCCTGCTTTGTAGTGCAGCTCTAGAGAGGGCCATTCACGTTTTCGTGTTGGCCATCATAGCTCTCCAACACGCTTGGCACACGGGAGAGACATCGGTTGGTCACAATTTCCTCACCTCACATCACCGCTAGATACCGCCAGATCCTTTAAGTGCAAGCATTTGGTCGAAATTTTGATCCATTTTGCCATTCAAATAACTCATAGAGCCAAATGTTTGCAAGACACAAATAAGTACCAAATTGGGTCCAAATAATGTAATTTATGGATAAATACTATATCAAAAAGTATAATACTGGAATATTTTCTTTTTTGCCTTGTGAACAAACTGTCCTGTGATGCTGATAGTTTGCACATAGCTCCGTACTCCATCACTGAGTGGCTGAAATGAGGGTGAGGAAAACAGAGAGTGTTGAAAGTAATGGCTGAATCACTGGTATTGATGAACGACCTTATTATAAAACTCACAACTTCGCTGTTGTCATTGTGCTGTGAGGTAGTGAAAATCTCTCTAATTGCACTCGATTAAAGCAACACATCACGATGGCTACAAATAACAAATGACCTTTTAATCCTAATGCAATTCATATATAGACACAAGACAGAACCAGTGTCAGTTTTAAAATGGGTACACGAAATGCATTCATGTATTCGTGTTGCTGTTGTGCTTGTTTGTCATGTCTTCTTATTTCAGACAGCTGCATCTGCAGGAATTGGTTTCAGAGTTCAGTCAGGGTTTGACAGCTTACACCGTTTCTGGTGCATGCAGCCCAACTCTGAATTTGGTCCCATATTCACTTAACACCTCCCACTACATTCAAATTTGACTAACCCCTTCCAGTTATTTATGTGAGAGGAGAGAGCAAAATCCTGGTTTTAGCAGGATTTCACAAACTGACAGGGAACGGGAGGCGAATGTTTTTCTCTAAAAACCATGCATGAGCTGTTTCCCATTACCTGTGCTGAGTCTGATGCGAAGCGATATCTTCACACTCCATCTGTTTCCCCTCGCTGATAATTTGAACACTCTGAGCCCAAGTGTTGGATAAACACTGGCAAAGGTATTTGCTGTTAAAATCAGCAAAGGGTTTATTCCTGCTGTGGCCCAGCCATCCGTTCCCTCAACGAATCCTGTACGTAGTCTGAAAATGAAACACCTGTTGTCTTTCCTTTTCCTCTGTCTGTCAATCTCAGGTACTGTCATTGCGTGACTGTCAGCTGCATTTATTTTCCTCAAAATCAACAATGTTGTTGACAAAATGCACCCCCCTTGCCTCGCTATTTTTTTCTGTTTCCAAGAATTCTAAACATCCCAGACTGCCTTGTTCAAGTTTTCCCAACAGCCATAAAATAACTGGTTGGTATGATGGTCCACATCTGCTGTGTAGCCTGATAACACCATATGCCTGAATGGATAGGACAGCCTCGGATTCTGTCTTTAATCATTCAGGTCCACATTCCCCTCTCTGCCAGTTATGCAAATGGTGGACCAATCATAAAAGCTAATGGGGCAAGGAATGGTAAACCAACTGGCCATAGAGAAGTGAGGCTGGATTTTCCTCAAGGTGTAGGTCTCATTTGGATGCCCACCGTGATGACAAAACACAGCAGCAGCAGAAGCACTCGGTAAAGTGCGAGCGACGGAAATGAAACCGAGGTGATGTTTTCCGAAGTGTCATATTTCTGCGGGTCATACAAAGGCCAGCGTCGCCTCTCATAGCTACGACTGGCCTGCAAAGGGAAAATGGAGAATGTGCAGTACTAGCACCTTAAGCAGTACAATGCTGCATGCTTGTAATATGAGAGGCATTATTTTCTAAAAATGGGACTTACAGTACGAGCCCTGTGAGAGAGAGCCTGTACTCCTCCGTTGTAGAGCAACATAGCCTGACAGTTTTGACCTCTGTGCTAGTATGAGACTCATTACATGGCTTTCAGTGTTGTTTTTGTCATTTTCACTGAGGTAAACATCACCAAGATAATCAATAATCAGTGAAGTAGAGCCACATCAGAGCTGGCCTCACAATTTCACAGTCTGTTTCTTATTGGAGGTGATACTTAAAGAGGCAGTATATTTTTGGCATCATTGGACCAAAAATTCCATAATAACATTTCAGCATATTGTAATCAAAGTGTTCTGAGAGAAAACTACACTTCTGCACCTCCTCATGGCTGTTTTCAGGCTTTAGAAAATCTAGCCTGTGACGGGAGACTTTGACCAATTACAGAGCGTTCCTATTGGCTGTGCTCCGGTCATGTGACCGGAACTTGACGTTCCTTCACCAGATTTCACAATGGTGGTGGCGTCACAAACTTTCTCATTTTACAGCTAAACAGTACACTACAAAATGTTTCTGAAAACATTTTAGGAGGATAAATAGCCATTATCGTAACAGAATACTGATTCATATTTGATCAGCGCTGCCTAGTTTGACTGTTTGGTCGGAGTTCACGAGTGATTGACAGGTGTGAGCTATCAGCAGTGATTGCAGGGTCCTCTAGTGAGTAACTTCTGGCTTTTGTGGAGTTTCCCTGGGTAGGCATAGCAACGTGGTCCATTTGGGGTCATTGGTTTGTTTTTTTAGTCTGTTATTTTTGTGTGGTGTGCGGTCAGAGCAGTTGTCTCGGGGACACATCTGGAGCTGTCAGGTGGGTAACCAGCTTGCTGGGGGCCTAACCGAGGCTACTGGTTTAAGTGTTTAAAGAGCCTCCCGCTAATCTGCATGAAGACTCGGTTTCAGTGAGGTAGATTAGTTTGAGATAGGAAGTTTAGGTAGGGGGAGATTTCCACATTAGTTTGGGGAGACATTGTCTCTTTTGTGCACTATTTGACCTGGGCAACACAGTCTGTTGGTTCTGTTGGTGCCTTTAGACCATTAGTGTGTGATGGCCGGGGTAGTTGGACCCAGTTATGAGAGCTCTGCACTGCCTGGAGGGTTTCTGAGTAGTTGGACCCAGTTACACTGAAGGTGCTTCATTTGTGAGAACCTGAAGATGGCTATTGCAGGAGGTTAGTGCTTCATATGGTAAGCAAGTAAATCGTTACAGGAGGGATGTGGTGAACTGTCATTGGTTGTGTTGTTTGCGCCGTGACGTGCAAGTTGGTAGCTTGGCCTGTTAGTTTTGGGATCATAAGCGCTACAGTTCATGCCTTGGTTGGTGTGAGCTTTGTTGTAGTTTGGTTGCCTCTTTGTGCTGTGCGTCTTGGGACGACTTGGTTGGCTAGTGAGCCTTTGTTGTAGAGGAACCTTTTGATGCTACTTTTGGGGAGCGCTTATATACGCTCTGTGTGTTTTGGTAGCTAGAGCTTATGGCAAGTCCAGTTCTGTATGTTTTGGAAGCATCCCCATGTATAGACCAACCCTCTAAAGAACATCTTGCCTCTCAATCTTCTGATTACTGTCTAATCTCTCTGGTCCTCTATCTCTATGCTGTAAATTCTTAAATGCTTCTCCAGGTGTTGGAGTTCCTGGGTTGCAGTGTGGTGATTGGTTATCTGCCTGAGTGACACACTACAGAACTGGAGAGAGGGTCGTCAGGCTGATGAGCGACAGACATTTTCACACACCCACACATGCCTACATTCCACGTTTGTTTAGTTATTTATTGTTAGTTTGTTAAATAAATGCCTTTTACTATTTTAAAACTCGTCTGGTCTCCCATTTTAGTTGCACCCTTTGAGCCGGGTTGTAACAAATGTGACACCAGCTGGACAGCAGACCTCAGATCAGCTCTTTTTTTCAGGTTACCTGTTTCATGTACTACTGTCACGATATAGTGACCGTTTTATGAAAATAACTTTTTTTAATCATATTTGCTCCAATCTCGCCTACTTCAGCTTTAAAGGCCCTGACACACCGCCAGACAGTTTGGAGCCGTCGGTGAGCGTCTGCCGGCCTAGTGTCCCGCGTCATCGGCTCTAGTCTGCCTGTGTCGAAGGCTTTTGGCCGATTCATCACGTTGAATCGGCGGCGGGGTCCATCGGTGAGAGAAATCACTCTGATTGGCTGTTCATCTATCCACATGGTAGATCACCGAAAGAAAGTATAAATAGTGGTGTGAAAATGGTCAGCAAACGCCGCTTTGTTTCATGTACGTATCATAACAACGACCTACTGGTGTGGAGAGTTATTTCCTCTCACGCAGGCGCAGAACGTACGTGCTAACTGGCCATCGGCTGTAGTCTTTGCGGTGTGTTCAAGTGCAACTTGTCAGCCAAGACAAAGGAGACGTGAGGCGACGCGACAGTCGGCCTTCATCGCCGCAACAGTCAGCCTTCATCGCTGCTAGTTCTTTGATGTCGGGTTGGTGTGTTTGTGCCTTTACTGTATAAGTACAAGAGGGTCACAGTCTGCATTGTTTTTTTACCTCTTTTGAGAAGTATTACAAAAAACATATTATGAAAAAAGGTATTTGCATGTCTTTGAAAAGCTTTTTTACACGAAAAACAACTTTGGTGACATAAAATTGAAATAACTCAATTGTGTGTTTTTCATTATTTTACCTCGGTTAGAAATATAACAATTCAGTTTCTATTCTCTCTCTGATCTCCGTGGATTATGTTGGAACTGACGCTGTAAGAAATGAATCCTGTCAGCACAAGGTGAAATTCTTTTCTTGCCTTTTTTAGAAATTCATACTGTGTGAGTGCGTGTATGTGTGGCTGACGTGTAGCTACTGGACTCCAGCAGGGTCTTAGTGGTCTTGATGGACTCACTGGAGGCGGAAGCCGCAGCTGCAGCTGCCGTCTCCCATCACATTTCCCCTGACAGGTGTGAACAAAGGACCCAGAGAAATGTCACTGCAGCATTTATAAGTCACTCGGACACCGCTTGCATTCAGGAGTGAAACTGCCTTTGCACATTATGCAAATCATATTGACAGCATAGCTAATGCTTTTATTAGGTTAATTATGCCTAAGGTCAAATCTGTTCATAGCAAAAGATCAGTACCCATTCAAACCAAGTGTCTGGAAGTGTTTGGGTTGACTGAAAGGTTAGCTGATGCTTAATGTCTTAGGACAGCTTATCATGTAGCACTTTATGTCCATGAAGAAAAAATAGGTGTTATTGATTTCTGCCTATGACATGAGCACCAGTGATGATCAGTCAGGGGCTGTCTTCAATGTTCAGCACGACAGCAGTGATGAATAGCAAAAGATGTGTTTTGAAACTTCAAATTTAGGAAACTAAATTTACCCCGCGCTCTTTATGGTACGCGGCAAGATGCTTTCAAACATCCACTGTACGGAAGCACCTCTCCATCATGTGAGAGCGATGAAAGAGAGGAGACGTTAATCATAGACGGAGGCAGAGAGGAGCCATAAAGATAAGCTTCGTCCTCAGTGGAGATTCTCTGTTGTCGGGGTTGAAACAAAGCATATGTATATTTAATAGGCTTGAGCTGCTGCAAAGTATTTAACAGCAGGCCGTATTAAAAATATATAGAGCAGTAGGAAAGGTTGTGTATTCTTTAAATTAGTCAGCTTTCTTTGGGTCAAAAGGTTAAACTATATACATATTACTCCTTTGGAAGTCCTGTGCACCCCCTTCGTCATCATTCCTGATGGAGGGTATGATGTTATTCCTTAAATTGGAAAAACTTTAATTTGCCATTCGTGGATCAGCCCAGACATTTTACTAGCTGGCAGCCCCTCTTATCTTATTTTGACCGACTTACAGTGCTTCCGTATGATTAAGACCACTTGTATTTTTTGTAGTATATGTTTTAATTTTATTTGGACGTAGTGTATTTGGGCAGACTAGTGGACTTATGGCATATGATATGTATTTCTCTCCATCAGTTGAAATGTATGACATCACAAAGTTTGATTTGTGTAAACAGAAATGACCACCGACAGTTTGTCCGTTTGTACATGGTAAAGTTTATCAGCTTATTTTATCAGTAGTTTGTGATTTAATCCTATAATTATTATTACTGTCAATGTGTAATTTATTTATTTATTATTATTATTCATTTTATTTTAATTTATTTTTTAATCTTATTTCCTTTTCTTTCTTTTTTTTCAATTTAAATAATTTTTTTGTTCTTTATCGTTTTTGCATCTGTATTGGGTGAGGGTTGGGTGGGAGGGAGCTTTGGGCGAAAAAATACCAAAATATGGAGGAACAATCATTTACATTTGTGCTCTATTTGTATGTTTCTGTACACCTTATGTTACTCCCAATAAATTGTTACAGGATAAATTGATGTAAGGATGTTCAAACCCCTCCTCTGTCTGAAGTCTCTGATCCCTCTTTGTGCAGAGTGCAGAAGCTATTTTGATAGTAAGAATGTGTATTTAAGCCTTTAAGGCTACAATTGATCTGCCAGTCCGTCAGAAACCTTCGGTGGAGGAATAGTTGAGATCAGTTTGTGCTGCAGCTTTACGCCGGTGGGAGTTTTGGATGTGTGACAGTCAGTGAAGTGCACAGGCAAAACACAACATCTGAAACTGCCTAAATCTGTCACATTACCTGTCTTTATGGCGAAAATTGTATAATTCATGACATTCCTTGCTAGATGATAAATGCAATATATAGTGAAGACCAAAAGGGACATGGGTAGTCCCCCTCCCCCTTCCTGGTGTGGGACAAAATCCCCAAAGTGCTCATTGCCACTGGCATATTCTTATTGCCATCGGCACTACTTAGACACAATATCTATCCGGTGTTAGACAGCTGTTTAACAACTGCCTTGCCAACCTGAGTTTTGTGAACTATATGGCCCGCAGTGCAGCCACTCAAAATAGAATTCAATCAATTGAAAGAATGAAACAAACATTAGTAGTAGTGTTTAGATAAATAGGCAGAAATATAGCAGAGACCTTGTTTTTGTTGTCCTCCTTTGAATCCTGCCGCTGCCGCGCTGTGTTTTCAGTTTGAAATACAAAGCCTGAAGACAGTCTGACAGAATTATTTTGGTTACAGAACCTTTGGGCCCATTACGAATACTATTATGTAGATCAGCCTTGGGGAATGTATTTCCACGTTGTGCATTTGGATTGCGACACGGCTGGCCTCTCATTTCATTTACCCATACAAATAAGCCTGCCAGTCCAACTGCTTTAAAGTTGTGGAGAAATTTTTAGCACATTTCACAGAGAGACTTGTTTTCTTTCATTTTTTTTTCTCCCCCCTGACCAAATTCTCTTTAAATGTAGAACACCCCTCTTCCACAGGCAGACACTCACTGACACACACCACCACACTGCTGGCAAAGCATGAAAACACAATGACTATTGCTGTCAGGGAACAAAATTTATTTAACCCCCGGTCTTCAAAGTCACTTCCTATTTGAAAAGATATTTTTTGGAAAAGCTTGAATGCTGCCGTTGTGTGACATACTGAACATCATTTAGATTTGAAGCAGGAAGAGAAAGACAGACACAAACAAAAACCCTTTTATTGGATGACTCACATTCCTATGATCCCTCCTGGCTTATGTGGAGTTTTTTACACTGTTGTTCTACATGTGCAAATCCATTGTTTATTGGCAACAAACGTCAGACTAGTACACGAGCATGCAGTGGAGCAGAATCAAGATTCTAATGCACACTCCTCAGCTTCCACCGTTACCCTCGATGTGGCTACTGCACTGCACTTGCAAACATGAAAAACAATATATTCATCTTTCCAAGACACTGCAATACAATACTGCTGATTTTTGGCACCAGTTGCCATGGAGAAGAAAAACAGTAATAGCTCTCATTTTTGATAAGTGAGGTCCCGGTGCATAAAAAAACAGCTTTTATTGGGACAGGGGGATGCTGTCAAAAATAATCAAATCTTCATAAAGAATCCTACATGGAAGGAAGCAGAACTTTCCACAGCTGGTTCGGCTTTTTTTTACGCCCCCCTGACTGATGAACATTAACAACCTGACAGAAAAAAATGGAACATGAAATAAAAAGAATAGATAAACAAAAAGTAGGCATTTCCAAAACGTAATTTGATCTAGAAAAAGAAAACAATGTTTGCTGAACGCACAAGACACCAGCTATTTTCATAATGTTTCAGCTATAGTGCCAACTCCCAGGTTACACTGCATGTGTTTTGTTTTATCAAATAAAAAAAAGATGATATTTCAGTCTCTCTGTTGCTGTACAACAAAGGTGTTTGAATGGGAACTGACTGCATGAATAAATAAATCAGATGCAGCTGGAGGACAGTGTTGAGCTGTAACAATGGAAAGAGTTTTAGAATAATTTAGTTGGTTTTTTTACAGTATATTCTTTACTCTGGGTGTACTTTAGTGTGATGTTTTGTCATTATTTTGTGTGCACCTCCTTTGTACTGTATAGATGTGAAAAGACGGCCCCTTCATTTTGAGGGATAGTTCAGGCTGCTCTTAATTGTTCTATAATTAACACAACAGCAGCATATGGGCGCAGGCCTTTGTTTTCATAAATACACTGAAAAATAGAAAATACTTTGGTTGAATACCCACATCTACAGTGTGATGCAGTGAGCGAGTGTAACTCAAAAGCCCACATGGAAACCCAAGACACTACCATTCATTGTTTGGCTAATTAGAGGGTAGTTGGTGTGTCTGGATAAACTAAAGTAATTAGTCATAGATTTATGGTTGGACGTGTGCTGAGACAGCAGTTGCTAACATCTACTGAAAGGGATTATTGCCTTTGTAAGGAAGCAACAGAAGTGGAGACGGCTTTCTAATGTGATTTGATAAAATATAGAATTCCAGATATCTTGAGAGCAGGACAGACACACGTCTTCCAGTGCGAGCAGATGTGTTGGAACGCCGGCTCCAGACCTTTTGGTGCCCTATAGGCGAAATTCGCCCCCAGCAGCGCCACCCCTAGGGTTAGAATAGGGTTAACCCCCGGAACCCTAACCCTAGCCCCGTGAACCGCATCACACATCACACATCACAATGGTTTTAAGACAAAAATTAAGATTTTTTAGTTTTCATAAATAACTGTATTTATTATAATATAAATAAACAGTTGGTCCCTGATATTGTTGGTTTAAAAATGTTTAGGCAGTTTCACTACAATTTACACTTTTATTAACAAATGAGTGATGAAGAAGTGTGAGAAAGAGAGTTACAGGGGTGAAAAAAAAATATATATATATATTTTTTTATTCGTTACCTCAATGCAAAAAATGAGGAAGGATGCCCACTGGCATTTATTTTTTTAATTATTAATGTGTATTTTTTTAGAGGGTGACCAGCGCCCCCTAGAGGGTGGTGCCCTATAGGCAACCGCCTATTTGGCCTACGCCTTAAGCCGGCCCTTAGAACACAGTAGAACATGATCTAACTTTTCAAACTGCCCTTGAGAAAAGACCCTGAGCTGCCCCAGGTGTATCACACCAGTTACTACAGCACTCAGACTCCCTCTTTGTGACTAAAATGTTCGTCTCAGATATTCTTGCCCACAGAGGAGTAGATGCCGAACTGGACCTGCTGAAGTTTCTCAATTCAAATGACATTGTGTGTCAAGTCTAATAACTTATTTTAACTCTACTATAATAGTGTTTTGTTATCAAGGATGAAACCAGTTATCATTCACTTATCATCAGGTTGTTCCCGCTTAAACAGGGGAGGTAAATGAAATAAATCAGCAGGGGAAGGACACATTAATGATAGGGCCGTGGAGGAAAGCTCCCACACAAATAGAAAAGAACAGCTCTCACTGCTCATTTGTAGTTTGCTGTTTGTGAGTTGTTGATCATTTTACTGCCGTTCTCTTGTCTGCCCTGTAGTGCTTGTTGAACAAGAAGGAACTCAATAGAGAGCAGAACTTTGCTAAAGGCTTAACAATTTTCAGAGTTGGCTGTCTACTAAAAGGTAGATGATGTTTGATTATTTTGCCAGTAGTTGCAAACACACAAACGGACGGATGGGTATATAAATATA